>NC_045650.1:7836495-8461495 GCF_009829145.1 Chiroxiphia lanceolata
TTCCTTGCTAGCCTGTCATAACCATTACTAAAATATGCTTATCTCATATATGCAAATAGCAGGATATTTATAAGATTCTTTGAAATTTCCATAATTGTGCTGTAAAAAAAATCTCTTTGCTTATCTCACAAAGTGTTGTAACCACAGTGTTACTTTTATTGAAATCCAAAAATCACTCAGCAAAATAAGAATAGTTAGAAAACTGTCAGTTTTTTATATTTTTGAAATAGAAGGGAAAGAAAGCGAGCAAACCAGGCTTTATTATTTTAAATTAGAAAGTTTAATGCTCACCAAAAAGGATATAAACTGTAAATGTATTTTAGCAGTTCCTAGAGAAAAAGAGAGAGGTTTTAATAATAACACTGTGCGCTCCTATATCATTTTCATTAGAAAAATCTCGGAGCACTTTCAGCTTATTAAAGAATGGAATGCCTCAGAAGGCTCTTGGGAGGTACCATAGGCAAGTAAAGTAACAAATATAAATCCACGTTATGCTCCATACTGTGATTACCTGGAACTTCCAAGCCATCTTGGGGATGTACAGCTCCCTGTTATGTCTCAGGATTGCCAGGCTGCCCTGCCTGGCACAGCCTCACCTGGCTGGGACAAGAGCTGGCTATGTCAATGCGAGGGGCTCCACTGCACCAATCCACTCATTTTGTGGGTGAGTTAACAAAGGCATGGAAGGTTTTCCCCAAATCTTGTGTCCTGTCCCATGGGGATGCATGAGGAGTTCTGCAGGGATTCCTCTGCCTCCTTCAGGGAATCCTGGATGCTCTCTGGCCTCACACGAGTAGGTTGCTCACCAAGTTCCTCACACAGGAACATGCCTAGGCAGGCTCCAGCAAATCATCTTGGGAATGATCTAGAGAGGACAGAAAAATAAGATATTAACCTAAATTTAGCAAGAGTCATAAAATGTTCGCTGGAGCAACAAAAGGAGGAAGAGAGGCTGTAAAGGTAGAGGATATTCCCTGGGCTGATGAAGAAAATAATATTAAAAACTCCCTGGTGTTTAATTTCAGAAAATACAATAGACTGAGCGAGTGCCCAGAAGAGGAACAGCATGTTAACATATCTAAGATAAACAGGAGCCAAGTTGTTAGCCTGACAGAAAAACGAGAGAGCCCGTTAATGCAATGGGGGAAAATAATAAATTAAAAACCAGATGGTTCAAAGATGTGATTGCATCTTCAGCTTCAGCAGGAGGAAAGAAGGGGAATACATATGTATTTCAGGCAGGCCAGGAACACAAAAGCTGGAAAAACATACACAGACAGGAGAGGCAGGCTCATCATAATGAAATTAATTAAAAGAGCAGGACCTCAAGTTATTTTAGGTCCCAGTGGTAGAAACACTAGAATTCCAAGCTCCGTTCTTCATTTATACAAAAAGTTTCTTATTTCATCCATGCTCAGAAAAGGACCTCTTCCTTTCTGTGTTAGATAGTGAGTCAAGGCAGATGGGAATTATTCTGAGCTTGGAGAACACAAAGCAGCACAAATTAATGGCTTACTGGCAGAAAGGCAGTTTAAAGCACTTTGCCAAAGCACATTTTATTCCTACACTTATCCTACATACATATTTTTTCCTTTAATTCTGTTGAGATAAGAAGTGCATGACTAAGCAGAGATACATATCTGTGTTGTGTGTAGGCTGGGGGGGGGGCATTAAAACAAACAAACAAACAAACAAAAAGCAGAGGAAAGAAAAGGGGAAAAAATGCATAATGGCTGGTGTAATGACTTAAGGACTTGCTTCATGTCACTCAGCACACAGAAAATAGAACAACCCCGTCTTTCCAGCTTGAACTCATCCCATAATTTCTGTGTGGGTTTATACGCATCTGCCTGCATCCTGTCACATATATACACGTGTGTATATGCACACCCATATCTTACTGTTTCACATGAAGAAACACTTATCTGGGGGGATTGAGAGGAGTCCTCATGGCCGTAGGGACCTTGGCCAGGATCCTGGTTCTGCCATAAGGGGAAGTTTTGCTTTTGGCTTCAAAAGTGACAGGGTTTCACTCCAGCTTCCTTCACACCAGTAAGGTTTTAAATCTGCAGTAAGACTTTCTCTACCCAGCATTATGCTTCAGCCATTTCTGTGAGAAATCTGGAAATGGTTTAAATGTGCAAATTAATCATGCATAAACAATTTAAGTTATGATACTGATATTATTTCAATCATAATTTGGCAGGATGATGGAGGCAGAAACTCAAACTGTACTTGTTTTGAATAGTGTTGATTCTTTCATGACTGTTAACTCTCAAGACCTCAGTTTTATATCCCTTGGGAACAGATTCCCTCTGTGCTTAGGACATTAGAAACAGGAGATCAGGAGATGTAGGTTCAGTTCTTGTTACAAGAATTTCAGGTGCTTTCTTAACTTCCTGTCACCCTTTTTCCCCTTGTGTAAAATTAGGATAATGACATTTCTTCATATGACAGCAGCTTAATGCATTGATGTCTAAAATGCTCAGGAGGAAGGGGTTATACATTTCAGAGATTACTGTTTATTACCATGATTGTTATCACTGATATTTCTGGGAGTTTCACTCACATATGTAATAAGGGCACAATATTATGAACATTTTGCCTGATTTTGAATTTAAAACCAATTTTGTTCTGAATTAATTCCTTTGAATAGAATTATTCCTGAACTACATCAACTAGGGACCAGCTGCTGACCCCAAGTGTTTAAGAACTACAGATAATCATGGATGAAAAGAGACAAAAATACATTTTATCTAAGAAGTATCTACTGTTGTGATAGAGACTGAAATTAAAGTATAATCCAGAGAGAGAGAGAGAGAGAGAGGGAGAGAGAGTATTCTTTAATTAAAATCAGCTACCTCAAAAGATGGATTTTCTCAGGAGTGAAATTTGCACTGTGCTGAAGGCTTTCCACTTAAACCCTTGATGATGCAAGGAAAAAGTATTCTCAAGGAGTAATATTGGCATTAGCAGATAGTCACATGCCACTGCACAATAAGGCAAAATTTTCAGAGAAAAAAAAATATATGGAAAATAGAACAGCAAGATGGACAAAACAGGAAGCTCTCTGAAACACAGACCTGTGAGTAGCCAGCAGCAAATGAATAGTTTGGCAAAGAAAGGGACAAAGATGGAGACTTGAAGATAGAGAAAGAAAAATTAAACCAGAAGCAGCAAAGATCAATGAAAACAATCAGCACTTTCTGCCAGGAGATATGTTTAAAAGACTGAAAAAAAGGCTTTGGATAACCTGTTCAAAATGATCCATCGTCCCACCCACCATCTCCATAGCAATTAATGGTCCCCACCAAGGACACATTATGGTTCAAGGCATAGAGATGGTATGTACCCCCCATGAAAATGGCAGGTGAGCAGCACAACACCCATTTTGGGTAGTTCTGGGACGTGCTCAGACAGTGCCTTCCTCACCTTGGAAGAGATGCTGCTGCTGGCAGCGCGTGCCGGAGGGGAGCACTTCTGACGGGCGCTCCAAAGTGAATCCTGTTCCGTTCCCATTTTAGTTACCATCACAGATGGCTTCCTGCAATACAAAGAAGGCTCTTGGCAAGGCAGTGTGCTGGATAACATTAGAATTGGATGTGATGGAAGTATTACCTCACAGAAACACCCATTCACCAGCATTCGTTTCATTGTGTGCAGCACAGTGGATTCGAGCAGCTACTTCACACTGGCTTCCTCACACATGCAAATCTCTCTTGCACAGTTCTTGTCTAACAACCAGGTGGACTCTGTGAGAAGTGGTTCTGCTGCACTGAGGAAAATTTATCTCTTTTTTTTTTCCTTCCTTTTTCAAAAAATATTTTAAGGCTAAAGTGGAGGAGCTGCTGCAATGGTATCAGAGACACTCTGGCCACATCACTGGAGATACAGGCAGTGGTGTGGGCAGCAGCAGAGACCCTCCCTGTGCTCAGGGCATCTTATTGCTAGGGAGAGGATAGACATAGCTTCAGTGCCTATAAATACCTTGTAGCTTTGGTCTGTGTGATGCAAATGTTTTTGTGAAAAGAACCTAAAACCAAACTGTTAGTCTAATATTGGCCATGATATTGCAGCCAGGCAGAATGGGATATGTAGCAGGGGACTTTTTAATGCATCAAATTAAAAAACCTGTGCAAATCTTGGCTGAGTCCAGGTTCCAAAAGAGCTACTGTGGATTCAGGACAAATTTCAGTTCAAGCAGAAGGGTTGGCTAGTCATTAAAATACATCATAGAGGTAATCTGGCTCAAAGTCCCAGACCTTTAAAGGTATTTTAATACCCATAGTACTCCAAATGCTAAAACAGCTTGACCAAATTTGGCATTAGCTACCAGCATCTCTTGAAAGGCAAATAGAATCCATGGCAGTAAAAGAGCGAGGCCTTCTTAGTGATGAGACTTACATTGGGAATTAGTGGATCACTCACTGAGCTGAGTTACACGTTCTCAAAGTTATGGTTTCTCATAGCAGCTCTCATCACTCCTCGTTTGCACAGCTCTGCCAGTCCTGCTCACACAGATGCCACAGTCCTGTGGAGCCCCTCTGAGCAGGCAGGGCTGGGTGTTCCATGGGAGAAGAGAAGTACTGAGAGTCCAGCGATGCTGGTACGTGCTGGCGAGCAGTATTCACATATTAACAGATTTCCACTCAAACTGGCAAATAGGAATGTCTATGTTAGAAATGCTGTGTGAAAGCCAAGGCAACAAAAGTCAAAATGTGCATATGAGAATATGTGGTACACACAGTATATGTCACAATGTTTACCATCACTTCAAAACATGCACCCGCCCACAGTTCTTCACTAGCAGCATCCTGGAACTTCTCCAATTGGGATTTGCTATATGAAGCAAAAGTCAATTAAAATCAGCCATTATTGTACAGATCATGAGATCCATAGTACAAGATCCCATACTCATCCCAGACGCTCATTAATAGCAGTGTGTTGTAAACAAATCCAGGACAATTGCTTGGGGTTTGTATACTTTTCTGATTGCTGTGTTTGCTCAGTTAACATATAACATTTCAAAATGGCTTGGATTAAAATTTTTAGCAAATAGCAAATTCCCCAGAAACACAGTTCTGTTGCATTCCGGAACTATTGCAAATGTAGGTCAGAGTCAGTAAGTAGGTTTTTAGCTAATGAAAACAGAGGTGGGGGAGAAAGGTTTGGGGAAAAGGAAATCATGTCTACCCAGCTTGCTAGAAGAAGACCTGTGAGCACCAGCTCACCTACCTTCTTTCACCAAAGAGCCTGTTGCTGTGTGAGGTGTGGTGACTCATCTCTGCATCACACAGATCCTGCATTTTTAGCTTGGAAAGTCACCACCTGCTAAAGGCATAGTGTGCTTGGTTGGGTTCCCTCAGTGTCTTGAGGAGCTCTGCCATATAGTTAAGAAAACATGATTTTCCTGGGAGGTAAACTGTGCAGTCTCATGTTCAGAAGCTCAATAATTGTACAAATTAAAAAGCCAGTTCCTGCCATGCTTTTATTTGTGAAGAAACAGCATTTACTGGGCCAATTCAGAGAAACCAATGCAAGAATGGCCTTGAGCTGAGATCATCCTGCTGGGTGGGTGGAGGCTTCCAGTCCTTTGAGGAGAGCTGAGCACTAACATCCTTCTCTCTGCTCCCAGGTAAGACCTGCCCAGAATTACAGATGAACCTGACCTCAGAAACAGAACACTGTCAGGTTTTTTTTAGTTGAATAAAACATTAATTTGATATGAAACAAACATCTTTGGTTTGGAAAAAGGTTTCCCCACCCCTACACACACACAAATGCACGCACTAATTTTTCAGGGCTAATTTATAAACCAAAAAATCTGTAATTAGCACAATTTTATTTGTAATTGGCAGGCATAAGTTGTTTGCTTTAGTGTCAATATCAGTAGCAATGGAAGTGCACTTGCTCTTTTGTTTTCAATTCTTTCACTACCTCTTCCCATTTAGTTTCAAGGTAAGATCAGTATCTGGAAACAAGATGTAATTTATGCTGTTATCATTTCACAAACTTCAGCAAATCTACTCTTGATAATGTATTATAATTACACTGGTGATCAGAACTGGATTGGAAAATGTAGGGAGCCTGGCATCAACTGCCACTGTGTGTCTGACCAAATCAGAAAATGAAAACAACAGTTACTGGCATTTATTGTCAGAGGAGTTTCAACTCAGATTTGCAGAGAGATACGGACTGCAAATATTAAATGGCTATTCATTTCATATGTATACCTAATTTCTATGGATTTTGAGACTGGTGCCCTAATATCTGTCAAACTTGTTCCCATTTGCTTCTTCCAACAGTTCCCATTTAATAGAAGCTTTTCTACTCTAAAGCCAAATGCAATGCTCCCTGCTGTGATGGATTCCTTCTTTTTCCTTCCTAATTGGAGCCATTTCATCAGATCGAATTTTGACAGAGATAGTAATTGTCATCCAATTTTAAGGCAATGACAAGATCAATATGAATTCTCAGATGACAAGTATTATTACTGGGTGAGCACAAAGAAACAAAGAAAATGAAAAATCCATGTTCTAGGGATCAAAGCAGTTTGAGGCACATGCTTGCCTTGATCCACGTGTACGTGAATCCTGTTGACAACAATAGACGCTGTGCATGTGGATGGATGGGATAGAACAGATGGCCTTTGCCAGTCAAATAGTGCAGCAAAACGAGCACCCAGTGCTTTAGTACACTGCAGTTTCAGTAATGTGGGAGTCAATTAACTTGCCACCAAACAGGCTTACAGGGAAAATTACCCAGAGCCCCATCTCAGAGAATTCTGCTCCTCCTTAACATTTTGTGCTCCTTCTGTTTCCCGAATGTCAGGAGTAAACACCCAAGAAATCTCAGTTCTTTAAGGTAAATATATTCAAAGTGTATTTATGTAGGCAGAAGTACTTGATTATTTTTATAACATTGTTTAAATGAGATGATCTGATTAGTTAATGGCCCGAAGAGTTCAGACAGAGTTCAAATAAGGATCTAAAATGTGTTGCAGCATCTTTCGATGTTTTCCACACCATAGTGGTTTGGGGAGAGATTCTGCCATGTATGCATAACTTGCCAGATACTGTCATTTTATTTTAGTAGGTTCACCCTGCAACAAGACATTTCTTCAAGGCATTTGACCCTCAGAGTTCAGCTCTTGTTCCACATTTGCTACTCAGTGTGCATTCAAGTTACCACTGCAGGGCCACTATGCACACACTTATCTTGCTATTAAACCAGACCTCCTGCTTTCCCACCCCCAAAGTGTTAAATCCAAGGAAATGGACCCTGTTTGGTTTTTTTCTTTTTCATTATTTATATTCAAAATACAGTTTAACTGAGGAAAGGCAAAATAATACATGGTTGTCGTACTAATTGGCAGCTGCAGTGGTAACAACCATGACAAGTTTTAGCTCTGTCCACTTCAACCCAGCCAAGTCATTAAAGGTTTTGAAGCAGAGAATTGGGTTATGGAACCCAATATACAGTGGTAGCTAAGCTTGGATCCCTGGATTGCTAAACACATTCTTAACCACCCAAATGCAGGTTCAGTAGAATTATGATCCGCGGAGGAAGGTCTCAGCCAAGCACTGAAAAGATGTTTGTTAGCCTCCAAAATATAAATAAAATATTTACAAAGAGAATAATTGACTTTTGATGTTTACTTCAGGCTATGGTTAAGCAGGCAGTGTCTGTACTAAGCAATGCAGTGACCACCTGCCACAAATGCTGTGATATTTGACAGATCCCTTTCTGCCAAGAACTATAATTCCTATTTAAATCTAAATAGAGGAGCCATGAATGCAGATTTCTCATCACAAAGACACTGATGTTAATCCCCAGTACAGAAAAATAAGAAAAGCCAGAACGTTTTATTGGATTTTATATGGAAGATAATTAAACAGTATTTCTTCTTTACTTGGTATACAGCATCCCATCAACATTCCTGCTAAAATTTGTTTATAAAGAAAGCCAGAAAGTTTTATTACATTTTTATGTAAAAGAAAATTAGCATTTTGTATATTTGAACTTACATTAGAATAACAAAAAGTGAGTAAACAAAAAAATGACCAAAGAATGATGAAAATAAACAGAAAAAAATGTAAGGAAAGCATAACACTCTTCTCATACACACGATTTCATATTCTAAGCATGCAAACCAAATAAATGTTTATGTGCATATGTATATATTGTATATATTCACGTACCAAGCAGTTCTGAAAACCTAAGCTCCCAAAAGTTAGGAAATGCTAGAATTAGATGTGCTTGCACATCCTTAATTTGGCCTTTTTGATTGTGTACACACGAACGTATGCTATTTTTTTTTCACACACACACACCCCGTAGAAAATGGTGCAGTGTAGGCAGAAAATTGGCTGTGAGAATGATGTAATCTCAGAGAGAGCTGCTTTGCAGGAGCCTGTTTCTTTTCTGCCCACAACCCAGTTTGGTATTTTGGATGTACCCAAGGAAGTTATCTTAGCATGTTTCCCAGCAGGTGGGTGCTGCCAATCTGAGGCTGTAAGAGAATGTGTCTGAGGGTGCATTTAAAGCGTGCTTATTAATAGAGGGGAGGCGGGGGGCGGGGGGAGCTGTATCCAAGGTTGCATCCTCGGCATTTAAAAATGTTTCACTTCAGCCTGTGCTGCCATTTACTGCATTATGTGATGCATGTGGATTTTCCAAACAAAAGATGTTTATGAGGAGAGTATATTTTAAGATCCTTTTCATGACTGCACAGACCCCTCTCCAAGCAGATGGCCTGACAGTTGCAAGGAAACTATTCATAAGCCAGAAGTAGCATTTAAAATTCTTTTAAAAAGACAGTTTGTTCTCCATGTACATTTTAAGCAGGTACTAATTCTGCTCGCAGCAGTACCTCCCCTGCTCCCCAGCTCATTCCCGATCTGACAGCACCAACTGCAGCCGCACGGGATGTGGGAGCGCAGCCGACGGCAGCCCCAGCAGCGCGGCACTGGGCTGCCATGTCACTTCAGCACCCAGATCCACTCCCTCTCAGGCTGCTCTCAGCACTGGTTGGTGTGGAGGGGACCATTAAAATCCAGACTCCACTCACTGCTAGCTTGGAGTAATATTGGAGGTACAACAGTTTCCCTTTTATACCCAAAATAGGCTGTATCTGCAGCGAAAGTGTTTACTTGGCATGTGCAAGCGTGTAGAAACAAGCAGGATTAGTGAAGAACTTTCCAAGGACATAAATATATTTTATTCCATTTTCATTCACAGCCTTCAACTACCTAGCTGTAGTTGAAGTTCTTTGAGGAAAATAACCAGCTGAGAACAAAGTAACTGAACCCAAGCCACTTCACCATTACTAAGTTTATGTATTCTGGGGCAAATCTTTCGGCAATGACTTCATACAGCTGCACTTGCTGACCCTTTTAATTGCCTTCTACAGAACCTCCTGCTTGAAGGAAACAAGCACTCCCATATCATGCACTTGATAAATAAATAATGCCATCCCTCTGGAGACAAAAATTCCATCTCTAACCAATCTAAGCACAAGGACAGGGACTAACCGTCCTTCCAGTTTGGGGAGATGGTTTGTTTTTGCTTTTCCTTCACCTCAGGAACTGAGGCTTATTATTCATAGCATCAAACACATTTAGAAATGTTTTTGAAAAATTTGCCTAATATCCCGCAGCAATGAGTTGCAGGGTTGATTATACACTGCACAAATGTTTTCATCATTTTTCCTTCACCTTTCCATGCATATTTGTGCTTCAGAGAAAACAAAATAAATAGCCCCTTCTCCCTGCTTCTGTTATATCATCTTTTACTCTTGTGTTTTGTAAACTAAACAATGCTAGTCTTTTTAATCACTTTTTAGATGGAAGCCTCTTCCCTCGTGTGTTTAATCATTTTTGCTGCACTTCTAACATACATGTGAGCACATATATACCCTGGAGCAATCAGAAACTCTACTAAATTCACTTTTAGAAACAAGGTCCCCCAGCACAGGTGCTGAGATGTGTGTGCAGATGTGCAGGTTTAAAAGTGAGGAAGAGGACAGAGAGGGCAGGAAGGCTTCATCTTGCATTCAGCACATTCAGCAGAGTGGTCACCAGGCCAGCCCTGACTTGATGGAGAAATGAAGTCGGAGACTGGACTAGGGTAAGAATTTGTTTCTGCTGTAGGAGAATGAGCCTTCCTAAGCCCATACCTCTCAGGTAGATAATTTGTAGATGATGCTGTTTCATCTTTCAGAGTCTCACCTCCACTCCAGGCTGCCTTTGTCCTTTACTTGTGCTGCACAGCACTGAAACCACCCTTGAACAGTGATGGTAAGAGCAGATCTGGTGCTACAGCTCTGCTCAGCCCAAAAGGGAACACGAAGGAGAAATGAGAAGCTGGCGAAAAATCTCAAGGAGAAACATAGTCTCTAGGTGGAACCAGTGTCCTCATGAAGGTACAATCAAGGCAATTGGCTTCTCTTTTGGCAGCCTTTTGTTCTCTGTCCTACAGAAGCTTTTTGCTCATTGCCTTCTGGATCCAGACTGTGTATATTATGAAAGGCAAACTTTTGCTGAGGAAATGGTTTCACACACTTCATCAGGGGAATGGGCTAGCTGTACATATGTTAGCTGTAGACCAAACTCAAAAATATTTTGGGTAGGATTCCCCCAATCTAATTTTAGCCTTCTGAAGCTTTATTGTCTAGTCTAAGCTTGTTGCTTAATCTTCTTCTGCAGTCAACAAAAAGAGGAGTCACTTTATGCCACCATAAAATAGACTCCGAAAGGGGATGACTTCCTGCTCTGGAAGCACCTCCCCTTCCTTTGGTGAATAATTATTCAGGTGATGATCTGGGTGCTTCCCTTTACAGTCTGTAAAGCTGCATGACCAAAAACATCCAAAAAGATCTGCTCACAGATCTTACTCCTTGCACCAGTGAAGTTGCTGTTATTGATCCTGGTATGAGCATTGAGGAGCTCTGGGGTACAAGGGGCTCTTACAGGCTCAGGCTGCCTTCCAGCACGGCCTGGAAAGAGTGTTTGTGACAAGTGTGCTACAGACCCATTGCCAGGAATGCTGCATCAATGAGCAGTGAGATTTACATTTGTGATGGTGATAGATGGTTACTAAATAAACTTAGCAATATTCAAGTTGGTGTTTGGGGAAGAAGAGGGCAGGGTTAGTTTTTTCTCTCATCTAGTTGGAACATCTCTCTCTAATTCTCTCTTTTTTTAAAAAAAAAAAAAAGTTAAGGCACTTAACTTTCCTTTCACTCTTAAAATCAAAGTGAATATATCTTGTCCTTGGGAAGTTCTTTGTTAATCCTGTTTGTATTTTTTTAATGCTATGCAAACATTTTCATTGCGGATTAATGTGCTGTTTCAAAGCAGTTGAGATTTTAAGATTGCCATTAATTCAGAGGAAGAGACTTTTGTTACTGTTCTAGTCCTTTTGGAAACTAATTTCATTCAATGCCCTTTTGGAGGCTTTGCACTGGAGTGCTAAATGAATGCTATCAAAGGCCATATTAAAGAGGATTGTATATAGTTGACTAGGGTTCATACCAGGGACTAGTTTTAGATAGTGTCTTACATTGAAAATATGATTCTTCAATTATACCTCCTATTGCAGAAATGAAATTACCTTGAATGCTTGGTCTAGTAGGCTTATTTCTTAGAACACAATAGCAAATGGTCAAATTCTTCCTCACAGTAAAACATATCTGATTAAAAAATGAAAGAGAGACACAGAAATTTGAAAAGCAAAGTCTGTCATAAGAGCCCTGGGATCAATGAAAGGACAGCTTAGACAAAGACTCTCCATTTGAGTAACCCCAATAATTCCAGGATTGTCTGAATGCTTCAAGTAGAAGTGTCTAAAGTGCCTAATGTTCTGCCAGCTGATTCAGGATGCTGCAACAGGGGATCAGAGGGCCAAAGAGAATATGCAGAAGCTTTTAAACACATTCACACTGTGCACAGGTAGTAATCAAAGTGATTTGCAAATAAGTCTTCTTACAAAACTTAACATCTTTGAGATCACAATCATAAAAAATAATTGATACAATTAGGGGAATGAATCTGCATTTGGTGTGACTGCAGCAATTCACATTTATTACATTTCTAAGTGTTTTCTTGTCTTCTTTCCCAACTCATAATGTACATCTGATTTATTTGGAGAGTAATAGTGATTGCAGTCCTTCCCTGCTATTTTTTTTCTGTCTCATGATCTGGACTGATGTTTTAGGTGTGACATCACCGTGCAGAGGGTCCAACCCTGCGAGGACACATCAGGCCTTGGCCAACCTGCTCTACCAGGCAATGCTGGCAAGCTGGTTTTGGGGTTGATTGGACTGAGTGCCTACTGCTGCTGAATACACACACAACCTACTGCGGTGTTTCTAAACACTCTGCTTTTCTAATTCCAGGATTACAGTACTTAAAGACAGGTAAGGATGATGAACAAGTGGAAAGGATCTTATGTCCTTACATCCACAGGGAGTTTTGTGCCTCTGTCCTGCTGGCATTAGTCATGTAAGCCTCTCATTCATCTACCTTGGGAAGACTGCTTTGCTCAGCCTTTGGTGTTTTCATCGGGTTTTGATGTGCTAGCTGAGTGAACTCGATTGCTTATGTGTATGGGAATTAATTATGAATTTTGACTATATAAAGCAATCTTGTGGACTCATGCTTCATTAGTAATCTGATCTGTTAGCCACAGCAATGCTGACTGACTTAATTTGCACTGCAGATACCACAGCTAGAAGGCAGCGGACATTTGTGTGGAAGATGGGATGTGGAGTTTCACCAACTCTTTGCAATTAATTCTAAGCCTCCACCTCTTAGCTGGGTAGCATATGATGAGAGGCCAGAGCACAGGACTAAGCATTGAAAACCTGTCCTATGACACAGATCCTGTTGATTTTCTTTGCTGGAGAAAACAACTTATTCAGGCTGCAGTGCTCTGGCTTGCTGGGCATGGACGTGCACCTTGAGACTCTCTCTCATGCTCTCACTTGCTTCAGAGCCAGAGTAAAGTGTCCCAAGAGCTATAGCTAAAAATCATAACACAAGAGTAAAGTGGTTATTTTCTTCTTTTAACCAATCTCTTCCTTTTCTTATTTGTAAAGTATTTAAAATTATTCTTAAGAATATGCGAAGCAATTTGAGACCCCAAGCCACCACCTGCAGGAATCTTATTGTTTGCTAGAAAGGAATAATTTTTGTTTTGCAAAAAAGACCTGGAGAGGACAAAGAAACATTTCTATACAGTATGCATTAGCAAAAAAGATTAGACAGGCTATAATCTTGGTCAGTCTGACTTCTACAATTATGGAAAATTACAAAGATTGATGTTAGTTGCAATTTATCTTATTGCATAAACTGGTACAGGATGAATCTTCTCTTTTGAAATACGTATTTCACTGAAACTAGACTATGTGTGAAGCGATTTCTTTTTCCCATCAGATTGATAATAGACTGTGTAGGAAAGTGCTGAAAACACAAAAAGAAAAAGTTGGAGTGATTCGAATTGTCATGGCAATATCCTAGATTTTTTAAGAAGTTTGGTTCTGTTTAGCTAGTCACTTTAATTTTCCTTCGCTAACTTGTCTTCATTCTCTGCCACAATGATAATTCTTTATATGACTGTCAGCCCTTTGCATTGTGACAGCTTAAATTAATGTTTTGATATTTCTCTCTTTGTAAGAATACAACAAAGAAGACAACTGCCAAGGATAGGACAGAAACTGTACGAATGTAAAACAGACATTGTGCACCAATAAAGCCAGAAGGAATAATTTTCATTTTATTGCCTTGTTAATAAGCTTTTGCAACAACTAATCCTGGAGACTTTGGGTTCTGTGGACTAGTATGGCCCTTATGCTTCATCTGGGTTGTGGTAAACTTCTTACAAGGGACCTTGGACATTTCTGGGAATACTTCAGCCCATTAAGGTCGGGGAGGTTTAATACCTCAGGCAGGCTGATTCAGCCTACAGTACTACACTAACCATAGATGTAAGCTTTGGTGGATTAGCTTGTTTTACAGTCATAATCACAATAGCACTTGTTCACAGCAGAAACTCTTTTGAAAACTAATGTATGTTCATCTCATTTTTACATACCACCTCTCCAAGTGTTAAGAGGATGATTAATAAGAATTCCAAAAGGAAGATGCAGGAGGAGTTTGAAGGATTTGATCTGGCACTTACAAAAGAAATGATGAAAAGGAATTGTCTTAAGATTTTGTGGAGGTTTACACCAATCCTTATCTAAGGTTCAAGGCCTTTAGCAGCATTGTTCCTGTTCTTAATGCATGCTTCGAAAATCCCAACCCATCTGGCATTGCTGTAAATGAAGCTTGACTTCAATGAGCATGGTGTTTTTCAATGTTCTTTAAAAAATCCTTTTAAAAAGATCTGAGATACTCAGATGCAGTTTAATGTTTCAGTATAGCTGAGGATTTCATTATTACCTCCTCTCATTTTTATCCTTTTCCGTCTGTTTTTCCTCTCACACATTCCTTCAGGACCTGGCCTCACCTGAGAGATGAGGAATTTAAATGAAAGTAGAACCAAAAAAAAAAAAAAAAAATCAATTAATCCATTCTTTGTGGCAGAAGCCACCAGATGATGCTGTTACTCTTATAGCTTCTTAGCATGTGAGCAAGATTTCAGTTTTTGAAGGAATGTTGCATTGTTATTAGCTTAGTTTTACAGTAATCCTCTGAGAGAAGCTACCAGCAGAGTGTGTTTTTTGCCTTATTCTCTATAGGATGCAGTTCTTGGGACAAATTACTTTGCTTGGAGTTAAATTTCAGTACCATGCTGCAAAGTAGTGCATTCTGGAAGTAGCAGGAACTTCTGTGATGACTGCAGATACCACTGTCACAGGGTAAAAATAATAATAATTTTTAAAAAGCATTAAGGTAATGGGTTTTACTTAGGAGAAAGTCCACACTGGTTTCTGTTTCATCAACAGGTCAGTACCAAAACCCAAAATTCTGTCACTATAGAGAAAGAAGCAATAGTTGTCACAAATGTAAGACACGGAAGAAGTTAAAGACACTCTCATCACTGTGGATGTGCTAGGCCATATAAAAAGCCATAAGGAGAGCACTGTTTGGATCTCAAACAATCCTTTGACCTATACCTCTCCCTCTTTAGCGAAGTGCTGGTCCCAGAGAGCTTCAAAGAATAGATGAAAAGTGTGAGAAGTACTATTTATCTCAATGGACCACAAGTGCTGAAAGCTAGGGATGAAAAATTTAACATCAGATTTGTCAAATATTTCACTGCTGATGGGATCATTTTAGCAGAAATGACCAATGGCAGTGCTTATCCATCAAACTGAAGGTTTAATATAAAAAATAAATAACATGGGAGATAGGGCTTCTAGTGCATGATTCATTTATGCATTTTAATTAAAACTCTTGATTGTTTAAATGCAAATGAAGCAAATTCAGAAATGCCATTGCATTGTGTCGGCAAGCTTAAAATCAGCAGCAGAGATTGGGTTCAGTCAGGTATAATGATGATAGTGAAGCATATGAGAAAGTTTTACTGTCTCTGCAGAAGGTATTGCCACCAGCTGCTCCATACTCTGCTTCTACCAGCAGAAACAACCCCCACAGCAGTCATCTGAGAAAAAAATGAGCACTCTTGCCTCAGCCAAGCTGTTACTGGACAGTGATCTCAAACTAGAAAGTTGTACTGAAGGGCACGTGTCAACATTCAAACATTGCCAGATCTGAACAAGGCAAGATCAAACTAGACTAGAGAGTGCCCTCCATATACCTGAGATTATCTTTGGCCTGGGATTTCTAAGCTTGACTGCCATTTAATGTAAAATAAGTTCTGCTTATTTTTATAGATCTTACAAGAAAGAATAAGCAAGCACATTACAGAGCTAATGCATCCAGGCTTTGCTAAGCCAATTAAGCAATCGAATCAAGGTCACAACAAATCAGTGAGATTGAATGGCCAAAATTAATATAGTAGGAAATTAAATCAAAGTTATAAAGTTGAGACCAAATTTGTTTTGTTGGTCTTGGGCTGGGGATATTTATGGGGGAAGCTGTTTTCTTTGCAGTCTGAAGGATGTTTGTGTGTCCATCCAGTCCAAGGTTTGTGTGGGTTCTTTCTAAAAGGGACTCTCTAAAACAAAGGGTAATCCTGGCTGATTCCACTTAAAGAGGAGGTACAGCCACCACAGTGCTGTCAGCAGCTTGGCTTCATTATTTTCTTCCTTAAATCTCCCTGTTGTAACAAGTTATTAGCTTGCTGCTCTGATTTTCCCTTTCTAACACAGAAAATCTTTCCATAGAAGTGACACAGATGACAGCCAAATCAAGCAGTAACAGCTTTGGGGAAAAAATAATAAATCCAGAAGAAATTTCCTAATTATATGCAAGATTTACAGAGTTTGGTGTTTACTTTTAGGGACCTGTGTGTAGTGCTGTTTCTCCATTATAGAGTGCAAATATGCAAGTGTGTCTTTGAGATAAGGCAGTATCGTCCTCGTATAATGAAAAGGAAATGAAAAGAGTGAGTTCAAAATGCTTTATATTTTGGGATCTTCACTTGTGGTGTTGACAGCAGCTGCAACAAAGATTCAGATTGAAGACAACTTACATTCATGTTGAACATCTCAATGGCATTAGCACAGTCAGTAACAAGGCTTTTACCTCTTTTCCTGTGGATTGTACAGTTACAGGAGGGAAAAGCTTTATGTCCAGAAGCTGCCCCGGGAATGAATGTACTTCTTTCCATCAAGATTCTCTCTCCTTTCAGAGTCCTGCTTATGGTTATTAGGATCAGACCTTGCAATGGAGGATGTTGCCCACGGAAGCCTTGAGCCACGTGGCCACCAGGATGAGGGTTCATTGTCATGAAGTATCTTCCAGTTTAATTGCAGGCTTCTTGCCAGAAACAAAAGAGAAAGGGAGGACAGGCTATGAAAACTTGTGTTTTCTTACTGGGTTAACGAAAAACATTCAGTGGACAGTACAGTAAAATACATCTAAAATAATTGTTTGAGAGTTCTATCATGGCAGTTGCTTTCTCTCCCTACCTTGGGCAATAATTGCAGGTAAATTCATATCCAGCTCCAAAATAAAACACTCCTTTTTTTTCCCCCATCTGGCTAAATTTTGCTGATAATTAGAGTTTTTCTAGGTTCAATTCAAACTGATTGCAAGGAAACTTTGTTCTAAAGGAGTGTATTTTCCTTTGAATATAGGCTGGACTACCTTGAGTTCAGGGAACTGCACTGCAAGGTCTGATCTGCCACTGAACCTTGGGCTGGAAAGGAGTCCTGAATGGGGGCACATGGAGCATCTCTTCCCCCCACCACATCCTTCCTCAGCACAATGTGATTAACCGTTTGCCAGGTCTCACCACCTGTCCTACCCAGAACAGCCACATAAGGGGGCATCCCTGCCCACAGCTGGGGGCTGGAACCAGATCATCTTTAAGGTTCCTTCCAAGCCAGACCATTCTATGACCTAAGAACTGGGGTTTTTTACAGGAGGTGGGAGCGTGAGAGAAAAGGAGTTTTCTTGCCAGTTGGCCTGAACATTCCCCAGGGACTTGTAAAGCCCAAAGTCTGTTTGCTGCCCGTCTGTGTCGCAGCTCAGGGCTGAACATGCCAAAGGCTGCTGAGGTGACTTGTGTGAGCAACTCCTACCCAGCATGAGGGGCAGGCTGCAGAGCCAGGCCTTCTGTTTGGGCAAAACCCAACAACACCGCTGAATTAAAGACATAATTGAGGTTTGGCAAAATTGCAACACAGCTGCCCAAGGTCATCTCCAGTGAAAGTAACTGAGGAGGTTTACACAGAAGATGTTAATTGGATTTTCGTTTTCTCTTTAGAAAGGTTTAGAGCTATCGGATCTCACCCCACTACAAGCTGCATGAATATGTCCAGTGATATTGTGAGCTGATTATTGTTCATTCTTAACGGATTTCCATCTCCGTAACAACGGTATTAGCATTAATATTGTGCCCCTGGCTCTGAATATGGATACTAATGGAACTCAATCAGCTCTTAAAGAACAAAGGATCTCTTTTACATGGCACCCTGTGACTGTCAGAGGATTGGATTAGCAACTTGTCAATCCTCCAGTTCGTAGCACTTTTTTGATGCACTCTTGAATGCTTGCTTAGTGTGTGGAATTACATTATCTGAAAAATTAATACAAACATTAAGTGAAATCTATGTGCTATTCCCTCCTGACCTGATTATTCTAGATTATTTAACTAAGTAGCCAGCATACCCCCTAATTTAAGTGCTGAATTTCTACCACACAAAATGTTATCCTTTCTCATAAAAGAAGCCCACGAAAGAGCAAGCTCAATTTCCAATTATGCTTCTTCCATGAAATCTCTTCTATCCCCTTCAGGATAGGTTTGGGTAAAAATATAATTGCAGTGGATAAGGAAGCTTAAGAAAAGATGTAAATGAAAAATGTTATGTGTTGGCATCTGATTGATCCATTTGAAAGGAAGAGAAGGAGAATTTGACGAGATGGTAGGGAGCTCATAGTTTGTTTCGAAGGAACCCGGCATTTTTAACCTGTACAGGGTGCTGAGCTATAATTAAGAACGGCAAGTCAGTGAAAAATCTATTTAAACTCCTGACAGCTTCTCTGCATTAGCATTTTTGACATCTACATTCACTCTGGCAAATCGCTAATGTGATTTTTTTTTTTCAAAATTATATTTTTATTAGCTTTCTGCATATAATAATAAAGTAAAAATGATGTTGCAGCCTGGACAGGTCTTTAACTCAGAAGCTCAGCATTTACAATGTGCTTAATTAGCTGCCTGATTATTGTTTTATTCTGAGAGAAGTTTTATAAATGTGTTTTCATCTATAAAGCATCTTTAAAGTGAAAGCAACTGTTTGATTCTGTTAGTTGGTGAAGACCATAGCAAACCCTGGATTACAAAGCACTGTGATTAATTGAAGTCAAGATACTCATCTCTGGGATTTGTTTTGATTATTATTATTCTTGTTGTTATTATTATTATCCTTGAGATGACTGAATAACAAAACAAATGTTTGGGTGAACTTTCAATTATACAGGTCTTTCCCAGTAACAATTATTCTGCAAGGGAAGAACATGGCTTAAGTCTGGTAGCTTGGGTATAGGTATAATATTTTCAAACATATCAACAATTTTCCTCAAAGTGTGAAGAACTTGTGATAACATTTAAGTCAGATGCACTGTGAATGTGTTGGTTTTAATTTGATAGCAAAGAAATACCATCATTAATTGGAACGGTTTCAGATTAGTGTTTGTCTTGCATAATTCAACATTTGCCAAAGTTCAGGAAAGATACGCACTAAATAGAAATTATTACTTTGATAATGCTGCTACATTTCCTCTCCTTATTTTTAATATGGCTTTTTAATTTGGGTAATGAGTATATATCACTAATCATTTTGAAAGCCTATTACCAACACCAACCAATTCGTCAACTTGAGTTAATAATTTACTTTATTATAGAAATTGGAACTGGACACAGCTGTGGAGGACTGAAGGAAAAAAAAAGTCTCCTTAGCAGATAACCTATTTTCTTATGTGCATAAAATGCCCCTTTTTCTGTTGGGACTTGTTTTCCCACTGCTGGAACTCCATTGGCAGCCATTAAGCTCCTACTCGAGACACATTCTACTGCAGGGCATTCGGAAATTAAATGCTCAAGGAATTAGAAGAAGATGGTCTTCTCCCATACTTAATTTTCCCATGTATTATTAGTAGCTGCCTCTGCACTGCTAATGCCCTTCTCCCACTGTGTAGGCATGAGCTGGCAAGGTCATTTATTTTTTAACGTGTTTACTGGAAAAATGCAGTTGCATCTGAATGATTGTTTTGGGAAAAATAAAAATCTTTGGATGAGTCATAAGTGAAGAAAAAAAGGTCATTTGAGAAGATTTCAATAAGGGAAGAAATTGATAAAGAATATGGAAATGCATTCTAATTAGAATGAAAAGTTTGAAGACTGCACCCTGTAGTGAAATTAGTGTCTGCAGCAGACAATGCTCCTCATTAACAAATCGGGACCTCACTTTTATTACACTTAAACCAAGATTCTTCACTGCGTCCTGCTACTTAAAAACATGCATCAGTGACCACAACACTCGCACCCGTGGATATTCTTAACCCTCTGCATTCATGAGCAGACAGAAACTCTAAAAGAAGCCCCAGTCAAATAAGGGATGCTACAGAGATGAGGCGTATTATGCTAAAATTGAATCTTCCTTTCAATGGTGGAAGAATAATAAGGACCCTGCCTACTGAATCATGCTAAACTGCAGCATTTATTTATTTTTAGTACAGTTTTATCTAGTGACAATGCAGTCATTATAGTCTTTTGTTGTTAAGGTATGTGTGTATTTCTGTTTGAAAACCTTAGGATAAGAAAGACATGAACAGTAAAGCTTTTAAAATCAACCCCATCCAAACAATAACAAGTCCAGTTCCCCCAAGTTCTGATATTTTTTCATTACTGTGGGTCATTCTATGGGAAGGAGAGGAAGCAAAGCAAGTGAGTAAAAATACTCAGGGAAATTTAAATTAGAAGCCTTGCCTTTAATAAGATCTTGCTTTGACATTAATGCCTATCTGCAGCTGAGATATTGTTTGCCTTTGCAGGAGTCATGGGCCCATTCTTCCCCTCAGCTTCTGCATCCTGTGCTCCTCTCCCATCGTGCCCAAACCCTGGCAATGAGTCAGCCTCAGCAAGGCCAACACCATGCCCCTGGAAATGGAGAGCTGCTCACAGAAAATGCCGACAGCCCAGGTGAGCCTGGAACTAAATATAGACCAAACCCGACATGTTCCAAGTCACTGAAATGCCTTCTCAGATTTCCCAGGTGAATATTCCACCCAAAATCGACTATTTGCACACAGAGAGTTTTAACGGATTTCCATTTCCTGATGGAAACGAATTTCCCTGAAATATGGTAAGTGGCATTTTGTTGCTGTGTACAGCCCACATGCTTAGAAAGCAGAAGCTGTAGCTCCAGCAGCTGAACCAGCCCCATCTGTGCCAGTGGCTGCCCGTGCCCTCAGCTCACCTGCCTGTCCCTGCACCAGGGCTGGATGGGCACCCCTGCTGGCCCCACTGTGCCAGGAGCCAGGAGCTGCTCTGCCAGGAACCTCTCCTGAGCTCTCCCCAGCAGCTCCTCTTGTTGCTCCAGCCTGTAGCAGCAGTGCTGGGTACCATGGCTGATCCTTTAGGGAGACCATAGAGCCCCTCCCAGTACCTTAAGGGGATACAGGACGGCTGGAGATGGACTTTTTGCAAGGACCTCGAGTGACAGGATGAGGGGTAATGATCCCCTTTGGGAGGTCATACAAGGGGTGACCCTCTTTACACTGAAAGAGAGGAGGTTTAGATTAGATATTAGGCAGATATTCTTCCCTGTGAGGGTGATGAGGCTTTGGCACTGGTTTCCCAGAGAAGCTGTGGATGCCCCACCCCTGGAAGTGTTCAAGGACAGGCTGGAGAAGGCTTTGAGCAACCTGGCTTAGTGGAAAGTGCCCCTGCCCTTGGCAGGGGGGTTGGAACTAGGTGATCTCCCTTTCAATCTGAACCGTCCTAGGATTCTATGTTTGAGCAGGGCTCTGGTGCTGGCAGGAGGATGATTTCCCCAAAGCACCAGTGTCTCAGCCCACCTGCAGCTTGCAGTGAGCACAACATGTCTCTAACAGAGATAAAACCTGACTAGCATAGCAAGAGAAGACTACTTTTATTTACTTCTTTAGTCTTGTGAAAGAAAAGAGGGGGATGAGGGTGTAGATAAAGGTAATAAACACCTCCAAGCTGTGGCAAGGTTTGAAGTGATTCTGCTGTTTATGGTTTCCTTTGGCTACAAGTAATTCTATGTCTGTTAAATAGCCAGCAGCGCCTTCATACAGATAGGACTGAATCCCAGTGCAGAGCTGAAGCCACGGGCAGGAGGATGACAAAGGGGAGGCACACTGGGTACAAGGCAGGCATCCATCTTAAATTAGCTTGACTTGTCTGCTGTTTTATGGGCCTTGTTCTCCTCGCTCGCACACTTGTATTCCACCGGTGTCGGTACAGCAACTTCAGTGAAGTCCTCCTGTGTAAGAGCACTTCAGACCCTCCAGACACAGAACAGTGAGGCTTTTCATGCCATGCAGAGCCTGACTTTACTCACACACACACCCTTACACCCCCTCAGCCTCACAGATCTCAGATTTATTCTCTACTCTCCAACGTTCTTGCTGTGCAGCGCTGCTAAGCCATTTCGGTAAAGGTATTTTTTTAAAAAACCTTATTTTTGTTAACTGCTTTCCCAAAGTTGCCACAGGAGCTCACATAGCTGAAGTGACCCTTTGGAATCCCTGCCACCACAAAAGCAGCATGAGCTGGCAGAAGGAGGGCTGGGCAGGGCTTGGGGGTGTGTGCACGGTGGGGATGGAGCTGGGGTGGGGATGCTGCAGAGCTGCAGCTAATTACAGTCAAAAATCATAAGTTTAGACAACTCTAATGTTTGCAGCTGGAAAGACTTAAAAGCTATTTGCTTCTAATCTCCCTCTGACAATCAATGAATTGAACAGTAAATGTTATTAGACTAATTTGCTGTTCATCAAGAGTAAGAAATGAATAGAATAATTTACTATTCATACATCCAACTGTGTGACATGTGTACAGATCAGTTTGAAAGAAAAAGCCACATTAAGGTTCCACTTCTCCTCCCATACCTTTTTTTATTCCAATTTATCTCCATTCTCATCCCTAAAGCTGCTCTGGCTTTGCCCCAGTGGCAGAATGACCACATCTGTTTGGGTACACATCTGCTTTGGTATGTAGAGTAAATTGCTACTTACCTAACAATCTCAGTGTTTTCTGCTGAGGGAAGCAGCCAAAAACCACGGTAAGGGAAGCCCCTGCTAATTTACACTATTTTCTATGAGAGGCATTTACCTCCAGTTTTTAGGTTGCTCCCATGAGGATGCTACAGTTGTCTGGCATCTTGAGCACCTCATCTTTCTGCTGCAGCTATCCCAGTTATTTGGGAGTTTGGAGCATGCAAGAAATAATTTGGATTAATTGCCCTTTCTAGGCCAAAACTGGGATAGTTTTAGGCATTTAGAAATGCTGGAAAACGTGCATTTCTTATGGAACCTGGCAATATTCATGTGTGGGAAAAAACCCAACCCAACAGGCCTAC
This sequence comes from Chiroxiphia lanceolata, assembly GCF_009829145.1. Taxonomy (NCBI): domain Eukaryota; kingdom Metazoa; phylum Chordata; class Aves; order Passeriformes; family Pipridae; genus Chiroxiphia; species Chiroxiphia lanceolata. The sequence continues at coordinate 7,859,678 of NC_045650.1, forward strand.
AGCCTCTCCAGTCAAATAGTCTCTGAATATTTTAGATATTAAAGACAGAATATGAGAGCATACCAATCACTTTCTGGATGCCACAGACCTGAACATAAAAAAGCACATTGAAAATGTGGTCTAAAATGACTGGAATTGAGGTTCTCAGTGGGGTTGATGTTACCTCCTGGCATGGATGCCCTTCCAACCCTCAGTGATGGTTTCTAGGCTCAAAGCTGTGGGCTTCTTGGTGATGGGCAGCCCTGGTGACCTCACCTCCAAACCCAGCACAAGACTGTTGCCCTCCCTATTGATTCTCATTGGCTACATTAATTTTTTTCTGCAGTTGCACCAAACAGAAGAAGTTTTTTAGTTCAGAGGAAATAGCTGTTAAGGGCACACAGACAACTTTTCACTTCAGCTGTATAGTTTTTCCAGCACCTCAAGAGATCCTACAGTCCTTGTTTTGGTAAACAAAATGCCACCTACCATCTGCCATCTCCCATTGTCTCTGTCAGGAAGTGCAGTTTGGAGAATACTTCCAAGTGGAAGATTCTCAGCTGTCTCTGCACTTCAACACTACCCTTTTATGTAATTTTAAAGGTCTGTCCACAAGCTCTGAAGTACTGGTGTTGAAAAGAAAATCTGAGAGAGCCAAAGGTTCAACCTTGAATGTTTAGGATTGCTTTTCCTTTTAAAACTATTTACAAAATGAACAACAGAGCAGAAAGTACAGTTTTGTCTTTTTTTCCTGTTCCTGAGCATACTTTTTCCCAGGACCTCACAGTTGGGCTCATTTTTGTCCTCCGCACACACTAGCACCAGTAAGAGGGATCCCACCAGCCAAATGCCACTTCAAGTCTCCCATGAAACTCCTTCCTCAGAATGTCTCCTTTCATGCATATGAAATGCAAGAAAAGCTCAGCAAAGTTCCCCAGCATGAATGGTTCCCTCCCCAGGTGTCACCCATGACGATGAGTCCCAGAGCCAGTGATGCTCCAGTGGAATCTTCCAGTTACTGTGACAAGCAAAAGGGATTCAATACTTTCTCCGGAACATGCCAAAATAATTTCAGGGTCACCTGGGGCCACGTGTCTTGCAGGACTATTCACCCTGCTGACCCCCACACAGATGAGCTGGAGACTGTGAGCCAGGTGAGATAATTTGTGGAGCAGTTTTAGCTGGTGGCAGCACAGTCATTATGGGAGGGCCATTACTGTTACAGCACTAGCACAAAGCTGTGCCAAAGGCTGGCTGTGCTCATGTAAATGGTTCATGGAGTAACACAGGGATTATTATTAGCTTGTGCTGGGTGTGAGGAAGACACCTGAGAAATCCCACTCCTGCCCGTGTGGGAGCACAGTCCTTGCCAGCAGAGACACAGGGACCGGGCACAGCTCCTGCCCTGGAAGGCAGAAGTGTTGGACTGTGCAGGGCAGAGCTGACGGCTGGCTGAGCTGCAGCCAGCTCTGATGTCTGTGCTAGGCAATGTTTAAAAAATAGAATCAACACATCAAATGATCTGTCATGTAACTTTTCCATGTCAAGGAAAATAGCCCAAGGCTCTTCTTCCCACATTTGCTGCTACAACAGCCAGACAACCTGGCCTCTAAATTTATTCTGCTCTTTAATCAGGCAAAATCCCTGTGATCTCTGAGGTTGGGCTTCACGGTTTTGGAAAGAGATTATACGGTTTACTAGAGGGAAGGTGCTTGCCCAGTGTTCTTGAGGTCTGTGGTCACCACGAGTCATGCACATTGCGCACAGCCTCGCTGGAAAGGTGATGCTCTCATTTGCCCACTCCTATCTGTGTAGTAAACATCCAGAATGGCTTCAGAGCCATTTCTCATGCTATGTTTCCTTCTGTATACACAAAAACAGATGCTATCCAGCACCCAGATGACTTTTGAGTGCTGCTTTCATCCTGTGCTAGTTTTCTCTGTATTAATTTTTTTCCATGTTCCTTGTGCTGTCGTTTGTTTTACCTTTCCCCACAACTATGTTGCCCCAAGAACTAAGCTGGTCCTCCACAGCCCAAGCACAGTGAGGCTACACAGGAAGCAAGGTCACTATTACTCTTGATTTTTTGTTCTCCAGTTTAGGGCACAAATACAATTTCAAGTGGCCAGAGTGAGATTTCCCCTTCATGCACTCATCATGCTTCCCTTTCAGCCTCAAGTAGCTATTTCACAGGTTTCTTTATACTTGGAGTATTGTGAGATGCCAGTTTTGCCTTTTAGGAAGGAACACCAACCTAAACATGTGTTCAGCTGACACAGACTCCAGCCACTGACAGCTCCAGGTGGAGCAGGACCATCAGAGTGCTCACAAAAGTCTCCATTTCAGGTTCTGAGGACTCCGACTAATTCAGAGCTCTAAAATGAACACAGTTTGCAGGAGAGAAAGGACATAAAACTAGATCTGAGCCAGGGTTTAAAAGCAAACAAAGCCTAAGCAGTCTTTTTGGCCAACATGCAATTTTTCTGGCAGGCAGTATGGTTTTCTTGTATATGTAATAAACCTCAGTAATCAGTATTGCTTTGAGCTGCCACAACCCCCTCTGTCCCGTGGTGCAACCCTGGTCGCTCTCACTGATGTGTGCTATTTCTGAACTAAAGCATAAGGTTTATCATCCCTGCTGTTCTACCCTGCAAGCGGGAGTTAAAAAAAAGGTCGACTACTGTGTGCAGGCAGCATCAAATTACTGTAAAACAAGCAAGAAACTGCAGCGATATATGGGGAATCTCAGCATCTTTGGTTCTCTTTCAGGTTTTTGTTATAAATGGGTTGCAAACTGTTGCATTCCTAACAGAGACATGAGCCATCAACTCGCACATCCTTTCCAAATTAGTAAACAGTATGGATTTGCAAATGAAACCGTTTTGTACCCGGACATGCCGTGACACCCCTGGCATGCTTTGTCTGAGCTATCTAATGAACAGTTTAGTGTTATAAACTGGCTTCCAGGCTGTCTTTGGATTTGTTTGATAAAAAAGATGATAGAAGATATGCACAGCTACATGTCACACAGAGCTCTGGGCTTGACATATGAGAGGAATTGGGCACTTCTTCATCACTCCTTTTAGTCTCCCAAAACTGAGTGGGAGTTACTCAAAACCCGACTGCCCTAACACCAACCTGCACACACTGCTGGGCAGTGCTGCCTTTGTCTGCACTGGCCAACTGCTCAGGCAGCACAAGGCCAGTGCCAGTCCTTTCCCTGCCAGAGAGAATATGGGACATCATCTTTCCAAGCTGAAAGTGAGTAAGTAACTCAATAGATCTGCATCTGCAAATCACAACGCACCTTTCATCCATCTGTCAAAACATGTGCACCTGATTGCTTCTGCATCTGCAGATACAGTGCTCAGCATCACACCTGTAACTAACTGTGTAGCTGCATCACTTGGGGTTTGGGCTGTTTTTAATTACTTCCTCTGAAATTCAGGTGGGGCTGGCAGCAAGAGATGCAGCCCACTGGCTCTATCTCCTCACTGAAGATGCAAAGGGTAAAGGGGAGCTGGCGCCCTAAAGCCAAGGCGAGGTGGGAAGCATGATTGTGGTAAGTAAGTTGGTGTAGGAGTAAAGGAAAGAGTAGGAGCATGGACTTCTAATGGCAGGTGAGCTGAGGAAGCTAAGAAGTGATGGCTAAATGCACATGCTGTTAACCTGCACCTTCTCAGACCAGCTAACAGCCTGGCACAGTCCCCGTGCTGATGTTTGTGGTGACATGAAGTGCTCGAAGTTCCAAGAATGTCTCAGTGTAACCCCATGGGTCCTGCCAGTCATGATCCATGGAAATCACAGTGTCACCTGCTCCCAGGCTGGTGGCCATGCCATGAGCTCAGGCCATGCAGGAGCAGCAGGCTTCTCCCAGCAGGGCCCAGTAGCAAACTGCAAAAGCTCTTACAATACTGAGAAAGAAGCTAATTTCTTACCAATCATTTGTCAAACAACATGTAATTAAATAGCACAGTAATGCATCTTTGGGTCTTTAGGCCATTTGTTTTTTTCCTCACTGTTTGTGGCACACTCCTACAGCACTTCAAGGCTACTGCACACTGCAGAGCAGTGGAGGAATAGAGTTATAATTGAAGAATTAACAAGTGATGTCATAAAACAATGTACTTAAAATAAAATGCATAATTAAAATAAGTGAACCAAAAAAATAAAAGATGTAACAGCATACACACACAAATGTTGACAGTAAGTCTCATGTAGGAACTGAAATATGTAATTTAAAGGGAAAATATAGCACCATGGTGGTTAAATAAAATTGTGGCAAACTTCTCAGTGATTTGCCAAAAAAAATATAATAACGTTGTAAAAGAAGTATTCTCTGAAGTTAACAAGTCTGGACCATAAAACAGTCCTTTGGTGGCTCCCTGTGTCATTACTTGCTACCAAGGCACTGCACTGATGGGCTCAGTGGGATCGCTGGATTCAGCGATAGATCAGTAAGCAGGAAAGCAGAGTTCCCACCAGATTTCCTGCCTGGAGAGTTGTTAGGATCCGTGCTAGTTCTTTAAAGAGCAGAACTGTGTACAATACTGCACTCAAAAAGACCCCGTTAGGAATATAATCTTCTGCTACAAATGAGATGGTTGGGGGGAAAAACCACAGGAAAGCCAAAAGGAAAAAAAATCAACAACAACAAACAAGACTGCTTGACTGAAGTTCATTGTAAAAATACAATTTTTGAGGAGCTTTGCATGCTGCTTGTATCTCTGCTCTTGGGAAGGCCAGAGAGGGGGGAACCCCTGGCTGCCACCTCCTCCTCCGGGCCAGGCTCCAGGCTGCTCATCCTGGATTCACCCCAGCTGGCTGTCACTGCTGTGGGGCACCCAGCATGGAGCTGGAGGGTGCCAGGAGGTGCCCATACCTGCAGTCATGTTCATTCACAGCATGTAAAGTCCTCTACTCCAGTTTCTCTGCTTTCTTTCAGCACATTTATTTTTTTTAAACTCAAGACACTAGAAAAGATTTTAAAGCATGAGGCAGACGTGCTTTCCAAGAATAATTGCTCTTTGGCTGATGCACGGGAGCTCTGCTCATGCATTTCTGGGAGATGCCTGCAGACTGCTAACTGCTCTGGAAGCCTTTCAGCCTTTGCTGCCTGCAAATGGCATTATTATTCACTAATAGCCTTGGCTCACCATGTTGTCTTTTGGTTAGTTAGCAGCTATTCTGCAAGTCAGAGACAGGGAAAGAGGAACATATGTTTAAGCAGTAGCCAACTTCTGACCTGTAAAAAAAAAAATCCTGGAAGGTTTTCTCAGAGCAATCCCCACCATTAGCTGGGGAGTGATTAGGAGGGAACGTGTCAGCACTGGGAGGGGTTGTCCACCCCACCTCCCACGAAACAGCTGCTGTTTCTCAGGCAGGTTTCTGGAGAGGAGAAAGCAGAGGATGCTCGTGCTGTCTCGCTAACCCTAAGACAGCTGCTGCCACAGGGTCACGGAGCAGGAGGTACAAGGGTTTCATGGGGGTAGAAAGAGAGAAAACTTGATGTGGTGCCTGACTCTGAATATCTATGGTGCAGCTTTTCCAGATCTAGATGGCTTTTCAACGCATCTACATGACAAATATTCATATACCTCATTAAAAGTCAGGAGAACTTAATAATAAAATTTTTCCTGCTTTGTTTTTTTCCTAAAGGTTAGGGATTGTGTTTGTTTCATTTTGTTTCTCCAAGGTTTCTTGCTCACTTGCTCATTTCTTTTTGGATATTGTAGGATTCTGTTATTTACTGCTCAAGCAATCCCAAGAACTGCTCTACTGACATTTCACAGTATTTAGTATTGACCAAACACTACATGATAAATCTTTATAATACTCCAGAGAGACCATCAAGGGAGCAGTTACAAATGTATACATTGCAGTGCGTTGTGTACTGGGTTAAATGAAATATAAAATCACATTGCCAGCCTGGGTACTAATGTCTCTATCAGTATTCCATCACACCCCAGGTGCAGGTATGGTGGTTGCCATTAAGACGTCAACATTTGTCGATCACTGCAGATGGTAACTGATGGATCACTCTTTCCCTCAGCACGTGGGGATGGGAATGGGAACTGCAGTAACATCAGTATCTCCCCCCATCCACTGCTCAAACCTCATGGGGAGTGGTGAGAACCTTGACAGACAGATGGATGGACAGAGTGGCACAGAGAGAGCCATGCAGCCATTCAGCATGGTCACCCACTGCCCTCCTACTTGCTAAGCTTTCTGCTCAGGGAACAGAACAATTTCAAGCTCTCAGAAAGTTTGGGATTAGTTTTGAGTTTTGGTTAATTTATAGCCAAGTTGATTTCACTATCATTAGCTTTTGTACGTTCAAACACGGTTTAATTTTCTTTGGAAGATGCAGACGTGTGTACAGCCAGATAATGCCCTGTTTATTTTACTGTCTAATTCATCACTTGAAGTGCAAGGCTATAGGTTGAGAGACCAAGACTTATGCACAGTCCCATACCCCTAAATCAGGCCAATAAAAGTTAAATTCACACTGTTTGCAAGCACTTTATGCAGATGGAAAATGTCACCTTGTCTGAAATACTTTATGGCGCGATGTTGAAGCAAAAAGAAATCCCACAGTGAGAGATTAAAAAGCTTCACTAATGCTTAGCTGGGAGGCACACGGCTCTGCGCCGCCTCCTCCCCGTGCAGTGGGGAGGCTTTGCTGGGTAGCAGTGTCTGGCTGTTGCTCTGGCTGTGCACAAAACATCTCCATGAGCTCCAGTGCACCAACACCCTCCTGGGCATCACTCAACCCAATCTGGAGCAGTGCTGAGCAGGGTGGCCACAGGGGACATGGTCAGCCCCACCAGTGAGGAGCTTGTTGCGCGAAGCTGCCAGAGCTGTTGCTTCAGCTCAGGCTCGTCTCACTCTGTGGCTTTAGTTGTGGGACAAGGGTTGGGAGAATACTCCTAAGTGGATTGTTATGCCATATATATTTTACTACTTTGTATCAAGGGTATTCAAGCCACCTCTGTGATGTCTCCTGCTACCCAAGACAGAACCAGGTGCTACGACCCTGGTGGGAAGTTAACATTTTTAAAAGCAGCTTATAAATTGCAGAAAGCACATGCTAACTTGGCTGACGGGCCTCTGCAGAATGAACACAGCCACAGCTATAGCCCATGCAGCAAGCACTGGGCTGCCCAAGGGCTACCCCAGCTCAAGAGAAGCCCTGCTGTGACCTCAGGTCCACAGGACCCAGGGATGTACAGAACCCTGCTCCCTGCTGCCAGCCCTGCACCGGGCAAATACGAAGTCACTGGAAAAGAGCATTCCCGAACCTGTGGGCTGTGCAGAGTCACACTTACTGAAGCAAAACCAGCAGCCTCAAAAGCCCAATTCCCAAGCGGGAGAGGCATAAATCGTGGGTGGAGCTGTCACCTCACCATCCGCCCGTGTCGTTTCTCACGGCCGCCAAAGCAGGAGCAAGAGTGATTCCCACTGCAAACTTCCCAAAGCTGCTCTGAAACCCTTCATCCCCCTCCCCACCGAAAGGCAGGGGGATCGCCTGTCTCCCTGTGCTCCGGCGGCACGGCTGACTGTAGGCAGAGCATTAAATGCTCTGAAAGCATTTTTACAGTGGGGAAGTGGAGCCTCTGCAAACAGCTAATGGGTGTATTTCAATTCCCTATTAATTGCATATTTATTACTCGGCTGCTGCAAGGAAACGTCATGTTACGTTGATTAAAGCTTTGCAAGCTGTACAGTAAATATTTTAAACAAAAAAGGTTTTGATCTCTGTTGCTGTTGGGAAGGGTGGGGGGAAACTGCCACTAGAGCTGCTATAATTAGCAAACTCCATTGCAGACAGTATTTCCCACAGGCTCTGCAACATGCTTCGTGTGTGTCTGCATGTATTTAGATAGAATATTATTTTATGTATATGTTATCTATAAATTATATATATATTTTTATATCTATATTGTGTGTAAGGGAAAAAGGAAGAAAGAAGCAAAATTGTGCTGCTATCTCACATCTTGCAGACTGGAAAGATAAAAGACTTAAAAGGCAGAAAAGAACAGGGGATTCTGGTGCACTGACTGAAGTTTGGGTGGTTAGATGACCCGCCTGCCAGCCCTGGCTGCCCAGATAACGTCTGATTAATTAAGTCCTTGCCTGTACATGCTTCTGTTACAAACTGCCACGTCTCTGCCCATATGCTTTTGGTCTCCCTCTCTTGCTGGTGTCAGTACTGGTCCGTATGTGCGGGAAGATTTCACTGGCGCAGATTTTGTCAACATCACCCAGACATAGGGCAGAGATGGCCAGCCACAGCCATCCCGAGCTTTGTCTCCTGACCATCTGTGTAATGTCATCAACATATCCCAACAGCAGAGAAAAAACAGTCCATATTTCTGACAGACCAAATCATCTTCATCTCATGTTCAGCCCCTGCTCACCTTCTGCACAAGAAGCTGCTAAAAACAAAACCCACAGCAAAAAATTATGCCATCAATATGTGACCAACAGAAGTTTTACTGCTGTGCTCCCCTCAAAGGTGCTCAAGTATCTCTCCCAGCCCTGCTTTCCCCAGCCAGCAACAGAAGCAGGGTCCCGGCTCCAGCCCCCTGTGCTGGCCAAGGGCAGCTCCCTCTTCCTCCAGCTTTTCTCTTCTTGACATGTGACATGAATTAGAGAAGACATCAGTCATACCCAGCCAAACAACCATGGATACCTGCCACAGGACAGGACAAGCTAAAATGACACTAATATAGGAGAGACAGCTCCAGCTAATAAACCCAGTGATTTACGCTTGTGGGCAAACTCGAGGGGTGTTGCTGGGAGGTTCAAGCAGCCCAAGCTTGGCTCCAGGGCTGAAAGACCAGCTTTAACACAAAGTAGTGTTGAGCTTTGACAAACCCCTTAAGGGCCAATACGCCCTTCAGGGCACAAATTCATTGGTATCTTCAAACTCGATGCCTGTAATCCCCGATCCCACTGCGTGGAAGGCAATGCCCCCATCCCTTGGCCTGATTTATTTTGTCTCATAGCCCTGAGCGCAGTCGTGGTGCTCCCTTTGCCAGTGTTTTCCGAGCATTCGTAGCTGCTGTAGGCAAACCGATGGGCGATTTTTAGGAGCAAAATTTGTTGTTGTCAAGTCTTAGAAGTTTATTAAGCCACAGTATTTGACTTGGCTCACTTCCTGCAGTGGCTCTCTTTTGGAGCTGTGTGATTGCAGAGGATGCAGCAATTATTAACAGTAAAACAAGTTTCAATCTCTTATGATTGTACATGAAGGCTCAGAAGTGTGAACCTTCAAAGGCACAAAATGCAGAAAGCAAAACCAGAAATTATTCAGAATTTATTTCTTCAACAAAGGTTTCTGAAACCCATTTCAAAATTCAAGGGACCTCATGTCTGATTTTTGAAACAAAAGTTGGCAGTGCTAAAACTAAATGAGCCATATTTACATCTCACTGATTTCTGTGAATGAAAGGATGGAGGGGGAGGTGTGGGGGGGACACAACTCCGTTTGGCAAGTCCCAGTGCAGAGAAAAGAACTTAAATAAACAAAGCAGGAATGGAGTACTTTCAAAAAGAATCAAACAGCATGGACCATTAATGTTTTAAGAGATAGGAGCTGTATGTGAGCCAACCATCCCCAAGATATTTATTCCCTATCTTTAAAATAGGGAATTGCATTAGAACAGGTAGAATCTTTCAAAGCCGGGAAAATTTTTAAGGGCACTCACTATACTTTAAAGAAGACTTCAAAAACCATCTCCAGTATTGAGCTGAATAAGTTGGAGAGATTTGTAGGTTATAGCAAGGGAGAGTGATGGGAATACATACGAAGCAAGCTGGTTACTGCAGTAAACAAACGTCCCCCAAACTAACAGCAAGTGCTTCAGCTCGGGAACAAATGGCCTCACATCTAGAAATACATTTTAAAGTAAGACAAGGTGCTGGGTAAACACCAGCCAAGAGCTATAAACCATTGTTATAGAAGGTGAAAGCCAACTAGCCTTGGCCATTGGGTTGGCGAGGAAGAGCAAAGCCAGACACCCTGTTTTTCACAGACTGAGATGTAGCCTTGGGGAAGCCAGCCCCTGAAGGCTTTGAAATTAAAAATGATGAAAAAGGAGAAGTTTTCATTACAAAGGAGGACAACATAACACAGCTATAGAGGCAGAGCTTCAAACAGTGCTGCTTTAAATCTGCAACAAAGCCAGCAACTGCACCGGAAGAAAGCGGCTCTGCGCCGCTATTCATCCCACACCATCAAGGGCAGCACACAGCTCGCCTTGCTGTGCATCCCGGCTGGGTGTAAGAATGAACTATTTTATCTCAAGGAAAGAGACATTATCATTAATTGACTTGCATAGTGCTTTTCTCTAATAGCTGGGTGCTGTAAAACAGAGATACTGTAATCATGCCGGGAGTTTGAAAATTAACAAAGATTGCTGGGCTTTATTTCCCTTCAAAAAAAATATGTAAGAAACGCCACCCCTCAGCCCTGCCAGCTGGCAGCACCTATGACAGTGGGCAGGCTGGGTGACCCCAGCATCCCCAGCCCAGCCGTGCCCCTCACTGCTGCCTCTGGGCCAGGTGCCTTCAATTCCCACCTTCACCTCTGCAGAGGTCTTCTCAGGCAGGTCTGGCGCTGTCCTTGTGGTCACAGTTTCCAGCTCCTCTCCCAAGCACAGGAGCTGTGGCAATGACTGCAGGAGGCTGCTTTTCACATTATCAGTATGACTGTAACCCTGTGTAACAGCCCCAGTTAACCTGCTTTCCCACAACTGTCCTTTGAATGATCCCAGCAGACAAAGGTGATTGTACCTCCTGCATCCTTGCAATATTGCCTTCCTGCAACATTAGGATTTATTATTACTATTATTAATTTTAAAAACCATTTGGATCTTCTTTTTAAGGATTTATTATTATTTTATAATTACTATTCTAAAATACAGAATAATTATTTTGAGGACTTTTTATTAAAATTATAATCCCTTGGACTCTGTCAGCTCTCCATGTTGTTTCAGGGATGGACTGAGAAGTTCAAAGGCTTCTTTGTTTGTCCATAGCTTGGGGCAGATGGAATCCAGGGCATGCCCAAGGCTGCTGTAATGGATGCTGTTACCCCTTCATGAGCCAGTGGAGAGCTTGCCTAAGGCAGTGCAGCCCAGGGAGGCTCCAGCCTGACTCGGTGCCCGTGACTGGCTGCAGGGCTGGACCAGGGTCTTTGAGTCAGCCCAGCACTGTTCAGTGAAGTTATTTGCACCTCATGTGCTTTCAGGGACACCTCTCCTATCCCCCCTGAAGGCAAACATCTTCCCAGATAGCGTGAAGAGTCCTTAGTATAATATAAGATCAGGTCCAGGACACTCCATTACCAAGAAGATACTTAACTAATGTTCAGCTTGTAGTAGGAGGTCACAGGAGATTTATCTGAAGAGATGCACATAGAAAGAATTAGCAGACAAGCCATTTCACAACCTCTAATACCCTCACCTTCTTAGTTGCTCAGCTGAAATGCCTTCAGGGATACGTTTTACAGGAGCTCAGAAGTGAACTGGAAACTGCTTAGATCACACAACTTATGCATTTTAAATAGCAGTGTAAAATACCGTGCTTTACAAAAGCCCGGTGTTGTACGGAGGAGGAAAGGAATGCTCTGAGCAGGGAGGCTCAAAAAGTTGCAGGAACTACAATAGAGAAAATCCCACATACAGCAAAACAAATCTGTGACTTACTAAAGTTTATGATTAAAATTTAAAGACTGTTCAAGTTTTATTCCCCGTAGCTCCTGCTCCCTGGACAAGAAGAGACAGAGAGAGACTGACCTTGAATAATTAAGCTGGTCTGTGGCACCAGATCAATTGCTAGTATTGGCAGAACTCCACAATCATGCATTTTGAAATGCAAGTGTCAAAGTGCATGTAACTATGGGACTTTTGGTGCAAAGCAGCCAATATAAAGGAGAAGAGGTGAAGAGTGAGAGAAAATAGATTGTGGAGTTTTGAGCACAGTCATGGGGGAGGGATGGGGAAAGTTTCCATTTCCTAATTCTAACAGGGCAAAAATTGCAGCTGACGGTTGGTTGGTTTTTCCTCCTATAACCTTGTATAAGTCACCTGGAACAAGCTGAATGTCTCCTGAGTGACTTAAATCCATCACTAGTTCTGAAAACAGACTCTGAGCAAGTACCAGTCAATGGTTACATTGAAAATAAACTTTGTAAATCCAGGGAAATATCTCTGTTCAACATGAATTACTGAACAAACCTGAAGGTGTTTGAGTACAGGTAGGCATTTCCAAATGTGGTGGGCATTTCTGCTGCTGTTTCTGCCCTCCCTCAGATCCTATAGCACTAAGGTGACCCACCAGAATGGAATGTGGTGAATCTTATAACAGCCAGGAAAGCCTTTATATTAACATCAGCCAACTAAGACTTTGTATTAATTTCAGGAGCCATGGGAACTCCTATTTAAATCTCTTCCCAATCCCTTGACCTACAGCTGTGTAGGTGGAAGAGCAGCATCGGGCAGACAAGGTAATCATTGTGTTCCCAGTGCAACAGTCCTGGAAGATGTCCTTGATAATGGCATTATCCTTAAGGCTCTCTGCCAGACACTTTGAAACAAAATTCAAGACCCCTGAGGTGGTCTTCCATTGGAAGGGCAAAGGATGGCATGCAGAGAGGATTTTTATGCACAAAGACTCAAAGTCTTGCCTGCCCAAAGGCTCTCTCCAGCCATGAGGAAGGTGGCAAGATGTTAGCATGGGTGTCACAAGGCATTGGGGACTTTCCTGTACCCTCTTGTAGGGTGGCCTGTCCCGCTCCTGCCAAAGGGAGAAACAGCATGGTAACAAGGGAAGGGAGAAGACATGGCCATTTCATTACTAGTGCCATAACTTTCATAGCACTTTTTGTGGTGTCTAGTTTTTTCCAGAAAGCTCCAGCCCCTCGAGTCCTGTGATGATACAACATCAGCATCCCCAGATCTAGTTTTGAAGCTCATCATGAGTTACAATTTCCAGTTTTCTCGGGTATATTTTATGCCTGCAAATTCCAGAAAGAAATCAAAATCAACCCAAATATATTTATCAAGGAATGATGCTGATTCTTAAACCAAATCATTATCTAAAACACTTTTTAATGAATACATTGGTGGCCATTCAGTAGTGATCTGAAGACCTGGCTTAAAGTACAGTGGGAGGAAATGGAGAAAACATGATTATGGGCAGCTGCTGGTTAGATGGGCTGGAGAGGAAGGGGGACAACGTCTTCCTCATGTTCTCCCAACCCATGAACACCCTTTCCAAGTACAGAGAGGACCCTGTGCTCACTCCGATGTGAATATACAGGAAGGCGGGTGCCAGTGAGGAGAGTGAGAAGAGAGAGAAAAGCTACACCATCCCTGTGCTACTCCAGCTCCCACTAATGCTGGCACATTATAGGCCTTTCAGTGCCTTTGTTCTCCTCCTTCCATTTCATGGGCTTTTGGTTCACACAGCTTCTACAACAGAGTGAAAGGGAATCAGCAGCCTGGGATCCCCTCCTCAGTGGAGATGCTTTGAAACTTTCAAAGAACCCAACTCTTTCCCCACATCCCTGTTAATATGCACCAACTCTGCTCTTGATGCACTCCATTGTAAATGATGTATGAAATGAAATCTCCTCGCTCGCCTAATGCAGAGAAGAAAGGCTCTGTAGGCAATGCTACAACATTCCCGTCTAGAGATAAAGGCAGCAAAACCTCAGACTCCCTATGAACAATTTTTTTTTTTAAGTTGTTGCTCTTCAGTGTTGGTGCTTCTCCCTTTTTTTTTTTTTTTACAGAGTGGGGATTTGAATTCAGATTTCACAGAGAAATCCAAACCACTTAAATATATTTCTAAGCCTTTCACAGCAATTCTGTGACTGTTCCCATCCCCTCATCAGAGGGAATAGCAGCAGCAAATTCATTAGCCCTACAAAGAAGCAGAGTGAAAAGAATGGTTTAACACTTGCAGGAGGGCTGTGGATGTGGGGGATCGGCAGTGAATATTAAGCTTGATCTGGATTTGAGACCTCCTTCCAGTTTTATGTGAAGCTGTTTCAAAATCAGAATGTATCGACAGTCTCCAAAGGGAAAAGGGATCAACGCGGACTGGGAGCTGCCATGGGAGCGAAGTCTGAAGGTCGGCAGTTTAAAACAGCAAATACTCCACAGGCTGTTTCCAAATGATGGATTAGTTGAGGGCAAAGGGAAAGTCACTGGAAGGGAGAGTGGAGAAGGTGACTGAGACATTGCAAGAGGCACAGAGTGAGTATCTGCTGGTGATAAATAGCCATGTACAACTGCTTGTGAAGCACTCAATATGAGTTTACTCCAGATGGACCAACCTCAGCAGCTCCTGGGCTCATTGGGAGCCCTAGTGCCCTCTGTGCACTCACCCCTATCTCCCATGGAGCCACACCACAGCTGTCCTGCTTTGGCCAGGTAAAGCCCAGCTGGGGAGGAAAGGGTCTGTGCTGGCAGAGGACAGGTGGGATTAGAGCTGCATGTCCTTCGCTGCCTTTTGGCAAGAGCAGCAAGCCAGAGGGGTGGTCCCTGCTCTCCCCACATCCCCAACAGGTACCTTGTCTTCTCCACTGTGACACTGGTACTGCAGAGACGACTGAGCGAAGCTTTGCAGGAATAAGAGACTAACAAGCCGTGTTGTGTGAAAGCAGACACAAGGACCCTCCTGCAGCAGGTCCTACTCTTAGGCCAAGAGTCAGACCTCCATACTGCTGGATTTTTTGGCTTCCTCTGGCCAAAGAAATATACCCAGACACTAACTGCCTTTGTCCTCTGCAGCCAAGACTGAAGGAGGCCCTGTCCTTTGGGCTGATACACATTTGGCCCATGCTCCTGGTGCTGCTCCTGCATGGTATGGGCTGTTTCTCTTGGCTCCTGCACAGTACCATCAACACACACTGCCATCACAGTGCTGTTGCCACGAGCAATAAACTCTGCTTAGGCCTTAAAAAGCTTTAGTAAACTTCTAGGAATGACATTTTCATAGCTGACAGATGAGCCACCCTGATGGATTATTAGACACGGTTAACCATCTTTGCTAGACTTTACGTTACTAGTGAGTTTTAGGGGCTTTGCTTTCATTTTTCTTTCTCTTTTGTTTGTTCTGAGCAGCACCTCTCAGAATGACAAAACACAATGCTTCAAGGCAGCGGCTGGAGCTTGAAATTAATAGTAAAAAGTAGTTGAGCTGATGTTTGGTTGCAGAGTCATGCTAGCAAATGTGTGTGTTTCATACAGCTGTGGTACTCATGAGCAACCTCCTTGGCATCCCCATGTCCACATCATCATTGCCAGGGCAGGCAGGGGAGCAGAAAAGAGTCCCAAGGCTGGAAAGAGACAAACTGCTCAACAGCAAGATTTCCTAAGCACCACTGAGACAAACCACTGTCACCACTGGTGACAAACACGAACAATTCCATAGCACAGAGGTCCACACTGACCCTCCCACCTGCATTTGCCTCTCCTGGCACATGATGCCAGCTCCCATGCTGCTGATTGCAGGGACATGGAATTCATCAGCCCTGAGGAATACACATTTATTGAAACACCACAGACACACTGTTACATCTGTAATAATTCTGCTCTTTTTAGACATAAGAAGGTAAAATCTGTGTGAGTTAAAAGTATTTTCAAAAAAAAAAAAAAAGAACTCTAAAAGCCTGAAAGGCCAAACACTTTGAATGGCCAAGCAGTTCTAGCATGAGTTCAGCTAAAGCTGACCTCCTTGCTACCCCTTATTCATGAAGTTAACAGCAAAAATATCTGTTTATCTGAGAATGGCACCATTATTTCATAAAGTGCTTTATTTCTGTATTGGAAAAATCCTCAACATAAGCTGAACATTTATTGCAGGCAGATTTTTTTTCTCATTATTCAAGGGCAAGAAGTGAATAAGAACGGCAGGAGGCCGGCTATTCTTTAGCTACACAAAGTGAAAACGATATTTTGAAGAAGATCAAAACCAGTAGCAAATATCCAGCCTCTTCCATGATATGTCATATTATTTTGGCTGCAGACAGGTGACAGCGACACAGCACCGCAACCCTTGTGAGCAAAATGAGATGCAACAGTTTTTAATCAAACTCTACTCAGGGAACATAAACCAGAGGAAAGCAGGCAAAATAACAAGAGTGATTCTCAGGCAGGTCTGCTTGAACTGTGATTAATAATAACAACAATAAAAATGTTTTGTATTCCCAGACTTTGCCTTATCCTCTATTACTTTTGAAGCACTGCCATCTTATTAAAAAAAAAAAAAAAGAAAAAAAGAAAAAACTTCATATTATTCCCTTCCTAGGACTTTGATAGGGACAAATCTGACAAATAGCCAGGATACTTGTAGCTGGATGGCTACACTGCATGATGTTGGGGAAAATAGAACACCTCTGGTTCTACTTCTGGTTCCCCTTTCACAAACACATCAAAACAAACATATTCAGGACTTAAACCTTCAGGAAAACACACACAACATTTCCTGGCTTGCAAGTTCCTTCTTCTTGCAGGACATGAACATCTCACTGACGTAGCCATCCTTCCTCCTATTTGGTACCACAGGTGGTAGTTCAAGCAGGATAACACTGGAATAAATATCTCAGAAGGCTCAGTCCTGGAAAATGTTAACCATGTAGTAGCTACTCTCTTGGGATAGAGTTTGCTGCTTGAATGATACTGATTGACACCTTAGGGCAGGTTAGTGTAAGGCAATGCTGGTTGTGCTGCTCTCCATGACAGGGCTCAGCAGCAAGGAGCCCATCCCTGTGCTGTCCCTGGGACACACGGACACATGGGAGCAGAACTTTGCTGCTTGCAGGTGTTCCTGGCCACCAGGAATCTGGTATTGTCAGTCCAGAAGTAGAGAAGAAACACAAAGCCAAGCAGAGGGGATTAAGTCATCTCTGCATTCCTACAAAAATCTCCAGGTATTCCTGGGGCGGCACCAAATAAATCAAGACTGAGGCAGAATCAGCACCTGAAGGGGCAGGAGACAACTCTCTGCAGCCGCAGAGTCATGCACAGAGAGCTGGCTTTATAAACACAGCTTTAGGGGCTCTTCATGTGACACAAGCCTGAAAGGATTCTGCCTCGGAGAGTCACCATTTTAAGCTCTTAGAATTCATGAAAACAAATCTGACAAGTACAACGCAAGTTCAAGCAGAGCACTTGAGCACTGCCTGCCTGCCTGCAAGTCACCACTGTCATCTGGGGGTGTGGATTTTCCTCTCCCCAGCAGGAGCAGGCTGGTGCAGAGCACCCCTCGCTCCCGGCGGGTACCCGCGCGGTGCCATCAAACATCAGACATCCCCTCACAGGCAGCTCCGCAGTGAACCTCATGTCAGACACATCAAGTCAGATTGAACCCAGAGGGCACTGTCCAATTATAAAGGAAACCTCAGAAAAGGTTTAGAGTTGGAGAGGGACACACAACAGCTTTACCTGCAATTGCTCAGCCAAGCCTGGCAAACTTGGCAACCCCTGTTCCATTATAGCCATGCTAATAATAATCGTTAATCAGTTATTTAGTCATTCACATGAAAAGCTATGAGCTTTTTTTTTTGTGAAGCTAGTATAAATCAAACTTATAGGCAAAAGAATAAATACAGAGAGACAGCTGTACAGATCACACTGTCACACCAATCACTGCTTAGAAGCACACACTGTAAATAGCAGACAAAATTCACCCCCAGTGGAATGCCATTGACTGCATGGGCTGGAGCTACAGCAGGGATAAATTGGCCTATCAAAAATACATAAAAACTTAGAAACAGAATTCAGTGACGTGTGGAAGCGATTTATCACATCTATGTCACTTAAAATTACATTATCACTAGTAAACCCATTAAATATTATGGGTTACATTAAGATTCCTGAGAGGCCAAACAACAAAGGAGGTGGTAGTGATTGGATGGGGCAGCAGGGGATTCATACACTGGTGGCCCAGGGCCACCAGCTACTCACCTGGTCCTGAGCCAAGCCTGGGGACAGACACAGAGTGCTGCAGGGTGGCAGCCATCAGCTGCACCAGCAGGATGTGACCACGCATGTCCCCGGTGGTACTGGCAGGAGACAGGGCATTGTCACCATATCCACGTAGCAGTGGTGCCACCGGCTCCTCAGTCTATTGTCTCACAAATGGGAGAGTAAGTCCATCGAAACACAGTGCTTTGGAAGCCCAGCATGTTCATCCCCCGCCTGCAGATTTCTGTTGCAACACCCCAGTTCCATAACACCGTCGGAGTGGTGCTGCTCTAGCTGGCTTTCCATTTTCAGCAGCTGCAGTTTGCAAAATGAGCCTTGCAGGGAGTGGGAGGGAAGGGAAGGAGATCTCTTTTTTTGTGCGACTCTCATGGTGTTACCATGATCTCAGACCCCTAGAAAATCATTAGGCTGCTTCACGAACCACTCATCAGTGGTGGGAGCCGAGCTCGCAGTGGTGCCTCCACAGCCAAGTTCAGTGTTTGGTTACAGCAGCAGCCATTAGGTTTGGTGCATGGGCTCATCAGGGAGTATTGCAGAGACATTGTGTATCACAGTGTGTATTTAATGGCAATAATCATGTTTGCATGGAGATGAGCTAAGGAGTTTTGCCTCTGTCTGGGAGTGTCCAAACTCAGCAGTTCTGCCCAGGGACTTGGACTCAGACAGTCATGAGGCTCAGGATGGCTTCAGTGGCAGTCCAGCCTTGCAGGTCCAGCTGTGGAGAGCAGGCACTTAGGAGAGCAGAGCCCGGCCAAGGCAGAGCAGCCAGAGGGGAGTGGGTGGAATGCACAGCCTAGCTGATGGAATAAAAGAACAACCAACTGTTTTCTCTTGGAAAAAAAACCCCACAAGTTGCTAAATTGCCTTACCAGGATTTGATTATTGCAGATACTGGGCCAGGCAGCCTCAGTCACAAAACATTTCATTACTCTCACTACAGCTGTGGGTTGTATTCTCTCATTCACTTACACAGCATCCGTGGCTGTAGCACACGGACGCACCGACTTCTGACTGCACACCACTGTGCTTCGGTCCAGTGGCTTTGCAATTTCCCTCTTCTTATTTTTTAAATTTTTTAAGGACAGCAGGTACACAGGAGCACAAATAGAAGCATTGTATCTTCAAAGATGATAGTAGGGAGGTTCGATAGTACTGTGGGGACATGTACCCTGTGTTTTTCCCTCCACTGGTACAGGGGACAGCTGGGGACCCTGAGCATGGCTGCTGGCTTAGAAATGGGGCAAATCCAGCACAGGCAGCTGGTGAACATTCCCCTGATGTGATCACAGGCTTTTACCTAAAAGAGAGGAGGCAGGAGAAGCCATCCACACTTCCTGTAATCGAGGTGTCATGATGCATTAGTCTGGAGACCTAAAAGAACAACAATTGCATCTTAAACTGTGATAGTTAATTTATTATTGGAGAATTGAAAGGCAAAGTGTAAGAAGGTGTTTTTTTCCACACCCTGGATAGATTGTTAAAAACCAGATACAATAATCTTTTCTCTTTTTTTACCCATGGCTATAAAAACAGAAAGCTACCAATAGAACCAAGAAGACAATTGTATGTCTCTTGGCAACTCATGCCCATGAAATTCTTCACCAAATATTTCTAGCAAGAATTGCTAACAACCTCAAACTGTATGACTGCTTGTTGTTCTTCTGCTAATTGATGTTCTTACACAGCAGCATACCTAATACCTGCCTCTTAAATCGAATTTTATTAAAATTCCTTAACAGTGCAATGAGAAATAATTATTTGGTCTTTTATCCATTTCTGATTCCAAAATCCCAAAGCATTTTCCTTGCATCTGGTATGCTTTGTAGGCAAGAGCTTTTATCCCCGAGCAACTGAAGGATGCACCAGGGTAACAAAACTTGGTGCAACCTAAATAATGTTACACATGAGCAGACAGCAAGGCTGGCAAGGGAACAGGCTTTCCTCCCAGTTCTCACCTAACCCACGGGAGGCTTTTTGATTTTGAATGGACATGCAAGAGCGTTATTTGTTTTTACATTTCTGTTCTTCTCTCCTGACCAAACCTTATTCCTCAAAGGAACAAAAATATCCCAGAGATGACCAGCTTCTTGGGAGCAGTACAGATAATCTGATTTGTTTCTCAGCTGGTTTTATCCCAGTTCTAGAAGGATGGTGTCCATGACATGGTTTCAGGCCTGTGCCCGCTGTCGAGCACAATTGGGTGCTGCAACACTCTGGTCATGGGCTCAGGTCTGATCCCCCACTGGTACAGCAGGTCCTGGCACTGCCCCATGGATGCTCAGGAAAATGATACTATTTGGCTATACTCTGTACAGCTTAAACCTAACTAATTCTTCCCTGAGCACCCAAATAACTGCAGCACAAATCACGTCACTGCAGTTATCTCCACCTAATACAAGCTCCTGGACAACACTTCAACATATCTGAAAGAACTAAAAGAAACAACAAACTAAAAGAAGGTAGATTGAGGTGAGATATAAGGAAGACAATTTTTACAATGAGGGTGGTGAAACACTGGCACAGGTTGCCCAGAGAAGCTGTGGATGCCCCATCCCTGGAAACATTCAAGGTCAGGACAGGGTTCTGAGCAATGTGAGGTAGTTGAAGATGTCCCTGCTTGTTGCAGGGGGTTTGGACAAGATGACCTTTAAATGTCCCTTTCAACACAAACTATTCTATGATTAGATGATAAAACCTGGATGCATTATTTCTTTCATCATGAGATTCTCTGTTTCCAAAATCCTGGTATATCCAGCCATCTCCTGCATGGCAAACAACTACAAGCCATTAACATCCAGAGATGCTTTGAAGTGCTAGTGAATTGTTTCCATGCTCAATGGATTATGCTACTAATCAAATCTGACATATGACTAGCCCGAATACCTAGGCCTTATTCACAGCTGGAAACATATCAAAACCAGCTTAATCAAGAGGTGGTCTTTGGATTAAAGCCAAAGTAAAACTTTTCCAAAGTTTTCCAAATTTTGATTACTGGATGTGGGTAACAGGAAACTGAAATATATTAGTTAAGTCTGTGCAGCTACACAAGGTAAAAGCAGCATAAATGTTCACTGAAGGGTTTGGGATAAGAGGTGACCCTTGGACTACATTTCAAAACCAGGTGTTTGAAGAATTCAGGCAGTAAGATAAAAAAGGCAATGAAATGGAAGCAAAACCAGAGGCTCTGTAGTCTCAGTCCTGCCTCCCTTTGTGCCCATCAGTCTAATGGCTGCATCTCACAGCCTCATCTGCTAAAAACTGTGGGTGTGAATTGGACATAGTGGTGGAAGTAGATATGGTAACTTTGCTCATAATGGAGGTATTCCCCACATTAGGAAGCAAATAACTTCAGAAAAGTACAGTTTGGGTTCTGTATACATTGTGGTTTTATAGGACTGCGGCAAAACGACTGCAGAACCCAAAGCAGCACATTTCCTAATTCTATCGATGTGGTTAGAGTTCAGCACAAAATGGGATACTAAATTAAATATAGCTACCATAGGCTGATCCTCCTCACTCAAATATATCGTTATACACAAACACCCATTCACGCACAACCACACATATGTCCCCCCAGCCTCTCTGTACACACCGTTCCACCCACCCGCGGAAGAAAGATTTTTTGGATGCTCTGCTGTGACATTTATTGACAAAGTCCCAGGGGTATTGCACCTATTCTTTTTGGCATTACACATGTAATGCAAGATATAAAATTCTCGGTAGATGTTCTAAGTTTGTATTTAATAGACCTGGAGGCTCTGAGCGCCTTTTCACAGATTGCGTTCCAGCTGTCTGCCGATATTTGAATGTGCAGGTCTTGGTCCCATGCTGTGCAAACAGGCAGCCTCCCACACATTTTGTGTACCAGGAGTAATTTATGAGTCTATCTATAAAGGAAATAACAGTGCGTTAAGAAGGGGTTATGTAAAGCTCTGAGATTGAGAAGTAGCTCAGTTAACTCAGTGCAACTTCCCAACATCACTGTTATGTTTCAGCTGATTTACAAAATCAGGAGGCCTTCAGCTGGTGATTCACATTCTTTGTGAAGCAGACGGGGGGGGCGGGAGGAAGTATAATAATTGTCCCTACATAAATCTTATGTCACTGAAAGGCTCCTACCTTGAAACCTCATAGCCATTAACCATCTTCTGCAAATATGAGTATCTGAATTGAACTGCAATTCCCAAGACACCGTGGGATATTCTGGTACCAACCAAATAGATGAAAAAATAAAATGTGAGGTGATGGACATTTATTTTCCATCTCATGCCACAGGGATTTCTTCCAAATTGCCATTTATTGCAGATCCTACAGGCAATGCATTGGGATCCACATAATGAATGCCCATGGGGAGTGCCCCACACCCCCGTCAGGAGCCATGGAAGAGCACTGGGACTGCAGCAGGGCCAGAGCAGACACCAAAGGGAATGCCCACCACCTCACACGGTGATTCATGTTGGGCACTGATGGTTGATCAAAATAAAAATGTTGATTTGCAACACCTTTTTTGTTCCTATTTGCCCCCTCAAAATGGAAGCCATTCCGTAGCTATCAGAAGCATCTGTTTTGAAGGCTTGTCTGCAAACCAGTTCAGTCCTGCCTTGCGAAAAAGCGATCAGATAACAGGGTCTGAACAACAAAACCTTTCTAGTTATAGAGCAGGTTGGATTTAGCAGCCTCACATCCCTTCTTTATTCCAAACAAAACACAAAATGCAAAAGTTGCAAGCCACTCAGATTAACAAATTCAGCATTATTTATTTAATGTCCCTCAGAACATGAATATTTAAAGTGGACAATGACCTCTAAACAGAAGAAAGTTATCAAAATCCATATGTGCCACCTCTCCACCCAGAGGGCAAGCTGAGCTTGCTGCTTGGCTTGGGTCAAAGGGGACCAGAGCAGAGGCATCATCCTTCATCTCAGTAGCTGGCCACCAAGTCATCCCCAGCGTGGCACTGACCTACACAACACTTCTTTCTACAAGTCTGCCTATAAACCACTTGTGTCTGTCATCACCTTGCAGCTGCTCACAGGCAATAAAGCAGGAACAAGCAGTGTCTGGCACAGTGCCACTGCTGGAAGTCCCACCCTCGAGCCTGGTGCTCAGGTATGCCCCCAACAAGCTGCGAAAGAGGTTGCAGGGTCTGAAATTTTGGCAGGTATTCAAACTGCCCAGCCAGCAGTCACAGCCATGGTGGTGTCCTGAAGACTGACCTGGACTGTCAGATGAAAGGTTCTATCCCAAATGATGGTTTTCAAAAGCATTTCTCCCCACCTTACCCCAAGCTAGTGCCAGCATCAAACATTTCTAATCTCACAAAATACTCCTACATTCATTTCTACTCTTTTTAAAAAAAAAAAATTCTCCTCTCCCATCTTTCTTGAGACTGTTACTAGCACGTTATGCACATTTTTTTTGCAGGCATTCCCAGAAAAATTCTCAGAGTTCTAGACAAAACCACTGACAATTCTCCCCAAAACCTATTTTTCAAGACATGATTTCAATACAAAATCAACTGTGGACATGGCAATTGCTCCATGTTTCTCAGCCAACAATATTGCTGATCTTGAGAGGTTTCTTGGTGGGTTCAAGAGTATCTCTGAGACCCATCGTGGGGCCAGCCCCAGCCCCATGCAGCCACCTCTGCACCATGGGATCAGGAGCACCAGCACCACCTTCATGGGTCATGTCATTGCCACTGTCACATGGGCCAGCAATGACAGGCAAATGCATCCACGTGGAGCAGGCTCATCTGGAAATGAGAGATAATAATATTTTCCTACCTTGCAGGCCCATGACAGGAGATCTTCATTAGCACTGGGGAGGCAATCAGAACGTCACCATGATGAGAGCCATAAAAAGCGGTCCATGAAACGTGTCAATCACAGCCAACCAGCCTGAGCTGAGTCCTACCCTCTCTCCTCCTGTCACACAAGGGAGCCAGCCCAGATTTAAAAGCCAAGGAACTGTCTGCCATTTTCTCTGGTGTTTTAGCCACTGGGACCCAAGCTTTGCCAACTGTTAGCACCTAATGTTGCAACCAGCACATTTCAGCTTCAGCTTGTGAGATTTCTGGCATTTCACTTATAAAGATGCTGAGTTCCTAAAAAAAGCACTTTTTGCAATGGAAGTTTCTCATGAAAAATGATTCACACCCATTTTTTCACCAAAGTGTGTTGAAAGCCAAAGAAAAAAAAAAAGTCAAGAAGAAAGCAGCAAGCAAGCAGCACTGGAAAACTCCCTGGGGAGATGAGACCCTGGCTGATGGCACGACAGTGCAGTGGTGTGATTCGCTTTGGTGTCTGCTTTGTAGGGCTGGGACCTTCACAAAGAAGAAGAGGAAGAGTTGAAACAATCATCACCACACAAAATCTTCCCCTCTGAGAGGTGAATTCATCACTGGTGCAGGGATGCTTGTGCCATCCAAGAGTGTCTGGACCAGGACCAGGCTGGGCTGTGGAATGGCTCCATTCTGGCTCACCAGTTTCCAATAGCTCCTCCAGGAATGAAGCACTTCCCAAGTGCTTTCTCACCTCAACAACCGAAATCCCAGTTCTTCCACGCTGTTGTGTTTTGCAGGTAGCCCCAGCACACTGCCCTCCTCCTTGCTCTGACAGCTCAGGAGAGAAAGCAGATTTCTGGGTGCAGTCTGACACCAGGCCAACCTGAAAGTTTAAAATCAAAGTGGGTGAGAAGTAGATTCATTATAGACTAATTAATCCAGCAAAAGAATCCTGGACAAAGGCTGATGATATTCACTTCAGGATAATTTTGAAATAAATATGAGGATTCACAGAAGAAAAAACACAGTTGGGAAAAGATTATTTTTGAAGCATAAATATAGCTCATTTCTAGCCCCTCTCCTCCACATATCAATTAATGAAGCAAATCATCTGTCTGAATCGAAGATGTGGGAGAAAAACATAGTTATCTATTTGAACTACAAAAAAATTAAAGGATTTAAAATGAAACATATAATTAGCCTGTAGGACTCTCTGCTGTAGGTTATTGAGGCAAAAAGAAAACCCTTACTAACTTTCAAAAAAGGACTCGACAGCTACAAGAATAGCTTCTGCTGCTCTGCAAAAGCGAGGAAATTGTTCATCTTCTGGAGACAAACAGGTCCAGCCAGAGACCAGCTCTGGGCTACAGGGTTTGTAATTCTGCTCCCACACAGGCTCCAGCTGTTGTCACATTTTGCCCAGCTTTGTGTTCTTTTGCTGGTTTTAATTTTACTATGTTTTTAACCTACTTACACTTGCAGGAGCATCTCTCTGCCCACCATGCTGCACACTGTGGTCCAGCCCTTGCTGGGACAGCTCCCCATGTACTCACAGGAGCTGCCTCACTTTCCTTGGACCATAAGGGAAATTAGGAGAGCACAAACAGCAGTGAACAAACCCCTTCATCTGTTGGGCCCTGTGTTGATGCTATTGGTGATTTTAACTGCTGAACCTCCATCAAAGATGCCAGCTCTCACTCCCCTGAGATCGGGCAATCAACAGAGAGCACCAGCACAATACCTGGCATACAAGGGCTTCATTCAGTGGTGTTTGTGCTCCTCTGATTGAAGGCAGGCAAGAAGCACTACACATGGCTATTTTCATCAGCCCCCGGTGCTGCAGGACACATAGCTGATGAACACCAGCTGGCAGCGGGAGGACGTGTTTCCACCAATTAGCTGTATGATGATGCTCTGCAATCTCCTCGGAAGCATCTGGCACGGGCCACTGGCAGACCCGGCTACGGGATGAATCGGTGCTCTGCTGCACTGTGGCGACTCACACGTTATTAAAGTTTAGATTGAAATGAGGAGTTCAATGTCAAATCTGTGAGCCCAGCCAAAGACTCAGCAGATGCTGCATATATAGACGCATACGGAGGCTAATATTGCTCTGAACAAGGCTGACTCTGGCTTTCATAGATATATCACAAAAACACCCCTTAGCAGGCATCTTTTTTCCAGAGATTATCACTTGCATAAACATGAAGTACCTATGGGTCACATCTGAAACCCCCTCTTTATCATTGCTATTTATTTGGAAATGCAGAGGCTGTGAGAGGTTCCAGGCAGGGCAGGCACCACTTATCTTCCACCAAGCCCTGGATCCGTGCCTAACCTTCAGTGTGGCTGTGTTGCCCCTCCTTGCATCAAGGCAGAAGCAAGTGCAAAACACCTTCATAGGGAGCTGGAAGCATTTGCCTGCAGTCTGGTACTACTTTAAACACCTACCCAAAGCCAAGGGAAAACTCCTGCTTGGTGCCTGCTGATGAAGTTTTTGGAAACAAGCAGGTCAGCATAATCCAGTCATCCTCATATAAATGACCATTTGACACCTTTGCGAGTAGAGCAGAGGTTTTACCAGCTCAGTTTAAAATTTATGAGGCACTTGATCAAGATCTAGGAAAAAAAAAAAAATGTGAACTGAAAATTATTCCCTCAAAAATAAGATCACTTTGACTAAGTTACTTGCTTCCCTTCAGAGGAGATTTAAGGTTTTTCTCTCTTCCTCTGCAATCTGGCTCCCTTTTGAAGTTAAAAGAAAGAAAGGTTCAGGGGCTTTTTTATTTAAGAAGAAAAACAACCTTCTCCTCTTTGAAACTATTTTTCTTAGACAATTGCTGTCTCAAATTTTAACAAATATTCACTAATTTGCACCTTGTTCAAAAGCGAAACAGGAAGTTTGATTTTTTTTATTATATTTTTTTTGCCTACTGAATGTTACTTTGCTTTCTTTGTCTTAGTGGCAGAAGGGAGAGTCTTAAAGGAATCAAACTACCAGCTCCCTTCCAGATTTTCACAATTTGTTATATAATTTCTTAAAAGGAGCCATAAGGCCACTAGGAGGGAAAACAGAAATCTTTTAAAAAGAAGAAAGAAAATAGATTTTTTTTTCACCCATCTTCTTGTAGATGAAGTAGATGAGACTAAAAGAGGTATTTCATTTGAAAAATTGAATTCAAGCCCAAGAAAAAAAGCTGACAAGGTGTTCCTGCTAGGAAATTCATTCGCAGGGACCAGTCAGAGGAAACCAAGAGACTTTCTTCAAGGACAAAGAGAAAGGAAGTTTTGAAAAATATGAGCTCAATTTAAAAAATCCTTTTTTTTTTTTTTTTAATTTATTTTTCCCAAGCTGTATGAGAAGAGATGTGGGGTATTGTTTTCCTGAGGAGGAGAATTTGGGTTCTGTGTGTTCCAGAGGCAGGGGTGATGGTCAGGTCTGGGAGCAGGCAGAGCTCTACTTGTGTCTCCCTGTAATGCTGCCTCATAAATACCGTAGGGCTTTAATGCTGAGCAGTATTTTAGGAACCAGGTACTCAGGGCTGCTCACAGTGCTCTGCGTTGCTCCAGCAACAAGAAGCTCATCTGAGCGGCCAGCGAGATTTCCCCTGTGAGAACAACCCCACCAGGATCTCACAGCTGTGGGTAAAGGGGTGGCCAAAAAAACAGGGAGCAGAGAGGGTCAGCACTGGTCCTGTTGCACTTGAGGGTTTGTGGTGGGTGCTGCTGGGAGCAGCCCTGTCCTCGCAGCGCTCAGAGCCCCACATCCCCTTACAACACTCCATCTGGAGAGTCCTCCCACTTCTCTGCCCCATGGCCATGAGTGGGTTCTCTAGACACCTTAATCCATAAGTCTCCCTCCATCTCCTCCCGTGCACATGCTTACACATATGCACTCCTCATCCATATGCATGCCCACAAGGCAAGTGCAATGAAACATACCCAGCCTGTCCTTTCCCAGATGGAGCAGATCCTCCTGTGGCTGCTCATGATGGAGCACGTGCACCAGCTCCACTGCACCGCCACCTAAACTGTACCAACAGGCACGCCAAATCCATCTTTTCCAGTCTCCTTCCCTGAGGTGAGCTGATAGCACCTCATCCCCAGCCCAAATGTGGTCCAGCTCCTCCCCTCTCCGCAGCTGAAGGGAAGCCTGTTGAGCATTGCTGGGGCGGCTCCAGACGGTAAAGGAGAAGGCAGCAAGAAAACAAAGTGAAAGCAAGAGTTCGTGAATCTAAAGGTGTTTCTGAGTAAGACAGGCTGATATTTACACCAGGCACTGAACCTGGGCAGGACTGAAAAAGACTAAATGGCTCTGGGGAGGAAAAACCAGCCTCTGGTTTGTTATTTATCAGTTTATGAGCATCAGTGTATGAGACGGTGGGAATGTTTGCACATCTCTAATCAGCTAAACAGTTTGTAGCCCAGGAACAATGGCAAATTAACCCAGGATTCTGGTGCTGGAGACGTTTTGTACCGAAAAGATGTGTTTGGTGGCAGACTTACAGATTCCCTCTTGGATCACCCATTTGCATCCAGGATGTTTTCTCTCCAATATAAAGCCAGTGAAAACAAAACTAAACAGCCAAACACCCTTTCCAACAAAAATAAATGAGCTTAAGCATCAAAACATATCCGCTATTTGCTTATGAAAAAAAATAAAAAGAAAAGTCAAAGCCTTCACTAGCAGACTTTCACGTCTTTTCAGCTCAGAACATCATTTCATTTGCAAGTTTCCTCCAATTTTTTTTAATGCTTTCAGGTGAAAACCAAACCAATATTAACCCGAAACACATTTCCCTTTTCCTCTTTCAATTTCTTTTTTCACTGAATTTTCCCTCTGAGATTGTCCCCATCAGCTCTCGGCGCTCCAGGGAGCTCTGCAGCTCTGCTCAAGGACACAGAGTCAAGCCCAAGGAGTTTCCATGGCTCCATTCCTGCCTGAACCACATCACTTGAACTGAGAGTCTGCATCGAGCATCATGGGATGGCCAGTACTGGGGGCAGCCTGCTCCTACCTGGCCAGGTGTTCCTCTGTTTCTTTCTGGTGTCAAAGAAGATTGACTGCATTTTATTCCAGCATGTCTCAAGCTGCATCTTCTTTGTGAGAACACAGCAAAACCATCATCTCCACCAAGCCAAGGAGCAGGAATATGTGCATCTAGTCAAATCCTTTCATGAATAACTTAATAATGCCAGGCAAATGAAAAGTATTCTGCATTAATATAGCTTGGCCACGCTGCTATTACAATAAAGATAACAGACCCGAGTGAGTTCTGTCTGCATCAGGGAGCAGCCTTTAACCACATCGTGCTTCATTAGCAGCTGCCCCATCCCTCATGCAGTCATTAAAGGTGCACTACAAAGCTCTAGATGTGTGAGGGGGACAGGGCCAGATGAGTGGGGTAAAGTATCATTTCAGGGACCTTTTTCTGCTCCTTCAAGACACGCAGCAAGGTCACCACTGCTCTTTCCCTCCTTCTATTCTTACCCTGCTTGGTTTTCACAGATTAGAAAGCCAGGGCTTTGCTGGCCCAGATTGTTTCTCCCTCCTCCTCAGCCATATTAAAAGCCCCAGGAGGGTATTTATGTGAGGAAATCTTTGCAGAGAATCCCCTGCTTGGTCCCTGTGGAGCAGCAGGTTTGTTCTTCCCCAGCTCCATGCAGCAGAAAAGCTGCTTTCAACCCTACCTCATGCAGACAGCCGTGCTAGCCCCAGCACTGATGATCCCACTCCTGCCTGAGCTGGGAGTGAGGACACAACTGCATTGCCCTCACCTTGTGCATATCTCAGTCCTTCTTTTGGTGGCACATGGAATTCCCATGGTCCTGCAACCCCGTCGGTATTCTTAAGCTGCACCTCTCTGTCCCCAGCATGAGGGATTGATTCCTGCCCAGCAGCTCGACAAGACAAACATCTTGATACAGAGGCATTTCTGCAGTTGTTTTTGGGGTTTTTTTTACCTTTTGTTAACAAACTAGGGAAGTCAGAAGCAGAGGTCTCCTCCTCCTCCTCGCTGCAGGCACCTCCCAGGCAGGAGCAGTTCCCACAGCCCCTCTCTGCAACTAATTCCCCAAGCTGCTTCCTGGCACCCAGGGGAGAGGAAAAGATCATTATCGCTTTCAAAATGAGACTGTGGAGAAAACATACACTGAGTCCAAAACAGTAATTGTATTTCTCAGGGCTGGAGGGGCCCTTTGCTGCCAGACATGCAAAGAACCCGGCTCCGGCTCCTCATCCACAGCTGGCTCTGGGCACAGCACATGAGTACCCGGAGTGCTATACTGCCTGCTGTGGGGCAGGGCAGGGATGGGAAGTCCCTGGAAGTATTTAAAGCCAGGTTGCATGGAGCTGTGAGCAATCCGGTCTAATGGAAGGTATCCCCACCCATGGAAAGGAGGTTATAATGAGGTAATATTTAAGGTCCCTTCCAACCCAAAGCATTCTGTGATCCCGTGATCTATGATTTTATGACTCCATGGGCTAATGGTGCTACCTGTTCTGTAGGGATGTTTCTGGGGATGAAAACTGCAGCAATAGCCTCCACCAATGCTTCTGTTGCCCCACCCAGGGTTTGGCTGCAGGGTGCAGCACTCCCAGCTGGAATTAACAGGCTTGCCTGAGACTATACACCTGAGAAACCTCCAGCTGGGCAGGGCTGGCCTCACTGCCACCCCTTCCAGCCCAAATGCTTAGTGAAAGCTCCAGCACACCTTGTCCTTGCAGGGTGGCTCACATGCTGCCGAGCCTCTCCAGTGGGTCCCCACTCCCCTCCTCAGTGTGCTGCTGGCTTCACCTCAGCAGCTGCTGCAGCCTGGGATCCCCTACGGCTTGTTTGGTTTGAAGCTGTTGTGTTTGTTTTCTTTCACTGTTAACTTTCAAGTATAAATGTGCAAGCTGGGGAAAGTGTTCCTAATGCCCCATATGTTTCCCCTCAGGAACAGAGCTATTCCTTACTATGCTTTAGACTTTTAAGATGTTGCCGCCTCTTTTTTTTAATCTCCTTGTTCCTGCAGAGCCTGGAGCTGGTCTTGGGGAGCAGATGAGCATCCCTGGCCCCAAGATGGACAGAAGGATGGGGCTCGTGGCTCCAGTCCCACAGAGAGATGGCCTGTCTCCTTCCAGCAACTGTAATGAAATGCTTTGAACCTAAAAATGAAAAGAGAAAGGAAAAGGATGTTCTCTCCCCTCCCCTGACACGCACACATGCACGCACACACTCCTGCGGACTTCTCCTTCTTCTGGTATATCAAATGGCCGTGTCTTTTTGAAGTTACCATGGCAGTGAGAGCAGAGCAACAGCACAACTCACAGAGGGGGAGAGAGCAAAGGAAAAACGCTGGCACAGGGATGGGGAGGACAGAAGGGGGCCTAGAGGATCCTCTGATGTCTACAAGATGTGGTGCGGAAAAGGCTTTCCCACAGGAGAAATTAAAATAAGCAAACAAATATCCAGCCATAAGAGGGCAGATAAAAAGTAAAGAAAAGTAAGATCTAAGCGCAATGCTGGGAAAAGGACTAAGGGAGAAGCAAAGGAGAGACAGAAATTCAACTAATTAGAGAACAAGGTGTGTACAGAAAGAGAAACAGAGGAAGGTGAAAGAGGATTTGGCATCAAACCTAAAACAAGGATAATTCCAGGAGAGAAAACATGAAGAAATGCCAGTGACAGGCTTTTTTAGAGCAGCCAGTCATCACTGCTGGTCTCGGGTGGGTCCCCTTCTACCCTAAACCCAAGGGAGCACCCCCTGACAGACCGCTTCTGACTCTCCAAGCCCAAGTAAGACCAGGCCCATTGAACACCCCATTGGCTGGGCTTGCTTGCACTAAGCAGCTCAGGACAAGGCTTGAGCTCAGGGGTGTTCCATATCAGGAAAATCCCACCTCCTTGCTCAGCCCAGCAGGGCAGGTGCTCCGTGCAAACCCAGGCTGACTCCACACACCATGCACATCCCTGCTGTGTTCATGTAGCAGGTAGGGAAATGGTGGATGCTTCAGAAACCTAGCACAGAGAAACAGCACAGGGTAGAGGGAAGGAGGGACAACCTTATCTAAGGCCAGACACTGTTCCTGGTTGCACACAGTCATGCTGCACTGCTCTGTTTCCTCCCTGTGCCATGAGGATGTCACTCTTGGTTCCAAGTCCTGTCTCACTGAGAGAGTGTTGAGCCAAGCCTTTCCCCTGCACCTGGATAATGTGCAACTAGGTGCTCTAAGGAGCTCATGACCAGCCTAGGAAATCCCTTGTACGGCCGATTGGGAAAGCACCACTGACTTGGCTTTCAGTCAAGATTAGATATCTTCTAGTGTGGATCTAATCTACCCCAGCAACAAGGACTTGACATTTCCCTCTTGGGCTATTCCACAGATTTCATTGCCAGAAAGTCATTCAAAGCATCCCATTTTTTCTCAGCTTGAGTCTGTACTCCCAGTAGAGCCATGCTAAATAATTCCTTTTTGCTCTGGAAGTTTAAAATCTTCATCTGTCATTTTGGCATTGTACCTTATTTAAAATGGTTGACATTTCTTCAATTTCAGGCTTACCTGGAGGGTGCTAAGCAGAAGACCAAGAGACTGGAAAACTTTGCAAAGCAAAAATCTAACAGAATAGGAGTGTGGGATGAAAACAGCATCCCACGCATATTTAAATACCAGCATCCAGAGTGAGCAGGATTATGATTGCTTGGCCTGAAACAAATGGTTCCACTTCTGCTGCTGCTAATACCATTAAATAACCAAGAGAGCGAATGTCACTGATTAGAAAATAGCACAGAGCGTTTGCAAGCACTAATCAACTTCACAGAAATGTTAACTTTCAGACCTAAAAAACCCTTGACAGTGTCCCTGTGAAGTTATTTCGGGTGAGGCTCTGCATACCGGAGCTGTCCCTTCGCATTAGGCTTGATCCCTGCTCACCACGCACACAGCAGAGTGCACCCTTAATGCTTTCCAATTACATGACAAGCAAAGCAACTTATTGGTGCTCTCTATGTTAATGTCCTGATATTTTTCATATTTATGATATCTAATTACATTTGCTTCTGATAGTGATGTAATGTTTAGGTACTGAAGATTGAGAAGACTGCTCTAATGTTAATATATTTACATTATTAAAAAGTAATACATTACGTAGGCAGTCTGCTGTGTAGGGATGGATTTCTAGATGAGCTTTCAAGGCAAATCCATTATCTTCTCCCTCCTCCTGTCCCCTGTACAGATTCTGATAACTAGGATTGACTGGCAGTGTTTAAAGTGACTGCAGCTGGTATCATAGTGCCAAAAGGGAAAAGGTATCTTACACATGCATGAAATTAAATAGGCCCAGGGGTCTCAGAGGACCACACTGCATTACCAGGCAGAGGAATTCAAGACATTAGCTAAGAAGATCAGCACTGCAAAAACAGTGCAAAAAAAAAACCTTCAAGAGGGCTGGAGAAAAGCGGGCTTCCCTGTGCAGTGCCATCAGAGGCACTTTCTGTGAAAGTCTATTGGAAGAGAAGTCTCCACAAGCCCTCTGGTTTTAGATGGCCTTTTCCCCTTTGGCCAGGGAATTGCATATGTCTGATGATCACGTGGACACACTGCACATCTCAGTGCCCTCTTCAGATGAGGAGAAATGGTGTGTTTATAGGAGAGATTGAGCTGTTATACTCCCTAAGGATCACCTTCTGGAGGGACACGTACCCTTTGGGACTGCTTCCTCCTCAGACACTTCCACACTGATCACATCTCCAGAAGTTCACTGAAGAAGCCAAAACCCAGGCCAGCGCTTCATATATTTTTTAGACACACCTCAAAGAAGCTAGCTCAGAGCTAAAATGTGGTGTTCAGTATTACCTGTCTGGTCAACTCAGGAAAGATGTCAAATGCAAGTGAAAAGTGGGGGGACAGGAGGTAGAAGCTGTGCACAGCTTTCACTGGGGGATATTCACCAAGCAAGCAGGTGATGAACATCTTCATCTTCTCTGATCTGTGAGAGCTGAGTGTGAGCCACACCTCCTGTATAAATCCAACATCTCAAATACAGTCTCCACATCAAACCCCCTAAAGAGCCCTTCTCTCACAGCAAAAATGAGTCATAAACACTAGAGGACCAGCACTACCAGCACTGGAGGATGTACTGAGAGACCAGTCTGTTCCAGATTCATTTACAAATTCCTAATAAATGACAAATAGGTTCTTTAATGAACAGCAACTGCAGCAGTGGTCTCAAGGCTCAAGTTCTTGACACTGCAGAAGAGAAAAGACAAGTCTAGGGCATGCAAGGCCTGCTAATAATGCTAGATAATAACAAAATAAATGAATAAATAAATAATAGTTGCAAGCTCTACTTCATCACCCATGAACTACTTATAAACTATAGTGTATCAGTGCACATATATCTATACTTGCTGTCAACCACACATTAGAAACCCACTGAATGGGGCACATGCACTGTAACAGACCCTCAGTGCTCCCCAGGGAGGACAGTTTTGCCAGTGTTTATCCCCTGGACAAGTTAACTGGATGATGGGGAGATGGACAGGCCCTCCAGCACCTGCTTCATTATAGGTGTTTCCATTCAGTACTACGTGCTCAGATCTTTCAAAAGGAAAACACACAAAACTAGGTCTTCCTGGCTATTTCTACTCCTTTGGATGTAATTTCTGTCTCCTTAGAGTGATGTGTGCTTATACTGAGGAACTGGAAATGACTCCTGAGTTAGTAACAGTGGTGGGGAGGAGGGGGGGTTGCCTGCAAGTCAGAACTCATCTACATTGACAGAGAAGGTGTGAGGCAGCTTCTGTGATTTCCACCCAAATTAAGCCAAGCACAAAGGAGGATTCTAAACCTCTTCTTTTAATGAGCACAGAGCTATAAGGACAATTACACTGAATGAAATAACATTAATTAACGCACATATTTGGGGACTAAAAACGCTTATTATCTAATATGTATGAATTTGACCTAACTTAAAATTAATGACAGAGCCAGAACGTACGTGGCATTCACGTTATAGAAAACTGCAATAAACATGGTGCAAAGAGAAGTGTGTTGCTGATCCTTCTACTATCAGCACTGTGAGAGCTCAGGAGAGCGGATGAAAGCATGTGCTGTACATAATTTTCATAGAAATTTCCTTTAGTTGAGCTTGTACTTTACACGTGTTTTTACAACTGAACTTACTGGCAGGAGCGAGCTTGGCAAAGTGAATATTAGGTAATACTTCTATGAATATTTTGTCGAGCTGAAAGTCTCTTTTGGAAAAAGGCTTGCACAATGCAGCACTTCGCTTTCCAGGATGCCAATAGCACTCATGTAATTGATTGAGTTTGTGGTTGCCTGCATCCTGGCATTTCAAGCTTTAAATGCTTGATCAGGAATTTTTATTCTTGGAGGATTCTTTCAAGGAGAAGCATCCATCCAATCTGAGAATAGAAGTACACCATGTGACCTACTGATCCGATTAAACTGACCAATACACTTAAACTCCAGCACCCAGAAATGTGCAATTAATTAATCACTTGCATGCAGTCGACAGGCCACAACACATTCATCTAACTTATCTAGCAAGAAATAACTGAATTATGAGGAAATTCAAGAACATCATAAATTGTTCGTGGATTACAGCAAGGCAAAGTTTATTAAATAACTTGCTCCAAATTACTTGGGCCATTTTATGTATGACAGAATAATTTTGGTGTGTAAGAACTTCTTGGATGATGTTAAAGGGCAATTCTATCTGGATAGCGGCTGTGAAATCACATTTGGCATCTCAAGAACTCCAGCTCAGCATGCTTCTCTTATTACAAAAATGTAGAAATGCGTGGTTTTACTCATTGGTCCAAAAAATGAGCTTAATGGAAGTAAGGCACCATGGGCCTGCCTGTGCTTCCCGATAATATGAAGCAAAGCCCCCCTGCAGACGAGAGCTCCCAACCACCCGCAGTGGAACCCCCTAGGCCCACGTTTGGAGAGCGCTACCGAAAAAAAACCAAGGATGGGCAAATGATAGAAATAAATCCTCAGAACACTGTGTTTAGGACAGAAGATCTGCACCTAATTATAGTGCCTGTCTCCTGAGCCAAGGCGAGGCTCTTTTCGGTGGCAATACACACTCGGGGCTTTCCAGCGCTTCCCCCGCTCCTGCGGACACGGGGGAGGGAGGAGAATTGGATGCACATGGTTCAACAGGATTTGGACCAAGGAAGTCTGAAACTTGGCATGTCTCATGAATCCAGCTGTCTCCTATGAATCCAAATAAAGTCTATGTGAAAGGAGCAAAATAAAATCTTCCCTGCTTACATACGTGTGTCTGGAAGAACCCGGACCCACCTGGGCATGGAACAGGAGGGTGATGCAGAAAGGATAAAATGACTTTCCATCCCTCTGCGGATGCAGTTGCTAAGAGCACCCTCTGGAACAGATGTCCCAGGATCAGTGATGCCAAGGAATGGGGAAAGGATGGTGAGCAACTCTCACTCCCTGCGAGTTCTCAACTGCTCCTGATGCTGTGCAGCTGACGCTAGGATTTGCCCGGGAGGATGGGTCTCTGCAAACCCCAAATGCACCAGGGGTGCAGGGTCAGTGCATGGGCAAAAATTCATGGAGAAATCCTTTTCCCATGGCTGTGATGGGTTGAGGCAGTTCCAGGGACACAAGAGTTGTCCCCACAGCACTGGTGACAGGGACTGGAAATAAAAAAGAATGAAGACATGCAATTCCTCAGTCAGAAAGCCATGGATAAGAGTTTTCTGAACTAAGCCATAGGTTTATATATGTAACCCTGTTTTTCTACAGCGAAATCCCCCGTATATAACTCCCATGTAATTCCTTATTCAATACTTCTGTAATCTCATTTTTCTTCTGGGGAGATTTCCCTCACTACTTCTGCCCCTAGATCCACATCAGGATATAGGTTTGATTTATTCCTAAGGGAGAAGGCTACTACCACTCCTCCCAGATGCTGTGAAGCAGTCCTTTAACCCTGCAGAGGAAGAACCCTTTCCTACTCATGTTATTAGCATTCCCTACTACTTGCAGGTTATTTTTCTTTTTCCTCTTCATTCTCTTTTTTTTTTTTTTTAACTTCTGCAGTGAATTCTGCTTCAACACCCACATGTCTGCTATTGAAGCCAATCAGCAGGATTGACTCAGGTAAGTTCTTTTATTAGGTACTGATTTCTTTGTGTCTGATGTCTTTATCCAGACTCCTTTGAAAATCCCATTTTGGCTGAGCATATTGAAGCAAATGCCTCTCTCACTCTCTTTCATTAGCAATTTTAGGGCAGCTCTGGCAGGTTTTTAACTTCTCTCTCCTGAACTCAGGAAAAAAAAAAAAA
Source organism: Chiroxiphia lanceolata (assembly GCF_009829145.1). Classification (NCBI taxonomy): domain Eukaryota; kingdom Metazoa; phylum Chordata; class Aves; order Passeriformes; family Pipridae; genus Chiroxiphia; species Chiroxiphia lanceolata. Next base: position 7,896,770 of record NC_045650.1, read on the forward strand.
AGCTTCAGTAGTTTTATCTCTTTTCACTGTCTCCAGAGGATGTCCTGCCAACACTTCCCCACCCCCAAAATCGGACAGAAAAATGTAGGTCCTTGGTAGTCTGACGGGCTGAGATTTGGAAGCAACAACATTTTACAACACTGGCTTTCTCATTTCCTCAGACTGGAATTAGTTCTGCCACCAACATTTTGCCCAGGGCCCCCAACCCCAGGAGTGCTCACAGTGTGTGTCTCTCTCTCACAAATTATTATGCTCCAATGAGGATGTTCCTAGCAGAGCTCTAACGTGTCTGGCACGGATTCATGTTATATCTAGGTTTTGACATTGGGCCTACTCTTATAGAACTCAATGTCAAAATTCCCTCCGAGTGTTAGAGCACAAGGATCAGGCCCGCTTCTCTGATTTATGCAAGTTATTTTTATATGATAGTGAATTGAATGCAGTATTATAAAGTCTGGAATTAATCTGCATTCTAATACTTTATAAAAACCAGAAAAAAAAATAAATCCAAAATTAACATCCTCCTTAACCTTTATTTTTATCAAGTGTACTAAATCAACTGAAGAATAATTGCTCTGAGGACTATGCCAAATGAGTGCACATTTAGTTTACATATTCCCTAATGTAATATGAATTGATGAACTTTCTGAGATACACATGATATAAATGATCATGATGTGCCATTCTTAATTTCTTTCAATTGTCTCTGCAAAAACACTTTGCTCTTAGGATGAAAAGTGCGTGACGTGCGTACCGGGCCCACAGGAGAGAAGGAAACACACTTGTAAGTATTTGCCCTTTTGGCAAGAAGCGAAGCTTTTCTAAACCAAAAGGTCGAAATCCCGCTGTATGGCCACTGTCTGGGACTCGGATTTCTGCAGAGAGCAGATTAGAGTCCAACCTCTCTCAGCTCCAGAAAGGAGAAATCTGAGTCAGCCTCAGCACACCATGACTGTCCTTCCTCCATGCCAGCTTCCCTGGGAACACCCCACCTCAGCCCCCAGCCCAAGACTTAGACCTGTCTCAGCTGGGTGAGAAGAGGAAGAGTGGTTCCTTCTACTCATGCACAAGCAGCCCAGCAGTTAGTCCAGCCCTGGACCGAGTGCACTCACACCCCAATTACAAGGGGAGCCACAGCCTCACCCTGAAGAAGGGCAAAAAGTGAACCAGTGATGTCCCACTGTGTTCAACCTGTATCTGTTGTTCAGTGAAGGCAGCAGTGCCTTTACTTGGTACCCAGCTGTCTCCTGTGAGAGCAAAGAGTGTGAAGACCTCACGAGGACCCTCTCTGCTTCTCCTGCTGACTACTGGCAGAGATTCTCTGTGGCACTATTTCACTACAACATGCAATTACCAGATGTTTTCCATACCCTCTGAGTCTCCCAACCTTGTACGACCTTGGGCACATCTTCTCTGGTCTTCAGTTTGCCATCTGTTAACTGGGGCATGATAATGTGTTACAGGTTTTAAAGCCAAATAGGATAAGCAATCATCTGAGTTGGAGTGCTGTATAATAGAGGCCACTGGACTTCCCTGAATTCTCTTTTCAATCAAAGCAAACCTCTTGGAAAATGTATCCTGCTTTGATTTGCTCATAGCTAGACTCTGAGGATCCAAAGGAAATGTGGTAAGTGGTGCCAATGTTAATTACCATCACAGACAGATATGTCTGTGTTCAGCTCCCTGGATAGACTCCCATACTTTACTGAGCAGGAGAGTCCAACAAAAAGGTTTGCTGCTTAGATAGCTACAGACCAGGATCAAAGCACACCTTACCTTTTCTGTTATGGCACTGAATTATTCTAGTAACACACTCTAATAGTAATATTTATCAAATGTTCCAGTCCCTGCCTTCAGCCATCTGGTTCCTCCCCGGATCTTGCCAAACTCCCCTCAGTGGGTTTTGCACCAAGGTAGGGACGCCAGCACTGAGCTCGCTTTTCCCTTTTCCTCTCCTCTGCACAAATTCCAATGGCTCCCCGGCAGAAAGGGGGCCTTGTCTCCATTAACCTTGATAGGCACTCCTGCAGTGCAAATAATAACGCTTGTGGTGATCACAGAGCTTGCTGCCTAGGGAGAAACTTTTCTTCTCTGACACCTGTGAGCAATCTGGAGCCATTAGCCATTTCACTCCAATACTAATGATGCTCCCTTCAGTCATTATCACTTATTTTTTTTTATAAAACCCTCAGCAAAGCTGAATCTAACAGGTCATTAAAAGCCCAAGGAAGCCCTGACTGACTTGATCCCAATTGTTCCTTATGTCTGACAAGATTTTCCCTATTGAGCATTTGACTTGCATTTTATGTTGCCTCATTAAACTGTGCTAGACTTTAATCAAGGTCAAATGGGGGCAAATCTGCATTTCCAGAATCCAAACAGCTCATGCCAGGGTGCTGATCTGCAGCTTGTGGTGTTGCACAACCTCTCTTTGTGGATAGAGCCCCATGGATTTCCTTAACATGGGGCATGACCTGGACCCCACGGGGCCCATGGAAAAACCAGGACCCATGGTTGTTTATACTTCATTAAAGCCTCGTTCAAATCCTTCCCCAATGCCTCTGAAAAGAAACGCCCAGGTGAGGAGATCAGTGAAGAAAGAACGCTGTGTCACAGCATGAATAAAACATATTCTAATTTTATCAACAGCTAGAGTCCCAGTCTTTAAAATCCTGAGGTATTTTTTTTCCTTTATAAGGTATATGATGAACAGCCGACTACATTTTTGATGTCTTTTAATGATCATAATTAAGTATGATCCATCATTGTAATTTCACCACTAAATCAAGGTAGATCACCATAACAGTCATGATAAATCATGCTCTTTGCACAACTATTCCTGAAGATGAACCAGAAAATGAAGTTAGAGGACTTCAGGACCTCTCTGCTCCGTCAGCAGGATACTTAGCAGCAAGTGCATCCCGATGGCACTAACACGACCTGATGAGTGGAACCACTCATCTTCCCTCACATCCACAGGCTTGCATGGCTCCTGTCGAGAGCTGTGCCTCTGGCCCTGCTTTCCTACATCTGAGGCAGTTAATTCTTGGTCATCTCTCCTGCTTATTTTTCTCCCTGACAGTCCAGGTTCAGTGTTTCTTATTTAAAGGAAGATGGTATCTAAAGAAAACAGCTCCTTAGGATATTCCTTCTGCAAACCCTTGTGTTAAATAGAACACTGTTTTTTAAGGATATGAATATGAGTCACACCAGCCATGACAAAAGCCGAAGTCCTCACCATCAAGTCAGGTCAGTCCCCTTGGCCCTATCTTTATTAATGAACACCCTAAATTAGTCTTTAAGTAAGATTACAATGGGACCATTAGTTCTCCCATATCAATTCTGATATATTATCATATGTTGCTTAACAGCAAAAATATTGATAGTACTAACAAAATTACTTTCCCTTGGCCAAATTCAAGTTTGAGGGTCTACATGGTCTTTTCCAGACTTTCCTCTACAAATTCAGATCTGTGAGACACTGTTCTGCAGTGTTACATGCCACATATGGCTGCCTACCCAAGAAGTGTGATAAGCTCTTGAGAATATAAAAAGCAAAAATCTCATGTATGTTTCTCAGCCCAAAAGTTGAGTAAATAAGTGCTAAAGTATTTTGTATTTTGTTGACTGCTCTAGAAGTCTCTGAAGGAAAAATAAACAGTCACACTAATATATAATATTGATTTTTCCGTGTAGTTTTGTATGATGCAACATGCTTCAAGCTCACCAACCCAAGCTCTCAGCAGCTCATATAAAAGATGTACAATACTCATCATCTGACGAATGGGGAAACTGAGTTTCACCATTGTCAAACACTGTTGTACAGGATGCCAGTGGCTGATGTTTAATAGGCATCCACTAGGTGTGGTTTTCTCCTAAAGAGCATGAAGAGAACAGAAGAAAGTCCCTCGAGAGGACAGTAAAGATGGTAAATTTCCCTCATCATGATCCAAATGAGAAGTACAGCAAAGGCCATACATCACAGTGAGATTCCCCACTCTCCTGCAAGCTAGCAGAGGGCTCCCATCATTCTTGGACTTCTTTCTCACATTCCTTTTAATCAAATCTCTGTCATTTTCAGGTGCGGGTACAGCACACTCAGCTCAACCTGCCTTTGGCTCTGTGTCAGGGGTGTCATATTATCCATCCGTGTTACAGTGGTAATGCTTGATAGCCAGGAAGGTCATTTAGTCTCAAATAATTCCCCCCAAAGGGGATATGAAGGTAGAATGATTACAGAGTCATATACCTTCTTGCAGAATACCTCATCTTTGTTGCTAGATTATTTAAATGATAAATGGAAATTGGCCAGGGAAAATCACTTAGAAATGAATTGTGGTCATAAGCCATAGGAAACACATTAGGTTTCCAGAAAGACAAAATAAAAATCATCAAAGGTTACAGTCTTTCCTAGATACAGCCTAAAAACATCTGTTAAAGTATTTTAGATTTAACACCATATACCTGTTATGAAACGCGCATGTTATTATAAACTGCATGAGTCGCAGTACTGGTTTTACAGAAGTCCATCATCACATGAGTGGCCCAATAATCTGAAACAACCTGTCCAAACCTGGACCCAGTACTCTGATGATCTAGAAAGAAGGCACGTGTACAGCTAGGCTCTGTAAGCCAGAGGCGCTCACATGCTAATCTTAGACTGTGCCAAGCTAAGAGGAAGCAGAAATGCTCCTACATAGCTAAAAAAAAAAATAAACTGGGAGCTTAGATCTGAGCTTTTTCCAACTCAAGATGACAATACTGTAATTCTAAAAATGTATTATAATTTTTCTTCACTCTGTCATCTAAAGTTTTGCTTTCGCTACTGCCTTTGTTCACATTCTTTGAAATACAAGTAAATACCACTAATAATCATCTCTGTGTGCAGTCAGCTGGGAGAGGCAAGCACGGGAATGCTGGTGAGGATGGCGAGGTTCATCCCCTCACGCTGCCACTGCGCAGCCAAGTAGCCTTGGGCTACCCAGCCCAGCATCACAAAGCTGTCTCGAATCTCCTGATTGCAAAACGAGGATTGTAATAATACTGCTGTGGCTCCACGATGCTTAATTAACGTTTGGGAAGATCTCTGCACGGTATCTGCACTGTCAAAATGCCAATGCCTTTGCCATGTTGCTTACAAGACAAGCAAATGACAGCAGGCAGGTTGTGGTCGTGCTGGGCCAGCCTGCGCCACGCTGAGCAGCCCTCACCGGCACCACGGACACGCTTCTGTCTGCTCCTGCCCATCTACGGTATCTCAGCTCATGTTTAAATCATAAGATCTTTAATGCAGAGGCATTTCTTGCTCAGGATCAGTGTGGTGTGGGAACCTGGTTCATGGCTAAAGCTCAGAGGCATTGAAGGAGTACAAATATTATCAATGTAAACAATTGCCCTGCTTTGTGGCCTAGGTTTAGTTTGTGGGCATGTACTGAAGTCCACCTGCTTTTCCCCCTGCTCTGTGTTTTTTCATTATTGACAGCTTAATCACCTTTGTGTCTGCTGCTTATCTTGGAGGATTTTCTATGAATTGCATTCACTTCTTCCACTGTGACAATATCTACAATTTGCTAATTAACCGCCTGGTGGACACAGTTACAAGCCACAGTAAATATTTTCTGTCCGAGCAAATAATCATGATGCTGCCACTTGACCTGAGGGTTTTCACATCTTTTGATGTTGGGGGTTTTTTTTCCCTTTTCTTTTCTTTTTTTCAGTCTTAAGACTATATTAGCTGTCTCACTGCAAATGCAAACAGGTGTTTCACATCTTATGACTCAATGACCCATTCTACAAACCTAAAACAATAAAACTTCAGGCACTGATGTTTCTATTAAATGAAAAGTCCATCTACTCTTTTCAGCCTGGTATAAAGATGAAAAAAATAAAGGTTAGTCTAGGGAAGGCTAGTCTCCAAAACCCATCAAATCCTTGGAGACTACCAACAATATTAGTAATTACTGCTCAAAGCAAAGCTGAGTTGGCATGGAGACCACCAAGAGCTGGGTCTTTAAGAGATCAGCTCCTATTCAACACATATATTAAGTGCTGTATTAAGCACCTACTGAACCTCAGAGAAAATATAATCACAGAATTATTTCTAAATGGACTTTTTAGTTTTTCATGTCAAGAAAGGGGGTCATGAATATAAAGGGTAAAAATCAGCATGGAGAAACATTTACCTCATCCTCTCTGGGTGCCATTAATCACCCTTTCTGGAAAGCCTTGTACAAAAGCCATTAAAATTTAAGATAGGAGAAATCGCTGCCATTCCTGCAGCTACAGCTCTTGCTGTTGCTACTACTCTTAATTAAGGTCTGAGAGTAGTTAAACATTTAAATATGATAAGGCTTAGAGGTGAGCTGACTTGCCAAATGGGGAAAGAAAACACCGTCGAACAGAATCAGGGAGAGGAGCGCAGACAGTGAAATGAGAGGGGCAGAGAGATGCCGACACCGGCAGCTCCTTCTGAGAAGGGAAGCCAAAGTTATGCTCCGTCTCACACACTATATATGAACACAAATGCTGATTCTGAAGAGGCTCTTCCGCCCAGGTGCCCTGAGACATGTCTCAGTGGAGCTGCATTTGCGAGGGCCACCTAACACGGGAAAGCAAGGAGGTGCTGAACAAAACCACAGGGATCCTTCCCCGGAGAAAAGCCCAGGTCAAGAGCTAATATGAAATGAAGAACAAGAGTCACAGCCAGAGGTGTCACATTTTCAGCTGTAGAAAGCCAGGCCTGGAAAACCTCGGGGTGATGAAGGGGGCTCGCACCATCGCCAAGCACAAACAACTTGATATAACTTGTGCTCAGAAGCGGCTCTGAGCATTACCCGTGAAGATATTGTCGTATTGTATAATCCACATTTGCTTTATGATGACACAGTGTCTTCCCTGCTGGATATTTTACTTTTCAAGCAGTAAGACAATAAACTACAGTCCCTGACAAGAAATGTTTTCATTGCCATTGTTTTAGAAACACATGTTTTCTCATTCACTATCAGCACCACCTAAATCAAAAGAGGTGACTTCCACAATATATCAGATAAAAGTGGCTCAAAAGTGATATCTGCCAGATTGTTTTCTCCCTTAATGGTGCTCCTGAGGCAGGCTGAGATGTCTTTTCCCAGAGCAGCCCAGGGGATGGGTGTGAGGAGGATGGCAAGGCATGGACGGAGCCAGACTGGGCATTCCAGTGATGCTCTGGCTGGCGTGGGTGTTCACTAAGCACCTCTCACGCTGTGATGAATGACACTGCATAAAGTAGAGCAGCATGGGAAGTATGCAGAGAAATACAGGAGGTGTTAACTGTTTCCCAGCCCTAAGAAGTGCACTGTGGAACAGCTCTTTTGAAAGTCACCACAAGCCTATGGTACAAGCACAGCCACTGGCAAGTGGGCTTTTGCCTTAGGGACTTTTGGCTGCCAAACTGAGGATGTAGACGCTGAATAAAATCCAGTGCTGTGGTATTAATGCTCACAGTTAATGGCTTAGGATTCTCTCTTCTTCCCCTACAGTATCCTGGGATACACAGGATGAGTTAAACATAAATGACCAACAGAATCATCATCTTCAAGCACCTAAGCAGATGTTTGCCCAGCTGGGTATAAGCACAGGTTGTCTCAGCAGCTGTGAGCCTGCACTGCACACTTGCACTCTGCATCCGCAGATGAACAATAACCCTGCAATATACCTGCACTTGGATGTTTGAGAGGTTTCTGGGAGGATGAAAGAAGGGTAAATGGAGGAGCTGCGCACCGCAGTTCTTCATCTCAGACTGCCTCAGCTGGTGAAGTACCACACTGAAGTGAGGCATTAGCAAAGATGCCTGAGAAGAGCAGGTGGGTGGTGTTATTTCTTCTCTTACCCTGAGTAAATCTTTTCTGTGCTAAAAGAATGTTTCTTACACACATGAAGATAACTTTTTCTTTCCATTGTCTGCTGTCCTCATTTTCCTCCACGGACAGTGGATCCAGCTTCTCAAGGCAAAGGACACCCCTTTACCTCATATGGTCATTCCCTTCTCCTCATACTATCACTGTGGTGCTGGTCATTAAGGCACCTTGCTCAGACACCAGCTCCCACTTGGAGCCTTTGCAACCTCACATCCAGAGCATGTCTGAATTTTTAAAGGTTCTGCATTATTTCTCCTTGCATTTCGCATTCAGCTACATCACCAGAGCTGTTGTCTGCACTCTCATTATCTCCAGACCTCCATTAACATTACATCTTCTCTGATCTTGAGGAACTAAATCTCACGGTGAACACTGCTGACAAAATCAGCACCTTTCCTGACCACATCACCACTCTGTACAGCCTTCCCATAGCCCCGATCCTTGTTGTACCAAACATAACCTGTACATCTCCCCGTGTTCTCCACACAACTGACCATCATCCCCAGTCCAAACTGACACTCACTTTTTTAGCCTAATGGTGCAGACCTCTGCTATTCTATTCCTGAGGAAACATTTTCTTACTTTCTTTCTTTACCCCTCAGGATTACATAGAGTCTTCACTCTGTTGTTCTCCCCAAATATTTCCTTAAGACGCCAGTTTGTGCTACAAAAAGATAGACATCAATTAGACTGTTGGTGTGTTGCAAACAGCATCTAAAAGGGTGTTTTGCATGTCCAGACCATGGTCTTATTATCCTCTACTTTTCCAATGTCTGTGTTTCTGTTTGTCTTTTCTCTAAATTAAAAAGTTTTGTAAGGGGGAGACAAGCTTTTTGTAGGGCAACACTTACATTGTGGTCCTATTCCATGATGTAGAATCTGTGGCTGATGCTGCAGAATAATAGGGAAATTGGTTCTTCCCCTTTGCATATTTTGTGATGCAGTGCAGGGATGGCATCACCTCGAGATATTTTCTGCTGGTTTCTCCTCAGTTCAACCCTTGCCTTATTCTTGTCCAGTGCCTGCTCTCCATTTCAAACTTCTTCCCTTCTCTGTTTTTACCCATCCCCAATTTTTGTCTCCCTCTGGAGTTTTTGCCCATCTGCCTTTCCACCATCCAACTCTCTTGCTTCTATCACTCATGGCCCACCAAAACCCTCACTTGTTTCTGCCATTTCCTGGTCTCCAGTTCTGCTCTGTCTCCCTGCCACATTCCTGCTTCTCTGGGCTCTCCTGCCTCCCTCTTCAGTTTTTCCACTGATAATCCACATTGCCTGCTCTCTGCTCATATCTTGAAACACAGGCACAGATGGAAATAAAAATATATGAAAAGAGGAATGGGAGATAAGACAAGGCCCATTGCCTGTCTCATCCAGCACACTTCCACTGGCACCAGCTGTTCCAGACAAGAGTATTAAAATCCCATGAGCAGCCTTAGGATTCAAACTCCCCCAACAGGAACATTCAACTGTAATCCCTAATAGTTACAGATCATTTTGTGTCTTAAGGCAGGAAGTTTTATGTGTCTGTATTAAAACATTATAATTCAAGACATGGATATCTCATAACCCAGATGTGGGAAGTAAAGCAGGACTTGCTGCTTTTCCAAATCATAACTTAAAATGCAAGGAGAAGAATCAGGGTCTGTGTTGCTCCTGCTCTGCTGTGATGGAGCACAGGTGGTAAAATCCCATGTCCAGAGGAAAGACACATAAACACAGTTTTTGTGTGTTGAGGGACAAAGTAGCATTCTGATGATTTACTTCATAGGAAAATGGTCAGTCCTTAGTGTCTGAGACAGCATGACCCCAGCACAGGAAGGACAGAGACCTGTTGGGGTGAGTTCAGAGGAGACCATGAAAATGCTCAGAGGGCTGGAGCACCTCTACTGTGGAGACAGGCTGAGAGAGCTGGGGCTGTTCAGCCTGGAGAAGAGAAGGCTCAAAGGAGATCTCAGAGCCCCTTCCAGTGCCTAAAGGGGCTACAGGGCTGCTGGAGAGGAACTTTGGACAAGGGCCTGGAGGGACAGGGCAAGGGGGAATGGCTTTAAACTAAAAGAGGGCAGGTTTAGACATTAGATATTGGGTTCCTAATTACATATTTGGATGAAAATCTTTACAGTGAGGGAGGTGAGGCACTGACACAGGTTGCACAGAGAGGCTGTGGATGCCCCATGCCTGGAGATGCTCAAGGCCAGGCTGGATGGGGTTCTGAACAATCTTTTCTACTGGAAGTTGTCCCTGCCCATGGCAGAGGGGTTGGAACTGAATAACCTTGAAGCTCCCTTCCAACCCAAACAATTCTATGATTCTACATCCTAACACAGGCATCCCTAATGTGTGCAAAAGGACCCAATGGCTACCACAAGTTCTCCTGACTTTGCCAAACCCATGACTTCACCAGTCCATGTGACTGCACAGCATGTGAAAGGGCATTAAGGGTGAATTTGCTGTCACCAAGAGCTGGCTCCTCTCATCCATGTCACACATCACTCACAAGGGTCCCACAATGCCAGGCCCTGGGAACACTGCTGTAATTCAAGTCTGAACTGAACTTTCAGGTTGCAGCAAACTCAAATCCATGCCTTACAGACCTCATTAAAAAAAAAAAAAATCAAACAAAACCCCCCACCTTTGCACAGCTCTAATTTTCATTTCAACACCTCCAGGCTTACTAGAAAGATGTGTTTGTACTGGCAGAGACCTTAATTTGTATACAGAAACAAATCAAAAATTTAAAATTAAACATTTGAATTCAATTGCTGAAAAACACCCTTTTACTAAGGGTTCAAATGTAACGACACTATCATTTAGAATAGCCTCATGTGGGTGTGTGCCTCCCAAGAGCTGTGAGAGGAAAATAAACCACATTAAAATACAATTCCTCTAGCAGTTTCTGAGACGCAATCAAAACCTTACAACAGGGATTTTTCAGAAGACAGGATTCTAGCTCAATAAAATCTATAGATTGGGTAGTCCCAAATGGCTCATGTGGAATTTTTATTCCAATCTGAAGGTGGAAATAATCTTTATGTATACCTGTGTGCACATAGAGTCTACACCACTGGAATAGCTGAGTGTCTCATGCTTGGATTCTTGACCTTGTAGAGGCCATGTGAAACTGGAAATTTAGGATGTGGGACAGAGACTGAAGCACAGGCATTGATGCCACCTGTTTGTAAATACCCTATCAGCTGTGGAAAGCACCAAAACCAGATTATTTCCCCTTGGTGTGGGAATAAAGGGGATCCAGCTGATGCAACCTATGGGAGTCCTCAAAGCGCTGTTGGCACCAAGGGTCTTTAAAGAAAATAAGGTGCTGTTATTTATTTTGAAATAACAACTGTTCCAAAGAAACAAAACTGAAAAAGGGAATAAATGGTCAGTGCTTGCAGTGGAGGAAGCTATTTGCACTCAAGTCTGCCCAACATATTTCTATGTGAAATGGGAAATGCTCTGCTTTGGTTTGCAGCTTCCAGATGAGTTCAACTGGAAACAATACATAAAGAGTACAGATGTGAACATAGCTGTGAAAGGGCTCCCATCCAAGAAGCCATCACCTGGGCTGGGATTCCCTACCCCTGGGATAAATATACCTAAGAAGGCTATAAAAGTAGGAATGTCATGTAGGAAAAATAAAGGGGACAATGATTTACTGTTTCCCACAGCACAAGAAGTAGGAGATATCACTGTCTAGAAATGATTAATAGCAGGTTCAAAAGAAACCGAAGCAATAAGTTTTTCCCATGCTGTATAGTTAAACTAAAGTACAGCAGGCCCCAAAATGCCTTCTGCAGGCACACAGTGCTGTTGGTCACTGATGTCCAAGGGATAGAAGCTCTTTTTTATATTAAATTGAAACATAGAGAAGACTCCCTAGGCACACGTAGGCATGGGCTTAGTCAAGCCTTCCAAAGACAGGACTTCCATGATAGCTCCTCCTTCAAGTCCAGTACCCTGAGCAAATCCCATACATTTAGAGCTTAATTCAGTGCAAGGACCTTGGAGGTACCATAAGAAATCCTGGTCCCTCACTCCTTGTCTCTCCAAGTCCCTTGTGTGTGATCAGAGGCAATGACTTCCACCTAATCATCCTGCAGGCTTTGGCCAGCTTGCTTCAGTGATGTTTGCATCGATCAGACAAATGGAGAGGGAAGTATTAGTAGGATTACGCTCTGAAAACAAATCCTAAATACCCATCACATTCAGTATCTTCCGGCTTATCCAGCTAGAACTGCTACGACGGTCTGCAGCAAAGATCCTGGGAGACCCTGAGAGTATTCTCAGACAATCTCCGTGCATTTTTCAATCAGATTCGCTTCTGGTACTGGGATCACCAGTGCACATGACTCACTGCCGGAACGTTAGGAAGCATGAAGCAGAAAAACATCCATAAAGCATTAGATCACAATCCCAGTGACAGCATTGACGATTACTAAGGGGGGCTGAGAAAAAGCTCATATTAAAGACTTTTGCTAGGATGAGTATTTTGCAGCATTTAAAATTCTTTGAAGATTAAGTCTGTGTTAGAAGATACCCTTGCTCAGAAAAAGACAACCTTTGGCCGGTATTATATGATACAGCTATGTGGCCATCTGGATTTTTACTTCAATCATTTTCATTGATTCAGAGGCATTTGAAAATGCTTAAGTTACTAGATTGGATTTAAATTTCAGATCGATGTTGTCTTTGCAGAGCTGCTCTGCCTTGAAGCGCGGCTGAGCGAACGTGGAGCGGTGGCTGCGAGGGGCTGTGCCAGGCGGTGCTGGAGCTGGCACCTCTCCCACCCAGGCAGCTATTGACCAGCATCCTCTTGAAGCTTGTTGTGTTCATTCTGCTTGCAGCCTTCAGGGTCTCGAGGGTCTTGGATGGCACGAGGTCTTTGCACATTAAATTCTTTTACTGACAGCAGCAAAGATGGCTCCAATTACCATCTTTCTGGCAACTAGTTAACTAGAGCCAAATGGTCTTAGGGCAGTTTGGTTGGGTCTGTGAGTGGTTGGCACCTGCTTCTCTTTATCTCTGTGCAGGGTGGTCAGACAGCCCTTGCCATGCTTGCTGTCCTTGTCACCTAAACCACTACAGGTGGCAGAAACAGCCCTGTCTTGGCCACTCCACTCCTCCTCCTCATCACAGAAGCTCTGTGCACTGAGCTGGCACAGCATGGAGCCGGCCCTGCTATATAGGGCACAGCAGAAATCTACCAGGTGTGCCACTGGGAACTATCCTCTTGTGCTCAAACATAATCAGCCACAGGTTCCTGCTAAATTATCTGCTTCGTACAGTGAAGGTGAACTTCTCCATCACATCCCTGACATGATTACCCCGCTTGGCCTGGCTTCCCGCCCGGAGTTTTCCTTTCCCCTGCCGTGCCAAACCTTCAGAGCGTGTTCAGCTGCACACTTTGGTTGAGGCTTTCTCCTTCTCCTCTGCTCCTGTCCACTGCTTTGCAAGAAGGCCCTACAGAGGGGATATTAGTTCAATCCCCTGGTGCCTCTTTTCCGGCGCTTGTGCAGGGAATGGTGCTAATTACTGCGTTACATCCTGCAGCTTGAAAGGAATTCGCAATGAAGCTGACAGAATTGGACTGAACACGGTGTAAGAAAGTGAAACTTGAGTGTCAGCAGAGCCGTGACAACACTACAGGAGATAATTCAACTAAATGTATCTGCCACCATGGGTCTTTTGCCCCATAATAAAAGAAATGAAGATTTCCTGATAAGCCACAGCCTTGCATCAGTAACAAGAAATACAGCTCCTCCTGGCTGTGAGGAGCTGCTGAGGCTAAAACATAAAGACTTCTGACAAGTTACATGTGGACGAGTCTCAACCGGGATTATATTTTTCCTTCTGTATTTTGGTACAAAAGAGATACTCTTTCACAAAGCTGGCATAGGGAAAAAAAAAAACCCACTTCCTCCTTTCAAGCTGCACAGAGCAACTAGATCTTTGTTGTTCTCTAAATACCTAACATCAAAAATTCTGAAATCAGAGGAATCATCTTTTCCCCAAGCTTTCAGGACTGTTCTATGGGGGTAAATCATTGCCTGATATATAAAAAGCCAGTAAACCTTGAAAAAATTTTAGGAGATTCTTCTTCTTTTCCTGCAGCCTCCAGTGCACTTAGGGATTAGTATCCAGGGCACCTATCATGAGAGTCTTTAACCAGGATCAATAGAAGGAGAAATGCGTAATCGATGCATTGATGAGTACAGTTTGACCTTTCCACAAGAACTGCAGGGACAAGGAAGCATTTAAAGAAAGTTTGGGTAAGTTTTCATAAAACGAATATCAAATTTGCAGAAAGTTCTTCACTATAAATAGATCAGGATGGGGAGCAGACATCAAACAACTACATATGTAAAGGGCCTCTGGCCAGCTTCTGGTCCAACTCTGCCACCCAGCCCATCTCCCAGCTTATTTTCACGGCAGCCCAAGGTGAAATTACAAGATCAAGTAGGGAAAAAAATGAAATAATAATCCCCTACTGTGGGTGCAGAGAGCTCTCAGGCAGGTCGAGCCTCCTCACCAGCACAGCAGGGTGAGCAGCACGTTCACCGGAGCGGGAGCTGCTGCTGGCCCAGCAGGGGCCAGAGGGACAGCCCCAGAGGTGCCTTCACCTCCTCAGCAGAGAAAAATGCAGAAACAGAGGCAAAACTCTGCCCTGGCTGCTCTAGAGCTGCTATGGCAGCAGAAAGGCAGGGCTGACCCTGCTGCTTCGAGAAGGCACGTTATCACTGCAGTGCCCAAGGCACCAGCAGAATAACTCCCTTGGAGAAGTACACAGCTAATTAATTCCCCACATACTGTGCTCTGTGTGTGCTGCTGAGCAGCCGTCATTGCAACCAGAAATTAGTCCAAGTGTGAATATGACCGAGTAGTCAGGAGCTGACTTATCCTTTGCCAACCCTCAGCCACCCATCATTGTGGCAACACCAGCCTAATGAGAATTTATGACCAGCCACTAGTCAGGGAAATTCACCTGGGCTGGAGGAAGGGTCATGGACCTTGCTTTCATGGGATTTTCCTTTGCTGAGAGGGCAGGTGTGCCTTGTTCCCCTCCTGAGGAAAAGGACAAGTAGTGCCAGCATAAATCATAGCATGGAAGTGCTCAGTCTGCTTCATGCCCCCAAAACACTTCATGCCCCAACAGCCAGGGACCAACACGACATGGGAGCTGCTCATGGCAGTCCCTCCCCAACAGCTCCTTTTGCCAGTGGTCAGAGAGCCTGGGCTCAGCTTTCCTTCATGGCTTGCTATACATGGGAACCCACACAGGGATGAAACCAGAAATAAGGTGGTCTTCATGATGGTAGAGGAGGACCTGCGTGGAGCACCTCACATCTACCTGGATATGGCCCAGGGGAGCGGGCAGCAGACTGAAAGGCATTCCAGGAGATCTAGCTGTAGTCAGGAACTGTGTAATCTTTCGCTATAGGTGATTTTGCAAGCAATTATATAATTACTGCTTTCAGGATTGGCATAAAAGCACCATAGAACTGTGCCAAACTGAGCTCGAGACTTCAAAACTCTTGGAAACCTTTGATAGAGACAAGAGGTGGGACAGGCTCATGTCTGCAGTGCTTGGAGGAGACTCAGTGACAGAGGCTCAATTTTCTACTCTGCTGCAGATTTCCTGGATGGGACCAAATATACCATTTATCTCCCTTTCCAAAATGGAAATAACTTATTTCTATTCATTTGCAGCAGCACCATGAGCTGCTGCAGGCAGCTGTGTGTTGCCCAGTACAGCAGGGTGTCTAGCCCCATTAAAATAAAAACCCCAGCATTAATAAGTGTTGCCAATTCAGGGCTCATATGACATGCTCAGACACTGAAAATTCCTAAGAAATTCAGCAAAGTACAGGGCTCTGTCTTGCACTGACAGTATATTTTGTTTAAAACCTATTATAGACAGATAAATAGATATTACAAAATATACATTAGATATACGTATACACACACACACAGAACTTTAAAGCATTTCTGTAGCAATTCTTCTGTAAGTGCTATTGTTTTTCCTATGCAACTTCAAACCCTGAACCAGGTATTTTAAAGCAATGAAATTATGACCAAAGGTATAAATACGTCTTAGCCTACCAGTGACTGACAACATGAGCTTCATTTTCATGCTTTATAACACCACCTGAATCACTAAATATATTTCTGTTCTTGTACGACAGCATTCCACATAACTTTTATTTGTGAATAAAAGCAGAAAGATGCACACACATTGCTGAAATCAGGAATAAATTATTTTGGCAGAGCCCATTACTCTGGGAAGTAGTCTGAATACCAAGCTGGCAACATAAATATAGACCAAGACTAACGCTAGTCTGTCACCAGCATTTGCAGCACTTGTCCCAGCCTCCCACGTTACCTCTGCTGAGCACAAGTCAAAGCACCAAGTGTGAATCCTCCCATTGCTGCCCACAGGCCCTGGGTCCATCATCAAGGGGCTCACTCTGCTGCCACATGGAAAGCAGCAGCCTCACACCTGGGTTTCTACCCACCCACCCTCATCACAAGTCAGCTGCTGCTGCTGCATGTTGAGTTGTGCCAACACCCAAGAGACCCAGTGCCAGCACTCTCATTGCAAGCCTGGGCACACACAGTCCATGGGCACCTCAAACAAGAAGCACTGGGGAGGGCTGGGGTCCCTTAGGGCTCCCTACAAGGAATGATTATTAGCAGACACTTCCCTGTGGGAGAGAGAGCACTCTGGTACTTTTTGAGAAAAAATGGGCAGCAGCTGAAGAGGACAGCAGTGGAAAAATAATTTTTTTCCATCTAAATATGCAGCTAGCAGTATTCTTTAAGAAATACTGAATGACAGTGAAGAGAAACATCAAAACATCATTCAGTCATTTTGCTTATGCTTTAGATCCCCTCTTACTGAGGTCAGGGCTGCCACCAACCTGCCCAGAGCAGAAGTGAGGGGTGACTGCCACGCTGCCCACACCACCCAGCTATGCTCTGCCACCCTCATGTGCCAGCTCCCAGCTGGCCCAAGAGCACTGCACACCCCAACAGCAGCCCTGCTCAGCCCCTCAGCTCTGGCCAGGCTGCTGAGCCTGCCTCCAGCTCTCTCCCTGAGGTTTGGTGTAACCACACAGGTTTTAGCTGAGCTGAGGGCTCCTTCCAGCCGCACGGGTGCCAGGGATTCCCCAGCTTTAATCCTGCTGGGAGTGCTTGGTTTGCATGAACTTTGGGCTCAAAATGGACGATGTATTCAAGTGGCACCCAACAACATCAACTAGTTTTGGATGTACGGAGTCGGGGCCTCGTTGCTACACCTGCCCTGTAATCCATGTTCACCTTTCACTGAACATGAGAGCAAACCTGTCTGATCTACATCTATCACACCCAAGAGCAGGCATGGAATGATCTCTGTTGGTGTCAGCCCTGTTTCAGCCAGGACACTAAAGACCAAAAAAGCTGTAGGCAATACGTGTAAGAGTATTTTCTGAGGTATATTTGACCATTTATTTCAAATGCTGCTCCGCTTCTGAGGATTATATAAATAATCACAGTGACCACATCTTTCCTGTCTATCCACTATTTAAATGCCTTTTTCGCTCCAGTCTTCTCATCGGCAAAGCATACCTTCAGGGTATCCTCGTATTTCTAAATATTCCAGAAACTGCAGATGATTTACTCTCACAGTCCTAATGTAGCTCAATCCATTCTCATTTTCTGTTTGTGACAGCAGTAGTTTGCTAAAGAACATCGGCTCCTATCAGTTCGTATCGTTCATGACAACTTTACAGTATCTGATATAATTTCTAATTTTTGTGCCTCGAATGGCAATGCGTATCCCAGCAGCTGCGTGTTCCAGGGAAGCGCGAAGGCACAGTCTGCATCCTGCCACCAGATGGTACTCCATATGGACACAGCAGAGGAGGACATACTGGTGCTGCATCACCAGTGGCAATCCAGGCCCTTCCCCCTCAACATATTCTCTCTAAAGGCTGTACATGGTGTTGGGGATCGTATATCTCAAGTTCTCTGTTCATTTCTGCATCCTACAGAGACCCAAAATGTGGTGGAGGCCACTTTAGTTTTCTGCTTCAGGGAGCTGCAGGCAAGTGTGGCCACCCTATTTGTGTGCACTCTGTCCCAAGCTGCTGCTCTGAGCTTGCACTGTTTCTGCTCCACCCACAAGTTCCTGAACACCATCAGGATAGCTATGAACTCCATGTGGAGATAGATGGCATTTCTCCAGGGTCACATGTGTCCCAGTATGGTTTGGAGGCCACAGACCAGCTGCCATTTGGGTGGAGCAGAAAATCCAAGCCCTGCCTGCTGCCAGCCAGAGGAGATCCTGGCCACTGCTCATTCTGCCAGAGGAGAAGAGGGAATCCCAGGACACTAGCCACATCCCAATGTCTGTAATTACTTATTGACCCGAACATCTTCACTTGTACCTTCAGGTAGAAAATCTGTTTGACATTCTGGAGCAGAATCGTCCAGACACGATGATTGGACTGTCACCAAGGAGATTATTTTTCAGTGAAGTAACATACCCATCCCTGCATGAGCTATGGATCTGAGAAACCTGTTATTGGAAGTTCCTCAGTACACCTCCTCAATGGATATTCACTTCCATGCACAGGCACTGGAAGAGTTTTTATTTTCATACATAAATACTTGTACACACAAGTTTCTTTCAAAGCCTGAGAGCAAAACACAACCCACATCCCTCTTTCTCCACTTCTCTGTGGCTGATGGCACCAAACACAAAGGAATATCACCCAAGTATGTGCCTGGAGACTGGACTCAGAAGAGGAGTATGTCTACTTTTTCAATGCATGAGGAAATGGAGCATCTTCTGAATCACCAACCCCAGCAAAGCCTGTTAATATTAATATATGTATATAGATGAGCTTCCCTTTAGAGCGAATTCCAGCGTTCATCTGTGGTATGTTCAGCATCAAGTGATCCATAATCCTGACTCAGGGCCCCAAAATGCTTGAGTTCAGCTAAATAATTATAAAGAAAATAAATACTGGGCTCTTATTCCCTTTCCTATTCCTGAACACAGAAGATGCACTATCTTCTCATGTACAAGAGTTCACATGTGAGCCCACCTGCATGTGTTTCTTGTGGTCATGCAAGATCTGGGCATGCAGTAGCACCTCATAGCTGGGGCAGCAGCTCTGACCCCTCTGCAAGTGGCTGCTCCAGTGCCACAAGGAGAACACATCACCTGTTGCAGCAGCCAGGTCTGCTGTTGACCCTGTCCAAGACTGCTCTGCCTCCCTTTTCCCTCACTGACACCCGATGAGTTGCCAAGACAACACAAGTCTGGAAGGGATGCCCAGTCCTCTCTGAGGGGCTGAGGGAGGGGAAGAGCCAGGCACATGCCTGAACAAGTGCTCGCTCTCTAAACCTCCCCTGCTAGAGAAACTGCTGAGACTCTGCAGTCTGAAATCCCACTGGGCAGCCAAACAGCCTGACGACTCAGCACCGACTCAGGACAGCTTCCCCAGGAAAAGGAGCTCCCCAACTCAGCACCGTGGTCCTGTGATTCCCACTATCCCCTGAGTGTAGAGGGAGACAACCAGTCATTAGGTCCCCTTTGATCTTTTCCAGAATAAAAGGCTAAAAAAGAACAGATTGTTTTCTTAAAATGGAGGGGGGAGGGAGGGAAGGAGAGAGAGCAAGAAGGAGTAAAATTGGCCTGCTAAGTTCATCTCAACCATAAGAAAAAGTCTTTTTAACTTCTCTTAATGAGGACTACTTTTTTCCAGATACTACCTAATTATTGCAAATTGCTTCATCTTTTAATTGTTACTGCGAGGCAACTAAACATTGTTATGTTGATTGCTCAAGAGTGGATTGTTAATGGCTTTAATCATTTGATAATCCAGTAATACAATCAATGTAACTCTGCACCTTGTAGGAATAATTTTTAGATCCACATGCTTGGAAACATATCTTGCTTTACCATATGTCAGCCTCCATGGGCCGGATCCTGCCAGCCTTCCCCAAGTGCAGCTGTACACTCACACACGACTAGTCCCACATATCTCTGTGGGAACACCCAAATAGCATGGACTCATTTTATCTAGGTTTGGTCAAACTGGGCAGGCAAAGGGGAAGCCTGTAGGTTTGGTTCTGCATCGCAGATGGGTGATCTCTTGTTGTGAGAGAGGGACCATCTTACCTTTCTGCCTCTTGTCTCAATGGTGCTTGGGATTGATCTTGGCAGCTGAGGTCTGATGTATCTGGATCCATGGCACCTCTGCAGCCTCATTCCAAAGCAGTCAGACCACTGCTGTATTCTGCAAGGAGTCCCAAAGAAGAAAACCAGACTGTCAGGAGACACAGCTCTCACATGATGTAAAAATAACACTGTTTGTCCCAAGTAGTATTTAGCCCTCACTAACTGAACCTCAACCTCCTCAGTTTTAAGGCCCTTCATAATTTTGTTAGCAGAAGCTGTTGGTTTCCTGAGGTCCGACGGTCCCAGAGTTGGGGGAAGAGATGCTTCTGCCCCATAGGCCAGGAACTTTGGATATGGCACTCTCAGTCAGATTTTCAGCTTCAAACTGAGTGCTTTTGGAAGCTCAGTTGTCCACTGGGGGTGCAGCACTGTACAGGTGGGACAGGACAGGCCATCCCATCCCCTCACTTCCGTTCATCCCCCCATGCAACTGGGAGTGGTTCTCACTGGAAATCACAGGGGGAGTCCCCAAAATGCATCTTTGAAGCATAAGAAACAGCACTGGAGGTTGAATTCCTTAGAGTTGCTGTGAGACAGGGGAGGATGAGCATCACCTGACAGGCTCAGTCAAAAAAGTCAGTTCTGACAGACAGCAAGGAGACTAATGAACTAAAGAGTTGCTTTGATTTAGTCTTCAAGGAAAAGGAGACAATTAAGAGGCTGTGTAATTCAATAACAGTTAGCAGGAAAAGGAGCTGTCATAGGCAGAAGAAGGACTGCCAGAGCACAGACACCCTGCAGAGGAACAGAGCAGTGGGACACAGCCATGCACAGCCCTAGGGCTGGAGAGACCTGTGTGAGACCTCTGGACTGTCCCCAGCACCTCGGGGAGGATGAGAGAAGGTGAGGGGGGAAACATCCTATCTCCCAGGACAGCAAGGGGAAATTGGGAAAACCACAGACCTTTTAACATTAGATAAAATGAAAGGGCATTAAATGAATCATGCAGGGGAGTACCCACTGACCAACTAAAGAGATGAAAGTCAGGCAAGCCCCATCCAGGCAAAGGTGGTCAGAGCAATTTATTCCCAACTTTTCTAAAAAGGCCTTAAGAGCAGTAGGATCCATTTTTATCAGGGCTTCATTTTCTCATGTGCAGGGAACATGTTTGCCATCAGTGGTCAAGGACACGCTGATGTTCACTAGCCAAGGATCCATGGTGTCAGCCAGGACCAAAACTGAGCCTTCTCTGTCAATGTCAAATGGAGCAGTACCAGGTCCTGGCAGAAGCAGCCACCTAAAGCAGGTGTGTGAAATGCAAGCTAGTTCTGGCAGTCAGAAGCATGTAACTGAATTAGTGAGATTTTTTTTCTCTGTCACCTCTCCCTTTACTTAAAGGTAACTTCTGTCCCCAACAGAGAAGAGGAAAACCTGCTAAAGATAAGCTCTTTTGTGGAGCAGAACATCTGGTAGGGAGGCAAGAACACCCCGGGGCTGGAACAGCCAGAGAAGGTGTGAGATGCTGCCACCCACCCTGGCGTAGGGGACTTGACCCATGGGGTTATCCCCTCAGTCCAGGCAACAGTATCATTGCCTGACACTAGCTTAGCACAGCCCCTGCCTCTGCAAACTGCCATCTTTATGCTCACAATTAAACAAAGTCCACAGGACTCTGAGCAAGCTGCTTGCTGATGAGCCTTCCCTGAGCAGGACCAGAGAGATGCTGAGCTAAACCATGATTTTACAAATCCAAGCCCCAGTCTGGCCAGGTTGTTGGGCAGGAAAGCTCTGGAGTCTCATTACATGATCAAGGCCTTGAAGAGGTCTTTCTGACAGTGCAAATGTGATATTTTAACTTCTGATTTTACACAAATTCTGCTCATTGTTATTGGCAACTCATCAACAGAGAAGGGCTCAGAGACCATGGTGTCAGATACTATATCTATCACTGGGAAGATCCTCAGGTGGGTGGTTGAAACTACACAGATCATAATTTTTATTATCAAAACATTATATGGCTCCTTACATAGTGTAAATGAGATGAACTACAAGAGCAGAGATGTACTGCTGATTAAAAATACATGTGCAAGTACCTCAACAGTTCAGAGTCCAGTGGGCAGAAATGTTAAGTGGGGTCCCACTGAGTGTCCTACAAGGTCAATATGATTCAATAGTTTTATTAACAACTTGGAAACCAGAGGAGGGGTATGCTAATGAAATCTAAGCATTTCACCAGGATGGGAGGGTAGCAAATAATTTGCAAGACAGAAATAAAATGCAATACAAGCTTGATGAATTAAAGAAGTGGCCTGCAATCAATACAAAGAGATTCAGCAGGACAAATGCAGAAGATTAACACATAGCAAGGAATAAACAAAAGGACAGAGGCTGTATGGAGATATCTGGCCAAACAGCTACACAACAGAGAGTGGTCTGGGGGGATGATCGATTGAACAGAAGTCAATAACACCAGACTGCTGCAGCCCAGAAAGGTAATTATTCTGCTCTTCCCCCAGTGCTCGTCAGGCTGCTGTTAGAAGCAGCACACCCATATCTGGGCATCACATTGTAACAAAGACAGACAAGCCAGAAGAAGTTCAAAGGACAGCAAAAAAATACCAAAAGAATTGGAAAACAAAAACCTTTGTGTGCATGTGAGAAATTAACTGCAAGTGAGGGGCCTGACTCTGCTTTTCCTGTCCCTGCTGTTCCCAGGACCCTACTGAGGTGCAGCCCCGAGAAACTGAGGCTGGTCTCAGGCACAGCATGGGGAGAGACTTGTTAAACAACAGGATGCTACAGATGGACTAAAGGGATACAACATAGATGCTGGGGTAATTAGGGCTCATCTTGCCCTTGGTGAAATTGCAGCATTGGGCCAAAGCTCCAGCAGGGAAAATTTAGGGGATATTTAACTCTGTAGCGTTTCTGAAAATTCAGGCAATGAAAAGCAATGAAATACCAGAACCCTCCTCTTGGACGGAGCTGACACCAACCAGACCACCACCAAAAAAAAAAGAAATAAAAAAAAATAAAGACCCAGGGTCCAGAGAAGTCTCCAGTTGGAAATGTTCCACCTACCTCCATGCCACATCTGAAACAAGCCCCATCACACTCAGCCCCTACAGACCCTCCTGAGAAGGGGAAATTTGGATGCTGCAGAAAGCCCGGGGCACCCAGGAGCCCCGGGACTGAGGGTCAACTCACAGCAGTAATGCACCACACATACAGCACTCCCACTGCCATCAGACTCGCTGCAATTAAAGCAGAAACGAGCTCTCCACCCTTTGGTGATGGCTCAGAACTGTCAGAAATCAAACCTACTTGGCTGCAGCTGGAGCAAGGACCCATCGGAGCTCCCTCTGCCCCAGCACTGAGAACTGGAGGAGGGAGCAGGAGCTGGAGGAAGGCAGAGCCTGGAGAGGAGCCAGAGCATCGCTCAGTGCTCCAGCATGGAGACAGAGGTCTGCAACTCCGCAGCACAGTGTGCAGACTCCTGCCAAAAGCCCAATTGCACCATCTGCCAAATTAATATTCCTATTTTTAATATCTCGTTTAAAGGGAAACATTGAGGGGGAAAAGGAGAGAAAAATAGAACACCACCTCGCTGATTAGATTTGTAAGCTCTGTAAGGAATCACACCAGACATTGGGTCTGCTTCTCTCCTGTCCTCCTGTGATCAATCCTCTCCAGAGGTGCAGGGCTGGCGGGTCGAACACAGGGAAATGCACCACTGAACACCATGCTGCTGCTGCCACTGCCACTTAGTGAGGAAAGCAGAGCAGGGAGACTTGAGGAGATGAATCAACATGGTTCATTTCTCTGTGAGGAGCTCTTGCCCCGTCCTATTTCCATCCTGGAAGCAGCCCCTGCAACCTTGCTTCTCCTGGAAGGCACATAGGAATTGCACTCTGAACATGAAAGAGAAAGGGGTGAAAGTGGAGGGGAGAGAGAAAGAAGGATGGAAAATCCCTTCGGTGAACAGAAATGGAACACACAAGCCATGTGTCAGGGAGGAGACAGCCTGTGGAGTGGGCAGCAGTGGCTGATGCTGAATTAGCAGGGGAGCACAAACAAGAGGCAGATGCTGGGAGCCACGGCAGCGTTAGCAACTGCTGCCGAGCTGGGGCAGGGGCTGATCCTGGCTCCCAGCCAGCCACAAGGTCCCCCTTCCAAGAGTGGCACCTCCTGAGGCTCGTCCAAACAGCTCCCGGGCTGAACGGCAGCCCCCACTGCTGATGCTAATGGAATTAAACATTAATATGCTAAACAGAATGAAGAGTGAGAGAGGGGCTTGGATTTCTCTAGGTAGCAGACATGTCTGAGGTTAATGCCTGCCAATTCTTATTTGCTCTGCGATGTCAAAATCCATGTCCTTATTAGCCAGCCCATTAGTCCCCTGAGGCCAGTAGCCCATTAGTTCTGTCCTGGTCCTTGCCAGCACTTATTGCTCTCAAAGAGATTCACTCTCGCCGCCAGGCAGAGTGTTTATAGCTGACCTGTTCCCACCTGGCATCCCTGACTGGGAGCCCTTGCAGGGGCCCAGCCTGGGGTGTTACAAAGCCAGCCTCAAACAAAGTGCTCAGGGAGTGCTGCTTTTACTTCTGCTGCCCTGGTTTGGTACTGATCAGGGTCATCCTGCCATGGTCTTTGGGATCTCAAAGGTGAGATGGGCTTCCTCTTCCTCCTCCAAAACGTTTTGGGTCTGCTCTGATTCTCTCATCGTTGATTTGACATTATGGATATTATGAGACAGGAAACTTGTCTTCTGTTTGCCTATAAAACACCACTCTGTACGTAATTAATACTAATAATTAGCAGGCATAACTATTAGAGACAAAAGATCACAAACCTCATTAGGCTGTCACTCCCTTAAGCTCAGCAACTGTTGTGTGTATGGACATGGGTGCAGTGAGGGATCTCCAGCCATGGCTCCCACTGACTGGGAGCTGAGAGCACCACAGACTGAGTACTTTGCACCAGCACAAAGTTTGACCTCTTCACTCTCACCACTGTAAATAGAGACTTGCTGTCAATAGGTTGTGAAGCACTTCACTAGTGACACCTGGATTATCATCCCTGTCTCGCAGATGGATAAACAAGGCATGCAGGGCACACAGAGCTGTGAGATGGGGCTTGACTCGGGTCAGGCAGCATGCTGGGAATCTAACCCAGATTTTCTATAGCACTTCTATATTTCCCAGCTATAAATTAATCCTAATGCAAGATAAGATAAGATAAAAAGGGTGAACAATGCCTTCTTCACCCCTCAAGAGAAGAGCTACTCACTCTCATAGTTTTCTTACATTTAAATACCAGGCCATGGCAGGGAAATAAATTTTCTCCTCCTGCAACCATGACAGTAAACGTTCCAAGCTCAGTTCAGATCCCTACATTTGGTGTGGATATCTTCCCAAAAGAAGATCACCAAAGATACTGTAGATAGGAAATTTGCCATAGGACTAGTTTCTTCTACCTCCAGAGTAAATACTTGCCCAGAAGGTCCCCCCTGTGCAGGCAGGATCCTTCCATTTATTTTTATTCCCAAACCTCAGATTTAGCTAACACTGAAGCAGGTACTTACCTTTAATCAAGCACATTAGTCGCCCTATTGAAGTCAATAGGACTTCTCAGGTGCTTAAAGCAAAGAATGTGCTCTGAGTGTGCTGCTAAGCCAAAGGAAGTGGTGGCTGATGAAGACAGAGAAAAAGCAGCCAACAAATGAACCAGAACTATCTGCAAATGACTCCCAACTGGGCAGGCTCCCTTCTATCTCCTTATACTGCTTTGCTTTGCTGAAGAATTTTTCATTATGAATACAGAGCTCCTGCTGCTGCCACTGCTTTTAAATGGTGCTTAGTAATGCCAAACCCTTGGGGTACACCACAGACACAGCCTGAGCCTCCCTGAGCGTGGAGGGCTGGTAATGGGAGGGAGGTCAAAGTATGCCTGTGTTTCTAAGTGGAAAATAATCCAGTAGCCACCATAAGGGGAACGTTGTGCTGGAAACACTCCTACTTGAGTTAGGCTAGCCCAAACTGAAACCATGGCCCAAACATACTGGTGATGTCTGTAACATAATGATGAGCACCCAAAAATAGCTATGAACATGGTGAGGGGCCCAGAGGGGAAGCCATACAAGGAGCAGCTGAGGTCACTTGGCTTGGTCATCATACAGAAGAGAAGGCTGAGGGGAGATCTCATTGCAGTTACAACCTTCTCACAAGGGGAAGCAGAGGGACAGGCACTGATCTCTTCTCTCTGGTGGCCAGTGACAGGACCAAAGGGAACAGCATGAAGTTGTGTCGGGGGAGATTTAGGTTGGATACTGGGAAAAGGTTCTTCAGCCAGAGGGTGTCTGGGCACTGGAACAGGGTGCCCAGGGAAGTGGTCATGCCACCAAGCCTGACAGTTTGTCTGGACAATGCTCTCAGGCACATGGTGGGATTCATGGAGCTGTCTGTGCAAGACCAGGCATTGGACTGTGGGTCCCTTCCAACTCAGGATATTCTATGATTCTGTGTCCTCCAGAGATAACTGGCAGTCACACTACAGGGACAAACGTCATGCAGCTCTGCATCCCACATTATTCTGTGATTTTTCCTTCCTGGTTGAGCTGCAGCCTGTGTGAGGGCACCTTGAGAAATGCTTCCCACAGTGTTCTCTGAATGTCCTACCTCATCTACCTTCCTGCTTTCTGGAGTGGATTTCCCCACACTTGGCAAAACCAAGTGAGCAGTTCAGAACCAATGTGTGGGCAGGTAGATTTGTGTTATGTATGATTGTTAACCTATGTCAAAAATCTGAGGTTTGCAGATTGTCATGGGAAGGTGGCTGTGGACACTCGTGAGTGAGGCTCTGCACTGTGTACTGTGCTTTGCTCAGCCATCCATAAGCCTGAGAATAAGCACCTGGTAAAAACAGTTCTTCCTAAAGGCTCAAAATTCATGTTTTACAAATAAGCCCTTAAAAATTCACCATTTTCTGCAAGTAAACTACCATAAAGTATTCACAATGTTCAAAGTGAATCTGAATGCAAAACAATTCCTCCCTTTTTCATGTGAGAAGTTGCAGAAGATATTACCCTCAGCTCCAGTCCTGGGAGGCAGAGCCGTTTTGGAGAAGCTTCTCCATGTTCTCTATTGCTTTTTAAAGACATTATAGGTGGCAGTTTGATTTTTATTAATTATTTCTATTGCAGCAAAACATAAGGCTGATCTAATGATGCTCTTATATTGTGTAGGAGTAGCAAATAATGAGATTATCAGGTTGTGTACTGCCTATGAAATGCTCTATTTGGGACTTGTAATATTTGTTTCAACATACTCTGTAGACAGTATTTATCAGAGCAATGCAAAAAGAATCCATAATATTCAGCTATCTGTTGCTACCTCCATGATAGGATTATGATGGCAATTCGAGGAAACACTTGGACAAGTTTCAGTGTCCTCCCCAACACGGACCACACGTGACAACCACCACAGACAATAAAAATTAACTATCAGCCTGCTTCAACATGTGTCCTTGAATGGAGATGTCATTTACAGACATGCAAATGGTGAGCACCATGCTTGTCCTGTGGCCAGCTGGAGGTGACCTCCCACAGTCTGGTGGACCTGTTCTGTGAGTGAGTGCTCCTCCTCTGTGCAAAGTCACCTCTCCCAGCATCCAGGATCTGTGGAGATGGTGTGAGTAGTGGTGGCAGCTGACTGCACCAGCTGACAACTCCAAACACTCACAAACCAGCTGGGGAGCAGCAGGTCCACCATTCTCTTCAATCTTTTCATCCAGTACCTGCCCTTGTTATCAGGGATACCAATGTGCCAGACAGGAGATGGATATCTGTTCAAGAACAGGATCCACTACACATGAAGGGAGAGAACTGCTGACAGAGAGAATGTAGCTTACTATTTAAATCCCACTTTAAAAAAATGTCTTTTTTAATAAAATTTCCTTAGAAGAGTCTCTCTTGTGTACACAAAGCCGTGGGGAGATTTCCCAAAGGGTACAACGGAGATTACAAGATACAGCTTAGGCTGGAGCGTCAGGGGGTGGATGCTTTGAACTCAGGGGGTTTCTAAAAGCACAAGGGAAATCCTTCCAGAGTTGAAGTATTTCATAATGTTTTAATAGGGGACAAATTACTCTTTTTTTTTTCCACCCTCTGCAGATCTGTCCAAAGAATCACAAAGAATCACAAACATTTTTCCTCCCTCAAATCATTCTCTAGTGTGAGTGATAACAATGCATCCCCAATAGCCTACTCCACCTATAGATCTCAAAGCACTCAATAAAGTTTCACAGGTTTCATGAGAGCTACTTTTCTGGGGCAGGGAGAGGTGAAGTGACTTCACTAAAGACCTAACCTAAGTAGTTGAATCAAAAAAAAACCTTATTGTAGTAACACAAAAGCTTCGTTTGGGATGCTACAATTTGACATCATCCCAAAAAATATAATGCTTTAGGGCATGACTCCACAGCCATTAACGTTTGTGTAAGGCTTTCCATTGACATCAGTGGAAGCTGGGTCTGCCTTTTAAAAGCTATCCCTTCATCCACTCAGACAAGCTTTTGCTTTTTTTTTTTTTTTTTCCCATTTGCAGCTGATGTTCTCCAGCCTGTTTTCTGGAAAGCGACGACTTTTCCATTTTCACATAGAGCAACCTTATTTCCATGGTACGCCAGTCTGCTTGGGATGTCATGGAGTGGCTCACAGTGAACACTAACGTGACATGACAGGCAGATGCAACTCGCTGAGCTCTGCCTCAGCAGGACAAGCCAGGGAAGAAGTTTAAAGCAGCTTTTTTCCAAGGAAACGTGATGGAAAGGGAGGGGAGAAGGGGAAGACTGAATCCCCATTTCTGCTTCCAAACAGGGAGACCTATAATTTTACAGCCAGGTTTTAGTACCAGCACGGCACTGTGTCCCCAGAGCCATTGGGAACAGTGAGGCACTGTCAGCCAAGCCAGGGACAACCACAGCATCTCTAGCCAGGGTGACATGTCTCTCTGCATGATTTACCAGCTCACAGTCACACAGCCAAGTTGTGCACAAGCTCGGGTTTGCCTCTCCAAACACCCAGGAGACATCCTATAACGGCGGGACAAAACCAATAAGTGCTGTCGCCTACCCAGGCTGTAATGCCTCGGATTGGCAGCAAGACACTGAAGCACTTGGGTGAGTGACAGAAAGAAGGGAGTGTCCCATGTCTGCGATGGCAGGGAGGGGCTCATGGATGTCCAGGTGGGTGAACTCATCACCCAGATGGGCTAAACCAGGAAGAGGGTCTGCACTGGGTCCCCAGGCACCCCTCTGGAGGAGAAGGGGTAGAGGCTGGGTGCCCCCTCACCTCCCTTCACTACCAACTGAGGAGCAGGACCTGGCCAGCCCTGCTGGCAGGTGTGAGCAGCCTCCACAGGCACTCACTGCTGTGCTCCCACTGCTCTCTGCAGAGGAGCTGGCTCAGCAAAACACCCTTCCCAAACCCTGGCTTTGGTCTCACAGCAGCCACGCAGACTTCTCTGGGAATACTTGCCGTTATCACTTCATTATCTCCCTGTGTGTGCTCCCCTGCTTTCCCAAGCCAGCCTGAAAAAACTCCCAGCAAGAACAAGTGTTGCATCAGGGGTGAAACAGCTCAGCACAGCTTTGGACTAGAGCCTGCCTTCACAAGGTGTAATATTCCAGCCACACACCAGACACCATCACTCCTTGGACAGGGGGAGTATTTATGATGACCCCAGAGCCTGCATTAATTCATTTCCCGTGATCCAGAGGCTGGAAGACAACCCTCGGCTTCAATAGGACATTGGCTCAAGTCCATATACATCAAACTGTATCTGCAACATCCAAGCTGTCCCCATCTGTTACCCTGACTGTGAAGTTTACAGATGAGAAGCCGGGAAAGTTATAAAGTACAGTGTGTAATCCCTGCTCTCCTGCAGACATACGGGGCACATTTCACTTCTCACACTGTGCATAATCCCACCTGTCCCCATGGACAACCAATACTGCAGAGACATCGGCACCTGTGCAAGGCTGTCAGCACACCCAGCTCAGTGCCAGCAGAATTAAGGTCAGCTCACATCTTGCAGAGCCCCAAACATGTACTTTTCAGAAGCTTCAAGCAGGTTGAGACAATTAATATCAATATTTATTCATATTCATTCATATCCATTCTATATGGCATAGAACACAGTCTCGGGATCCTGTGAAGCGCTCTGGGCTCTCTTTCAGAAGGCAGGATTGCTTCTTCCAGCCCATTTTGCAGGACTGTATCCCTCCAGCCCTGGGGCCATGAGAGCCATGGACTGGGCTGGGCAGTGCCCGTCTCACCCTCTCCCCTCCACCTGAAGTACAACAACTCTCCAAACCTCATTGGGCAGGGACATTTCTGTGAGGTTCGTGACTCCCTTTGGCTGCACAAAGCCTCAGGGGAGCCCAAGGGTTTGTGGGTGCTTTCTCCGGGGGCACTGGGGAGCCTTTCTGATGTCCCCCTGCCCTGTCCGCCTCCCCGGTGCAGCCGCCCGGCAGCCAGCGCTGCCGCTTCCCGGGAAGGGTCGGTGTCAGGATGAACAATGACTGCGTGGCAGCGCTGGGAAGCGGCACAACAGACTCTCAACACAGAAATTACTCCAGGCACAAAGAAAACACCAACAAAGATCATACTCAACAAAGAGAGGCAGAGATTTCACAGCCGACGAGAAGAATAGAGACTTTAAAAGCTGCTTTCATTTCACTTTGCAGCTCTGTCCATCGACAGTAAAACTCCAGAAACGTTAGGGCTTGGGGCACACTACAGGTCACCAGGATTTCCTCGTTTATTGCTTGTTTCTTATATGAGCTCACTACAAACACAGGAATCCTCGTCCTCTTTGCATTGTTTGGAAACAGCGGGAATGAATGGGATCTTTTTTTTTTTTCTCTCTCTTCTTCCTCTGAAGGGCTGCAGTAATGAGCAGAGGATGTAGTTCACTTCTCTGAGAAGGGAGGCTATTAGAGCTGGTGCTAAACACCCACATCAGAGCGGCTGCAAAGCAACGGCTCCCTCCTCTCCTCGGGGAAGTCACAATCCAACAGCTCCACTCAGAAAGACAAAGAGGAAGGCACTACTAAAGGACACCGCCGAAAGGACTGACTCCTCCTGCTCCCACGCATGAGCAGTTCCCCCGCATGCAGAGGTTTTGCTATGGGACTGGGGCTGTGGGTCAGCCCCGGGATTTGGAATGGAGTGGCCGCAGAGAGTGGATCCAACAGGAAGACAATGACACAGTCAGTATCCACAGGGATGCCTCCTGACGCCGAGGAATTTAGCTTCTCTGAAAACCCCTGCCAGAAGGCCAGGCTGAGATCTGCTGTGACCCTAAAAGAGATTATCACCTTAAAGTAGGTTAGTGTGTTAATAAATTAATTATGCACTGAGGTAGCCAGTTGTCTGAGGAGAGAAGGATTAAAATTACCTCCTAGATAAATCAGGAGCAAGATATCCTGTGGGAAAGGTAAAGGAAGGAAGATCTAAACCCAAAGGGTTCCTGCAAGAAACCTAGAGAAAAGCCTGGAGGTGAGACTTGCCCTGCATGCCTATTACTGCAGTGTGTGCCTTGGTGGTGGGGACCCTGCCTGGAGTCAGCATCCCCCGTGTTCAGTGGCTGCCAGCACCACCATCACCCAGCACACAAACCACACAGGAGAACATGGGTACTGGAGGTGATGCCAACCTGTAGGTAAAGCTGCCAAAAATTCAAGGGCTGTCGCTGAACTCTCAGCAGGATGAGATAAACACTCCAGGAGCGCCTCGTCCCTCCTCCCCTGAGCAGGCAGTGATTACTAAGGACATTTCCATGAGCGGTGTATGATCTTTATTTTTTCATGCACAATGACCTTTAAAAGTACTGGCTAAGCTATTTGCATTGCCTGGCCCAGAGTTCCAACAGACAGCAGGGAGACGAGCATTAACCTTAATGGCTAAATCACTTCATGCCACTGCAAAGATGGAACACTCCCATGAGTCGGCAAAAGACCATTTTCATTTGATTATTATATATTTAAGCAGCAACAGGCGTCTCTTAAAGATCAAAGTTACAAGCCTGCCAATGCTCCCCTGGTTTTCTGGAGGGGCAGCCCAGGAAAAACTTTGGGATTCTTTGTGAAGGAGGCAGGACACCTTTGAAGGCACCTTGCTGGGATGAGGTGGGGTGGTAGAGGCCATGCCCCAGCATGGTCACGCTGCCTGCAATGGCTCCTCTGCTTCTACTACACAGGAGCAGGTGTTGGAGAGCTGCAGATCCAGGTTTGACCCCTGAACCACCCTGCAGCACTGACTGAAGGTTCGTGACTCCTTGGAACTGGAATCTCACACTTTTTTTCAGAGACAGAGTAATGTGTAAGTTGTATTTATATCCATGGTAAAGAAGCAGCATAAAGAGCATGTAAACAATATCACAGTCCCCTCAGCACCTGACTTAGGTGAAAACACCTGCTTTGGAGTGGGTTTATTTGTGTGCTCATACACACAGAGCCCAAAAGGTGTAAGGAATGCTAAATATAATTCCTAGAAATTGCTTGTGGCAAAATGTTGTGTCTTAGACAGCTCTGATAATTAAAACCTCTCTTCCACTCAAGGTCAAAATACAGCCCTCATCTGAGGCATATCTACTTCCATGGAAAGGTTTGAACTGATCTTAGGAGATTCCCATAAAGGATCCATGTGCTATACCTCTGACAGGCACACAGACACCTCCAATAATACAGCTGTTTCCTAGCAGCTCCCAGAATTGCTCTGCAATGATTGTTGAAGGCAGATGACAGCGAACGCTACAGGAACCACATGGCAAGGTGTGCACTTGTGCTCCGACCCAGCCAGGGCACTCGCTGGAGCTTCTCCCCTTTCATCACATCAGCTTTAATGACTGCTTAGAATCAGACCTTGTAGAGATTGCAGCACCCTCTAAGGCACAGCTAGTGCTTTAATTCCAACCTGGAGTGCTGTCTTTAAGCCACTGATGCCACCTCTCCCAGTGGGTGGCTTGCAGCCCACCCAAGCACTGAGTGTTCTGCTCCAGAGGCTGAGCAGCACCTCTATCTCCATGTATCAGTGTGTGCAAGGAGAGCCATGCTGCTGAAACCATGTGCAGAACAGCATTCCTCACCTGGCTCTGCCTGCTGCTTGCTTGCTTCTCCACTCACTCTCCCAAACCTGGGCTGTCCCTAACAAAGACATCCCAAAGAGGGCTCCAGGCTGCAGAAACCTCCAGGCTCACAATCCATTCCTCACACAGATAACAGGGATGACACCATGGCGGGGGAGTTGGAACCAGATGATCTTTAAGGTCCCTTCCAACACAAATCATTCTATGATTCTGTGATATGGCATTCTACCTGGCCCAGTCAAAATGCAAGCACAAAGTGAATCCTGGTGATGAGTCCAGACCTGCAGCATGGACATGGAGAGGTGAACGTGCCCAGGGAATGTGCAGGCACCTGGAAAAGCCAGCTCCCTGCTTGAGAGGTCAAGGGCTGCTGGCAGAGGGCACAGGAGACACAGGTAACATCTCCAGCAACCAGAGGAAGATTTGACACAGGACATCTGTCAAAACACTCGTACTACAAACAATTCGAGAGGAAGCATGTGATGGTATTATTGGAGCTTGTATTGTGCCATTCTTCATGTCCTTTTGTCATTTAAGAGAGACTTTTGTGACAGCATTTGCCTATCACTTGTAATGCCGTGCAGGTTTGTGAAGTGCCCTATTTAAAAAAAAAAAACCACCATACATTAGATTTCCCTGTTCTCATTTTTCATGATGTACAATACTGTCTAAATCAGTTTAAGATCAGGCTTGTACATCATCTCTGGAAATGAATACAAATACCTCTTATTCCAGTCAAATTAAATAATCAGGAGATACAGTGGCCATTCGCATATTGAATATGAAGAAACACAAAACCTGGAGTTTGCTGCTGCTGTGAAAGCACCCACACTGCAGCATCTCCATGCTGGAGTCACTACCCCAGGGAGAGCGGACACCAGCACCGTTCCAGCCAGGAGCAGTGCTGTGAGGATGACCCCAACCCTGTGCCAATGGCTTCATCCAGCAAACTCCACAGAGTCACAGTCAGGGCAGGAGCAGTGGTGCTGTGGGAGCCAAGGAGCATCATCAGTCCCTGCAGCAGCCTTGGGCAACAGGTAGTCTGTGACAGGGTCCTCAGAAAGTCCCCGCTGCACCTCTTCTCCTCCCCAAAGCCAGAGGGATGCAGACACCAAGCATTGCCTCAGCAGGTTACCAATGGCCTGGGGGCTGCCCCCAGTCACATTTTTATGCACATTTTATCCAAAGCATACCTTGGACCTTAGTGTTCACTGTCAGTCGTGCCTGCCTGGTCCAGTACAAGCTGTGGGGGCTCCCCGGTCCTTTGGCCCTGCACAGGGCAGTGTTACCCCTCCCAGGACCAGGGCACAGCTGTGCTCCCTGCCTGGGAACAACCACAGGCACCTGTGCTTGCAGAGTGCTAACAAGGAGCAACTGCCTCACAGCAGCCTTGGTGGAAAGAGAGATCGTGAGAGCACACAGTGCCCCTCTTGAAAACCATTACCTCCTCTTAATTAGCTGCAATTATTCTAATTGGATGGAAAGAGAAGGAGCAGGTGTAGAGGCTAGCAGTAGGAGGTTGGGGGGGGCTGTAAGTAGTGACCCCTGGCTGTTCCTGCCTGGGGCCACAGGCATCTCTCAGCTGCTGAGTGACATGAACCTGCAGGGTACCACAGCCCTTCAAGGGGCAGTGAGTGTGCACAGCACCTTCACCCTATCCCGAACACCACATCTGTCCCCATGGGGCAGGGAGCCCCACAGGTTCTGCTGGCCAAACCCCTTCCCCACCTGCACCCTGCCTTTCCCTGGCTTTTCTCTGCAGCTCCAGCAGTCAGCTTGGCCACCCAGCTCCCCACCCATGTTTTGTATGCCCAGCCATGCCTCCAGCCATCGGTATTAGCCTCCTCCTCAGCTGCTACAGCATGATTTTGTTTGGGTGATGGAAGCTGAATGCAGTAGTCAAGGCTGACACATAACGCTGATTGATATATTGGCGCATAGGAGTTTTTATGTTACTGGCAAGTGACTATCAGGCGCTGTGACTAGCTGCCTGCCCCCTTTCAACTCACTAGTGAAAAAAAAAAGAAGTAAAGCAGCAGTGACTGTGACAGGAATGCTAAAGAAGACACTGCCCTGCTGGCAGGCTCTGAGTGGTGCCTGCCCCAGCCCTAGAGCATGCATTGCAGCCAGAGGGGCAAGAACATCTGACCGGCACAGGGGTGAGAAGCTCAGTTGCAAAAGGAAGGCAGGATCTACAGGTAAAGAAGGTGCTGAAATTTGTGCTTGGGATGAGCAGGACCACAGAGGCTCCAGGCCACTGGCATTCTGCCTTCTCCATGCCTGTAGATGACCAAGCCTACCTTGTCCTCCCCAAGAAGAACCTGGGACATCATCATCAGAATCATGCCTGGTAAATCCGTGCAGGCACCATCACTCAGCCCTGCAGCCTCAGGGAAGAAGTAGTTTCTCTCTCCTCCACTGCCCAGCTTCCCAGCAGCACTAGCCAGGATCAACTGAGTCAGAGTCCCAGGCAACGAGTGAGGGAAGTGGACTCAAGCATGGGACTTGAGTAGCAGCTTTTATGAGCTTTACACAAAAAAAAATATGCCTTTATGAAAGCTTAACAGCAGGTAGGCATAAGGCCATGAGAAACAGGGAGGTAGTAATGGTCTTTTGAAAGTAATTCTTTTCAACCATAAAACCAAGACTTGATGAAAATGATAAGCCATGGGATGTGGCTGCCTGATAGTGTATTAACATAAATGCTTCAAGTAGCAGCCGCCACGGCCCCGTGAGCCAGCAGGAACATGGGGAATTAGCAGCCTTGTCAGCCAGTGTAGGGAGCTGCTGCACAAAGAGCCCCACGAGGAACACAGCAGCGATAATTTATTGTTTGGCTGGAAACAGGCCAAATTGGCCCACCTGCATGAGCTGCCTCTTCTGCCCTGCAAACCAGGCAGGGGCAGGACAGGGAGTGGTGCTGGGGAGCAAGAACAAGACCTCATCCCATCCCACCTCAGCCCATCTCATCTCAGGCCATCCCATCCCATCCATTTCAGGCAAAATATTTCTCATCACCGTGTGTTTGTAGAAGAGCAGGAGATGTAGTTTTTACCTCATTTACCTTCTCTGTTTCCTTCCTCCTGCTCCCTGGGAGGCAAACAGACATCCCTGCAGAGAGGGCTCCCAGGGGTCCTGTTCCCAAATGCAAATCACTCTCCCCCAGGGAGATGCTCACCTGCACCCAACCACGGTGCTGGCAGGCTGGGGCACCTTCTATGCCCACAAAGCTCCCGCTGCCTGCTCCCCCTGTTGGACCCATAGTTAGAAACACAACTTCTGACAAATGAATTTCCAGGATTCAAATGTCCCCTTCCCTTACAAAACTAATATTCCAGTTCACTGGTGTCCCTGCCAGCAGGATGCAATTTGGTTGCACAGTCTATTATGTTCCAGAACATGAAAGGTCAGGCTTAAATGGGATTTTTCATTGTAAAAGTCACCTACATGAATGACACACAGTACCACCACGAGGCATTTGTAGAGCAGACTCCAGGATTATGGATGCACCATTTACTTCTGTTTATCCCCAAAAGAGAAAACGAAAATATTTGCCTCTCCCGAGTCTTAAGCTTCAGAAATTTCCTGGAGCTCTTTGGACTTCGGGGACAGGCTGTCGAACAAAAGAGGAACTCAGGGAGCAATTAACACAGCCAGGATTGAGATCCTGCCCTGAAGTTTCATTCTGCCTTGGAATCCATACTAAGGGGCATGAAGGTGCTCTTTGGTTGGGTCCAGGTGCTGGCAAAGCAGGATGCTGTCTACAGTGCCAGGGGCTGCAAGCTCCGGGAAGCCGGTGTGCCAGTGCTCGGTGCAAGTGCATGGGGAATGGACAGAGGGGGCATGTCAAGTCTGACCACACAGTGGTTCCCAAGGAGATCCAAGTGCCAAGGTCAGTGTGTACCCCGATGTGTTCCCCTCACTGCTCAGCAGCATCCCAGCCCATCCCCAATCTGCTCTCCCTGGGTATAAGCCCCATCCCTCTGTACCATCTTTCATCTCTCTCTTCACACTTGCAATTTTTACTACCAGGATAAAAGGGTTTTGAAAGCAGACTCCTCTGAGGGCTAAGGGAAAAAAAAGGATCAAGATGTGAGACTCAAGGGGAGAGGGGAAAGGTTTTGGGGACAAAGGAACAAAGCCACATTGCCCTTCCAGGATCACACGTCCTACTCTGGCTTACTGCAGAAGATCCAGAAGAAAGGGAGAGCCCTTTCAGTATGGAAAAGCAGAGAAAGGTTCAGCACAGAGAGCAGCAGGAGTGAGAACATCCCCATTATCTGACAGAAGTAGAAATAAGACTGGGGGAAAGAATGACTTATAAATAAAAGGAACATTAAATCTGATGTTTCCCGGAGCAAACGTGTGTGTGTTTCTTTCCA
Source organism: Chiroxiphia lanceolata (assembly GCF_009829145.1). NCBI lineage: Eukaryota > Metazoa > Chordata > Aves > Passeriformes > Pipridae > Chiroxiphia > Chiroxiphia lanceolata. The sequence goes on from NC_045650.1 coordinate 7,934,363, forward strand.
GGAGGAGGGCATTTGGAGGGATAAGCAGGGTTAAAGAGCCTCATTCATCTTCCCCTTACAACTGTGCTGACTCAGAACCTGGTCAAACAAGTTTAATCTTTTTAGCAGCAACAAAGAGAACTGGAAGGAGGGTGGAAAGGAGCCAGCCTGGATGGGCAAAGAGGAAGAAAAAGAAAGCACAGAAAGAAAACTTCCCTTTTACAGCTTTTGGTTATTTGTTCCACCACAGAAATCTGTCCTGATAGGCTTAGGGAGAAAACCAGCGTCATTAGAGCTGTGGCTCTGTGACTGTCCTCTCCCATGGTGCTGTTGTGCAGGATGGACAGTGGGGACCTGGTGAAGGCAGCCCCAGTGCTGCTGCCCTGAGCCCAGGGGGTGGGGATGGGGGGTGGGGGGGCAGTGAGGCAAGTAGGGGCAGGAAGGGGAGGAAGTTTAAGAGTTCACTGCTGGGGATGGAGCCAGAATGTCCTTGTTCCCAAGCTCACACACTGACAATGGCACAAGGTGCCTGCCCAGGTGCCAGCACCTGGCTGCAACTGCCCAGCCAGCCACACGCTGGCAGACCTGGCATCCAGCTGTCCCTTGAAATGCAAACCTCAGCCTCATCTCAGCCCTGGACATCTTTGAAGAATATCAGAGCAAGGTAAAGAAACTGCCTTTGTCTTTTTTGGAGAAGAGCAGCATGAGGGCACCACCATTGTGTCTTTCCTGAAATGGAGGTATTGATTAACAGCACTGCCCTGAAAGAAAAATGGTCATCATGATGAGGGAAAGAATGCTTTAAAACATCAAATACACCATACAAAATAATCCTAGACTGGCTGGAAGATGAGGTCTTTTTCATCCTTAATTTCTGTAATTCCCAGTCATGCTGAGTATGATGCATCCTCATTTATAATGTAAGAGTTAAGGTTGGGGCAACAATTATTTTCAGGATCCTATAATCTCAACTGTAAAATTTCACCCCAGGCTGAAAATGAAAGAGCAAATCCTTCACTTTGGCATGAGCTGTATGAGACACAAAGCAGTTCCACTGCTAGCGAGTTACGCAAATATAAATGCACATTAGATTCCCCACTTAACTTTTTTTTTCTGATCTTGAGCCAAAAATAAGATCTGAACTGAAATATGAATTTTTCATTGCATGTTTCTGACTCAAGATGTAAAAACAGACTTCCGAGGCTGCAAGCATCTACCTGTTTTCCCCCACCTCCAGAGCCCTGGAGATGGGTTTGCTGAGCACACACCCTGCAGACAGCGACAGCGTCTGACTGTGCTGTCGGCTGCTGCCGGGCCTCTCTGAAATGGTTCACTCCAGTCCTTCTCTGCATCCCTATCTGGCTGCACGCTGCCAGTCAGCTCCAGAAATAAAAGGGAAAAAAGCCTGGCAATTGCTGGAAAACACAGAACCCCATGGAAAGGTCTGTGCAGCAACAACCATGCACACAAAAACAGGATCCCAGCTCAGCAGCCAGCGTGCCTGGCAGCGTCTGAGCCCAGCCTGGCCACCAGCTCCACTGTTCACTCTGGGTTTTGTTGTGGTGAGCTCTCCTGCCCAAGCCACAGTGCCTTGGGAACACCCAGCCTTGGAGAGGTCAATTTTTGATGGGAAAGCCCATGCTCCCCCAAGTCTGCTCATCTCCAGGCCTCAACAGGCAATCTTTGGTCAGAAAGGGGATGCTGTGACACGAGCGTGTTTAGCAAATGCAGACACGAGCCCTGCAAAGCACAGCAAGTGCCAAAAAGGTGAGAGATATTGGGGACAGAATGAGCAGAAATCCACACAGATTGATGCCAATGGCAGATCCTTAGCACATGCCAGCAGAAAACACCCACACGTGAAGAGATACCTGGGTGGGAGTCTGCTCCTTTACTTCGGTTCGATGATTTTTTTCTCCTTTTTTCTTCTTCAAGGAAAAGCAGCCTTCCCTGCCATGGATCACTGCCCAGCAGGTTGGGCAGGACAGGCAGGGAGGCTGGGAACCTGTCTGCAGAGCCACTGCCTTACTGTCCCAGCTCAGGGACACGGGAGAGAAGCCCAACAAGGCAAAAGGACTGAAGCACTTCTTTTGGTCATAAAATCTGACGGTGCTACGACAGGCTGGGGAAGCATCAATTACCATTATTGTTGCACCAGCCATTAAAAGGAGGAATGGTCCCTGCTCTGGAGAGGTCTGCCCTGGTCTGATCTGGGAAAGCATCCCAGGACAGCCCTTAAAAACCTGCTTAAAATTCAGCTCATGTCGAAGTGTTTCCCTCGTTTGGACTGGAGTAAGCAAGCACTTAAGAGGGTTTTTTTTTTTCTCCAAGCAGAGCCAGACCAAGGCCACACAGACACAGAGCTGGGAGGAAGAACAACAGGAAGGCTTTTCCCTTTCAAAACACCAAAATGCTTTGAAAGACACGACAAGACTGAGTCTGCAGGATAGCCTGCACCACAGAGAGGAGAGGACACACAGCAGATGCATCTGCAGGCCAGGAGGGAGAGGGAAGCACCAAAATTCTGGGCAGCTGTGGACAGCTGTGGGTGCAGCTGTGCCGGGGGCAGAACCTCATGCCCCATGCCTGGACGCTCCTTAGCTCAGGCAAGCATGCCCAAAACGAGCTTCAGGCAAAACCTTTTATCATCTTCAGCTTAAGAGTGTAAATGGCTGACCTAAACCAGCCTGGCTGATTCACCTGGAGCAGGCCATGGCAAGGGCTGCTCCAACTGCAGGTGACGAGAGTGGCAGCCCAATGGAGTGGGACATGCCCCCAGTTCCTGCCTACAGCACTGCCTGAAGAGTGGAGACCCCATCCCTGGTCAGTCCACAACAGCTCTGCAAGGCTGATGAGCATCTGGTGATGCTCATGGTGTGAGAGGAAAGTCAGACCAATTTAAATCTGACTGCAGTATTTACACACATGTACATAAGGCTGAGAGATGACAGAATTATATAATTTGCTTGGTACAGATTTGCTGCTCAATTTTGCAAAATGTAGCGTGTGATGCAGATTGCTATGAGTGTTTGTTTTTAAATACCAGATTAAATGGGCACATAAAATTACCGTAGCCTTGAGCTGATCCATTGCTCTATGACATTTAACGTTGGGTTGCATCAGTCATGCCATGTTGCGTTGCATCACATAATATAATGTGACATGACTGATGAATCCAGACCTCCTGCTCCATCACCAGGGAAGCCTCACCAGCCTGAGAGCCATCACTTGGACCAATGGCGCAGCTGGTGCTGCCATACTGCTGCTCTTCCATGGGCTCTACATCCAGGGCCCCCCAGGATGTGCAGGCACAAGGGAGGGAGAAGTAGGGGTTTCTGGAGCCTAAACATGACATAACAGGCTTTTTTCTTTTTTAAACTTCTTCTCTTGGCTCTGGAGTTGCTCAACAATGTGCTTCCCTGGTGCTCAGCACCCTTGGCTCTGCCTCAGCCCTAAGGAGCCCTCAGTATGGGCAGGCTGCCTGCAGGGTTGAACTGCCTCCAGACTGGCAGAGGGCTGCACACCCTAAGTGGGCTGACGAGATGGGGATGGAAATCCACACTAAGCTGCAGGGAAGCAAAATGGATTGGAGAGAGCATTAGCTAAATCCCCCAGTGAAAGGAGCAAGGGGGCTTGCTGTGCTGCTGATGCTGCCTTTGAACAAGCACAGGAGATAATGCCCCTCCTCAGGCTGAGAGGGAGGAGGCTGCATGGGAACCTTGTGCCAGCTGGATGGAGGTGAAGGCAAGAGGGCAGCTAGAGCTGCCGAAGGGTACCCTGCACCTCCTGTCTGTCCTAAATTGGCTCTGAGAGGGACGTGAAGAAAATGACAGGGCTTTTCCCCAAACCCATGAAGAAACAAGGGACCACTTTGCAGCACCAAGTCCGCCTCCACCAGCCCAGCTGTGCTGCAATGATGCAACTCATCACTCTCCATGAGATGGAAATATTGCGCCTACACCCTGGAGGTCCCTCCTTCACCCCCCACTGCAGCTGCCGCCTTGCCTGGGATACTCAGCCCCCACGGCTTCTCTCTGCATCCCACCTGCCTCATGCTCCTTCTGGGCAGAGCCTGGAAATCAGATCAAGGAAATGATCTGAGCTAAAAATAACCTAGATATAATCCTTTAAACTGCCAGGGAGGCAATCAAAATTACGATATTTAGGGATTTGCGTGCAGTAGCTAAATGAAGATGATCGTATTTAAATTAGCAAGGGAAGAAAGGTCCATCCAGCAGGGACAATGCAGCAGTCCACATGGATGCTGGCAGAGATGGATCCCCACTTCCTGCCCACTCCCTACCTCGACCAGCCCCTTTCCAGCAGAGCCAGGATCCAGCCAGTGCCCAGACTCACTGCCACAATCACACTCGGCAGAGAGACAGTTAATTGTAGTAAAATGGGAATGGACGAAGGAAGCCAAATTGGCATTTAGCACTTGGAACAAGTGTTATCCCCGACAGAGCGTGCACGACTGCCTTCCAGAGAGTGACGAGGCGTAGGCATGTGGGGCACATTCCCTCAGACAGCACCAAATAAGCATGATTTATTCAGCTACCACCACTCACATAATTTATTTACAAATGATTATTCCTTGTATGCACCACTCTGCCTGGGATGCTTGACAGTAAGGACGCAACTGGAGCAGGGTCAGGCTGTTTCTGCCCAGCACACCCACAGCAGCACACAGTGATCCATCCGAACACGTGGTGGGAAGGGAACGGGCATCTCACCCTACCCAATGAGTGCCTGCTGGTCTTAACCCACTGTATAAAGTCTCCTGGAATGCATAGGGTTTAGGCACCAAAATGTGTGGGATTTAGGAGCCTCACCCCTGCTAAGACCAGGGATATGGCCTGGGACACAGGAACACATCAACTGTCACACGTGTGCACCCCAAACCACAGCAGAAATGACCCATGGAACATCAAAAACTGAACCAGGAAACTTCCCTAAGCCCAGCATGGGGTTAAGCTTTGAAATATCTCATCACAGGAGTCTACAGATGATAAAAATTTCCTTGAGTCGAAGAAAAGAAAGGAAATGAGTAGGAGAAAGTTCCCTTGTGGGCTGAAGTGTCCCATCCCATCCCATCCCAGCTCCTCCAGCCCACCGCAGCGCTGGGGGCGGTGAGAGCCCTCGGGGAGGCAGTGGGGTGGGTCTGCCCCTTCCTACGCGCTTCCCAGGGCTGCGGCCAGAGCCCCTCCCAGGCTGGCTGGCCCTTTGCTATGACCTGTTATGACTGCTCTTAAATCCTTAAAACAGCTTAGTTTAAATGTCAGTGAAAGATCACAGAGGAAGAGCACATCCATACCCGGCTATCACGGTTCAGCTGACAGGAGATAATTTGTTATGTTGCCGTAACACGATCCTATCTCTGTCCAGCCCTCCCATGCTAACATTAGTTTTTAAAATGGAGTAGGGGCAGTCCAGACAGGAAAGGGTTTGGAAAATTTTGTCCAGGATAGAGGCACTGCCATCAAATCCTCTAAGACATAAAATCCCTTCTATCCCTTTATTCCCAGTAAAGGTGGGGTTAAACGTGGTATGGAGGGGTTGGAACTAGATGATCTTTAAGGTCCTCTTCAACCCAGACCATTCTATTCTTCTATGTTATTGAAGCCCCTTCCAAGAAGACTTTCAGGTCTCCCAGTGCTGGTGGGTGGTAAGGACTGGGGGGGCACAGGGCACAGACAGCCCATACAATGGTGCTGGGCTGCTCCCAAGCATGGCCATGGCCCAGCTCATGGGCCCAGCTCTTTTCTGTGGTTCTCTGGACACTGTAAATAAAATCCATTTCTAAGCTCTCAAACCAATGAATTTTCCCAGTGGATCTTTACGAAGTTATTTAGTTCAAGCCTCTTCGTAATTGTGATAGATTGAGACAATCGTCCTGGCTGCAGAGTGGGCAGCAGGAGGGAGCAGGGATGAACGTGGACATTGGCTCAAGCCCCTGTATCAGATTTTATTTACACTGGGGACATTCATCAGGGCACGGCAGCCTGAGAGGCACAGTCCATCTTCAGCTCAAAGGAGAACAGTGGCGGGAGGTGCAGCCCCAGGAATGGGCTTGTGTCAAGGGCTGTTCAGAGCCAGGCTAAGGATGGCAGCTTTCCCCTTTGGACACCTTGCAGGGCTTAAACAGCAAAGGCACCAGTCACCCCAGATGACTGGAGTGATTTAAAAGCCTCCCAAAACCAATCCTTTAAGGAACAAGATAGAAAACTATAGCAGTACCGGGAAAAATAAGTGGCTAACACCCCAGCTCCTGAGTCAGAAAGCAGGAGCAGCAAGGAAGCTGCTATAGCACAATCTGCTGCAAGGTTTGATGCTAAAAGAGAAAGAATTAAATGTATAATTTTACACAGCACTTAAAAAAAAATCTATTTTCATTTTCAGAGATTGGATTTCCTTCTTGTCCTTCTCCCAGGTAATTTTCTCTCTACTCGGCCTTATCGGGGAGATTTCTCATCGCACTGCCAGCAAGTGTGAATGGTGAGTTGCTTTGCAAACTCTGTTCCCTCTAGACTCAGATTATTATTCGTTATTGATTCATTGCATCCATCCACAAAGATGCGTATTGCAAAATATCCAGGAGCAGTACAGGAAAAGCAATACAAAATACCATTAAAAATGTAAAGAACCAGCCACCCAGACAAGACATGGGATATGTGCAATGGCAGGATCATCAGGCTGTGGCACTGGTTCCCAGCTCTCCTTCAACAAACCCGAGGGAATCTGAGGCAGAAGAAGACAAAGAAAAAGCTAGTGTTTAATCCTGGCTTTGCCCACAAAAGCATTCCACAGGGGCAAGGGCAGCAGCCCTGGTTGGAGGTAAGAGCATCAGGTCCAAATTCTCCCCAGTGCAGCCAACAAAGGGGAACACATGATGGTGTGCATCATGGCAGCAGGGAGAGATCCCAAATTTCTTAAAGTCTCAAGTATCCCACTCTGTTTTCTAGTGATCTAGAAAAAAAAACTTCCACCCTTTGTAACCCTCCACTCTACTGCTGCCCAAAGCCATGGATGATGTAAGTTCCTAATGAGAGACCACACTGAGAGACTTGGTTGTGAGAGGACCCTCAAAATCAGACTTGCTGCAAATGCATACAGGATGCTGAGGGATTGATCCTTCTGCCATGTCTTTGGGGAGCTGGCTTTCCCCTGGGCAGGGCTCAGGCACGGGAGATAACCAAGACATCTTCTCTCTGGGAAGAGCAGCAGAAGGCATTTCCCCACTGTCCTCACTCTCCCAGCTGAAATCCAGATGTGCAATTTGAAGTTCATCTTTGCAGCCTCCCCTCTGCAGACTCCACTGTGAGCAGCACCTCACAATGATGTTCTGAGGGCACCCAGAATTTCTCTGTCTCCCTTCCTTGTGAATCCTTCGGGGTTTACATTGCATGAAAGGAGGGGGAAAAATATATGGCTCACTGTATACTCCAAGCAGAAAAACCTATGTACACAAAGCACACGAATCATCTAATTCAGGGCTTTGTTTGCAGGAGTTTAATATTCATAACGCACCTATTTTTATTTTAGTGCTACCCATGAATATAACTGAATAATTGCAGCTGATTAAAGACAAAAAAGAAAGGAAATGTTAACACTGAGACAAACAAACACTGACTGTGTGGTAAATAGCAACACTCAAGGATTTAATTCCCTGAATAAGAGATGGGTGGGGGCACTGAGAGCAGAGAGCTCCTGCCATAGAATTCCTCAGAACTGATTGCAGCTTGTGCTCCTGGATGTACCTTCCTACAAAAGATTTACAGTGCTAATGTAGTTCTTGCTGTCCAAATGGTCGTAGCCCCAGGGTAATACTGGAAGTTTGTCTTTTCCTATCAAATACAAGACTGAATTCATGTGTTCCCTCCTGTGTTCACTCCTGCTGCAGCTTCCACCAGTGGCTCATGTCCAGCTAAGCTGGGCAGGCTGGGACTACTCCAGCTGGGCAAAGGGAAAGCAGTGTCCAGGAGATGGGAGCACTGGGAAAAAAATCCCTCTCTCTCTGCCTTCTCATACACTTAGCCCTGGTCCTCACACTGGCACAGAGAAGTGCCACCAGCACCAGGAAATGTGCTGTACTCTGCTGCATCCGTGGCCCCGTGTGAGAAGCATCCATGGGTAGCTCTTCTCTATGGCACCAAAATCAAAGCCTCTTCATCAAGCAGAAATCTTGAAAAAAACCAATTGATTTTCTGACTTCTGGTCAGATTTTCCACCAAATTTAACACCCTACATGTCATGCTCAAAATAGAGGCTCTAAGAGCATAAGGCTTGTATTGTTAAGGTTTATTTTATTATACAATATTACAGCCACTCGAGATGGATTGTATCCCCTGGCAGTTTCAGAAAAGTTTTTTCCTTGTATTCATTAGAAGGAAAATAAAGTGCTTGCAAAAACTGGGAAATCCCCAATTTCAGTTAAATTGAGTGCATTTCAGGGACTTCACCTTCAAGAAGGCAGCAAGATAATTTACATTCTGACCTAGATTTCTAACCTAAATGTATTTGCCTGAATGTGAAATGACATTTCATTTGCTCAAGGGTTCTATTTATTTAATTAATTAACAAAGAAAAGGGATGGAGGGGAAGGCTTTCCTTCTTAGATCCTACCAAAGAATTGGGAAGAGATTAATGTGACCACTAATTCTCTGGTCACACATAAGTGGGAGAAGAGTGGTTCCTGCAAGGTCATCTGCTCTGTGTGCTATGCAAGTCCAAAATCTGTGCTGAAGCTCAAATCCAGCTTCAGTCAATGTTTCTGCCCAGTGGGACTCAGCCACGGTCCCCCTGTGTTCTGGTCCATATGTCAGCAGGAGTCAAGATGACAGTGGAAAGCCCAAAGACATTTGGAGTCATACAAGACACTTCCCAAATGTTTCCAGAAAGCTAGAGTCCCAAACAACGTGAAATCAAGGTTTTTGCATGTAGGAAAAATACTATCTCCATCTATGGGAGAGTCCATGAAATAGCTCAGAAGGACCTTCAAGCGCTGAACAGTTTACCTTCACAGTCTGGGAGTACACTGGATTTCTTTCCCAGCTAATTCGGTGCTGAGAAAGGCCCACAGTTGCTGTTTTGCAGGATGAAGGAGAGCAGCAGCCAGCAACAGAACAGGCAGAGAGGGGAGTTCTGGTGGTCCCGAGCCTCCTACGGGCACCTCCATGTCTCCTGAAAATTTGCTTCCACATTCCTCTAACTCATGGCATTGCCACTGCCCTTAAAAATTTCTAATCTCACCCAGAACAACACAACACTGCACAGTCTACGGCTCCTAGTTTTACATGGTAATCTTTCCCTGCATCTCTTCTCCCTCTGCACATTTCTGATGGAGTCACACTGAGTCAGATGTTTTCCTGCTCCAGGAGGAATGAGGGCAGCAGCAGATCTGAGTCAGACAGCAGCAGGACCCTCCAGCAAGGCCCTTTGAAGCTCCTCACCTAACAGACTCTGCAAAAGGCAGTAAGGAGGAAGATAGAGCCTTAATATTACACCACAGAGCTAATCACCATAAGAGAAAAGCCTTTGTGCACAGTGAAGTGCAGGTCAAAGCAGCTCAGCTCAAGTGCTGTCAACAGCCCCTTGTTCTGACACAAACAGATGCTCATCACAGAGAGATGGATGAATGGAAGAAGGTGGAGAAAATGACACAGTCACAAAGTAGCACCTTTAAATATGAGTGTTCTAAGCTGAAACTTGCCCCTGTCCTTCATCTGCTTACTGGCAGGTCCCTGGAATAGTTATGCCTGGTACATGACAAAAACCAAGTCATTAGCGCTGTATTTGCTGGCAGCCAATGCCTGACCTGCGGAATTCATCTGGCTAAGAGGTTTATTTTCCTCTACTTTACTCCTGACAGTGTCATCTTTCAAAAGGCACACATTTCTCCCCCCTAGAAGCAGCTTAGCATGGTCCCGCTGAGGACAGGAGCCGATCAGGAAGATTTCCATGTGAAATGCCTGAAGTGCATCTTAACTTCTCTCGCCTAGGGACCTGTTCTTCAGGCTGCGTGCAGACACCAAAGCCATTTAAGAGCCATTGGGAGATAAAATCTCCCTTATGTCAACCATGGAGTGCCCCTGAGGAGCCCTTGCCTCCTGGCTTTACTGGCGAGCATCTGGCCATCAGTGTTAGCCCCATCCTTACAGCCTGGAGGTGGCCCCAGTGCTCATGCTGTCCTTGTCCAAGTGCCTGCAGCCCGGAGGAGCCCTGTCCCTTGGCACTGACCCTTAACCACCCCAAGGTGCTGTGCTCTGAGCACCCAGCTCTTTACATCCAGCCATTCCTCCCCTGTTCCGACTGCGGAGATGCGGAGCTCATCCCCCGTCTGTGACTCATCTGGGCAATGGGTGGATAATGAGAGCGGCAAGTGTTTGTGCTCCATGGAGCTCCCATTGTTCCCGGCTCTTTGTCTTCCTGCCCGATGCTCACTGGCCACCTGCCTTCCTCCCCGGCCTTTTGAAGAGGATTCTTTGCTTCCCTTTGTTGCTCCCCCTGCCCCACGCTGCCCGCGCCGCGGCGAGGCCGGCGCTGACCTCTGAAAGGAGCCAACAAAGCGGCAGGGACGCGGGACAGGGAGCACCGCGGCACCGGGAGGGGGGAGAGCAGGGCTAGGCAGGAGGCACAGAGTGGATCTCCCATGATAAAAGCAAATAAAATAAAACAAACAGAGCAGAGGAAAAGTGTGAAAATGAGCCTGCTGCTCATTATGGGAAATATTCATACAGCAGAGGCTCCTCGTAAATTATAGAGGAGCTGCTTGATGAGAAAGGCAGAGAGCCCGAGAAGCACCTTCCCCTCCATGCCCAGGCTCCAGGCAGTGGCTGGACTACGCCTGGTGGCCGTGCTCACCACCCTCCCTGCATTCCTGTGGGATGCAAGGGGCCCTGCTGGAAGCAGCAAAAGCTCCAGCTGGGAGATGGCTCCGACCTGGGTGGTGAGAGAGACATTGTACATCGGGGTTTGGAGTGGGCTCAGAGCGTCCCTCAGCCACAGCCAAGCTGGAGCAAGACCTGCTATAAGTGTGACTGAGAGCACGAGTCTGTAGGGGGAGGCAGTTTCTGCATCACTCTCACATCCTCCGGAGCCATCAGTGTCTGTACAAAACTACACCTCTTTCTGCAAAAACTGTGGCTCCACAAGGCCAGAAGGGCTCCAGCCCTGATGCCAGCAAGGATAATCCTTTTACTGTAAGCAAGTGACTCATGCCCACGTGCCCCAGTAGGACCCTGCCTGGCCTGCACCCTGGTCCCCGTTGGAGCCCCTCTGCCTCAGGGTGCAGAGCAGCACCAGCTTGCATTTCCTTCCCAAGCTCTCCTGCTAAGGAGGGGGAGCAGTCCCTTGGGCACCACCAAGGAGGGACTCAGCTGGCATCAGCCTCAAAGAGCAGAGCCACAGCAATAGGAGGGTTTGTAGCACAGATCTGCTCTCATGCAGCAGAGCCACCTTCAGCCCGTCCCGGGAGACAAGGTGACTGCTCAGCACAAGCCACGTGCTCCTGCAACTGATCTGTGTTCAGGACAGAAGACAAGTCTCTCCATGGGCATAAACCCAGCACACAAAAATAGATAACTCTCCATTCAAGCCTGCAGAGTGTGAATGTAGTTAAGGGAATAAATTGCTCTCAGCTACCCTGTGCCCTCCTGGCCCCAGCCCACTAAGGTGTTTGTGGGAGTGCCTGCAGGTCACGGCCTGGCTCACCCCGACTCACCTGATGCATCCCAAAATACCAACCTCCTCCAGCGAAAATCACAGAGCTGAATTAACCATGGTAATCAGCTCCACACATTGCTCCTACCACGCACAGGCAGCGCAGCTCCTGTCGCCTGCAGAGCCAGGCTCCACGCTGAGATAGCCCTGTCTGGCAGGATGCTCTGCCCGGCTGTGGCCGGCTCTGCAGCACAACCCTTCCAGCCCCTTCCCACCCCAGATCATGTGTGAAGATGCTGTACTGCTGCAGGAAAGCTGCTTTACACTACAGGGAGCCCTTGCATACAAAAAGGCTTACAAAAAGCTGGTGTAAAGAAGATCCTTATTGCCATAGCTCCAATCTAGTAGGAGTATAACATGTACCCTGGCATACATCTGCTAAGACCTGGCAGTGTAAGGTTTATTTTTTCCCCTAAGTTATTTTTTACCTCCCTCTGGTCCTTAATTTACCTTGCTTAGGAGAAATTGTACACTCAAAAGAGCCTGCAAAATCCTTTGTGGAAGAGTGCAAAAGAAGGGCAAAGCAAAACATTTAGAAAGATGAAACACACATTCATTCACGGCAGAGATATTTGCTACTCCTGTGGGCTGGAGGCAGCTGGCCAGGGGGACAGGAAGGGAACACAAGAGATGTGCAGGCTGGGGTGGCCACACAAGCAGCTTCATCCCAGTCCCCCTCCCACCTTTGTAGTGCCTGTAGTGGACTGCAGGCAGGACAGGCACAGTAGGCTGTGGGATGTCTGGGAAAAGCATCACCTTGGCTTGCTCAGCCTGCAGCTGTGACCTGCCCAGCATGGGATCATCCCCCTGTTTGCCCCCCACAGCCTAGGGACCTGGCAGGGAGACGCAGCTCATCCCTGGCCTTGGCCGTGATGGGAACTAGTGGCCTTGGCCAGCACAGAGCCTTCCTGCTGGGCATGGAAGGACAGCAGGGCCAACAGCCCTCGAGGATTTTGGCGCACGCTTCCCACCGTCACTCGCAGGGACACAGCTGTGGCAGTGGGAATCTGTCAACAGCAATCCCCTGGTGCCAACAGGGATGCACCAAGGGGAGTGCAGGGGGAGCCTGTCCCTCAGCCCAAACTCCATCCAATTAGCACATCCTCATTCCCATTCCCACACTGTTGGCACATTATCCCCTACACCGCATCCTGGGGCTACATGAAGCAGCAGGCAGCAGGGGTACTACTCTCACCCTCTTCAAACGAGGGAGCTGCTGCACAAAGAAAGAGGAGTGAAACTCAAACACCCTTTTACCCAGATGCTTGACTCTGGGTGATCAAAGCCTTGACAAGAGGAGCCGCTCTCCATGAACTTATGGGGAAGGGGGGGAAGCATTTAGCCCAATTTCCTCAGGAAATGAGGCTGTTTGAGTCATGACTATTAGTCACAGTGCCTAATGAATTCTGAGCCCTTTGGCCAAGTTCAGAAAAAATTGGCTGAAAGGGGAGACCTTGAGACATCCTGTTCTAAGGGGCTTTGGGGGTGGCAGCCCCAGCTGCAGAGCCTGCTCCAAAGGGGGATGCAGGAACCAACCTCCCAGTCTCACCATTCACAGAACTCAGCTCCAGGCTGACCTAAATTAGGAGCCCCAAAGGGAGGCTCATCCAAGTGAAACACCCACAGCCTAAATTTTTGCAGCAGCACATCCCTGAGGAGCAGGGACACCAGGATGGGCCATGTCTCGCCAGAGGGGCAGGCAGCAGGAGCAGCCTCCCTGCCCAGTGAGGAGTTTGCTCTGCTCCAGCCCACAGTTTGCTGATTTATGTTTAAAACACAGACAATTAAATTACATGGGAGCTGATGCCGCTAAATGCATAAAGGCACTGAAATGCCAGGCCTCATCGGGTTGCCATGTAAATCACCGTGGTTAAGCTGGGAACTGAGAGCACAAATAGCAGGGGCTGAGCAGGTATCACCCAAAACTCCCTGCCAGGAGCAGAACCCAGGGGTATTTTGGGAGGATAAGCAAGGATGAAGGGACATGACAGGTGGGCTGGCATGGGGGGCTTGATCCCTCGGGGCAGATTATGTTCGAGGGATTACACCCCAAATCAGAGCCACAGAGCCAGACTCCAGCTATTTACACACCAAGCAATTCAGGTTCCAGTGAACTAAAATCAATACAAATAAAGGAATAATAGGAAGAGACATTGCAAGAATGGACGGGAAAGAAATAGCCAAGTACCCTGCTAAGAAAAAAGCACAAATCCTGCTGAGCTCCAGGCAGTTCTGTGGGGTAGGTTTTGGGTGCTGTGGGGCAGGTTCAGGGTGCTGTCCCACTCAACTCCTCACCCTACTATGGCACCTCTGTCCCAACTGCCACCCACATCAGGGTCCTCTGAAAATCACCATCCAAGCCATGCCAGGATTTTCTCCTGCAGGGAAGTGTTTGCTCCTCTCCAGGATGCAGCTCTGCCTGCAAAAAACCTACAGATGTTCCAGTGCCCTGAATGCTGCCGCAGACACAGCCCAGAAGCCACCAAAAGTGGCAACGCTTTCTTCGCTTGCCCTTTCTTATCAATTCCAAGCACTGGACTTTTGCTGCTCATTAATTAACTCGTTGTTAATTAACGAGCAGCATTCCTGGCAATGTCATTGTAGAGGAGCTGAGGGCAGTGGCAGGGAAGGCATGGGAGAGCAGGGGAGAGGGGAGAAGGCATGGGAGAGCAGAGGAGTGGGGGGAAGGCATGGGAGAGCAAGGCAACAGCTCCTCTCAGCAGATTTCACAGCAGGAGCGATGGAAGGCATGGAGCTTTGGGGATTTCTCGGGAAACATTAGCGCTGCCAAAGGTCACCCATTTCTGTGAGAGCTCCACAATTCAAACAAGCAGTCCTTGCAAGCCAATTAGCAGCAAATGTGACAGATCTGGATTTTATTTATCTAGCATCTAGCAAACAAAAGCAGATTTCAGCCCCATCTAACAGGGACACAGAGCCTGGCAGGGCCACACGCCAGGTCGCCTGGGCCTTCTCGGTGCACTCAGTGTGTCCCTGTGGGCGTCAGGTCTTCCAGAGCACCACAGACTGTGGCAAAAAGAACACCCCACAAATTACCACCAGTGCCACAATGACATTCCCAGCCATCCCTGGGCATATGAAATTATTAGGTAATAAATTTAAATGGGAAAAAAAAGGAAACCCTTTTCCACACAGAGCACAATTACATGGTACAGTTTATTACCACCAGATGTTGCGGTAGCCAAGGGCACAAGCTGCTTCAAAAGAGACAAGACATATAAACAGGGGAGTGGATCAGCTGGCTACCAGGCCTGGCAGCCTGGCTGCCATCCCTGGCTCAGGGCATCCCAATGTCTCTCACTGATGGAAGCCGGCAGGCTCTGCTGTAGGAGAGCTCAGCCCTTGTTTCCAAGACCTTCTCCCAGAATCTGCTGCTGGCTTGTGTTGGAGGCTGAGCACAGAGCCGAGTTCTGAAATGGGCTGGCACAGCCACCTTCTGCTCTGCTCATAGGTGGGAAGGTGCTAAAGAGCAAACCTGGAGTCAATGGCACCCTGGCAGGAGCTGGCAAGGGATCCAGCTGTGTGATGCAGGGCAGGTGTTTGAGCAATGATTTAGATCCAGGCATCAACAGAACCTTCCTAGTTGGGGGTAGCCACCTGCAGAGGATGTGGAGGGGTTTTCATTTTGAAATCAGTATAATGGGCCACAAGTCAGCCCGTATTCACAGGCTCATCTGGGTCACTGCAGCATTTCACATGCCTTATCTGGACTGGCCTCGTTAGGCACAAAGGGCTGGGAGCTGGAAGCCTCCCCTGGCAAAACAACAGAAGCCCATCCATCCCCAACAGCCCAGGCATGAAAGCCTGGTCAGTTGTGGGGGTCACACCAGTGCCCCCCTCAAAGTCCTGCACACCTGAGGACAAGGAAAACTACCCCATCCCATTTGTCACCAATTTAAATCCAACATGCTGCTGCTTTGTCCACACTGCAAGTGGTTCAGTAACAAAAGCACATGGTGCTGTTGGATTAATCACTGCCACTCACTGGCAAGGTTCACACACACATCAGCCCAGCAGGAGTAGTACTGAGCTTTGTCATTGCAGAAGTACTTTTCAAATATACATATAACAAACCTAACATCAAAGATCCTGAAAGAGAAACTTCTTTCAGATGATATCCCAGGCTCAGCCTCTACAGAGCACAAACAGAAGGGATGAATGATGCTGGAAACAACAAAGAGAAGTAAATTGTCTCCTCTGGATGAACTCAAGCTTAAAATCTAAAAAAGGAACTTGTCTTGCTTTTGTCTCTGCTGAAAATCCACCTCCTGCCTGGACAATAGACGGCTGTTCAGGAGGCAAGAGGCAGCCAAAGAGCTGGGCTGGAGCCTGGTCAAACTGTTTACAACCCCAGAGCTCACCAGGGAAACAACAGAACCTGAGCATTTGCTTTGGTTGGCCTATTCGGATCTCCCTCATATTAATGTATTATGTTAATTAACAGCAATAGATCAGCCTTTTGAGGTGCCTTTTATTCAACAGTTATGCCAACTCTGCCAATACACATCTGTACCCTCCAGCACAGAGGTACAGAAGGGTCTCCTCTGTCCCTTCAAGATAATTAAACAGGGGAAGAGGGAATCTGATCTGCAAACATGCCTGAGATGCCAGGCTGAAGTGGGCTTTCCAGGGCAACCCTCGGACCCTCATACATGGTTCACACAGAGAAATGTCTGGCACCCCTGGCATACTACTGGAACCAGCCAGAGCACCTTGGGCTTCAAGTCCTCCCTGCAAACCACTTGTGCTGTAGACTCTAGGGTGGCAAGCGTGGCACAGCATCAAGGACCACGTCCCAGGGCAGCAGGAGAACAGCCAACACCCGTCTCCACCCATTCCCAGACAAGGCTGGGAAACAGGGAGCAACACCCAACTGCCATGTGTCACTTAAGGAGAGGCATCCCCAGCCATTATATAAATTGCTGATTCGCCATTTAACAAGTTAACATTAATATTTATTGCAGCATGTTCACAATTGTAAAGATCTTCATTTAAAATGTTTTGTGCCTCACACCCTGTCAGCAGGGAAAGCACTATAAGGCAGAAAAGCAGGCTTGCAGGCTCTAATGCAAAGTGATGGCTCCAACTTCAGAAGGGAAGCCTATTTCCAGCAGGAACATCTGCTCCCGGCATGGAAAGTGGGTACCTAGTCAAGAAGGCTGGGAGCAGATGGAACGGGAAAGTTTTTCCTTCTCTTGTCACAGAGCCATGGTGAGTGAACTTCACCACCTTGCCAGATCACCTGCTGGGTAGCACCACCAGCCCTGGCAGCATCCCCGTGCTTCCCTCCCCTCTTGCTCCAAAGCAGCCATGGAGCAGGAGGTGGGAAAACCATTTTAGTTGTTTGGTGCAGCAAGAGCATCCCAATTTAAATCCAGTGCCAGAAACCACACCGCTGGTGGCAAGGCAGTTCTCCATCTCTCTCACGCCTGCAGAGCCACAGTCAGCCTGGTGAGGAGAGGTTGACATCACCAACCTCAGGGAAGGTGAGAACTGTCTGTGCATCAGGAGGAGGGAAGAGGAGAGGTTGAGCTGAACGAGGCAAAGGAAAGGTGAGAGGGCTGTGAAGTAAAATAAAGATTAAGGTGGAAAAGTGAGAAGAACTTAATGCTAAGATCTGTTAAACCTCCCTCTTGCAAAGTCTTATGCAGGTGCTTAACTTTGCAGGCTGCGAGTAATCCAATTTAAGTCTCTGCAGGATTTAACAACTTTAATTCAGGGGAATTAATGATAGCGCGCAAAGTTAAGCGCACGCTTACTGAGTAAAACAGTGTGAAAAAGGCTCCTTAGGAGAGAAAGCTTCGTGACTTGGAACTTTTAGAAGTGGTAAAAAAACACCATCAAATATATCGAGAAATAATCTTGTGCTGGCTTGGAAGAAGCATTTGATGTGACCTAAAAGTCTCTTCCATCTCCGACTTCTATTAGTCTGTGACAAGACTTAAAAGGTCATCCAGTCCACCCCTTTGCTAATGCAGGATTATTCCCCTCAGCACACTGCCTGTTACTTTACCCAGTCCAGTTTTAAATGAAAAGCCTTGCAAAACTTCCTCTTCCCCAGGACCATTATCCTCCCAATTCTAATGTGTTTCTTTTTGTCAATAGTTCTGTCAGTATAATGAAATCCTCACTGTGCTAAATTGCTAAAAAAGATCTAAAAGTCGAATCTTCTTCTAATATGACATGAAAGTGCTAGTATAAAAATAGGATTGTATTAGCGATTCTCCACTGTATTGTATTAACATCCTATTTCACTTAAGGGAGGCAGGACTGAATTATCTGCGGATTCCTCCAGCCACTACTCTTACAAAGCTGTGTATTTGGGGTTCAGAGCTGCATGACTTCCCATTAAAGCACTACAATAAAATCCTCTGCGGCATGCAAAATGCTGAGGCAAGCGTTTGGGGCACACGCCAAGCACGGAGCCCAACGCTGGCATTCCTTGCACCCAAGGGAAGTCCACAGGGTCTGTGAAGTGGGGATGTGGAAAATGGCATGGGAAGGCAGGTGGGCAAAACTTGAGGCCCTAGCAGTAGAAAAAAAAGGACAAGCAAGCATATAAGAAAACACCAGAGTTGAAATGCCCAGCGTGGAGGTGGGAAGTGGATGGGAGCCCTGGTTCTTCTGTTCACAGGTCAGAGCTCTGCACCAGCCCAGGTGAGAAAAGGAAAGAGCTGGTGATGGAGCCTGTTCATCCTCAGTACAATAAAAATGGGCATTTGTAGCCAATTCTGAGGGCATGCCAAGACATTCAGCTGCCAGGAGGAGGAGGAGGGTGCTCGCAGCACACTTCAAGGAACAAAGCTCCTGGCATCCTTCAGAAGGGATGGGGAGAATAGTTCGGGACCAGGATCGAGCCAGTGCCTCAGTCAGGAGCTGGGACAGGCAGTGCCTGAGCAAGCAGAAATCAGAGGCAATGCTCTGAGCTCTCTCAACACAGTCAGCACAGCCCTGACCCTGCCTTGGCAGCAGTTTGTGCACAACCTTTGCCTGCTGCTAGTACAGGTACAGGTTGTGCAGGTACAGACAGGTGCCTCCCAACTGGGGCTCTGAACAAGCTTTCAAGCTAGAAACTGTACATCCTGTTCCTATCAGGATCTGAGAGAGGTTAATACAGATTCTTGCATTATACTGCAATAAAACCCAACGCTAACATAGCCCCATTTTCCTGAAAACCAAGTCTGAATGCTCTGAAGGCCCTTGAGCTTCAGTGAAGCTGTCGGGAACATCCCATACACCAGGAATCTGGATAAAAGAATTTCATCTTGTTTCAGCCCAGTTCTAGTCACTATTCCCAGCATGTTCTCCAGCCATACCCTCCCTGGGATTTACAGAGGCTTATTTTCCCAACACATGCTCCTTCATTGCTATTCTTTTCCTTCTTTTCCTCCTTTTTTCTTTTCTCTTTTTTTTTTTTTAACTGCATAGCAGAAAGCTATTGAGCAGAAAGCCAGTGGGAAGCCACAGCTATTGTATCTCTGGTTTAGTTTCTTATCTGTTGAGGGGTCCTTTTGTGATTGTGTTGTGGAAGGACACGCAGACAGCGCCTTTTATCACCAGCACAGCATCTCTGGAATGAAAGGAGAGGCAGCAGGGATGCAGATGTGACGTTAAAGTATAAAAATCCACCATATGGTAAAGATTGCTTCAGCTACAGCCTGGTCAAGATGTTGACACTTTGGTTATGAAAAGCAATATGTATCTCTCTCTTGGTGGTTTCTGTTCAAATTAAATGTTTTGTATCAGGCAGAGAACTAATAAAGAGCCAGGTTTTCCCCTGACAGAGGACTAGTAACAAATATGGAGTAATGTGAAAGCTGACTTGAAAATTACTATTCCCAAAGATGCAATAAATGTGGAGATAAGATTTGCTTAGAGGACTCAAATGAGATAAATGCTAAAGGTGCTGCTGGGTGGGAAGAGAGTCCAAGGGGAACGGACAAAAGCGAAAAAGTAGCATTTAAAAAACACAGTCTGACCTGTCAACATTTCTGTTAACACCAAATGCCTCCCGGACACCAGGTACCGCTTCAGCCTTCTGCAAACCCCACTCCTACCAGTTAGTGCAAGCAAAGGGACAGAAAAAAAGGATATCTGAGTGCCAACCGTTATGTGTTCAAGACAAAAGCGTGAGGCATGCCTCTGTCAGGGTCCTCCAAAGGGATGTGATGCCCCAGGACGCGTGTGGGGATGTACAGGGAGGCAAGGAAGCAGCTGTGTGCAGCAGGCAGGGCTCAGGCACAGCCCCCACGGCCGGGGATGCTCTAGGACTGGGTGTGACAGGGAAATGAGAAACTGAGGTGCAAAACAAACACTAAACCACCGAGGCTGCATTTTGGAGTCACAGTGATTCCTGTCTGGCTCAGGCTAAAATAAACTTTGCACATCAAATATTTAATACCCCAAAGCCTGTTCCCGAGGCTGGGCCCCGCGGCTGCGTGCCCCGCGCAGGCAGCTCCCGTCCCGGTGTGCCGAGCTGCGCCCGCCTCTCCCCGCGCACCCGGCATCTTCCAGCGCTTAATGCGAGTTAACAGCAGTGGCAATGACTTATTTAAGAGCAGATCAAGAAATATCCCAGCTCTCTTTGGAGACTTCAAAAGCAGCTGAACACTTTCAGTATCCTCCGATAAAGATACAGCTTTGCTGTACCATCTGCCTCGGGGGAGCCGCACGCCGCCGGCAGTGGGAAGGGGAGACGTGGCTGCTGTAGGGACATCTCTGTGGAGGTGGGACCCTGACACCATCCAGCCTCAGAAATGTGGCTGCCAGACTCACTGCAGGTGGAGGGGACCTAGGATTACCCTTCCAATGCCAGGGGCTG
Organism: Chiroxiphia lanceolata; assembly: GCF_009829145.1. Lineage (NCBI taxonomy): Eukaryota > Metazoa > Chordata > Aves > Passeriformes > Pipridae > Chiroxiphia > Chiroxiphia lanceolata. The sequence continues at coordinate 7,954,902 of NC_045650.1, forward strand.
CATCCTGCCCACGGCCCAGTGGATGCCTGGACTGTCCAGCCAGCCCCCATCACCTTCAAGGAGGTGGGATGCAGTTACTATGGCAACAAAAAAGATTAGGGAAAAAAAAAAAAAGTAAAAAAGGTTTGTTTTTTTTACCTAGGAGACCCCCCCTAGAATGTCTGTGGGTGACAGTACTGGGCAACTCCTTATGCCATGAGCCAGAGAAGAGGCACTGCAGGATGCAGAACCACACTGGGGTTTGGAGATCGGGACAAACGAGGGAGGAGGGATGGTACAGAGAGCCAGAGCTCACTGCTGGCTGAGCAAATCTCCTGCCTCACCCAGCCAGGCCGGCCACTGTCATGCTGTGCCTTCACACCCACAAGCACCTTCCTGACAGAGGCAGACAATGAGCCAGAGGAGTGCGAGGGACACAACTAACAGTGGGTTGGAGGTTTTGCACTGGAATTTGGAACTGGAGACTTCAGCCCTTGTCTCAGTCCCAAGCACAGGCAGGCAGGGTTGGAACAGAAAGACAGCAAAACCAATGTGCTTTAATGGAGACCTTGGAACTCGCTTGCTGGGCAAGGACAAAAAGGTCCTCCATCAAAAAATGACATTTCCCACTGGGAAACAGGGAACCGAAGCTCCATGTCCAAAGTCTCAACCCCAGTCTGAGGCTGATAGGAGATTTGTTATTGATTCACTGTGGCCAGAATTTCATCCTGCGATTTAAACCTAACTCCTCCAAAGAGAATAAGATCAATTTTGCAGAGAATCAAATACATAAAGAACAGCCTTTGAGCCACTGTGCAGCAGAAGCAGGGAGGGTAGTTAAAAAAAAAAGGCTCTTTCCTTATCAGGAAAGTTTAAAAAAAAAAAAAAAAAAAACGAAAAGAAAGGAACCTGGAGAATGTTGTTTGCTCATTTTTCCTTTCCCAGTCAAAACAACCCCGCCTCTGCCGGCTCTCTGCATGGGCACTGAGGGAGTAGAGCAGCAGAGGGTTTCCTGTAGCAGGACTGGAATGTAGCTGCTGCAGTCACCAACCCTGAAGCCCCCTTCCCAGATCCCCCACCTCACATCCAGCCCTTCCCAGGTGGCCCCCGACCCATGAAGCTGCATCAGCACCACAGTGGGTGAGCAGGTCCAACGTGCTGGGGGCTCACGTCTGCCAAGCCTGGCAATGACAAAATGCACTGGTGATACAGCATCCACCTTCACGGGCAGAACTGCTGCTTCTAAAAGGGGCTGGGAGTGAACACAAGGCGGAGAAGGCAGAGGTTTGGGGAGAAAGGGAAAACCAGTTCTGCTGCATCCATGGAGCAGGGCCAAGCTGGACACCCTGCCTTAAGGGCACAGGGAGCCCCTGCCCCAGCTTCCTCCATATTTGGGGAAATGTGAGCTCCCATCAATTAACCCCCATTTCTCTTGTCTGGGAAACTGGAAACCCTTACATTTAGTTTCCCTCTTGGAGGTTTTATTATCGTAATTCCTTTTTATTTTGGCCTTGGAAAACAATTCATCACCCTCAGGCAGCACAGATTGGCCTCTGCCAAGGTTGATGATCTGCTTGTGTGCCATCTCCTCCTAAAGCACAGGGGCAATTTGGAGCTTCTTCTGTCCTAAAGCTTTGCAAGGGATCACAGCCTGGTATTTGACCCTCTGCTGCCACCCCGGCCACCTTCCCATGCCCTGGGCAGGAGGACCTGTCGGCACTGTGGCAGAGGCTTCTGCAGCCAGCCACCCCCTTGCCCATTATTTAACTGCAATCCAGAGACAATTTTTCTTGGGAAAAGCTTTTAAGCTTGATCAGTGATGGGGTTAATATTGTTTGCCCTGTGTCTCAATTTTTTATCTGTATTAATGGAAAGTGCCACGGCAGGGTTTTCCACAGCAGCACTACAGTGCTGCTTTCTTGGCTTGTTTTATTTTAAAGGCTGGCTTGCAGTGACTGATCACGCTGCAGCACAGCAGTGACCAGCCACATCCCCACAGAAGCTGCCCAGACACCCCCACCAACAGTGTGATATCTACCCTAAAGCCCAGAGTTTGTCCCCAAAGAGCCATCCTTCCTGCACAGTCCATTCCACCACCGAGGGCTGGAGCACGGAGGGAGCTGAGCAGGGCTGTATGCAGCAGCAGAGGTGAGCTCTATAATTGTACACCTGCCTGTGTTTGTTCTCTGATGGCTCTTTGGGGACGCTCGGTTACATCACATTCAAAAGAAAAGGACAACAACACAAAACAAAAAACAGCTGCAAGTTAAACAACTGGAGGCCTACTGGGGCTGCCAGGAAAGTTGGATGCTGGTTCCTGCCCAAGGCAAGCAGGCATGGGAGCAGAGCCTGGGTCCAGCTCAGACAGCAAGGCAGGACGGGGACATTTGTCCCCCCCTTCCCTACCCACAATACTCCGTGTTTGCAGAGCCCTGCTTCAAACAGAGATATATTATATATATTTTTGCTCTGTGCTTTTAGGTCTTTGATTCCTCCAATTTATTTGTTCTTGTCTTTGTGGGCTTAACAGTCAAAGCGTATGATAAGTCATTGCTTGTTAATCCAATTTGGCTCTATTTAGATATTCCAGTTTAACATCAAATATAATATAGAATAATGTCCAGAAGAAACAGAAATGAGATTCGTGTCTCTGAACCAGCTCTGAACCTTGCCCAGTGAGGGTTGACTGCTTTCTTTGCTAATTTATTCTCTTTGGCTTCATCAAGCTGGTCTTCACGGCTGAGCCCCTCACTGCAGAGGGCACAGGGGTGGGGGATCTGTACAGCACCCCTGTACAGCACAACTTGGGGTGCAGTACAGCACCCCTAGAACCTCTCTTCCATGTGAGAGCGACAGCCAGCCAAGCCTGTAGCATCAGGAACCCTCTCTTAGCGATGCTGGGGAACTCAGGGGACCAGTGATGGGTTCTCCCACATCTGGGTGGGCAGCAGTTCCCTAGGGAGCCCAGCCCACCTGCAGCACCTTGCTCTCCACACTGACTGTCCCTGTTATCTATCAGTTGTGCATGGCACAACCAGAGCCAGAAACAGACCAGCCTGGCCCAAGTCCCCCCACCCAGCCCCAAGGACCTGGCTGGGGCTCATTGCAGCCCAGGATCCTTTCCTCAGCACCCAGCAGCCGCCAAGCAGTGAGATGCAGCACATCCCTAGGGAAGAGCGGCGTTTCCAGACAGGCACGCATGAAAGCAGGATCCCGTTTTTGTCTGCAGCAGACGCTCAATCCCGCCCTCCGGCCGCCCACCTCGGCCCTTCTCGGCGCTGTTACTGAAGCCCAGCGCCGCGGTCCCGCAGCCGTCTCAGCAGACGAGACGCTGCAATTCCTTCGGGTGCGCCGGCGGGGACAGAGGACAGTGACAACTGGCTGGGGAACACAGCAGGGACGTGTCTCCAACCTGACACCTCCGAGCTCCCAGCCCACAGCCGGCACAGCGAGTTGATGGGTCTTGCAGTGGAGGGAGGGTATTAAACCAGGAGCAAGCGCAGCACCCGCGGGGCCCTGGCAGGTTCTGGATGGGGGCTGGTCTGGGATGCTACAAGCAGAGTCCTCCCTCCAGGGAGGTTTCAGCCCCGTTTTATCTCTCAGGCCACAGTAAGCCCATACCTGGCCCTGGGCTGGGGCTCTGCATTGACCCCAAACCAGTCCCCCAATGACCCTCACTGCAGCCTGGGCAGCCCCACTGCTGCTGCCTTCCTCCACCTCCCACTGCTGATGTTCAAGGGCAGCTCACTGGGACAATTCCTCCCCAGACAGGGTCAGCTCCTACCTGGCAGCCAAGTCCGTGGTGCTGGCACAGCTCTGGCCCTGGGCCCTCAGTGCAGGCAGGGTCACAGCCTGGGGTTGCTGTAACAACTCACAGCCTCCTCAGGCACAGGCATCACTCTGCAGCAACCCTCCAGAGAGGGTACAAACCTCCAAACAACTACCAACCTCCCCTCCACAGCCTGAATTTATCTCCTTTTCCCCACCTACCAAATGACTCACTAATGACAATGCAAACAAGCTGCAGGTGCTGGTACTGGGCTGGCTGTGAGCTGTTAGCTGGGGTCTCCCTGCCGACACACACCTGTGCCAAAGCTGACCACAGCCCCAGCTGCATCGCTGGAGCCTTTACCGAGGGTTTAAAGTGATGGGAGCCCATCCAGGTGTGATTAACCCCAGCTGACCCCTGTTCCCTCTGTGCCCCAGCTATGCAGGGTGATGCTCAGCTGTACAGTTCAAGCATCTTCCCAAGCCAGGGAAGGGGCTTCTCATGTCACTGCTCTGTTCCAGTTCCACCTTGGTGTCACCCTGACTCCACATAGTCCATTGGGGGGGAGCATTTAGCCTTGTAGCCACAAAGTGCTCAGATGCTCCATGTGTAAAGAGTGGTCCATGAACAGCCTGCTAATTCAGAGGCAGTGGATGCTCCTCACCATCTCGCCACAGTCTCCAAAGCACCCTCCTGAAAAACTAAGGAAAAAGTCTTTTCTCCTCTGCCATGTCTCAGTGGAGAAGTGTGTTTTGGAGGTGTTTCTTACCTGTGCTCAACCCTGTCATAGTTGTGTTTCCCCTGAAGGTGAGGAGTGGCAGTGCAAAGGACCAGCACCATGCCCAGTTTCACAGGGGTGAGGAGAGGGGCTCTGACTCTCTGGAACTCAGAGCCTGCCTGCCCCAGTGGGTCACTTGTGGGGATGGTAATGACCCCTCCTCAGGGCTAGGAAAGTTCTGCCTGAGGTTTGCAGCCTCTTGGGTGCCAAAGCGGATCAGCTGTGGGACAGGGACAGGGCTGGGGTGGCACCCAGGGCACCCAGCCATGTGCTGGCTTCTGCAGGACCAGCACCTGGAGCCCATCAAAGCAAAGCCACTCAGGCACATTTAACCAAACACTTACTTTCCATTTTATTCAATAATTGCTTTAATACTAAAATGCATTAGATGCTCAAAGCAGAGAAAAGAAAATCACATTTAGGTGGAAAACAAAGTTCTCATCAGATGAAAAAATCCCAGTGTGGCAGGTACACCATTTGGAAACAGAATCGTAATAATTTAATAAAGCTGCTTTATCATCTTCATAAAATAGACAGAATGGTGATTCTTTTTTTTTTTTTTCCTTTTTCCATTTTGTTGTTTACAATGATTCAATCACTGTGAAAATGTACATAACATACATATCAGCATATACAACAATTTATTCTTCATATACTCGGCAACGGAGACACCATGACGAGACGTACCGCGCTCAGTCCCGCGGCAGCCCAGCCACCGCCGGCCTCGCTAGGCTGCAAGGAGGCGTGTGCTGCTGAGAGCCAGTTCCATGAGGTGTGTTTGGAGATTCTATCCCAGCTTAGATCAGCTGAACATCAGCTGATGCTGGCGAAGGCTCCGTCTCAGCAGTGCTTGCAGCGGGGGCGGCTGGGCTTCTCCCCGGCGGGTACCGCAGCTCACAGGTTGGATCAGAGATTACCCATAGCTGCAAAAGCAGCTGTAGCAACAAGACCATCAATTTTCCCCAATGACAGACAAATGTGTTTTCCATTCATAATTAGTTCTTTTTTCCCCCCAAGAATAATTTCAACATACCCATCAGACAAGTGTGTTCTTTACAAAAGCAACTTGTTTCCTATTTGTAAAAAAAAAAAAAATAAAAAAAAATAAAAAAAAAAATAAAAAAAGAAAGGAATTCACTTCTGCACAATGTGTGATCCACAGGCCACCTCCAGCTCACAACAAACAGGGAACGGCAACAACCTCAGTAGGACAGTACTCAAGGGGGATTTTTCCAGCCATCAGTCATCCCTCCCAGCCCTTCATCATTCCTCCTGGCATAGCCCTGCAGCCTCGAGGGTGGGAAAAGCCAGGGGCTCCCGAGGGAGCAGGGAAGAGTACAGCCCCCCAGCCCCCAGCCCCAGGGCTGCTCCAGATGGGTCCTCGTCATGCTCGGGGGAGAATCGTCGGTGGCTGCTGCTCTCCTGGATAAACAGGGGAGCAGAGCAAGTTTGCCTGAAGGAAACCAACAGATCCCAGCGATTTTTCCTAAACCAAATCTGAGGACAGGTTTAAGTTATTAAAAAGCACAATAATTACATCTGGAACTCTCCCAAAAAAGCCTTCCCGCCCCCCTGCAGCTCGGAACATTTTTTGCATGGCCAGTTCTGATGCAACTAGGAAAAAAAACCAAGAGACTGCGATTTGCCCAGGAGCCTGAACTCATCTCGAGTAACACAGAGGGACAGTGACAGGAGTACCAAAATATTCTGGAGAGGGCCAAGGCAGCGAAGCTGGGGCCACTCCCTGGGTCTCTCCTCAGCCCAAGGAGGCCATACCAAGGAAGGGCCCCTTGCTCAGCATTCCCTGCTGCAGCCTGGGTCAGCCCAGAAAACTGATGTTTAAACGATTTTCTTGGAGGCATAAGGGTTTACTGACCTCTTTAATGCCCCCTTTTAATAGAGAATTATTTCACATTCTTTCTCGGCTGTGCTTTTATTCAGAGTGGCAAGGAACGTTTCCTCTGGGTAAATTAGAGAAATGTTTCTATTTTTTCTTTTTTTTTTCTCTCTTCCTTTTCAGTTAGCATCTATTTTTCATCCAAAATGCTGGGCTGGTGGTGGCAGCTCCGCAGGCAGAGGGCAACGCTCGGCAGAAATTAATGGCCGGTGCTTTTCCAGGCAGCTGGGGATGATGAGGGGGGGACACCCACTATCCCCATCCCACGATGGGGCAGCTGGGTCCCATCCTGGCAGAGGTAGAGGGCAGATGATGGGGACACATGGGGCTGTTGCCCTGTGAAGCCAAGAGCATCTGACATACGGGGCATTGCAGGCTCTATCTTTCAGCAGAAGCTTCCCCCCCAGAAAACCTCCCAGAGCTGACAAAACCAGGTAACATCAGAATAAACCCAGCCTGATGGTTACAGAACACCCAGTTACTCCAACAGCCTCAAGCCAGCCCCTTTCTTCTTTGCTTGTGTTATAATAAAAAACACATTTGGGGAAAAAAACCCCAGAAATAAATGACAGCAGTAACGGTACACAGGCAGGAAACACGGCAGGAACAGAAACAACATATCCCTGAAAAATGGGCTCAGAATCCAGAACATGAGGGAAAAAAACCCGGTTTGCGTTCTGGAGGGATGCAGGACATCACATTAACACGTGGGATGGGAGCTGAATGAGGTAGTCATCACACCAGTGAGGGAAGTGTAACAAATTTCATTAGATGACTGTTTTTTGTTGATTCTTTCCCAATTCCTGGACCTAGCAAATGGCAGGGGGAACAGGTTGACTGTGGACCTGTCTCGGACTGGCTATGGCTTCAGCCAAGATCAATTTGTCCTGAAAAAAACAAATGGCTGGAGTTTAATTTTATTTTGAGGGTGACAATGATTGGATATTGTTTTCTTGTTTTCATTTAAATAAATCAAAATAACAAATACTTTATCATGATATGTAGACCTAGAAAGACTCTTTCTCTAGAAACCACTAATTTCAACTTGCTGGTACAGCAAACATTGGCAAGAGCTATATATTTTCCCTTTCATAATCAATTTTAAATTCTAGGAAACATTATTTAGGGTAGGAAAAATCTGTTCAGTGAAGGGTTAACAATAATAGTAAAAATAATAATACACTAATTGAAATCCTCCTACCTTACTCATACCTCACTGAGGAATTATCACTGTAAGAGAGCAGAGAGCTGTGGAATCCCTTCCCTCTCTCCCTTCTACAAAATGGCTATTAAAGTAGCTCAATTTTTAAATCAATTTTATATGAGTAAATTTGCACCCACACAAAAAAAGTCCTTAATTATGAGAAAAAATAATGAATTACTTTAATTTTTTCTCCATTAAGAAGGCACATTAATTGAATTAGTAGTGTTGTTACATATCACCTGTCTGCCCCTAAATTAACATCACTATTGCTCATTCCATACTTATTTATGATGCAGGGATAGAAAGAAATCAGAACAGTCTAAAATCCATGCCATGATGACACACATACACACATACACTTGGCATAATTGTGACTGGGAAATGCTGACTTGGAAGTGTGTGTCTAATTGAGAAGGTAATTTAGATCTTTTAAATAATTCCATCTCTTTGACTTGGAAATGATTGGAGACGGGGGATATCTAAATCTGGGAACTGGAAAAAAACCAAAACAACCAACTTCTGGGAAAAAACTTTCCATGCATTGCCTTGAAATTACGCAAAAGAAATGGATAAGGGAAAAAGTTCAGCACAGTGCATCCGACAATTGCAATCCAGGCAGGATTTTCCCCAAAACATCTTCCCGTAATGCCCTGTCACTGCCCTGCAAGAGCCAGGGGAGGCTGCAGGCAATGGTGGGGGCTGGAAGAAGCGCTTGCTCCACTGGGGCTGCAAACCGCAGGTTCCCCAAAGTTTAAGTAAAATGATTGTGATTTTTTTTTTTTAATTCTTTTTTTTTAAGCCTGAAAGCCTTTTGCCATCACTAGACATACAGTAATTTGCAATATCAAATACAATAATAGTACAGATAAGCATGTGACAGCAAAAGGATTCATAATTGCAGGGGTGTCCATAGCAAAACACCAACACCTTAAAATACAAACAACCTCGCGTTGGGTGAATGTTGAAACTCACCCGACTGTCGCTTTGAACAGTCGCACACAAGAAACAGCCGCTACTTTGTCCAGACTACAAAACCGCCGGGGTGGTTACTAAAGATGTCCGAATAAGGAATTTGCCACTCATTTCTTTTCCGGGAATGGAAATTTATCTTTGTTTTGAGATATAAAAATATATAAACTCCAAGGAGGGGATACCGAGCACTCCTGAGGACTGGGGGTGTCTCGCCTCTGCCCCCGCCACCCGCCGCCTCCCGGCAAAGCAAAACACCGGCTACTCCGCTCCGGCTGCACACCCCTGCCGCCTGTCGAGACAAGTGGGATTGTCACATTAACGATAGCTTCATTTATAAACAATACATTTAGGGAAAGCTTTTAAATACAGCAATCTGTGAACCATTGGTAAGCAATAAAAACAATCTGCGCTGGGAGTCGTGCAGTCCCTCATCCTCATCCACATCCTCATCCTCCTGTCGCCGGGTGCTGCTCAGAGGACGATGTCCTTTAGTCTCCGGGCGCCGGGCGAGTCCTTTTCCCGGCGTTCCTGCAGGAGCGGGTTGCCCTCCTGCCCACTGCTCTCGCTGTCCGCCCCCCGGGGCTCTGCCTCCGTCGGCCGGGAAGGGCCACTGTTCCCAAAGGGCTCCCGTTCCCGGTTGCCGGCACAGTGCCCGGCACCGTAGGGCGCTGCCGGTTTGCCGGACAAAGGGCTCTTCAGGTGGAGGGGCGAGGTGACGGGGCTGACGGCCTCGCACCCGTTGCCCGCCTCGCGGACGGCGCCGCTCACCTTGGGGCTGCAGGCGGGCGGGTCCACCGTTCTTTTGCCTTTGGGGTTGGCGAGCCGCTCCTCGGCCGCGGGCTCGCCGCCCTCCTTGCCGAAGGTGGCGAAGGTCCTTTTTGTGCTGCAGTCTGCGTAAGGCTCCGCGTCCACCGCCGTCGCCTCGATGGAGAGAGCGATGACGTTCCTCCCATGCTCGGGGGACTTGGCGCGGCTGGGGACGGCACCGCGGGGCATCCAGCACCTGTCCGAGTGGCCCAGGATGCGGCACTCCTCCCGGCAATGAAATCCTTCGCTCTGATCTGCGTGGGGAGAACACAAGGGATGGTGAGGAGGGGAGCCCAGCTGGGGGTGCCTGCCAACCATGCTGAGCCGGGTGCTGCGCATCCCCCCACTCCCAAAGAGAGGTGATCCTACCCCAAACAGCAGTGGTTCTACCTCAAACAGCAACTGATTTTAAGGCAAGGCTTGGAGGAGGAATTTTACTGCCATTTCTTGCTGCTCTACAGACTGGAGTTCAATTTCCAACAGGTTGTGTGTCACCTGCCACCACCAGACCAGAAACCTGGGGAAGGAGTGACGGCAGCAAATCCATCACAGCGGGTCTGTCTGTGTATCAAGCCCTCAGAGCCAGTGCTTCCTGGGTTTAGTGACCAGCGTTAAAGGCCACCATGTTTTAAGCTCGGTTTGACGTGACATTTAAGCTTGACTTTTCGCAGAGGTGGGAAAGGAACAGAGGGAGGAAAGGAAAAAGGGAGGAAGGGAGGTGCTTTTTGGTTCTGGTGTGTATGTGCGTTTTAACTTGTTGCTTGATCCCCACAGACCTCCCACACAACAGAGGCTTTATAAATCTCCAAGATTGTCCACTCCACTGAAGATTAAATGTGTCATTCCCAGTGCTGGGGCTTTATTCATACGAGAGCAATAAAGATCCATTCTCTTGACTTGGGGCTGTCCCAACACCACTTTACAGTGCTGAAATATGGAGTGGTAGTTTAACCCTTTACAAGGACCCTCCATGAGTAGGTCCAAGGGCTCCCAGGCAAGTGCAAACCCTTGTGCCTGGTGCTTGCATGCATTCCCACGCTGCCGGCTGACCCCAAGGGACTGCACAGCTTCACCCCCACATCACAGATGGACAAACTGGGGCCCAAGGAAGCAGCCGGGCTCAGCCAAGTGCAAAGCTGGAAATCAAATCCAGCATTTTCACCACCCCCAGCCTTTTCTGAGCATCCGACCGTGGCTCCCGCCGAACACCACAGGATCCTGGCTGCTTTTCAGTCTCGGCTTTTCCTTCATTTGATAAGAGCTTGTAATTTCAGCTGCCCCTCTTAAAGCACAACCTTTCCCTACGCAAAGACCTACCTTCCTTCCTACCATAACCTACACACACACAAAGCAGCATTAAAGCACTAATGCCGTTACCCATACGAGACCGCACTTGGTCGGTGCCGGTTTGATGGATCGAAGGTGGCAAAGGTGCAGACTCAGCCTGGGTTTCCTCCCCGTCTGTCTGCAAAACGTTCATTTTGATGCTCTGTACATCTGTGTGCATAACCTCCGCTCCTCAGACACATTGGTATTTCCACCACATTCGAGCACTAGGGCGGCTGATAAAAATTCTCAGCACATAACACAATGCACCAAAATATGAGCAGCTTAACACTTACAGAGAATAAACGAGTAAAAGGCAGACCTCAGGAAAAAAAAAAAAAGAAAAATAACACCAAAAGAGGATTTTTTTTTTTAAAGGAGAAGAAGCCAATTAATTGAAAAATCTATGGGTAAAAGATTGTTTTTTTCTCTACATCAGAGCAGTGACACGGTGGCGTGGAGCGTGGCTCTGGGCGGAGGGGAGGAAGTCTGGGTTTTGGCAGCTGCCTTTACAGCAGCTTGAGAGAAGGATGCCCTGAGCCCTGCACACAGAACAACCTGCACCAAGCTCTAAAAGCCCATGATCTTATACTTTGATTCTGTTAATTTCAAGTACTTGAGCACAATAGAAAGAAAAAAAAAAAAATGAAAAATTGCCCAGAAAGTGTTGCTGTCTCCCTATTTATCCACAGCTTAACTTCAAAAGGGTGCCACAGGCATAAAAAGTTGTGTATTCTGGCTGTGATAGCAGAGGACTTGGTGATGGCTGGAGGGGCTACAGAAATATCTTGGATTCTCATCCCCGATGAGATACTGATTTATTGTGCTGTATGACCTTGGGCACGTTGCTGGAGCACATATCACTTCAGTCTCTACACAAACATGAAAGGCCAGATCTGGGAGCAAGCTGGGCTGGCTGGTCCAGTGTGAGAAGGCACAGGGGAGCTGCTGTTCCTCACCTTCCTCACCCAGCATCACATCTCAGCCCCAAATCTATCCAGCCAAGGCAAACCGCTCTCCAGAGAGAGCACAGGCAGGTTTGTCTTGCCTTGATCCATTTATTCCAAGTTGGCACATTTTACAGTTAAAAACAATAGGAGGACTCCCCTGATCACTTCAAGTGGATACTACTCAAAGCCTAGAAAGGGACTCATGCTTTAAGAGCAGTTTCACTGAAGACCTGGTTTGGAGCCTATCTGCCAGGGAGGTGATCAGCTTTGGACACCAGAACTCACACCAGCAGCAGCTGAAATATGCAGGGAGGAGAAGAACTGAAAAGCATTACATTAAATTATAGTGTTTCAATCTTTTACTTTAGGAAGGGAATGTTCACAGGACTGAAAGAGGCTGGGTTGACAGGCAGAGGGGCAGAAGTCACCATCACCCACAGACCTGAGACAACAGGTAGCTCTACAGCACATTCTGTCACTCTGCTTCTATCCCCACCACACATCTCAGCCTTGAGACCACATCCTGCAGCCAGAAACCATCCTGCTCTCGGGGACAACATGTGTCTAGGCTGCCCAGAGAAGCCCTGACCTGGCAGCAGAGCCCTGAGGAGAAGCCTCTTCTCCACGGCAGAATGGAGATCTTCAGCTACCCATCCATCACTGTCTTACCCCTGTAGTTGATATAAAATACTACTTTTATGCCACAAGCAAGCCCTGTTGATACACAGGAACACCACTCCTCTGCTATCCCAGGTCCAAAGAAGGCATGTGTAGTGCGGTCTGGGCTTCTCCAGTGGCTGATCCCAGAGCTGTTACCTCACATCCTCCTCCATCCCCAAGCAGACACAGGCAGGGAGCCGTCGGGCACGCTCCTGGTGCTGCCCTTTGCAGCTCAAGTCTGACTCACCCAGCCTTGACAGCACCCAGGACAGTCATTCACGTTCACATTCACATTACTGTACTGCTCTGTCTTTTTTTTTTCTTACCACTTTAACAATCGGAAATAGGACAACAGGAAATTCTTTTACAGCCCTAGATCTGACCTAGTCAATATGACTGTTACTGTCTGCACTTAAAAAATGTTCTTAATGCAAGGAGCAAAGCCCAGGTAATAAGTACTGCACACGCATGACATGATAAGTGGCAGGCAGACAAAACAGGCAGCTCTTCACCTCCATGTGGATGGCAGGGGGCTGAGCAAGCTGGTGTGAAACTGCTGCCAGACTGAGCTGGGTGAGAGGGAGAAATAACAGAGGGGTAGAGTGGGGTGAGACCCAACGAGGCTGGCAGAGACCTACTGAATGGCATGGGCTGGGGATGAGGAACACTATGGCCTGGGGAAGGGGAACTCCACAGCACAGGAAAGGGGAACACCACAGCACAGGGAAGGAGAATACTATGGCTCAGGGGAAGAGTAAACACAGCACAGGGAAGGGAAACACCACAGCATGGGGAACACCACAGCCTTGGGATGGGGAACACCATGGCCCAGGGCTGTGCTAGCCTTCCTGAGCTGGGCTGGACTTTCTAATGAGCTGAGGACATCACACACACTGGGGTGATAGTCCTGTTGCCAGCTGGGCTGTGGGGAGACCCATGTGGCACACAGGTGGTCTGGAGAGATGCTGAGCAGCTCACCTGAGCACAGGTGTCATTCACAGGTGATGGCTGTATGCAAGATGAGCAGGTCCTGCAGCAGTAATGTCCCTGTTTCAGCCAGTCTGCCCTCACCCAACACAAATCCTGAACCTTGTTTCAGAGGTCACTTTCAAAATGTTCCCCAGCTACAAAACGTACTGGCAGAAGCATCTTCATCAAGAGGTAAGCATTATCCTGAAGTCACACTTGGCAGGAAAAAAGTGTCATTGCTAAACGTAAGCTCTCACATGGCCAATATGAAATAATATAAAACCTACAGCCACCTCTGGAATAAATATGCTCCTCAACAAGCAAAGCAAAATCCACATTGAGCTCCAGATTTCAAAGCTTTTCTACTTGCAACTTGGAGGACCAGCACAAAGGCAACTAGAAACCAGCCCCAGCCAGCCCCAAGCCTTGACTGTGCTGCCTGTGGGTCTCAGCCAGGCAGAAGATGCTGAAAACCAGCAGCTGCAGAAAGACTACGTAGGAGAGACAAAATCCACTGCCCAGCCAAGACTCTCAGCCCTTCCCAATCCCACTATGAAAGCTCTTGGTCAGAAGAGCAGGGAGACAGGATGGATGCCTGAGAGCCAGAGCCCAGGAGGAGCAGCAGAGGCCACGTGATGGTCAGTGAAGCAACAGAGCCTTCAGCTCCACACAGGAAGGGTCTCCCCTCATCAAAAAGAGGGATTAAGGAATGTCCAGGGTGTACAAGTCTTCCAGTCTCCTATTCAACACCCACATACCTGCAGCAGAACAACACAGAGCGGGTGTGTGAGGTGCCCATTCAGTTCTCAGAGCAATTGAATTATCTCCAGTGGAATTGCAGCGCTGGCCAAAGAGACAAAGTTAAATCGTAGCAAGGTGCAAGTGCCTGGGAATGTAATATTCCTGATAAATGGCCAGATGACATGTGCTGTTATACAATCTAAGGTGCAATTTGGGCGATGACAATAGTCCCTGGAGTTTCCATTTTCAAACAGCCGCTCAGTTCAATCCAATCCATGTCAGTGCAGCTTTGCCGAGGTGAGTAAGTAGAGCTCATTTGTGCTATTACATGGGGAGCAAGGAAAAGGAGCGGAGGAGTTGCTTGAAAATGAAAAATAAGGAAAAAAAAAAAGAGTGACTGGAAGAATCTGAGCCTGCTGGGACATGCATGGGGCAGCAGGTACATAGGTGAGCATCGTGCTGAGTGGCCCCAGCCCAAATCCCCAGCCCTGTGGCAGTGCCAGGCACAGTGCCCGTACCTGGGCTGGTACCACAGGTACCCTCGTGCAGGAGCCTGGCTTTATCTCCACATTTCAGTGTTTCTTCAGCAACCGTATGATTATACTGTAATCATGATGACACTGCTCCTGGGTACAGCAAACAGCACGATCATTAAAAAATTCATTTCAAAATCTTCCTGGAAGCTAATAAATTTTACAGCAGTTTCAATCCTTTCTCATTGCAACAAAGAAAAGCTTAGTTCCAGACAAATTAGAAGTAAATTGATTGCCTTAGGGGAATCTATTCAAATATCACTTTTCCATGTTAGAAATCTCTTCCTGAAACAAGGAGAGGAGAACCAGGGAGACCCAGCACGGGAGGGATGTGGAAAAGCAAATCATTAAAATCTCAGTTCATGAAACTGAGGGGGGGGGGGAAATCAAAGTTAAAATAAAATGCAAATGTCTCACTGGGGTGCAGGCCCAACATTTGTGACGGAATTTATGAATAATAAACATGAATAAATAGTAAACACGAAGGGATCAAACACTGCTGTGGATGTTTACTCATGGTTAGCCATCTTTCATGGACAATGTGCAACTGCATTATTTAACACTCCTCATCCAGCTACTTTGGGGTTTCTTTTCAACTCCAGCACCTTCACTTTTTCAAGGATGTATGCCACAAGGCACAAGGTGTGTCCCCCCCAGCCCCTGTGCAGCACCCACCACTCTCAGCACTCTGACAGAGCCCTCTTCCACTCAGCTCCAAGAGGAGCGGCTGTTCCTGGTTCAGGAGCAGCGATCCACTGCATTACGCTCCAAATAAAATAATAAGCCTGAGCAAAATACAAACAGTCCCCAGCCATGGTTCATTATTTGCTTGTAAATTAAGACTCTGTACCTCTTCCTTATCTCCTCTAATAGCATAATATCAGGAAACAAGAGGTGGGGAATAGTGTATTACATTTTTGACCTATGGGCTTTACAGAGCCTTCCTTGCCTTTCCTAATAAGAAATCTCCAGTCAATGCAGCAATGCAATCCTGGCATGGCTTCCCTTGCACAATGCTCGAAGGATACTAATAACCAGGAATAGTGACAAATGCTCTTTGCCGCAACGAAGAGCCTTTCTTTTCCTCTCTTTCACCATTATTTGGGATTTATGCAAGCTAAAAATGCTCTATTTTTAATCCTGGATTGTCTGTCCCGACACAGAAGGTCAACAGTGCTTGGACAAAGCACTGTAATTATTTTAACGAAACAACAGATGTGAATTAGATTAATTTATTGGGCAATTGCTGATAAGGACCCATGGCTAAATGCTACTCACAGGCAGCACTTCTGAAATGGTCAAGGGAGAGCTGAGGAGGCTCCTTCCCAGCTGTTGCAGACACAGACCACTCCCAGGAAGGGCCGAGGACTCCCACTGATTTACACCAGCCGAGGGTTGGCCCATTCACCTCCTCCCCAGCTCTGTACTACCATTAATAACTCCCTTTCTTCTGCAGAATGGTCCCTGTATTGTGAATGGAGACTGACAAACAAACAGACCTGGATGCCTGGCAGCTGCACACCAGAGGGTAAGGATAGATTTGACACAAAGGATTTTCTCTAGAAAAATGCCTTCCTGGGCATACTGATGCCTTTGGGATGAGAAGGCGGCTATGGGAAGGAGGGTGATCACCTGAAGCAAAAGAAGCTGGTGTGTGGGCATGCCATGCACTACAGCAGAGTCAGACCCAGAAGGCATTATGGGCTGGAATGTAATTTAATGCTGGCTGCTCCCCTTTATCCGGGACCGCAGGACAATCCCCACCTCATTCACAAGGAAAAATTAATTCCCTTTCAGAAGACTGGCGGAACACACCATTTAAACT
The DNA here is from genome assembly GCF_009829145.1 of Chiroxiphia lanceolata. NCBI lineage: Eukaryota > Metazoa > Chordata > Aves > Passeriformes > Pipridae > Chiroxiphia > Chiroxiphia lanceolata. Next base: position 7,971,312 of record NC_045650.1, read on the forward strand.
CCAATTAATCCTATTCTTAAGTGGTCCGTGGAGCTCATGCTGGCCCCTGAGTGGCGGGGATTTCACCTCTGAAACTCTGCTACTCATGCCTCCATACAGGGCTCATTAGCATCCTAACTGATGTTGGGATGCAGGATCCAGTCCTCGGAGAGGAGAGCACTCCGGGTTCTGACAGACCTTTTCCATCTCGAACCATTACAGCTCCGTAATTCATCAGCACAGCTCCCATTAATGCTAATGGCAGCTACTGCGCTGCCTGCACGAGTGCAGAATACAACCCCTTGACTTCATTACTGGAATTCAATTTCATTAACACTGGATACAGAGGGATTGTCCTAAATACACTCTTTCTTATACTTTTTCATGTTAATGCAACCATTTGAGTATATTATACCCTGCAGAGATGGAAACATCTCTAGTCTGTTTAAACATGTTTCCCACAATTGGGAGCAAAACTTTGTTTCCATTTATGCCTTTGACACCAGCTGCCTTCCATTTAATGGGACTTTAGTCGCTAAAACAAATTAATCCAAAGGTTACTGTTCTCTGCTATTGTCAAAGATGAAACAAATTCACATATTCTGTCAGGGTAATTAATGCAAGACCAGCCAGGCAGCCACATTCCAATGGCAGCAATAAATCGAATTATTACTCTGTCCTATTCAAAATTAGGCATTGCTCAGAAAATAGTTACTCAACAATTCTGATAAAAATTCAAGAAAACAGAAATTACAGTTGGGGGAGATAAGAAGCAATTCCCAGATGCTTGTGCTGGGCCAGTTCCCGGCCCAGCGCCTGTCGGAGCAGCAACCCTGCCCTCACTGCAGGCATGTGGATGTTTGCTGCTTGGGGGGCTCATGGTGAACATATTACTGCAACCAGCACCTCCCCTGGCCAGGATGAAGCAGAACAATCCATACTCATCCTCCCTCTGCAGGGATAAGAGGGCCAGGGCACTGGCAGGAGCGGGATGCTGCCTGGCCCTTCCTCCTGCCACCCACCCAGCACAGCTCTCCCTTCCCTGCAACATTTCTGGTGCTTCCACACAACAAGTGAGAAATAAAGGAGACGAGGTTATAAATGCTGATACATAATTTACTCCTATTATCAAGATTAAACACATCTTTGCATGCTTAGCATAAAACAACTGCCTTTCCCCAGATTTCTCAAGGACATGCATAAACTTCATTATTATCTAAATAATCAAAAGAGTATTTCAATAGAATATTTAACTGTCTGCCTACTGGAAACTCAGAGCCTTAATCTAACACTGATCCTCTGTTGTCCTTCATGTAAATATTGTTGGGATGTCAGCCAAAGCCTAGGGAAGTGAGCTTCATCTTGGTGGATGGGAATCTCTCGTGTCAGATACAGTCAGCCTGACTAATGAGACCTACAGCTTGCCAAAACCTACAGCCTCGCTGTCTGTTCCAGCTATTGAATGCGTTCAGAAACCCAGTGGCACCAGCCCAGCAGTCTACAGATCCCAATCAACTATCAATAGCTTAAGTGTAAGTGATTGTGTATGAAGTACGAGCCAAATGTGTTTCCTTTTTCAGTTTTAGGACCTCCAGTATTGTTATTGCACCAGTAATGCTTGCACGGAATTAATCATAGACGTACCCACAAGGCAAAACATTATGAGAAGCTCTTTGTACTTTCTAAAAGTGTGCAGCTCTGAAGAGTGGAGGGAGCTGGAAGGCTTCCCAGCACGATAGGGCGTTCCCCATCATCAAGAGATAGCAAAGGAATTTTTTCCCCTTTTTTTTTAGAAAACCAAAACGTTGGTTACTGGCCATCTCTCATCATGACATTGACCTCTTATGCCTCCACCCTGGAGTACAGCATTATGCCCTCCCTGGTGCTCTACTTTTTCAGATGAACATGGGAGTTTTCCATGCTGGTGGATCTTTTCATCTGAAGCACAGGGATGTACCCTGATGAGATACTGGCCTAGGGTGGCGAGTGCATCAGAAAATCCCAAAGGGATATGGGATGGCCACAGAGACAGGTCTGCAAAAGCTCCTCTACACTGTCCAGCACCCAACAGTGCCTGACCTGGCACCACAACTCACAAGGACACTCCTGTTCTCTCTGCATGGCCATGGATTTACACAGACGGCTCAAAGGAGGCTCCTGCTCCACAGCAATGAAGGATAACACCGATGCCAAGGGATTGCCAGCTGCAGGTCAGATTGGCCCCATGGCCAACAGAAGAGATCACAGAATTGTCAAAGTCTGGGAATCTGGCCCATTTAATTAGATGAAACTTCATTACCACAATTAAGTTTACCTTCATTAATTCAGAGTGCAGATAAACGTGCATGTAAAATTACTATAAGGTCAATAATAAAATCTAAAACCTCCTTGTAAGCTTGAGGAAATGACATTGCCTGTGAGTCATGGACAACCTCAATTCCAGCAATCCAGCTGGGGTCCCATCCCATCCCATCATTTTCTGTTGGCTCTACAACCATGGAGGTGAGATGGAGAAGAAGCCTTTGAGTATGTCTGGGGCTGTTAACTGCAGAGTTGCAGGGAGATTTTCATGACTTCCATAAGTACTACAAGGAAAGCAGTCGGCTCCACAGCTCCAGTCCTCCCGGCCAAGCTGATGCCAATCCATGGGCACCCGGGCAGTGACACCGAGTCCTACATGGGGGGTCTGCACATCACCCTGTGGTCCTACCACACATCCCTTGCTGTGGCTCCAACACAGAGACAGAAGGCTCCTGCTTCCCAAGACGGGCTGCTCCAGTGCTGCTGGAGCACAGCAGGCTCTGCCCCAGCCTCTGCCGGCACAGCCTCCGATGATTTCTGGTTTCCCAAGGCACATTCCTGCAGCACTGCCCCGAGGTCAGGCTGGATTGTGTTGGCTACTGGCTCTGGTTCACAGGGCTGTCAGCTAAATCGTACCACAGCATCATTAGTCCCAGTGATGGTGTGACAGACAGACAGAGCCCAGCTGGATTTTCAAAACCTAAGCACTTTGCAACACTGACAGGCAAGAAAAAAACAACCACCAACCTACAACCCTCTTAGTCTGAGCAGGTTTTATCTGGAAATACCCAAAGCTAGACAGTATAAAGCCCCACAAAGTCATTCCTCCTGAACCACTTTCCTGACCAAACCTTTTAACTGTGACTGGGAAATAAAGAGCGATAGATACAAGCCCCGGCTGGCGTTACCTGATTAGTCTAGTACCCACCACATCCTTAAGGTGGTTGTTCTTCAAAGGGATAAAGAAAGGCTGAAATGACTGATGTAATTGGTGCTTTCAGACAGAGTTAGTGCGAGGAGAAGAGTCAAGTTCATTACACTGGGGTTCACCACACGGCTGCAGCAGCTGAGAAGACGTGGCCAGTGCTGGGGCTGAGCTGCTGGCCAGGCACCTGCTTCCATAGCAGGAGCACAAGACACACCATAAGTGGGTGGGTTTAACCCAAACATGTCCCTCTGCAGTGGGAATCAGCCTGATTTTCCCCCCTAGCACAAGAAAGGGGATGTAAGGGGAAGGCAGGCAGCACAGTCCTGCAGTAATTCTGCTGGAGCCCCTCTACAGGGATCCACCCTGGCTGTCTGCGGCACTCGGATGTAATGCTGCCTCTCTGCCACTGCACGCTCTCCTCATTTCTAAAACACTTACACATGCAGCATGCATTAGAATTAAAAAACCATTAAACCTCGGAAAGGAAAAACTTTGACAGGATGCGTAATATACTAAGTATAATTAATTAAATTGGATGAGGCACTGGGGGACGAGAGAAGAGTGGATGGAGACTGTTCTTGGAAAAGGGATGGTAATGCACTAATGTTCAGTGTGTGCCATTAAAAAACAGCCTTGGAAGAGGCAAGGATGAGCGTCAGGGGCTTCGAGAGATGGCACCAGCCAGTTGGGCACCTCAGATGCATAGCAAAGAAAGTGAGAGCACAAAACGTGGCCCATTAGAGCCCTAAAAAAATAATAATGAGGGTGGAAAAGGCACCCGAGAGAAAGAAGAACAGAAATGGGATGCAGGTTGCTAAACAGCAATGTCCTACCAGTGACAGCCCCCTCCAGAGAGTTTCTCTTGCCCACCCCATCAGGGTGCAGACAATGGTCCACCTTCACCACCCAGCTCCAGGTTCCACAGGGCTGGCATAGGCATTGGGGCAGGCAAGAGGAGATTCATCCTTGAAAGCATCTGGCTCTCTGTGGGATTATTCTTCAGCTATTTGTAACTCCAGGTGTGGTTCCCTAGCACAGGTAGCACCCTGCTGCATCCATCCATCCCCTCAGCAGCAGCTGAGGTGGATGGGAAGCAGGAACCACAGCTGAGGCTGGGGAGGGAGCATCAAAGGCGGCCCCAGTCATCACAGCAGGCAGAACATGATGAGACAGGCACAGTCTGGCTGTTCAGCAGGACAAAGTTTTAACAGGCTTAACAACAGCATCAGCACTGATCATTAGGCAATTACAACTGCTGAAAGTTGACAAAGCACCAGGACCAAATGAATTATCTCCCCAAATCCTGCAGGCAGGAGCATGGAAAAGAGAAAAGTCATCGTCAACAGCCTCTGATAGCTCACTGGGTGCAGCACAGTAACTAAAAACTAAAGGGCTGCTCGTTTACTTGCTGTTTGGAGAGATGAAAGGGAAAGGCCAGGAAATGAGATCTTCAAAAACACTCTCATCACTCAGGGAGCGGTGGGAGGGAAGGTCCTGGAAACACTGATACAGCCAGGATTGCTCAGCGCCTGGGGATATCTGATTCAGAGGAAGGGACTGAGTGTGTTTGGAAAGGGAAGGCAGATTTTGGCTGGGGGAGTTCACTTCTGAATCATCCCCAGCGTGGTTACTTGCTCAGTTCTGCACATTCCTGCACAGCAGACAGCGCCAGCCAAGGGGACAGTCGTGAGCTCTTCTTGAGGATGTGCCAAAACCCACTCCTCCAGGGATCTGCAGAGTTTAATCCATGTGGGACCACGGTGACTCCCTGCTCTGCTCCCTTGCAAACCACGGGATGCTCAGCTCTGTCACGCTGTGCTTCTCAAGCACAGCCCTTCACTTTGAGTGACTAGGCACGCTTTTCGGAAAAACATGCAAATGTGATTTAAAGACTCTAAGTGATACAGAATATATCACATCCCTTGGGAACCTGTTCCAGGGGGTAATTATTCTAATTCCTAAAATCATGCGTCTCATTTGCAGCTGGAATTTTCCAAGGCAAACCTCCATCCCCCATCAGCAGCTCTGCCTTGTTTGCTGAATTAGGGAGAGGCTCAGCAGCAGAGATCTCCTCCCTAAGTTCACTTCTGAACACAGGCTTAGATGACCGATGCCTCAAGCAAAGTTCAGAGCACATCCCCTGAGAATGCCATCTCTCTTGGGTCCTATTTCAAGCCCAGTGGTCTCAGTTGAAAGAGTCATGCTGGATTCAAGAGGCTTTGAGCGAAGTCTTAAATCTCCAGACGTGTTTGGAGGGTGAAAGCTGATACTTTCAGCCATACCCAGAAGCTCCTGATGCAGAACAGCCTCCAGAAAGCCAGGGGACATGTTTGCACTGACAAAGCACCTCCTCTCCACCTGCCTGCCATAGCTCAGTGGTCCCTGCAAGGCACGTCTGCCCAGTGAAGGGCTTGTGTGGATTTTTATGGCGAATTAATTGAACATATCTACTCAGTAACAATGGAAGAAGACTGAAAAAGCAGAGGTCAGGGAATGAGGGAATTGCAGGTAGAATTGTTCATTTTAATTACTTGTCTTCATTAATGTGAGGTTTCTGGATCCTACGGTGATGACTAATGGGTCAAAATATTTGCATGAGTGAATATACTTCCACAAAAGGACACATGGCTAAAGGGTGGAACAGACACAGAATTTTTGTTGGATTTTCCAGGGGCATTTTCACCACAAGATGAAAAGACTTCCCAGATCCCAGCAGTGTACCAGAGGGGAGCAACCCTCGGTGCAAGATAAACATTTTTATGCGGCACAGAAGTACCCAGGAAAAGCGCAACAGAAGGTGTAAATAAGTGACAAACGAGGTAAAACATGGGTTATACTTGAGCTGCTTGTGTCTCCTTGGCAGTTGAACAAGTTGGATACAAGCATCAGGGCTACCTGCGCTCCTGACAGCGCAGAAAGGAAACAAAAGTTTGGAACAAGCCAAACACATTCAATTTGCCTGAATAATTTAGGCTGCTGAGTTATCATGTGCTTCATGGACTGTCATCGAGAAAAGCTGTACTGCAGAAGAAAGGTCTGTAAATCAGTGCATCTGAGGGACCCAAACTAATCAGAGAGTGGCTGCAAAAGCACCGCCTGTCAGAGCAGATGCAGGACATGGAAGTCACCTGGCAGGAGCTGCGAGGCAGACAGCAGTCCTGCACTCCAGGGATGGCTCCTGCTGATGGAGACACAGGGAGGCCGAGTAGAGAGTGGCACCAAGAAAACATGACTCTCACTGAAAAGTGCTGGTAAGCAGCAGTGTCAGTGGCACAAATAACAAATAAAGGGGCAACAGGAGAGCTGGAAGGGACTTTTGACAAGGGCATGGAGTGATAGGGCAAAGGGGAATGGCTCTAGACTGCCAGATTTAGATTAGTTACTAGGAAGAAATTCTTTTCTGTGAAGGTGGTGAGGCAGTGGCACAGGTTGCCCAGAGAAGCTGAGGATGCCCCATCCCTAGAAGTGTTCAAGGCCAGGCTGGATGAGGCTTTGAGCAAACTGGTCTAGTGGAAGGTCTCCCTGCCCATTATAGGGGGATTAGAAATAGATTATCCTTAAGTTCCCTTCCAACTCAAACCATTCTGTGATGTTGATGGACTGGCAAACATAGAGAGTGAAAAAGTCAAATATATACAGAGTACCCACCCAGGGACACACCTGAGTGTGCCAGACAATCCCCAAAGGTATTTATACTCTCCAGTAATGCAGCTCCTGCTCCCAAAAACACCGGCGCTCTGACTTTTCCCGAATTACTACTGTGCACAGTTTTGACTTCACCTTTCTAGCCAAATGCCTTTTCCCTAACAGGAGCTGCCCCTACATAACTTCTCACTGAGCTGTACCAAACCCAAAAGCACAGGTAGTTGAGTTGAGGAAGTCGTTCCTCTCTCAGGTCAAACCCCTGGCTCGCGAGCTATTTGCCATTCAACCAGCAGACTGGGGAACGAGCAGACAAGGCAGCACCACTCGCACCAGCTACTCCTCCGCCTCATCTCTTTAATGAAGCCGACACTTCCAAAGCAGTCAGAGGAAATCAAGTGCTCGACCTATTTTGGTTTGCAAGAGATGAGGACACCCACCTCTCTTGGCTTCTCACAAAAATTTTCAACGCCCTTCGCTCTTACGTTTTTCACATAAAACAGTGCAGGAACAACCACAAAACCTGCTCTCTCCAGCACACACCCCAGCACCAAGTCTTCTCCCTGGGAACTGCCAGAAGCTCCTCGCCTTCCACCCCCACCAGCTGCATGTCCTCAGCACCCCACAAGACATGGCACCCCCTCATCAAAAGGACTCTCCCATGACTGTCCCCATAGTTCCAGCCATGTGCCAGGGCGGCTCTGCGGCACAGAGCTCTCCAGCACTTCCCTAAGATGCAAGGTAGCATCTGTGGTGAAATCTCACCAAATGATCCAAGATAGTTTTCTCCAGCTGGGACTGATTGAATATAGCCTGGGCACCGGATGATGTGGGAAATCAGTCGTAGCCGAGCACAAATTGCATGCATAGAGGTAATTACTGCAGCACAAGGTTGGTAGCACCACTACCCACATGACAGTATATCTCAGCAATTTTCATTTCCTATTGCTTCAATTCAGAGAGGGGTTTTTTTCATCTTTTTTTTTTTTCTCCTTTTTTTTTTCCCTGTGGTTCAATTTACTCCTTTTCCTGCAGGGAGTGAGTTAACCCAGGATTTCTTCAGGATAAAGCTCTGATTTCACTACAGCTAATCATTCCACATATCCAGATGTTCCCCTGTTTATGACACCCAGACCTCAAGCACAACCCATCTCGACCTGGCTCCATTTCCCTGCTCCAGGTGTGACTGTCACTGCCCAAAGGTGAGGTGACACAGCAGTGACCGCTGGTCACCCACTGCCATGTGCCATCACCCACAGCCAGCTGTGGACATTGGTAATGAAACACAACGTGCTGGTAGCTAATGAAGCTGGTTACAAAGCAAGTCATTCTTCACACTTGAAAAGGGGTGAAAATACAATATGGAAAATGGAACAGAAAAGGGTTTCTGCTGAAAAATAAAAACACTAAGAGAGCTAATGCTGAGAGCTGGGAAGCTGATCATTACTATTACAGATACTCAGCAAAAATAGGGCCACACTATGCTTACTGTTATTATACGCATTGTGACTAACATATATCTATAATATCTGCAACGGAGAACTTATTTTCCAAACAGACACAGGGGTTAAATGCAGGATAGAAAGGGAAATCACTGCGCAAAGGCAACACACACCCAGCCAGAGCCTGGCACATCCCACACTCCTGCTCCCCAGCCCACCCACTCCCCTGCATACCTGCATGTACCATGAGGAAGGGCTGCCAAACTCCTTAATAATTCTGTGACCCATTTAAAAATATCTAGTCTTACATTCATATATGCTGTATGAGAAATAAAATATAGCGCTCGCAAGTTTTGAGCGGCAGCACTTCTCTCAAGACAGATAAAAGCTGCAAGTTCTCTTTGCTTTTTGGTGCCAATTATTACAGAGTTTTGACTTATATATTATTACATAGATCATTTAGTAAAACAACCTACATACAAACCCAGTGGTGTGTCTCCCTTCAGCAGTTATCTGCAGGAACTGGAGCAGTTTAGACACTCACCCATATCACCATATTTTGGAGACGGGCAGGCTCCTTCCCCTGCACCCAGGGGAGATGCAGGCCCTGCCCTACAGCTCTCCACAGCATGGAGCCTAATTAAGAGAGGTCCAAATGATTTATCATTATTGCAGATACTGATTTAATTACACCACTTTTTTTGGAGGGGAAAAACAACAGGCACCCAACTTGTACGAGCCCCTCTGGAGGTGCCAGTCCAGCGCCGTACCCGAATCACCCCCGCACTGCCAGGGCATGTTTCAGTACCCTGGGAGGGATTTAACCTGATGGCAACCACCAGTGCCCAGAAGGCAGCTCTCAACTCGCCGCGCCGTGTGCCCTGCACCCGCAGAGCCGACGGTCAGCGCGCTGTTTGTGGTGATTATTCCTTTAATAAAGGGCCCTGTATTTTCCAGCGGCTGCAAAATTGATGCAGGTTGCCATGGTAGGCACACACTTTCCCATTTAGTAGAATAATAGGCAGCTTTGTATAATTCACTGATTTCAGATGATTTCTCACTCCAAGCACAAGTCGCTCAAGTTACATAAGTCACCTGTTGTTTAGTCAATCTGGCAATTTTAATTAGAATAAATTTTTATGATTCCTCTTTGCAACACTTAGAGCTGCTCTGCCACCAGAATGCCAAGATGTCTGTAAATTATACAGGCCCCAATCACATCTTTTTTTGCTGTTTTAATTACAGTAACATTGCAGCATTAATCATGTAAGCCTCTGTTAAACAAGTAACAGCCATCCTCCATCATAATTAAAAAGAAAGGCCAAGCAAACAGGAGCTTTGGAGTTTACCATATTTTCCCTGAAAATTATATTTTAACTTAAGAGTTTCACAAACAGTAGTTTTATTTGGCTCTAATTAGTGTTGTGAAGGAAACACCAAAAGGTTAATAAGAGATGGTTAGTTTGTAATGCAAGTTTCCCAGTGCCAGCCCCAGCAGTTCAGTCTGTTTTCAGAGTCATTAACGATGTAGATTGATTACAGGAGGAGATCGGGAAGTGCTGGCTTGCTGCGTTAGCAGAAGGTTTGGGTTTATTCATATACCTTCCCTACTGTTAAATCTGGTGACCATTACCTTGTCCATTTTGCTAAGCTTAACTGCTGTGAGATAGAAAGTGTTAAAGGTTTCCTCAGAGGTTACTGACAAAGGGGAAAAAAAGTCCACCTGAGCCTTTTTTTGACTTGTTTTTAAGGCAAAAGGAAGCTGCAAGCTTGATTGAACTGTTTATTTATATTAAAGTATCTGAAAATCCAAGTATTGGGTAGTGGTTTTAGAAAAGGATGCTTTGGAAGAGCCAGGGTTAGAGCCGCCCTGTCCTTCAGCTGAACCCCGAGACAAAGATCTCTGCAAAGCTTTTGCTTGGGCTGGAGTTTAGGAACAGTTAACAAAACCAAGCACAAATAGAAGCTGAAATTCTCTCATCAGAAATAGCACTTCTTCATATCTTCTATAAATTGCTCTCCAGTCACCCAGCAAAAATATGGGTAAGCAATGACTGAATTTGACAAAATCTCATTAAAAAGTACAATAAAACACTAGAAACTCTCCAACTTTCTGGGCTGATCATTCATCCATTACAAACCTACACAACAGGGCACAGATTCAAGTTTTAATTTTTCTCTCGAAGTTGCCAAAATGCTCACATCTGGTGAGTGTTCTCTGTGCTTAGAGGGAAAGGACTTGAGGACCTAAAGGTTATAACTCCTGTGACCCTGGATGAAGTAATTCAGTGATGAAGACACTAAAAGAACTACCTTTGAAGGAACCTGAAAACTGAAGGAAGAGTGCCACTAATGTGAGATACAGGATAATGCTTCTTATGCAAACAAAGGAGGTTGCACATCTGTTAGTTATTTAGTTCTGATGTTGCAAAAAGGAATTTGCTTCACTCATTGCTACAGAGATTACTTCAGTGTCACCCCTGCCCCACCATTACTATCTAGCAAGGACTTCTCCAAGCTGTGCTCAAAGTTACAGAGCTAGAAAACTAAGGAAGAGCAAAACAAGGGATCTGTCCATGCCAGCCAGAATATCTGTGCATGGATTAAACCTCCTCGAGTGACCTGCTCTGCTGTGACACAGTGTGGTGGTGACGGGAGCTGAGCCCATTGGTGGGGCAGCCTGTCCCTCTGTCCATTTCTGCCTGTCCACAACACCCTCTGCAGAAGGAGCTAAGCACATACCTGGCAACGATGAGGGACATCCTGAAGAGAGACTCATTAGCCTGAGCACTTGACAGAATTTTTTCCCAGTTACATTCACTGGTCTAACAAAACATATTATGTTCCCCCATAATCCAGGTCGGGCAACGTCAGCAGGAGTTTGGGGAGGATGGAGAGAACATGTACAAAAGCATCAGTAACCACCACACAGCCATCCATGAGCTGACTTAGATGCTCAACAAGTGATCACTTAAAAGTCAGGAATCATAAGACAATCAACTCCTCTTCCCAAAGCCCAGCTTACCCACTCGTCATAAAAATCCTTCTCTGGGGTTTCAAAGTATTGTGAGAAGCTGATTGTTCCCTCCACACTGGCCACTGCAGGAGCACCACTGAGCTCACTGAGGCTGCTTTACCAGAGAGCTGTGCAATAATACAGAAATCAGGAGAGCTGTAATAATTGACATTGCCCTGCAAAGAAAGCTTACAGCATTTATCCATCTTAAGGGATGTGCTGTCACTCACATATGAATGTTATACTTTATGTCTTGTGCTGCATATATGAATACAAGAAAGTAGGTATTTTTATTAATTTGTAGAAACTTCCAGAGAAATGCAGCCTCCAAAGCCCTAGAATATGTCACTTAGGTCTTCATGTATATACAGCTTTACAGAAAGCCTTTTCTGCAGAGTAAAATGGAGATGCAGGTGGAACGACTGCTGGAAATCAGCTTAAAAAATCAACAGTTTCTAATACCTGTGTTTGCCTCCAGTTAATAACATTAGTCATGTTCTCAATTCACAACTGGAATGCACCCAGATAGTATGGAGATCAGCATAAGAACCAACTGGAATATTCTAGATAAAACATGATCCCCTAAATGATGATATATGTGAATAATTTGGGATACAACCAGCTAGAAAAGTTTCAGTGAATATCATGTGCCCAGTTCTACTTCACGTCCAAAGCTTATTTCTATAGTGTGTGATAGTATAAAGAAGACTTAACATAACCATTTAAATATAACTCATTTCTATTCAAAGAACCCTTCATCTTGCTGGAGTTTATGGGACTCAGACACAATTAAACCACCTCTGTGAGCAAAGTTACACAGATGTGGAAATGTATGCAGGATCAGGTCTTTTCAGATGACATTTCACGCAAACCTTTACTGCTGATCTGGCACCAGAAAAGTGGAAGTGATGCTTTTAGAAGCAATTCTCTGTAGAGATCCATTACTGACATTGCTTAAAAACCCTCTCATTTTGATTTTAAAGCTTTTCCACTATTTTATGGCTGTGGGGACTATTTCTAACACTGTCTTTTTTATGATTAGTGTGTGCTTATTATTTTCATATTTTCTATTTCTATTTTTATCTTAGAGAATCACTGCCTCATTGGACCAATGATTTTCTTTCTACAATTGATGGTTAAAATACTGTTTGGCACTGGGAATTAAGACAAGTTTGAAATCTGTTGCTTCTAACATTAAAAACATATATTTGAAATATTTCCTTTCTGATTTCTATGATGGCAAGAGCTCCTATGACTTATAGAGTACAAGAATGGCTCTCGCTCAAGGCAAGGTGAAAAAGGTAATAGAATGCATTTAAGCAGATCTAGGTACTCGTATACATCCACACAAAGAAAACAAGCCAAACCTGCACAAACACTATGTTTGGAAGAGGGCAAAGGGATTTAAAGAAAAAAATCCCAGTATGAGCAAAACCAAGGGAGGAATAACTACCTGAATCACAAAACAGAGTATCTAGCCTCAAAGATGCTAATTCAGGTCCTGAGGGATCTAATCAACCTCTTTGTTGAAGTAAAGATAAAACTTTTTGACAGCAAACACTTTCTGATAAAATGGAATTTTCAATTACCCTGTGAAACATCTGGTCTTCACTGCCATTTCCCAGGAAAAGCACCACCACACTGCAGCGTTGGAAAACATTTCATGCTGAGACTCCCCCATGTTGCTGGGAGGAACAGGTGTCAGGAGCTTCAAACCCGACGGCAAAGCTCCCGCGAACGCCGGCATCCCCCACCGCTGTCCAGGGAGGCAAAGTGGTGCCGGGTCTCCTTGCTTCAGCTCCTTGCTGGAAATCAGAGTTCCCTCCAGTGCTGAACTTTGAGTCAAGGTTACACCAAGACAAATGAGAAAATCCGCCCCATCTTGCAGTAAAATAGGCCAAGACATGAAGGAGGACCCCAGGATTTATCCCCGTCCTCCAACAGACTTCTGCAGTCAACCCAAAACGTTGCCGAGATCCAACAGCCGATTGATTGAAAGCACCCCTTTCTCAGACAAATCCGTTTGGAAGTTCAGCTGAGGACGGCCGTTAGGAAAAGAGTGCATACAAACTTCTAGCAGTGCTTAACACCTCCTCAAATAAACAAACAACTAAACGGCAGCGAGGCAATCACCGAAGGTGGAGCGGCACCAGTGCCCGCCTTCCTATGCATCCCATTTGGTATCAATTAGCAAGGGAAGGAAAACAATTCTGGGCGATAATGAACTCCAAATTGGGTACATATTAGAGCAATTAAAGCCATCTTTTCATCTGATGAATTTATAATCAATAATTAAGATCCTGAGGTAAAGAGGGACTGGGCAGAAGTCCTGCTCCGAAAATAAGCAATGTGGCTGAGCTCCAGGCAGTATTTCTGATGACCTGCTGCTACCCACTAAAGCTCAACACTCTCCACACCATGGTTTGCCATTTTTCTGGAAATCTAAGTCATTCCCAAAGGAGGAGAAAGGGCTCCTGCCAGCAGGACTGGCAGCTGGTGTCACTCCCACCCAGGGGTGGCACCAGGGCAGCGAAGCACCAGCAGCTCCCTGGGGCTTCCATGCCCATGTACCCACCACCAGTGCCAGCTCATGCACTGGTTTAAGAAGACAAAGGAGCTTGGACCCATCCAAGCCTATCTCTTTCTGCAGGAAATCCAGCATCTCAGTAGGCCAGATAGGTCCACACTAACCACTCTGAGCCACCACAGAGGGATTGCTCTCTACTCCCCAGCTACAAGGATTTCTGCCAACCACTGCCTGCCTTGGCAGATCCAGGTTTACCCACCGAGCAGATAAAGACTCACAAATTGGTGGGACAAAGTCTGAGAGCGGGCCATTAACACAGGACTCGTGGTGTCATAAGCTGAAGTCCAAGACTAGCAGAGACTGGCCAAAGGCACACCTCACCAGCTCCCAGCCAGGAGATCACTACCATTGACAAGCAAATTCCAACAAAAACGACTCTTCCACCCCATTTCTCTGGGATTGCATGAGATGCAGTTTGGGCAGGGACAGCAAGCAAAAGCAAAGCATGGGGACATGAGCCACCAGGCTGCCCCTTCAGACACAGACTGTGTGTTCAGGGCAATAGTCAGCCATGGGTCCTGCACATCTTTGTCACTGAACTTCTTATGTTTCTTCTCCACCCTGCCACTCTGTCCCAAAATCGGGTAAAAATTACCATGCCAAAACCATCGCTTTAATCATGTGGGAACCACTGTCATCACCATCATCTCAGCATCTTGATTTTCCTGATTATTTTCTGCAGTCCCTGCTTGACAAATCAGCTGAGAAAATACTCTCTTTACCCTTTTTTTCAGCTTCTATGACATTGACTACTAACTTTCCCAGCTGTGTTGCTCCTCTCATTGCTCCACCAACACCCCAGTAACCTCGCAGCCCCCCTGCTCATCTGCACAAGACAGCATGGGCCCCGAGGGACAGGACAGCTGGCCCCGGCACACCTGCCTGCAGGTGCAGCTGGATGGCAATGCAGCACTTGCATGATACTTTCCTCCCAAAAATAAACCAGACCCAGGAGCACCAATCCCCTCAGCCATTGCAGGACTGGGAGACAGACAGAGGTTGCTTTTGGAAGTTGCCTTCTGGAAACACGCCTGATTTTTGGGGTGTGTTTTACGTGCAATGAGGAGTCCACGCTACAGTGGAGTGAACCATATTTATTTCCATCTGACTCTACCAATGAGCTCTGCCTTCAACTCATCCTCTTTAACTTATTTGCATTGTTATCAGAGCCAGCACGCAGACTTATCAGAAATGTAATCCCTGTAAAACCCTATCTGCAGTCCACTGAGATTGTTTTTTTTTGCTGAAGAAATGTGACAAAAAATTAACAGATGTTGCTCAGACCATTCACCAGGATGGGAATCAATTATGAACATTTTTGCTCCTACAGTCATCCCTTACTGCAAACGCATGTCAGGAAACCCTCTCCTGATCGAAATGAAAAAGCATTCCTTTGTAGTAGAAGAATAATAAATGATAGCTATCAGCCTGCATTCTCTGACACGGCGCCGGTCCGCAGAGAATTAAACTGCCACTGTACAGTTGTATAAATGTTTAATTTTTTTCATCTTTGGCCACAGTAGGGTTGTCTGGAAATACATTATCGCTGCGGATGCCATCCCTCTCCAATTAGTGTGGCTGGCAGCATGGAATGGGTAGGTGACCTCTGCGTTCCCCTCCTCGTGGAGTCTTACGGGGTTAACTACGGCCATTTAACAGACTCTATCGAGAATTAATACAGCGATCAGCTTCTCTCCAGAAAAAAACTCACATTCGGTGGCGCAGATGGCAAGAACTCTCTCTCCCTTGTTTGACTCTTTTATGACAGCAAAACAAAGGCTTTTAATGATGTTTACCATGAATTGAATTAAACAGCTGAAGACCAGTTCATAATCACAGCATTTTGTTTTCATATCCTTAAGTCTTTTAGCAGTGGGGCTTCCAGTTGAGCCTCAGCTACAGCTTATCTCAAGATATAGCCAAGTGCCCCGAGGCTCCCCTGCGCTGGAGCACCAAACTGCATTCAGGCTTCTTAATTGAAAAAGACAGGATGTTTGCATAGGATGTTTGCATCCCTCAGACATTAAAAGCGACATTCATGCCCAAGTACAAACGACACTTGGGCTCAGCTGAACTCCTCTGACTTCTTTCCTCTAGCTAATACCAGTCTGATTTCAGAGCAGGGCTTCACCCCTGCACATGGGGATGACAAGAGTTGAAACCTGCCACCTATGCAAGGGAAAAGATGCAAACCCTCACCCACTGGCCTGAGCTAATCCCTCGTGGGATGTCTGACTAATTGCCTACATGCTGTGCTGACCTTTGGAAAAGCTGCCCACACCGTGCCTGTACGAGCTCCAGAGCTGGCGAGAGTAGCATGTGGACAAGGGCACACCTTCAGTGCTCCAGAGGGGAGTGTGGGCAGAGACCAGCCCTGGGCACAGCACCCGTAATTCCTGCCTTAATCCCAACTCTGCCACTCGCTCACTCACTGTCGGGCAGATGCTCAGGGCCTTGAGTTTTCTGCCTGTGAAAAAGAGGATAATCCTAACTGCCTGCTTACCTGACAGGCGTGGCATGAAGATTAATTTATATCTACCCAGCACTCTGACGATGCACATCATTATCCCCAGCAAGCACTAAGCATCCTCATTGCACACCTACTGAGGCAGCAGAGCCACCAGATGGGTCACGTGGGGGGGTGATGAGAAGCCCCCCAGGGCACAGGGCAGTGGCTCACCTTGCTCAGGGCCTTGGGACCCCATGGAAGGGACACTGGTGTTCAGCACATCGTTGACAGCCGTGTCGCAGTAGAGGCCCCGCTGCACATCATGCTCGCTGTCTGTTTGGTCGCTCTCCTCGTGGCCACTGTCCTTCAGACTGTTCCCTTCCAAGTCCTTGAACGTGGAGCTGCTGGGAAAACACAGCTGTCACTTACTGGGTGGGACAAGGTGGCCCTGAGACCTCAGCAAGCTGGGAAGGGAAGGTCCCTGGGATTGCTCCCCAGGCATGGAGAGCTGGGGCAGGGGGTGTGAGTGAAGCACCCCCTGCTTGGCACCTCTGCACCCCAAAGCACAGCATCCAGCCTGCACCATCCCTTCTGCCCGTGGGTATGGCGTGAGCCTGTGGGTACAGTCAGGCTTCTGTGGGTCTTATGGAAGCTGAGAGTGAAACAGGATTTGAAATAAAATTTTTAAAATATACATTAAAATGAGCTGTTTCTATAACTTGATTCCCCCATATCGTACTACTTCATATTGAAACGACATAGGATCTAAACTCCATTTTTTCAGGTTATAGGTCAAATCCTAATCACTTAACACTTGAAAACAAAAGTCTTCCTAGAAATGGGAATTTCTTTTCATCATGATGATGCCATTCTTGTTTTTAAAAATAGACCAGTGATTCTGGGTCCAAGTTCACACAGCTTTAAATCTGATACACAGTCAAACATCCTTGACAGCCCCTGCAAGCACAGCCACTTGCTGGGGAGATCCAAGGGCTGAGCTGCTCCCAGATTTCCCTCAAGGGCTAAGCAGCTCCACCACGCCATAGAACCCAGCTCCCAGGCTAGAGGGATAGTTCCTATGAAGACAGGCTGAGAGAGCTGGGATTGGTCATCCTGGAGAAGGCCTCGGGAAGATCTCTGAGCCCCTTCCAGTACCTAAAGGGGGCTTATAAAAAAGAAGGAAGGTGACTTTGTACACGGGCAGATAGTAATAGGACAAGGAGGAATGGTTTTAAACTGAAAGAAAGATTTAGAGATTTAGATATTAGGAAGAAATTCTTCTCTGTGTGAGTGGTGAGGCACTGGCATGGGTTGCCCAGAGAAGCTGTGGATACTCCATCCCTGAAAGAGCTTAAGGAGAGGTTGCACAGGGCTTTGAGCAACCTGGTCTAGTGGAAGGTGTCCCTGCCCATCGCAGGGGAGTGGAACTAGATGATTTCTGAGGTCCCTTCCAACCCAAACCATTCTAGACTCTATGAAGAATTGCATTTCTGGAAGCATTCAGGTCCCTTCTGCTGCTCCCCTAGGACACGGGGCTGCAGCAAGCATCAGGGACATCTTGAGATGTGCCTGCCCCCGGTGGCACAGCCACTCTGCACTCCTTCCACAATCAGCCTTGGCATGGGAAATCTGCACTTGTTGGGAGGATCCACCTGCACCCAGCACTCCGAACTTTCCCGCTGGCTGGTTTGGTGTGAAACATCAGTGGAAGACACGGCCTGTGCTTCAAAGCCCCAAAGAGCTGGAGATTTTCATTACTTTGAAAAGCCCTTTTGTGTCTCCACGGAAACCAAGCAGACCACCTACCATCTGATGCTCGGCAAAAGCGCGTGAGGGGGGAGCTCTGAAATACATATAAATTGGTAAACCTTCAAACATTACCTTTTAAATAAAGATGTCCCTGTTGAAGCCACTGACTTTGATTCCAGGCTACATCAAAGATTTTTAAGTTAAGAAAGCACTACAAATCTACAATTCATTTGTGTGCGTGTAGATGAGCGAGGGAAGCAGGCAGACAAAACAGGAAAAGTACAAATAGATTAATTAAGTGCTGGATTTGAGGAGATTCACTCACCAAAGATAGAAGAGCTAAAGCATCTTCATAAAGGCAAAGGATGAAAATGATGCCGCAGTATGTTACAGAAAATATTTTTTGTTCTCAGATGTCTGCACAGCATTCCTGGCACTCGTTGTACTTAAGATACAAGACAAAGGTAGGAAGCGAGGGGAACCGCTGTCCTACACGGAGCTGCTGTTCATAATGCACAGGCAACCCGTGTTACAACGCATTTATCTTCCCCGCAGTGAACCAGACCGTAATGCAGCAGCCACACGACATGTTTCCGCGGCTGACACTTCTCTAAAGGATGGGCAGGTCTGGGGGAGTCAGCGGCAGCAGCATTTCCCAAACAATACCGCTTCGGAGCAAGCCCCGCTGCGGCAGGCGGGAGCGCTGTTTGCCTTTATCTTAGGTGTGAACGAGGAAAGATTAATAGATTTGGGTTTTTTTTCAGCATGCCTGAAGACTCTCTGGCGAGGAGCAGCGTGGTGTAGGCAAGCCAACTCTCACGGTCGCATTAGCATCGTTAAACATCACGAGCCACACAGGCAAATATACCTGCCCTTCTCCGCCTGAACCCGCGCTGCTTAAACAATGCGCTCGCAGCTCCCTTACTCCTCAGATTTTTAGGATGTAAACAAATGGGATCTCAGCCAGGCAGATAATTGGATATTTTTACTGTTCAGATCAGATCTTAACACTTCAGAGCTGGCTCCTGCTCTCCGTAAAACCCTTGGTTCAGCGATGGCTTCTGCAGAGCCACCGAGTACGGGCACGGGCATGGGCATGGCTTGCTCGCCGCACACCTCGGCCGGTCCCTGGGGAGAAGAGGGGAGGTGGGCAAAGAGCTCTCGGCCACCTCCTGCGCCCGCATCCTGAGCAGGGAGCCGGCCCTCCCGCCCTGCGCGGTGGCGGCTCCTGATGAGTATTGATCGTGCTGTGTCAGTGCCTTTCCCCGCCTCGGCAGTCGCCGGGAGGCAGCGGCAAACCTCACCCCCTGCCCCGCGGGGGGATGCTCACCTCTAGTTTAACACAATCCAGTGGGTTTCATCCAGATAACCCCGGCGTTAACCTCCCAGAGACATTTCCTCACCACTGCTAAGCCTTGAGGAGACCAGTGTTTCATCCAAAGGGTTAAATTCCTCCAAGGGCAATTGCCAAGTTGCAATTGAACTGATTGTTTCCTTTTTACCCATGGAAGAAACCAGCCTAGCAAAGTGCTGGTTGCCTCAGTATTCAGACTAAAACAGTGAGCGTGCACACAACCCAACTACCTGCCTCCAAACAACTTTTCTTTTTTTTAAATTTTCCCCGCCTCACATGGCAGGGAGATCCCACCACCCAAATCTATCCCTTTATTCCTGTGCAATCAAATGGAATAAACTCTCAGAATTTGAAAGTTGTCAGGGTAACAGCACTCCACCTCACTCACTGCACCTTCCTGGTGCGAAGGAACCAAAGAGAAGGAAAAAAGATTTTCCTTTATTGCAAACCAAGAGCAGGGGGGCTTAATGGGACATAAGTACTGTTTTTAAAATCAAATGATTACTCTTGAAAAGTTTTGCATATTAAAATAAGCAAGTAGTATATAACACAGTACGGAAGGACATTAAACACTCAAGACTTGGCTGGGCAAACCCAAGCGCCTCCAAGAGAGCCTACGTACCTTTTTATTAGATGAGCTCTGCTGTTCACGTAGTTGGAATCAAAGGAGTAGTTTTCAGTCTGGAAGGAGGAAAAGAAAATGGAGATGGTTACAGGTCTGATTTCCATGACTGGGAACAGTCACGTTTGCAGGGCCAGGATGAAACCCCGCCAGAGGGAAGGAGCATCACACCATGGGACAGGCCCCTGCGAGCAGGACAGAGCCAGGCACGGAAAACTCCAGTTCTTGCTAGTCTTTCCACCTATTTTCACCAAAAAGAAAGGCTGGTGGTGACCACTGAACAATTTGCAGAGAAGAAACAATGTGACTATGCTCTGTTAGAAAACTAATTGCTTTTAATTCCCTGATGGACTCAGTTCTGTGTGTGTCAATTTGCCTGAAAGTTCAAAAGGTATTTTTCTTATTAGTGTATAATTAACATGTTAAAATATTTATTGCATAGATATGTAAATGCCAGCAAGGTAATCCCCTGTCAGAGAATTTAATGCGGGCACTTTTCTTTGTTTTACATCATTTCATTTGCAGAGACAGTGGGCTCTGTTATTAATAAAAAAGCAAACAATGGGTGACATGCTTAAAAGTTGGAGGGGAGTGAAAGGAGGGCAGAAAAGTCAAAGGACTTGTCACTTGCAAGCAAAACCCACTAACTCCCTCTGCGAAACGGCATCTTATAACCTCAGATTACACAGTTCCAGGGTTCTGGTGCTGGCAGCAGGTAAATAACCAAAAAAAGCAACCAGAAGGCCATGGTGGGAGCCATGTGGGGGCATGTGATGGTGCTGCATGGTGGGACACGGTGGGAGATGCACAGTGGGATGCAGTGGCTGTTGCATAGTAGGATGTGTGGGAGCTTCATAGTGGGATATGATGGGAGCCGTGGGGTGGGATGCAGTGGTAGCTGCATGGTAGGATGTGGTGTGGGGAGATGCATGGTAGGATGTGGTAGGAGATGCATGGTGAGTCACAATGGATGCCATGTGGTGGGACATGGTGGGATCTGCATAGCTGGGCCAGGATCCTTCCTGAGCTTCAGGGACCCAGGAGGATGCAGGTATCTTTGTACAAGTCAGGCACCACAGTCCACCTGTCCATCCACCCAAAGACCCCCAGATCTGCAGAGATCCCATCTAGGCTCCCACCAGCATCACCCCCAGCCCAGGGGATGCTCCTTGCCTCCTGGGCAGCAGAACAGGTAGACTTTCCTCTGCCCTCCTTCCTCTAGGACAACAGCAGCATCCTCTCAGGACAGAAATAGGGACATCCACCTGCCCCAGAGCCATGTCCTGCTTCCTCTCTGCTTTGGCTCCTCCTCACTCCATCCCCACAGGTTTTTTGCCTTCCCAAAGAGCCACTCTGTGATACTATGGCCTGTTTTTATGGCAATTATGAACATGGTAAAAATAAATGCATGCATCTTTAATGTCTCAATAAATAAAGGAAAGCAGAGTCTGCTGCTAACGTAATCACAATGGCAGGAGGCAGGGAGAGGGGCTGCTGCAGCAGAGCCGAACCTGAAATCCAATTGTACCCCAGCAGAGGTTACACCACTCTGCCAAGATAATAAAGCAAAGGCAGCGTTGGTTAAGTGTAACCTTTTCTGAAGTACAGCACAATATCTAATTTACCAAACAGGAACCTCCCAGAGAGAAACACACAAGGAGCTGCGAGCCGGGGGAGTTGGCCTAGCACTCAGCACAGCTCAGTTATTACTTTCACACAGTAATTACTGCTGGAGAGTCACGCAGGAGATTTACTGCACAAACTACTGGTCCCTGCAGTTCCTGCATCCTCAGTCCTGCTGGACGACTTTGATGGTTAGAGCTCAGGAGCAAACAGACACATGTATTTTTAAAGTATATGATGCCCAAGACTTTAAATGCCGCAGAAAATACCTGATCCTGTGTTTATCCATCAACTCTGACGCAGCCATCCCAGAGGGAGGGATGCAACCCCACAGCATCCACCCCCAGCAGCCGCAGTGTAGATCTCAGCCCCACAAAAGGAATGAGGGCAGCTGCACAATGTAGGGCAGGAGGGATGGGAGCCAGTTTCCACACAATCCCTGCTCAGTGGGGAGCCCCCTCTATTACCCAGCACCCACAGACATGGGAACAGCTCCCACAACCCCAGAGCCTCAGCTGGTTCCATCCCTGCATCCCCAGCCCCACTGCCATGCCTGGCAGCAGCGAGACCACGTGGACCCACCACTACCTCCATCACCTTCATCCCTGTATGTGCACAGTTCAGCCCTGGGAAAACCAGGAGAGAGACAGGTGGCCAGGAGGACTCAGACAGCAAATTTCAATATATACAAGTACATCACAGAGCTTTAAAATGTTCAGAGCAGTGACACCGCACTACCCAGGCTTCAGGGCCAAGGAATACCCAAGGTCATCTGCAGGGAACGCTTGACCATTGCCACCAAAATCCCTCCACAGGCTGAGGAAATGCCACACATGATGCCATCACATCTGCCACAGCCCAGATACAGACCTGGTGCTAAATCCCCCTCTGACCAACATCACTGGGAGCTTTGCTATTGATTTCAGACCAAAAAAGAAGACCGTATCCTGGCTCAGCTGAAACCATTCACCGACGAGTAAATTCCCTGTGATTTATGTTAGATGGCCTGGAGTAACATCCTTCCTGTGAGCTCCCTGTCCCACATGCCCCCCTGCTCGGGATGCTCTGCACCACATCACTGATGCAACCCCGGACATCCCCACGTGAGAGCGAGCGGGTTCCCGCGGGGTCGGTCACAACATCCGTTCCCAGGCTTCCAATGCCCCTGCCACTGGACACAGCACGAGTAATGCTAATTGCTTCCAGATTTCAGACAAAACAAGGAGCAGCCACGTGGCCACAAGGATGGGAAATCTGCTTCCCCCTGGGCTAGGGTCTGCACCCTTGGTGAGAGCTGCCTGTGCTGCCCACACTGGCACGAGGGTGGGCTGCCCGTCCTGCACACACCAGCACGCTTCTGCCAGTACACGGGGCAGCCCAGTGGTTTACAAGACCTTTCCTTAGCCATGGGATTATCCATCAAGGTTATCTCCATGCAGACTAGGGGATCAAAACAGAAAAATAAAAAAGAAATTAGATTTTTCATGGAGAACGGCTGCTTTATAGCTTCCATTATTCGATCGAAGTTCACCTGATTTAATTCTAGTTCATCCTGCGAGGTGCAATCACTTATAAACAGAGGTAAAATGATGGGAAGGAGAGCATCTTCAACATTTCAACATTTTAATTGGGAAAGGCTCCACTCCCTCTCTTAATGAGACCCAAAGAACAAACTCAAAGCACAAAAAAAAGGGAAAAGGTAAGGCTGGCTGGTGCTGATGAAAAGTGTGCTCTTCATCAAGTGCATCATCAAGAGGCTGGCCCTCATCTTCTTCATTATTTTGGCAAAAGCAAACAAACTGTCACTGTCTCACTAATCAGCATCGCTCCTGTAGAAATCAAAGGGGAGCCCAGCCCCAAGTCCAGCCTCTCCTTTCCATGTTCAGAGCTGGGTATGGCAAGGACCTCCCAAACACGCTGCCAACTCTTATCTCCTGCTCGTTGTAACACAAATAAAGAACACTCACACTTGTCATGATCAGCCCCTCAGCCTCTGTGCTATGAATAAACAATACATTCCAGACATTGGAAAGCACTGGATAAACACCTAGCATAAAGTCTGTGGTCTCTGCCTGCATTTCGCTTGGAGGAGAGAAATCCTGCTGTCCTCTGGGCTCAGGATTTGCTCTCCAGATGCAGGCATATTGGTGTCAATGCCATCAATGAGAGCCCTGGCTCGGCATACAGTTACCAGTGCCTAATTTGAAAAATGTTTTTAAATGCTGCCTTAGCAACACAAATATAAATATAACAACAGACACAGAATCGAGCAATCAGGAGGGAAATACTAAACTCTTTTTTCCCCCCAGCGGTTGCTTTCAGTTGAGGACTGCCAATTCCATTAAATTTTAAAAAAAATAAAAGATATACAAACATCAGTACAACTCTTCTTGACCTGGATATCGATGGGGGTGACTTCCCTGACAGCAAAAGGTCTGTTAGCAACAAGACTGCTCACTCTCTGCCTTAGAAAAAGAAATGAACCCCAGAAGATCCAAAGGTGGTTTAAGGGGAATTAATGCAAGTGCCAGTGGAAAAGGTCAGCAGGCTGCAACAACTCCAGACACCACCACTGCTATGGACTGCTGGAGAAACAGAGGATGCTGGCTGGGGTTGGTCCCCAGGGTGTGAGAGATGTGTCCTGGGCCATGCCAGCAGGCTCAGAACAGCACAGCCGTGCCCGTGTAGCCTGCTCGCCTCAGGGCGAACACCCAGGATCTGGTTCTTTATGACTCTTCCTTCTTTTCAGCTATTTCAAATGTGGGGTTTTTTTCCAAACTAATATCCATGGAGGTGAAAATCCATCTTTCACCACTGCATCTGGATCCAGGCTCTTGATGGAGGGTTTGGTTTCTCAGTCCACGCATCAGCCCCCAGCAAAGTCCACAGTTGCTCAAAGCTGGACGCATCTCTCCTGAACTGAAGTGACAGGTATCCATCCCTCTGCCACTCTCTGCCTCAGAAGACGACTCTAAAGCATCTCAACAAAGGTTTTTTTGCCCTTCTTCTCACTTCAGGGTGAAAACATTTCTAGCTTTCTACAAATTATTGTAAACCTGCTGCAACCTCCTGCCAAAGCATGTAGGGACACTTCACAAAATCAGCTTCATAAAAATGACACATTTAGCGCCACTTTTTCAGGGTTATCCCTTGAGCCTTTTTTTTTCCTCTACGTGCCTTGTTAATAAAGCTTGCATGTCACCCTTTATTATTAAAAAACAAAGCGGACCTTTCTCCAAGGCTGCAATGTGCATCTCTCCTTTTGGGTTTCAGAAAGTCCTCCAGAAACATGCGACGGCTCCTCATCCTCTGCATCAACCTGCACATCTTCACCCGGAGCACTGGTCTCCTGACTTTCCCTCCATGCTGTAGGCATCATAGGGGACCACAGAAATGGCAAACTGTTCCCAAAAATCCACTGGGCCTCCCTGGTGGGAAGGGCAGGGTTCACAAGACCGCTTCTCCTGGTCCTTCTGTATTCTCGGTCCTGCTCTCCATGGGCCACTCAATCACAGCCTCCAGCATCTGCAATAGAACTGTTGCTGCCTATTAGGAGATCTCACCAGCATTTAATTCTTATGGTTTGAATTATATTGTGGGTGATATAGAATTCATGCAAATTAAATAAGAACACTCCAGCTGCACTTGGGAAACAGAGAAAATTTCAAAGTAGGGCCCAGGTCAAATGAAGTACGCATCAGCAATGAGGGAAAGTCATTATCATTTACCAAGCTGCTTATTTAGCCCATGGGAAATAAGCAAGCAGTCTGAGATTCCTTCCCGCTGGGAGCAGGCGCTGTATGAAACCCCACAGAAATCTAACCCCATGGTCCTGAGAGGAACAGCCAGGCTGGTCCTCATGCTCTCACACCCAGCACTGCAGCTGGTCTCTCTCCGCACACCGGTGGAACACTCGTCAGATCCAGATCCGGGCTGGGAGCGGATCACAAAGGACGTCAGGAGAGATTTTCTCCCATTGTGTGTGATGCCACGTAATTAGCCCCTGTGCTACTGGCTGCTCACAAGGACGCTGCTGCCTCAGAGTGTGGGTCAGGGGCCAGGGCCGGTGACCACACATGGTGCCTGACCCACTTGAAGAGCTTTGCTCCTCCTTCCCTGCACTCTCCGCCAGCTCTGCTCAGGCACTGGCAGCATCTGTGACATCCAAAACCACGTGTGGGGGTCTGAGCACCGTGGCCACAGCCTGGAAGGTGTATCAGCAAGCAGACCTGTATTTCCCACTTCCTAACTTTTCAGAATTGGCAACTCCTGGCATTGTGTCAGAGATGTAAGAGCAGAAGCAGCCCAAGGCTTTGGGTTAAACACCAGTGCAAATTCCACCCAAATAGCTACTGGGGCTTCCACCGTGGGGGAAAGTCAGCAAATGCTGATGGACACGGTGAGGAGAGCGATGCCTGTGTCACCCCCAAGCAGCCCACCACCTCTCCTCCAACAGCCAAGCTGTGCTGTGGCTCTGAGACCCTCACAGGCTCAGGGCCTCTGGAAAGGACCCATCTGGCCACCTGTGTCCATGAGCAGCTCCAGCTACATGGGCACCAGAGCACAAGCCGGGGGAGAGGGGCAGAGGACGCACCTCTGACCATCAACAGCCCCAGGCAAGACAGAAGGAAAACATGAAGCAATTCAGCTTCTAAGCAGCATTTAAGAGCCATTCACCTGGAAGAGCTGAAAGGACCTGACCTCTGGCATCTCCCTCTGCAGCCATCTCCCCACACCCAGCTTGCTGCCAAAGCCTCCCATACAGGAGACTGCAAACTGTGAACTACCAACATAGCGTCTCTGAAAAAGTAAGTGCATTTAGCATCTGATATTGATGTTTTATAATTAGATGTAATACAGCAGATCATTTTCCTGCCCTTGATCAATGAAACCAGGGTTGGGTTTGGGGTTGGGCTGTTTTGCAGACACTCTGATTGCTGCCTAAGTCTACTGGAGCAGTGCCTCGCTCACTTCAGCAGGAACGAGCAGAGACAAGGATGTGCAAACACAGCATCCATTTAGATTTACTATCCCCGAAATATAAACAGAATATTTATTTCTGGTCTTTTAAGCAGTAATTTCAAATTTAATGAGGTACAATGAACATTCCTCAGAGCTAGACTCTATGGCTACTTAACACCACCAACCCTCTAATTACTACTGCAGCTTAAATAAAGGGCATTTGGTTCTGATGGACTTTATTAAACACCGAAGGAAAAGAGTCCAGCCTCCATTTTCTCTTGATGAAATAAAAAGCATTGCAGAGAAATCACTGGGAGAGTGATTTTAGCATCACTCTGCTCATCAGAGTGAGCAGAAGTATCAAACCAGACTATTACAGTGCAGTTATCCCACTAATCCGTGCTGAACTCCTGTCCCCTCCCCAAATAAATATAGGCTTTGTCATTTTTTGTTTGAAAATGGATCGCAGGCAAGAGGAAAGGAGCTGCTGAGAAGTGATTTCAAAAAAGGGTATAGGATTAAAAACTCAGATTGAATCCCAAGAGCAGCAACACACAACAAAGCCAAAACTGCCCCCCACAAAGCCATAAATAGTGTCACCCAGCTGGACTTGTCAACAGATCAGATATACACAGTATGGTTTTGAAGAGCAAAAATGCAATCCTAAAAAACTGCCTTACATCCAGATGGCATCTATAACCCAGAACTCATTGGTGGACGTGGCACAGGGGTCCCTCCATCAGAACGATTGGGGCAGGCACCTGTTTGACACCACGCCTCAAAACTGATTGAAAATCAAAATACTGACCCAGAAGTGAGGCAGGCTTTCCGGGGGAGAGCTTATAGACACATTTCCTGGACCAAGAGCAGCCAGGAGTCTGACCATGCCCCAGCAGCTGCCCAGAGCTTCCCCCCTGGCTGGGACAGGAGGGATTTGGGGGCAGCGGGGGCAATGCCTCCCTCCCACATGCCCACTGAAGGGTATGGGGCTCAGCTTGCTGGCCCCCTGGGGCACAGCCTTCTGCACTGGGTTGCTGCCTCAATACGCCAAGGAAAATTCCCTGCAGGGACGTAAAGCCAATAAACCTAATAAAAGGGTTTTTTCCCATCACCTGTGCTTGGGACTTTCAGATGTGTAATGGATCCATGCATGCAGCTCCCAGCACAGACTACACCCCTCCCTAAGTAGTGCAAGAAACAATCTGGATCTAATCAGCAGCCCCAGGGTAATGGGGCATGACTTACAGATTTGTTAAAAAACCTTTCAGAGCTGTCCTTTCCCTGCCTCTTGCCATTAGGAATGAAAACAAATATAACAGATGAACCTTTTTTTAAACGTTCCCATCGCTAGGGCTAAATAAAACTCCTTGTCATTCACCTTCTGGAGAGGCAGGTCAGGCCGATGCGTTTTGTAGGGAACAGGAGAAATCACAGATTTGTCACTGCAAAAAAGAAAACTATAAAAAAAGAAAACGAAAGAAGGAAAAAGAAAAACCAAAAATCATTGCAGCTCAGCTAAAAATAGAGAAGGTGTGAGATGCTGCTGCCAATTCTGCACATCAGAGTGATGGGATGCCAGGCTGGCCACCCCGCTGGATGCATCCCCAAGTGTGCACAAGTTCCAGGGCAGTCGGGGGAACAAGGACCTTGGCCCTGTCCCATTTTTCAGTGCAAACCCCATTTCTTCTGATTTTTGGGCAAGCAGACAGTGCTTCACATGTCACCTACACACCCCACAGATGTCTTCATCCTATGGCTTCACCAGAGGCTGCATCTGGTCCCATGCGTGCCCAGGGCACATAGTTATGCACATCCAGACCCAGCTCTGGAGTGGAACCTCCACACCAGCAGCTCCCACCTGGCTTCAGCTAAAATCCCCCAGCACTGGTGGATAATAAAACCAAGGCAAACACTGTCCTGCGTGCTTATGGTGTTATCATTTACATTGTTTATCTGGAATTGCTTGGGAAGGCTTGCAATCAGGACAGCCTCAGGCAGCTCCCACTCAAAGCCTCCAGGGAATTTCGCTCACAACAAAACTCTTTATCAAAACCAGTTTTCCCCTGTTTTAATTTTTTTTCCCTACTTGGGGAGAAAAACACAGCTCTCCAGCCCACAAAATTACCCTGCAGCCATGAGACTGGCTGTAAACCTGAGCAGGACCAGCCTTCCTCCTGCTGCCATCGCTGTCCTCGGCACCACGGCACCATGAGCAGAGTCCAGCTCAGCTCAGCTCATCCCCCCTCAAAATCCACTGCCTCCCAAAGATACCAACACCCTTGGGGACACACCAGCACCCTCCAAAGAGCCTTTCCTCCCCTCTGAACCATGCTACCAGCTCAGAGGTGGTAGACGACTGAGGAATTCAGCCCAACAGGAACCTGTGTTCTTCCAGAATAAACTGTAGGGAAATAAATGATAATAAAGCACTTGCCAGGTTAGGGGATCAGACCTGGATGCCCCTCTCCATTCTCACACTGCCCTCTCCCCTGCCCACAGCCACCCCACGTTATTAACAGCCTGGTAAACACAGCCCTTTGGTTATTACAAAGATGCCAAAACCTTACTACTTCTTGTTCCTTCCAGTTAATGTACCATAGCCAAGGATAAATTGCTATTACAAGGAACTAAAAATAAAAATGTTTCAGAGGCCGTAATTGGCTTGTCTTGTTGGGCTTTTTAAGGAGCCAAAGTACCAGTTCCAGGCTATTAGCCCTAAGGTTGTAGGAGAATGGTATAAAATATTTCTTCATTAAAACCCTACCTTCTTCATAGAGGTGTTTTTCTTTAGGTATTTTTTTCCCACTTCCCTTCTTTCCTTTTTTATCCCTCCTTTTTCTTTTATTATTATTTTCTTTTTAAAAAACATGCATTATCAAATAAGCTTTAGTTAAAAGAGGGCTTTGAAAGCCCAGAGGTGATATAAATAGACAGGGCTCGGTGCAGCTGGAGAACCAGCCAGAGCCTTCACTCATCTATTCAGGTCATTTTTCTACAAAACTTACGTAACATTCCTCAGATGCATCCATATTCTTGGGCCATTTTCAACAATCAGCACCAAATCTTGCAGTCCTCAGGGAGATGGTGCTTCTGTGCTGGTAAGCACCCAGACCACTGGCATGGGCTACAACCCTCTATGAGGCAGACAGGTGTGCCCAGGGTGCTCCCTGGGATGGGGACTATGGTTTTTTTTTCCTTTCAAGGCTTTTTGGTGCTATTTGGTTATTAAGAGCTTTAGTTACCACCATTGCTCAGTATCAGCAACAACCACAACAATCATGGTGTGATTTCTAGAGAGAGCCAGGAGCTGGACTACATGATGCTCATGGGTCTCTTCCAACTCAGGATATTCTATGAAAACCAAACCATTTATTCAGCAAAACCCTCCTTTCAAAAGAAGCAGATGCTCTGCTGAGGATGCGGCAACTTGGCACCCACTGTCCTGATGATGATGGTGATGATGCATCAGCAAAACAACAATAATTTATGGTCATGACTTTGAAATTGGCTTTAAGTCCTTGTGGGGCCTGCTCTGACGGACAGAAGCACCTTGGGACTGCCCTCACCACTCGCAAGGAGCCAGGCACAGCAGAGGCCTCTCTGTGACAATGGCTCAGTGCAGCCCAGCATTACAATAAATAATGATAATATCAATAATGAGGATGATCAATCTCCAGGTAATACTGCCCAGGACAGGAAGCACAGCAGAAAAATTACAACAGACCCTCTAACCTTCTGCGTTTTCTCAAGGAGAAGGATGCACGACACATTTCTTTGTGAAACAACAACCCAACGGGTATTTACTACTTTTATTTTGTGATGTGAAGGATGCTGCTAGAAGACGACTATTTCTGTTAGGTACAATTGCTATTTTTTGATAGCGTCTATGTCATACCTTGTTAAAAAGGGCAAAACAACAGTTATTAATTACCCTAATTAACCCAATTCATAAGACACATTTGTGTGGCTGTCATGACAACTGCTTTGACTAACTTGCCAAGAATAGCTTAGCTGTCCATTCAAATAAATCCCTGATAATTACTAGTCTAGTTTACTGGGCTTCTGTGATAATAATAATTAGTGCTACTGTACAAAAGGTCGCACTAAACAGTTTATGAATGATGCATTTCTCATGGTGATTACATGAGTCATGCAGCATCCAGCAAACGGACACTGCCACATCTCCAACATGGAGAGATGTGATTAGGTGGGAGCCTGTGGCTGCTCTGCCTGCAGACAGCACAGCAGGCTGAGAGGGAGATGTCATTAGGGTCAGAGGAGAAACAACCATGGAGAAGCTGGGTTGAGTCAGGACAGCCACCGACCTGCCTCCTCAACGGCTGGAGTGTCCCGTCTGTCCGCCCTGCCAGCCACCAGGAGACGGTGCTGTACTTCTAATGATGGCACTGGTAGACACTGAAAAGCTTCCACAGGCTTGACCTGTTGCATATTATCTCACCTCACCACCTCATTCCCCTCCCTGTCAGGGACAGATGATCATGGGTCACCCCTCTGGTTTTGGCACATTTCCTTGTTGTTAGGTTTCAGGATCAATGACAAAAGGGGGGCAGATCACCAAAGGCAACATGAGCTGGGGGTGGGCAGTTCTAGCCCTCTCTATCTTCATCTTTGAAGACAGAGAGACCCTCCAGCCTGCAGACTGGGTCTCCCCACAACTGGCTGGAGATCCCACACACTTGCAATCACTGACTGTCCTGTGGGCAGCAGGCACCACTCAGCCCAGCATCATTGCTCCTGAGGCTGCTGAGGGCAGAAGAAGGGGCTACCTCCTCCAGCACCTTCCTGAGCTCCTGACATGACTGTGCTCTCATCACATTCATGACAGGAAACCTAGGCCTGACAAATACCATTCTTCCTCTACAAAGGGGGGGTGGGACCAGACTGCACCCACACTAAAAAATCCTGCAGTGGGCAGTGGGACAGGGACGGAGGCATGACGTTCACTTTTAATATAGAGGACAGCTGCCAACTCTGGGGAAATCTATGAAATCACCTCATTTAGAATAAATTCTGATTAAATACCACATATGGTCCTTATTGTACGTCCCTTCTTACCTATCACAGAGGCATCTGCATATAAACAGGGTCTTAATGGGCAAATATTTGTCTGCTGCAGCCCTTTCTTTTCTCACCCCCACCTGAACTTGCAATTATTCTTATTGATTGACTTTAAGAGAGCACCATGCACATGCCTCGAGCTGCCACGCGCCGAGCAAACAAGGGAACAACGCCGGGCTCCGCTGTAATCATTACCGGGGCGAGCAATTGCCCTGTCACACATGGCAGGTTATGGCTTGAGACTGGAGGCAGCAAGGCCAGATGAACGCTTAAAACGTCGTTACAGTGTGAAAAGCGAGGATGTAGAAATGACACCTCCTTTCTCAACAAATCTGTTCCCAGAGCATCTCCCAGCTCTGCGAAGAATTCATCTCATTAAGCCCAAAGAGCCAGCAGGGCCCTTGGAGGGGGTACATGCGCTCGTGTCCTCACTGTGTGCCAATATAAGCTCTGATGAGGACATCTTAGATCTGAGGGAAGATGGATTTGAGGTCCTGAGAAGGATTTCAGTGCTGGAGCCTGAGCCCAGGCTGAGCCCAGGCTCTCCTGCACATCCCTCCCCCTAGTCCTGGCCAAATACACATGGTAGGAGATGAGGCACTTTTATCAGACCAACAAGCAGAAATTAGAGAAACTCGATGCTGAGCAGAACGTTCCCCAGTTTTCCCAAGTGAAGTTTGCAGCTCAGTTCAATATGTTAGTGCCTAATGAAGGTTTCCCCCATACTCTGCAGGGTACAATCATTCTCCTCCTAATGAGCATGTGTTAATGGCATATTAATGCTGACAACAACTAAGTGCAAAGAACAAGAGATGAACATATTCCAAAATTCATCATTTTTTCTTCCAAACAAAAGAATCCACTGCATGGCTGAACAAGCCCCAGCCCGGCAGGAGCCTGCGGCTCCCACAGCGATGCTGCCAGCTCTGGTCCTTGGGCTCACCACGGGATGCAGAGCCCGTATGGGACACAGCTTTGGTCTCTCACTAACCCAACCCCTGCAATTAGTTGTTGTACAGGGAGAGATCTCAGTCCAAGCACAGTACTTCCCGCAGATTAGGAACACAGCCACACTGGGGGAGAACAAGAAAGCAGAGGAACCACTTGCAAACGCCTGGAGAAGTGTTTCGCTGGGCAGATAGGTTTGGATACTGTTTCTAAGCCAACAGCCGTGCGGATTTGCTTACTGAATGTAGCCTAAGCTGGGTCCCTGCCAGAGCATCCAGATGTGAATCTGAATATGAAAAGTCCAGGAGGGAGCAGGTGATGGGAGGCGCAGGCGTGGGCTCCGAGCCCCGTCCTGGTGCCGGCATCCCAGCCCATCTGGGTTTGGCTCACCAAGTTTACATAAGCTCTCAGGCATGGAAAAGAACACACATAATGGGTGTTTTCCTGTTTTTTCTTCTTTGCTTGAGAAAACAGCTCCCAAAACCCTGACAGCTCCCCAAAAGCAGCATCAATCTCCCCCGGGGTGTGCTGCTCAGCACTAGGCACTGCAGGGAGGTGTGGAAGCCTAATTCCCTACTTGTCTGACTCCCGTGTGCTCCAACCATCACATACATTTTAGATTTCCAGATCGATAATCGATGCTAGAATCAATAACAGGGAATTTAGCTACATTATAAAAACAGTAAAATCAGCCAATACTGAGAAATGACTATTGAGTCTTGTGTTTTCTGTACTCACTTAGTCTAATAACGGTGAATGATATTTTCCAAGTACATTATTCAGCAATAAAACCACCGAATTATTTGATCTCTTTCTAACCTTTATGATTCTAAGCACTCTTTTTGACCCAGATTGAATGAGGCAACATCTGCAGAGCCTTTCACAAAATTGTACTCGGAGTGCACTATTGTAGGTCTGCTGCCAAAGATAAATGTTATTATTTTAAAGCCATCATCCTTCTAATAGATGAGCAAACACACTGCATTAGCATAGCCTGCAGAGCTCGAGCACGGGTGAGAAAATGCCAGAGGGGTTTCGCTTAATGGAATTTTACATACCTGACTTAGGATGGGTTAATGCAATCCTCCAACACGGGAATTTTAAAACCTGCCCTGTGGCATACACCTGCCATTACAAAAGATGGTATAATCCAACAAGCTCCAGATCCCCGTGAGAAACACGAAGGATTCACATCCAGGTCTCTGGTGACCAACAGGGTGTTGAGACAAGGAC
Source organism: Chiroxiphia lanceolata (assembly GCF_009829145.1). Classification (NCBI taxonomy): domain Eukaryota; kingdom Metazoa; phylum Chordata; class Aves; order Passeriformes; family Pipridae; genus Chiroxiphia; species Chiroxiphia lanceolata. The sequence continues at coordinate 8,005,226 of NC_045650.1, forward strand.
CTCATCTACAGGGCTCCAGCACACACTGACCTCTGCCATTTATCACTGACCTGCCTCATGTATGAGGTGTCAGGTGGAGCACTGGGGTTACCTGTGGGGTGCTCCAGGTTTCCATCAGAGGGTGTAAGAAGTGCAATACCTGCCATGCACATCTGCCAGCATCAGCAGTCACTGCACTCCAGCCTTCAACAGCCTGAGGAGAATTCACCATAATTCCATGTTAAACAGGGAGTCACTTCACAGCTCAGCACTAATCACTTGTCTGGCTGACATAAGCCACTATCTTACTCCAAACTTAGACAAGAAACTAGAGGGAGACACTGAAGCAATGATGCTGTGCTCTCTTCTCCAGCAAACCCTCCAACAGGTGCCATTGGCAAGCTCTGCCCCAGCAGGAGTAGCAAAACTGGGAGCCATCAACAGCCTCAGTGTCCCTTTCTGGAGTGATGTTCTCCTGGGGACAGCCAGGGCAGTGCTGCCTGCAGAGCACCCCATCTATCACCAATTCAGAGCACGCGCTAATTTAAATTATAATTACACTTATAAGTACACAGATTACAACTGTTTATGCTACAAATAAGACCATCCTGTATTTTAATTAACAGCAAATGATTGGAACTCAACTATAGCCACTACTGGGAACAATATCTAATAATTTATTGAAGCACAGCCGTGCCCAGCCCCCTAGGCAGCCTGGCAGGAAAGAGGAAGCAGGCAGGGATGGGGGTCCTGCCCATCTTAGCCCTCACATGAGAGCAGGAGCTGCTGTCAGAGCAGACAAGGGGTCAGGAGAGATGGCTCCCAGGAGCAAGAGAGATGGAGGGCTCATCCCTGGAGACCCTGCAGGCAGAGCCTGTGGATGGAAGCAGGCAGGGGATGATGGGTGGGCCAGGCTCTGCCCTTGCTGGCTGATGGGAATTTAGAAAAAACCTGAGCAGGGCACAGTGAAGGAGGGCAGGAGCTCAAGGACCGGGGAGGGCACCTGGCTGAGGAGCTTCTCTGGCTCAAAGCCCTCAGGAGGGACTTCAGGAGATGGCAGCTGGAAAATACAGCTCTTCCACCCAGCCAAGCAGATGCACATAAGGTTATTCAAAGGCTACTGCACTTGGCCTCAACAATGTCTCTGCATGGGCGTGTCCTATATGTAAAGGAAACGAGATGGTGAAACCACAAAGTTCAAATTTCTCAATACAACACAAGTTCACTTGGAAACTGCTATTAGGAAGCCCACAAGTAGCACACAAGATCACCCTTTTGATGTAATTTTAAAAAAAGCTTAGCAGAAATCTTTCCCAATTTAAGGGAAAATTCTTATCTGCCATGCAAAATCTTTTTTTATAGACTTCACAAGTTCTGCATCAGAAATATGAATCAGAAATTCAAATTTACTAAGAGGAAATATTTAAGGAACCTTCCAACCCAAATCATTCTAGGATTCTACGAAAACAAGAGGAGCCTCTCTACATTCAGTAAAAATGAACCATAAAACCCAAACCAGAAGCATAAAAACAAACGAGATGTATATGATTATATGACACACTACACTCATTGCCATATGTAAAACTTCTATACACACTTTTTACCTGCATATGGATACAAGGGGTGGACCTGGCAGTGTTAGGTCAATGTTTGGACTTGATCTTGGAGGTCTTTTCCAACCTAAATGATTCTGTGATTCTATGTACCATATGACCTATTATATATAAGATATAATACACAGTATGTAATACATAACAATATAATCATATCCATGGGAGCACTCAGGTCTTGCTGTCAGAGGAGAGGGGTTTTACTGTTAAATAAAGCATGGATACTGCCACCACACCACACACCAGCCCTAATCCTCCACAGACCCTTGGACCAACCCTCAGGACCCTTCTGCAGGCTGGAAAACCCTTGGAAAACCCAGAGTTGTCAGGATGGGGTCACAGCCCATCATCATCAATACAAAAAAATACACGGGTAATGGGTGAACTTGGCAGTGTTCAGCTGTCAGTTGGGCTCGATGATCTTAGATGTCTTTTCCGACTTAAATAATTCTATGATCTTAGGAAAAGCCAGAGCGTGTTGAACTAAAGGCTTCCCTAAGACCCAGCACAGCAAGGGTGTCGTGGTTAAACATGAATGGGAGCTGGCGTATTTATCTCTGTTGCAAGGTATTCAAATGAATTTCTCCATACAACAGCTTGGAGCGATTACATTAGGAGATGTATAATTTGGTTAGGCTGACCTCGGAATGGAATAAAAAGCGGCTGATTTCCATAATGTCAGCCTCCAACGCTCAGAGAGGTCAGGGAACCTACAGCGATACACAAAACACTTTGGGAGTAGTTAAGCTGAGAGATCTGCTGGGATTTGGAGTGAGGAGGGAGAGCAGCCAGGGAGGCTTGGGGTTCCCACCCCAGAGGCTCTGGTCCTCGATGCAGCGTGGTGCTGGCTGCCCGGACAGGGACCAGGAGCTGTCCCCAGGGTGGAGATAACCTGTGGCTGTCTAAAGCTGAAAGCATTGCTCCTCTCCGATGGGTTCCTGGAGGATGAAGGCTGGGGCTGGCTCCCAGAGAGGGATGCACCGAAACACGAAGGCAGGAGGAGAGCTGTGACCTGTGCTTACCCGTCGCGGTGCACATCACGTCGCAGGCACAAAAAAGTGCTGAGTTACAGTGACCTCCCAAGGAGAAAACAAGACTGGCAACGCTGGCTGCGAAGTCAGCCTTCCCGCTAGTGGAACATCATCACTGATAATGCTTTAATTATTATCCCTGCTGAAAATAAGCCTTATTTCATCTGCCTGGCATGTCTCAACACTGCAAACTTTCTCTGTGTTGGAAATCATCTCCTTTTTTTCTTTTCCCCCTGCTCTATACGCAGCATTACTCAGAAACAAGCCAAATCCCTTCCAATTATGTATCATGACGTTTCCCCAGCGCTGCACTAAAGCAAGGCCCTTCACTTCTAAATGGCGTGGTTTATAACAAATTGTCTGTTATACCAGACAGAAACTGATTTCCTCAAACCCAGCATATTAAAGTGAGTACATTCATTCTGGTTGTAACACACAAAATGTGATTATAACAGACACTTTGGGGGCTTTTTAAGGCTAGCAGAGAAGAGGAGGATAAGCTGGAGGGGAAGAAAGAATTGACAAGTAGAGAAATGACAGAGAAAGAGAAACAGCCACGCTGATTTCATTTCTGACAAAACAAAAATCTTTGTGTGTTGTAGAAATGTGCTTTAGTTAACACCATCAGATAGCCAGAGCAAAAGCTGCCGGTGCTGCCTGAAACGAAAATTGCTCTATTGTGCTTAGAAAACCATTTCCCACAGTGAGGAGAACACTTTCCAGGTAGTACAAAGCAGATCTGAAACCAACAGGGCCTTATCCTGCAACTCTTGCTCCCTCAAATAATCCCTGCAGCCACGAGGAGCCCAAACTAAATCAGTGTGAGTGAGGATTACACAGGAGTGTATCAAGGTTGGGGGATTAGACTGGGATTATCACTAAAACCAGTAATTCCCCATCTTACTGATGGTGGCCATCAGCTCAGGAGGCAGCAGATCACCATGACCCCCCCGGCTCCAGATCCAGGTCTGGGAGCCACCGGGTGTGTGAGTGCCTGGAGGACTCGGGTCCTGTTGGGTCAGGGGCTGCTCCATCTTGACCCACTTCTCCAGTGGGACCTACCAAAGCAGCACCAGAGCAAGACCATGACTGATCCACACACTGTTTACAATGTAATGTCAGCACTGCTGCTTCCCTTCCCCAACGCTGCCACGATGGAGCCATCCCAGACTCCCAGTAAAGAACCTCCTTGCTAATTCCACCTTTGCACATCCAGTCTGGCAAAGAAGGCTCGCCCACTCCCACTCCACACCTCCTCGCCTCTCCCATGCCAGGTCCTGTCTGGGACTGGCCACCACGGTGGCCCCAGGGGAGACCAAGGGGCAGAGTAAGCTGCCATGCCCCAGGGTATATTCCCCAACCCGGGACAGCAAACAGTGCTTTGGCACCGTTTCCCAAAGTGGTGCAGATTTGGGATGCAAAACTGTCTCTGAAACACAGATGCAGCCATTACACATACACTGTTTACTTTTTAAACCCTGAAGTCAAAATCCAGGCATGTAAGTGTTACCCAAGGGTGGCTGCTCTACATGCAAGTCGCGTTCCCGGGATCCTAAAAGGCTCGGCATTCAGACCGGTTTCCACACCATCCCAATGCAACATGCATTTTTATCAAGGAAGCTGCCTAATGGCTCCTATTAATTTTGATTTTTAATCTCCTGGTACAAGTCCCAGCAATATACATGCAAAACCTGACAACAAGCCCTTTTGGTTTCAAAACTGACTTCTCCTCCGGCTCAGAAGGAAGATAAAAAAGAGCCCTTGGCAGCAGCAAAGCCTCTGACTGGCAATGCCCTTGCAGCTCCAACATGTCCCACTCTCCCTCCTGTAAAACAACTCAAAACACTAACGGGGGCCAAGCCTCCCACTGTCAGTCATGATCACCAGAGCTACTCACAAACGCTTTTTGCCATCACTGCCTACAGCCACAAGGATGCTCAAAGGCTGCAGGCAGGCATTCCCAAGCAGTACCCCAGCACCCAAGGGACCACTGAACCCCAGCAGGGCCAGAACACCCCAGGATAACCCCCACTGCCTCCCAATGCTCTCTTGGAAGCCGTGCCCTGGCACAAGCAGAGCCAGCAGCCGAGCCTGACCCCACCCAAAGGGAAAAGCTTATTAAGGGTGGTTTCAAACTTCTTTTGCATTCTTAGAGTGGGATTGCAGCCCCACAAGACACTAGCGTTAATCCTTTCTGGATCAGCAGGGAAAAGGTGGAGAGCACCAACAAACCCAATTACTGCCAGCACGAGCACAGCACCACCAGTCCCAGAGAACTGCCACCGCACGGGAAGAAACATTTCCTGAGGCTCCACAAACAAGCCATCCTTGGGGACTTCTATTTCAAGGTGCCTGACTGTTAAACTAAATGAGCCTCACATTAAAGACCAGCTACATCACAAATCCACCGCTGCTGGGGCAGTGCATGTCTGCAGAGGCAATCACTTACCCCCCAGCCACAACCATCATATGCTAAGTGACACTGCCAGCAACACATTTACCTTTGTATTTTATCTGTTATCAGCTGATGCTTTGCCTTCCCATCAGGGAAAGTCACTCCTAGGTGGAGCAGCAGTGATATCTTCCCGATGCTGACACCTCATAAAGGTTCCCAGGGGAAATGCCAGTGGCTTCATCACTGGAGGCGATTCAAACCAGCCCAGACAAAGTACCACTGGATGATGTGCAGAGAATGGTTTGGCTCTGGAAGCTCTGGGCAGGAGCTGTGTTTATTAAATCCTCATCACCCAGAGGTGTACCAATAGCACACTGCACAGCCACAGCATCACACTGCAGCGCCTGCTACGGCAGCGATGGGCTACGGGGGGTGAAAGGCTGTGATGGTCTTCCATGGAAGCATCTTTTATGGAGTTTCCATGTCACCCCGTGTGCTAGGACAGGGCTCTCACTCTAGTCACCACTGAACCTCCTCATCCTCAGTGGGTCACTGGGATTTTTAGAAGCCAATAGAACCCACACCTCCAGCACAATAACTTACCCAGCAACAGCTGGAAGCATAACACTGGGACTCTGCCAAAAAAATAAACATTCCCACCCTAAACCAAACTTCCAAACAGCTTCCAGCTGGGATTTCTCCTCCCCTTGCCCTAGCCCTGCCCTTTTGTCCAAAAGCATCCCCAGGGAGTGAGCAGACCCCCACCAGGACATGCTTCTCTCACCCAAGAGCTGCTGGTCCTTTTGCAGTACTGGTGAGCCGCCCTCTGTTTTGCTGACACTCCAGGGCACTTATTACAAGAGACAAACTTCTTTCTCCAGATGAGGTACCGGCTTTTTGCAGTGCATCCCACCTGCCTGAGGGAAATGGGGTGAGCTGGAGCCACAGGGAGAGACAACAACCGTCCCAGATCCCTCACATGAGGCTGGACAAAGCAGGGGAGTCTCTGGGGGGCACATTCCATGCGACCCCAGGCTATCTGCTGTGTGGAGGAAAAGCATGGGCAGCACTGCCTTCTGCCTGCAGCTGGCTGTTAACTTTATCAGCTGAGCTATGATGTTCCTGATGGTCCTTCCCTCCTCCCTGCCACCACAGACCTCCCACTGCTGGGATGCACTTCTGGATAGTGCCAACATGTGATGGATTTTATGACTGGTGGCAGTGAATCAGAGGCTGACAAGATGTTCCAGTGCTCAGTGCCCATAGCAAGGCACCAGCCAGAGATGCACACCAGAACCCTCTCCAAAGGACACTGCTCCAGGAAGGCAGGAATTCCTCAGGGACTGCTGCCCCCAGCATCCCAACAGCGGTGCTCACCCACAACCTTGGGATGCAAACCCAGGCAGTTGGGCATCCTGAGCCCCAGTTGGTATTCAGCAAAGAGCACAGGCAAATCTGAGCATCAGTGGAGACCCCCTAATACGTGAAGGGTGGTATTTCCCACCCCTAGCCTGCCCAGGCACAGCACAAGGAGCTGGTGGATTCATTAGCAGCTCTTCTGCCTTATTTTACCAGAGACTGGCTTATCCCAAACTGCTCCCATCCAGACTCAGATGCAAAGTCCCTGCCTCTACCCATCAGGGCATTTGGGAGCAGAAATGCCTACGCAGCTCTGTGGCTGAAAACACACAAGAAGAATATACACATGCTTATATCCAGGTCATTCCCATAGAGCAAGTGCCCAAAACTGGGCCAACACTGGACCATAGCCTCTCAAGAGCTGGTTCTGTATGGCCTCAGCAGAGGTTAAACACCAGGGTTCAATGAGTATTTTGCCAATACAGCCAAACACGACCAGCCCAGCGGCACCAGCCCTCTCCAGCAGCCCTGCAGACTCTCACAGAGGGCTGGGCTCTTCTCCCCATAGCACCAAGATGAATCTGAAGCAGCTCCACCGACTTCAGCAACATTGTTTTGCATTTACACCAGCACACTCAACACAAAACAGAGCAAGCCATAAATATTTCAACTGCTTTTTCAGCTTTGTTATCCTGTTCAAAGCAGGAAACATGACAAACCTTTGATTGTTTTGCTTAATACGAAACAATAACTCAAAGAGAGACAAACAAGCAACATTAAATGACGCCTGTGATGTACAGGAAAGCCGAAGAATTAGAAGAAACTGATGAGGATGGAGTGGATCAGAGTGGCCCCTTTCCCTGCCTTCGGCAGGTACCACACATCCCTCCCATGCCAGCAAGGGTCCTGCACGGTGAGGGAACAGCACTGGGCCAGGTGTACAGGTGATCCCACTGGGGCATCCTGTGCTGTCAGCATCCCCAATACAACCAGCTGCCTCCAGAGCAACAGCCACCAAACACCACTTTCCACAACTGTTGTTGAAAACTTCAGAACGCAGACAACTGCTGTGAAGGCAACGAGTGTCTCCTGCCTTGAGCATTGCCACACTCAAAATCCACCTGCAAAGCAGCCACCTCCAGCCTTGAAGCAGCCTGGCCTGGCCCATCCCCACTTGGGCCCTTCTCTGCAGTGTCTGGGGGTGAAACATCCACCCATAGCCACACATTGGGGCTGCCCCAGAACCTACAAGGCGGGTACCTGCTGCTCCCCCCTGTCCATCCTCCATCACTCCCATGCCCTGGGGTGTCCAGCACACAGAAACCACCACTGCCTGTTTGCTCCACGCCTCGTTTTGGCAGCGCCTACACAAACAGACCCACACTCCGCAGTCCACACAGTCCAGGCACAAACCCATTCCCGATGCTCCCAGGGCTCAGGCTGTCCACCTGCACTCACCTCTGGCAGCGGCATCCCGTTGATGATGAGGTCGGGCTGCTGGGGGCTCTGCCCCGTGAAGGTGTGATGGTAAATGTGGTTGGAGCCGGCGTTCCTGTTGTTCTGGCTCTCCACGTTGAGGAAGGTGCTCTCGGAGCGGCGGCAGCCCAGCGGCAGGGTCTGCTGGTGGTAGTCGAAGTAGTTGAGGGATGAAGTGAGAGAGGAGCAGCTCACAACGTTCATTTTATCTGTCTCCTCCACATCCCGCGGTACCAGGCGGATATCATTCTTGCTGATCTTCTTCTTCTTGCTTGATTTCTTTTGATGCCCATAGGAGTACTCTGCAATTCTGGGGGACAGAAAGAAAATGAGAAGCTGAGAGCATCCCAGATCCTGTCTCGCTAAATACACATGCAGAACCCAGAGGGCTTGGCCCCCTTCTCCATGTAGGTTTCTTAGTCATGCACATTACGTCACGTTTTGGGTCTGGTGGCACGACACTGTCTTCAGCTTAATTTTTGTATGTGTAACGTTTTCAGGTCAAATATGAAAAATAATGGGAAGGAAAAATGCCCCTGTTTTATTCTAGTGTTTGTAATTGCTGATATTTAGTTACTAGGAGTAAAGTCCAGCCTACAGAAGAGAAAAATGGAGATGTTAAAAATCCATGAACTGAAAAGGGTACCTGCATTCATTTCCATGCGTAATAAGGATTTTAAAAGTGATTTAATTTGCTCCTTGTAATGAAAATTCAAAATGAATAGCGGATTTCTTTCCCAGTTCATCTTCCATAGCAGTAAATAAAGAAGACCCAGAAGCAGTCCTAGCTGGCAAACTCTATTCTCTCACACTCCAAAGGCTGTTTGTTCATTAATGCTTTATATAAATTGTTGGTGTTTTGACTATCTCCTGATTATACCTGATAACTCGAAATCTTTTCTCCAGTTGAATCCCATTCTTCTCTCACCCCCTGACACACACATCCCCTTCTGCTGGGAAATGCTTTTACCTTCTGGAAAGCAGATAACAACAATCATGTTTTGCAAAGAGAAATTTTGCTTTTTGACCTTTTTTTTTTTTTTTTTACTGCACACTTGTTTTCCTCTGCCTTGCTTTCCCTCTTTGCTTCCCACCTGCCAAAAGAATCAACTGATGAAGTGCCTTGTTTGTGTTCTGCAAAACATCGGAGGAAAAAAGTTACTGCAAAACACCACCCAAGCAAATAATGACAAATTATTTGCACCTTGCATTAGCTGGGTATGCTGAGCTTAGACTGACTGTGGCTCCTCTTTCTGTATTGAGCAACAAAACAGTCCCTGCCATGAATTTGTACATGCACAGCATTGGGCAGCTCAGTATTTCCCAGGGAAGCACACAAATGCTAACCACAGTGAGAATACACATTTGAAAGTCAGGATTTTGCTCCTCTTCTTCTTATGATAACAGCATTAAAAAGAAAGAAAGAAAGGAAAAAAACCCAACAGCTGCAACAGAAATAATGGGATGAATAAATAATATAGTTTATCTGGAAAGGCAAATATTGGATAAATATTCTTGTTCCAGAAAGCTAATTGCCTGAGCATGAAAATGCCACCAAGAGTCCTCATATATGCCTCATAAATTAATACATTTTTGAAGACTCTCCAGCAGCTCTTGTGAAGAATCTCTAAATCAAGGCACTGCAAAGCCTAAAGGCACGGGGAGAGGGTGCCCCATGGTCACAAGCCGCTGCTGAGCCTGCCTGGTGTTCCCCCACCTCTGCAGCTGACTTCTGCTCAGACACACTGATAACAGCCCAAGCATCCCCCTGAGTGTGCAAATAAATCAGGGGAAGGCAGGGATTTCTGTTGTGCCAACAATCTATATGCTGCTGACTCGTCTGACAATGCTTGATGAAGCTTTAATTGTTTTGTTTACCTAAATGTTTAAGTTTGGCAATGCGAGAGCCCAATTATTTCCTGCAGGCATTCATTTTGCTGTCCTTTCTCTATTGACCAATTATTTAATTAAACCGCACTTCATTAATCCCTAAGCCGTCACAGTAAACCCAGCGCTTATACATATGTGGGAAGCTGTTAGGGGCACCACCACAACATGATTTTTATCCATTCAGGTCCTATCCTCATTTAATGGGCCGAGCTGGCAAGAAATCTGGTCTGTGAGCTTTCACTTGAAGCTAGACATCCCATAATACAGCACAGACCGACCTTTATTTCCAGATGATTTTTCCCCCATCGAGCAAAAAGGCTTATATACGCACTTTACACTGTGAAAACGGGGTACAATACCCGAACTCTCCGGCATTATTTCTGCGTAAATAAAACTTTAAAGACCGCACATCCCCCCGCGCCGCTGAATCGCCAGGGCCGAGCGTGCGTTTCCAAGGTAGAGCAAAATTAATTTCCATCCCTCCCTTCTGAAACGACTCAGTGCCAAAGGAATGGAGAAGTCATGGCTATTTCACTAGTAACAGGATTAAACCATTTATGAGGCATTGCAGCTGCTCTTTTATGGCATCTGATTGATATTCATGTGTGGTTAGCATTTGTCTCCTAACTTGTGTAACACAGAGAATAGTAAAAGAGAGACAATAATCGCCAGGCTGTTACATATTCAGGGGGACTGGATTTCCCCTATCAGCCTTTCAGTGGCTCCGGGCACGGGGCTGACCTCCCCGCCGGCATTTCGGACCCCGGAGCACGCATCCAGCCAGGGCAAAATGACACAGCACTGCAAAAATCCTCCCTCGCCCCATCGCTCCCAGCCCAGCCAGCCATGCCGGGTGCTGGAGCTGCGCATCGGGGACAACCGGCGAGGGGGGGGTGGCCACTATTTTATGCAGTTGGCCCCATCGCCGGCCGTGGCGTGGAGCCGCAGCGGGCGCACAATAGCTCTTTTGAGCGGCGAGCGAGGGCTCAGGGATGCCACCGCGCCGCTCGCACCGTCGGCTGCGGAGATGCTGCGGTGGCTGGGGGGATTCCCCCCATCGCCAGCCCTTGGGAGCTGTGCTGGGGGTGGGGGGCTGCTCAGGGGAACCAGCCATGCCCCCAGTAAAACCGTTCTCCCCGCTTCCTGCGACGGAGCGCGGAAAATCAGGGATGCTGCAACAGATTGTCAAGCCGCGCAATTAAGTCGATTCGTTACTCGGCAGGGATTTCTCCTGCCCTCCTCCCAGGGAACAATTTTTTAAAGCTTCGCAGGGAATTCTCTTAGAGGGATGTAAACCTCACTTTCGTTCCTGAAGCAAATCTACCTCCCTCAACCCCCACCAGATATGCAGCAGCAAATGCAAAAGTAACTGCGATGGCAAAAATCAAAGCAGACCCACAGGTGCACAGAAACAAATATGTCTTTACCTGCAGTTGTAGGTCCTGATTTCCTTGTTATCCCTTTTGCACTTAACTGCCACGAAGATCATGGTGACAAAAAGAATGGCTGCGATAGACCCCAGGGCAATAATGAAAATCAGGGAGAGGTTAACAGATCCTATGGACTCCTGGGCATCCAGGGCTGGAGACAGGTATATCAAAATCAAGGCAGAAGCCGACAGAGATGTTTTCCCATGGTCATGAGCCACCACAATCAACTCGTAGGCTGTCTTGGCATTCTCCCCAAAGGCTCTGGTGGTCCTTATCTCTCCATTGACCTGGTCTATCTCAAAAAATCCTCTGTCTCCTTCCACCATTTCATAGGAAAGTCTGCCATTTTCACCCTCATCATAGTCATCTGCCTTGACCACTGTCACCAGGTAGCCGACCCCTGCGTTCCTGGGGATGTACACCTCTGCCGTCCCGTTGACCAGCGGCGGGGCCGTGATCACAGGCGTGTTGTCATTGACATCCAGGACGATCACCCTGACAGTGGCATTGCTCTGCAGAGAGGGATTACCCCCATCTTTCGCCAAGACCTTGAACTCAAAAGCCTTTGTCTGTTCATGATTGAAGGACCTCAAAGCATAGATATCTCCAGAGTTGGGGTTGATGGAGACATAGGTGAAGACAGGCATGTCCCTGACTTGGGAGGGCACGATCTGGTAGGAGACACTGCCGTTGAGGCCCAGGTCAGGGTCTCTGGCAGAAACTGAGAGGAGGTAGGCCCCTGGGGTGTTGTTCTCCTGCACGATAACCTGGTAATAGGGCTTGGAAAAGTGCGGATGGTTGTCATTCTCATCGGTGATCTTGACTGTGAAGGACTTGGTGGCCTGCAGGGAGGGGATGCCATTGTCCCTGGCCTGGATGGTGAGGTTGTACTGGTCCCTCTGCTCCCGGTCCAGCCGCCCGTCAACCAGGATGGTGGAGAAGCTCTCGTACTCCTGGAGTCGAAAAGGCACATTGCCCAGGAGCTTGCACTGCACCCGCCCATTGGCCCCGGAGTCACGATCCGAGACCCGCACCAGGGCGATGACGTACCCCGGCGGGGCGTTCTCGCTCACCTCCACCAGCTCGCTGTTCACAGAGAGCAGGTTGATGAGGGGTGGGTTGTCATTGGCATCCTGGACACTGATGGTCACTTTGCAGTGGGCAGGGATGGAGTTAGGCCCTAAGTCCTTGGCCTGCACATCCAGCTCGTACACATGACCCTCCTCGTAGTCGATGGCACCGCTCACCGTGATGAGGCCACTCTGGGGATCGATTTGGAAGAGCTCCCGGGCCCGCTCTGAGACATAGCTGTGGAAAGAGTAGAGAACCTGGCCATTGGTGCCCTCATCCGGGTCAGAGGCGTTGAGGCGGATGACTGGGGTACCTGGTGGGGCATTTTCAGGCACACTGACGGTGTAGGCCGGCTCCTCAAAGAGCGGGTTGTTGTCATTGGAGTCGATGACACGGATGCTGAGCTCCACAGTGCCAAAGTTGGGCGGGTCACCACCGTCCAGCGCTGTGATCACGTAGCTGTAGTGGGACTGAGTCTCACGGTCCAGGCTCTTCTCCACCACCAGCTCAGCAAAACGGGACCCATCACCCCGTGTCTTGGTCTCCAGCCCAAAGAGGTCATTGGGGGTGATCTCATAGCTCTGCACACCAAAGCTGCCCGAGTCCGGGTCATAGGCACTCTCCAGTGGCACCCGGGTCCCAGGGCTGGCTGTCTCTGAGATCTCCAGCTCGATCTGGTCAGTGGGGAAGCTGGGCGCGTTGTCGTTGAGGTCCTTGATCTCCAGCTTGATCACGCAGATCTCCATGGAGCTGGACATCACCTCCAGTGAGATGACGCACTTGGGACTCTGTCGGCACAGCAGGTCCCGGTCAATCTTCTGCTTAGTTACCAGCAGCCCCGACCCGGGGCTGATGTCCACCAGGTGGGGGGCCGAGTTGGAGACCACCCTGAAAGCAGTGGGCTGCCGGGGGTCCAGCACGAACCCGGCGTCCCGGGCGTCCTTGGCGACGTTGGCGATCACCGTGCCGGCCCGCTGCTCCTCCTCCACCGAGTACTTGAGGTTGACGAGGGCCCCGGCGCCGGCCCACAGCAAGGCGGCCCCCAGCAGTGCCGGGAGAGCCCCCATCGCCGCGCCGCCCCTCCGCCCGCCGCGCCGCGCCCCGACGGCCGACGGCCGCCCGCCTCAGGCGCCCGCCGCGCTCATGCGGGCAGCGCCCGCCGGGCTGCCCCGGCGGCGGGCGGGCGGGCGCGGGCACCGGGAGCCGCGGTCCCGCCGCGCACACGCCAACGCCGCCCGCTCAGGCGCTCCGCGCCGGCGGCGCCTCGGAAGGGCCGGGCATGGCGAGCGGGTGCGGGGTTGCCAAGCCGAACGGTACCGAGCCGAGCCGAGCCGTGCAGAGCCGAGCGGAGCCGCGCCGAACCGAGCCCGCTCCCGCCGGCGCTCGCTGCGGCGGCCGCGCGCCACTGCCCGCAGTCCGGAGCGCCGGCGGGCGGCGCGGGGGCGGCCGGCGCGGGGGCGGGCGGTGCCGAGCCCGGCCAATGGGCGCTCGGGGGCGTGGCCGGCCCGCCGCGCCGCCGCCAATGGGAAGGCACCGTCGGGTGGGAGGTGGGAATGGGGCGGGGCCGGCGCGGCCCGGGAGCCGAGCGGAGCGGGACGGGACGGGATGGGATGAGATAGAGACGGACCTGCCGCCCAGCCGGGAGCGTGGGTGCCTCTGCTGCCCCTGCTGCCCCGCGCCGCTGAGCTCGCCCCGCTGCCCGCGAGCTGTCGGCACGCCGGCGCTTTGTCTGCGCGGCCGCGGTCACCGGCTATTCCTTCTTCATCGCGCGGGGCGCCGGTGGGTCCCTGCGGGCAGCGGCAGGGCCACCGGGTCCGCGCGGAGCGCCCCCAGGCCCGTTCGTTCTCTTTCCCTCTCTGGCAGGAGGGAGCCCGCCCCGCCGGGCAGTGTGACACCCCTGGGAGCCGGGAACGCCGGGCGCTCCCGGGAGGCTCCAGCCCCGGCAGCGCTCGCTGCGCCCTGCTGAACCCTGGGCAAATCCCCGCGGTGCCGCCTCCTCCTAACAATGAAATAAAGCGTCTCGTTGTCCGTGTGCCGGTGCCTCACCTCGAGACTCCGCTCTCGCCGTACGCAGGGTCCCGGGGTCCCCTTACGGGGTCCAGGGGAGGTGTCACCGGGACGGGGCGGAGACGCAACCCTGGGGCATCACGGGCGCCGTCGACGCCCGGCTCGGAAACCTCCCAACACGCCGCTCCCCGCCAGGGGGTTAAAGAAGAGCCGGTGCCTGCGCATCCACGCCGCGAACCGCCCCGCAGCCCACCCGTCGGCAGCGACCGGCCGGCGGGAAGGGCAGCGGGGCAGGGGCTCGGCGGATCTGCGGCGGCACAAGTCCCGTCGGGGCGATTGGCAGCGGGACCCGACACCTGGACGGCGACGCGCCCCGCGGGCACAGCGCGGTGCCCCCGGCCCGTCCCGGCGCTCTCCCCCGCCCCGCCCCGCCCGGCCCGGCCGCGCCGTCGGGCCCCGCCGCTCCTTCCCAGGCACAACGGCGCCATCTCGCGGCCGCCCGCGGGCGCTGCGGCGGGACCGGCCGGACCGCGCACGGCGGAGCCTCTCGGGCGGCACAGCACGGCCACGGGCCGCCACCGCCTGGAAGAGAGCCTAGAAGGTGACCGGGACACCCCCTGCCTCCAGGGACACCGGTCCCCGCGACAGCATCCATCCACCGTCGCCATCCCCCGGCAGGGGAAAAAGCCTTTGCCAGGTGGTCCTTACCCTCTCTGGAAAGCAGCATCGTAGGTCATTGTGACCCACGGGGGAGTAGGGGTGGGACACGGGGAGCCGGCAGGTGGGGACAGCACAAAGGGGCAAAGCCTTTTCGAAGTCTTCCATGGAAAAATTAATTCTGATTACTTGAACTGTGCCATGTGGATTGAAAACCTGGCTGAAGGATCATAAACAAAGGGTAATTAGAAGCAGGGGGAGGTGTTTATGGGGTACTGCAGGGATCTAGGTTAGGGCCGCTCTCATTTAATACCCTCATTAATGACCTGGAAAGAGGGAGTAAACTACACATTAATGAATTTGGCAGATAATGCTATACTGGGAGGTGCTGCGAGCTCCAGCAAGCATAGAAAATTAACACAGAAAGGGCCTAGTGAGATTAGAAATATGGGCAAGAAGCAGCTAAAGGAGCTGTGCCTTGGACAGATGTGAGTGAGCGCGGCTGGAAGGCAAAGGCAAGCAGGAGCCAACAGCAGGATGGGCTGAGCCAAGTGCTGGAGCAACTCCCCAGTGAAGGGCCTGGGGGTCAGCAAGGGGGATACAGGAGGATGCTGTGCATAAAGCCAGTAAGGATGGATCAGCCACTGGTGTTTGGGCCCAGCACACCCAAGGGCAGCAGGGAGGCACTGGGAGGCTCAGGTGTGGCCAGAGCTGGAGTGAGGGGCTCCCTCGGCACAGACGTGTTGGCGGCAGTTCAGAGGGAAGCCACACAAATGATCAAAGGCACAGGGAGACTGATTTCTGAAAGAAGATTAAAAGGCTTAAATATATATATTGCTTGGTTAAGAGCTGTCCATGGGGAGACAAACTAAGAGCCTTACAGATCTGGTTGGAGTAAATAGAGAGGGAGGGAAGGAATTATTTAATAGAGTACAAGGGGCATCACCAGAAGGGATGACAGGAAATGAAGAAATGGAGCATTTAGGTTGAATGTCACAGGGGAAAAAATCCCCTCTGCTGACAGCAAAAATTATGAGGCTGCGACGTGGTTCCCTGGAGGGAGAAAGTTCTGTGGCTTGAGATATTTAAAACCAGACAGGATCAGTCTGAATACAAAGGGCCTA
The DNA here is from genome assembly GCF_009829145.1 of Chiroxiphia lanceolata. Lineage (NCBI taxonomy): Eukaryota > Metazoa > Chordata > Aves > Passeriformes > Pipridae > Chiroxiphia > Chiroxiphia lanceolata. The sequence goes on from NC_045650.1 coordinate 8,021,255, forward strand.
GGATCAGCCACTGGCAGGGACTGTGCGGAGGAGTAAGAGCTGGGCAGGGATGCACCTCATTTCCCAGCTCTTTTTCCACTGAAATATTTCCTCATATATCACATATACAAAAGATATGCATTTTTTTTTATTTATTACATATACGTACTTCTGCTACTGTAGAGAAAATCACTGACACGATAGATGCTGTGCCAGGCAGAGCTGAAAAGGCCTTGAATTCTGAGAAACTTCACTACAGGTATGGGGGGGGGCATTAGAGGTGTGTTAATGACAGGTCTGAGGTTGCTGAGTGTAGAACCTGCACAGTGGGATATGCCCTGCAGCACAAGGTCTCCTGCAGGTTTGGCTTCTGTAGAACATCTCTTATCTTAGTGTCTTTTTTCAGGATGCTCTCCAATTGACCAAGGAGGAGCCAGGCCACAGCTGGCCAGCTGCAGATCACCCATAACCTTGGTTAACACTCCATCCTTTCACCTCTAGCTAATGCTTTGTTCGCCAGAGGCTGTGACAAGATCCCTTTGGAACAAAACAGCATCGATTGCAGCCCCACCCCTCCCCATCTCCTGCCTCACTGGAGGTCTGTGCGTGCTGTCAACAAAATGGATTAATAGTCCTATTATCAGTTCAGATGGATGGCCAGGGTGAGGAGAAAACATCGCGTCCCAGGGAACTCAAGTAGACACATTAATAAAGATGCCACATTTTGGCTCTGAAATCTAAAAGCTTCGCTCCACTCCTTGCAACACAATTAGTTTATCCAAAGCCCAACACTCCTGTTGCAATGCACCTGATGATGTCCCTAGCATCAATGCCTGGTGGCCTGGCTGGGAGGGAGGGAGCTGGTGGCATGGTAGTCCCCATGCCCCCTTTGGCCAAACTGCCTGCAAGAGCTCTCCATACAAGACAGCAGCCCACTTTATAGTACCATGCTCCAGTCCTGCTGTCACTGTGGAGCCGCATCACCCCCCCATTGGAGCCAGCTTGACAACCCCAGCATCAGACTGGGGGTCCAGGGTGGGCACAGGGCCAGCCTGAAGGCTGAGGAGTGGGACAGCACCATGACCTGTCAGTCAGCCACCTCATTGATGGGTCCAGGCAGCATGGAGTGGAGATATTGGTTCTGCCCACGCTGTAGAATAAGGAAAGCTTTTGATCAAAAGCAAGTGTTGCAGCTTGCAGCCCTTTGTTAGAGCGCTAATGTGATGTCTGCTTTCCAGCCCAGCATTTATAGCTGTCTCTCTCATACCTGTCAAAGAGTAAATCTCAGCATCTGAAACATGTATATTTAAAACTATGATATAAGAGGGCTGGCAAGCCTAGGGGTTTTATTAAACATTCCTTGTGCAGGGATGAGGGAAAAGGACAAGCAGGGGATGGGCCCTTGCCCACAAACATCTCCTGCCTGACCAGCTCCTGCTCACATCCCTGCCTTTCCTGGGGTGTGAGACTGCAGAGGATGGTGGGCTTTGGGGGCTCAATGCCTGCTCTGCATCCGTCCCTATCCAAGGCCCCTATGGATCCTGACCCTGCTGGTGGCACCCAAACAATCACTCACATCCTCTGCTACAGCATGGGGGGAGTAAAGCCCTCTCTAACTCCCCGAGCATCCCATTTCTCTGCAGGAACGTGCACAAAATAGTTTGAAAATTTGAAATCTGTTTTAAACATCAAGGAGGAACTTTATCTTTTTAATTTTTCAGAACCTTTCTTTTAATTTCATGTTTCTGAAGTGTTGTTTTTCCCCTTTCCAGCACCTTTTCCTTTTAGCTCCTGGGTGAAATAAAATAAATGATGTAGGTTTATTTTTTCTTTTCTTTGCTTATCCAGTTCTGCACAACTTGAAAGCTTTTCAAAGCATCTGGTGTCAGGAGTTACAGTTTAGATTTGTGCTTTTTTTCTCCTAGCAATGTTTCTAATATCACAGTAAAGTAAAAAAAACCACCAACCTGCAGTATAGAAAAAGGAAATGAAGAAATAAGAAAACTAAGAGCAAAATCCCTAGACCATTCAGCCATCAGACATCTACTGTGGGAGGAAAAAGGAAAGGCCTAACTGAAGAAAAATACAAGATTTTATATTTAGGGGGGAATTTGGAAAATAAGACATTAGAATTAAACCCATTTTTTCCCCCCTTTCGTCTTGTGGGAATTCAGTGCCCATTCTCAAGAGGGTTTGGAGTGAAGAGATCTTGGCCAGCTCTGCCCATCAGCCCTCTGAGAGCCAAACTTTATCAAACATCTTCAGGACTTGCAGACATCTGTCTGTGTAACTCTGTTAGCAGTTTGCACATAATGCAGATAAGGGACCGCTGCTGTAAAATATTGAGTCTTTAGACTATAAAAAACTGTCTTTCTAAGCTGAAATCTAACTTTATTTGTACTCCTGCAATTCCACCCAAGTCAGCAGGGTTTCCTGGCTGTTAGCAAGGGCAATGTCTGGCACACTCCTTCCACAGGAGAGGTTAAAGTGCCAAAGAGAGGACAACATCGCTCCGAGGAATTCGATAAACTCCTATCACTCAATAGTTTAATTCACTTTTACTGATGCAGCATCTTTTATCAAAGATTACATAATGCTGAATAATCATGAAGCACATAATGCAGTGCCAGACAGGCAGTTATAATCAGATTTAAAGCCCATATTAAAAAAGTGACAGGTGCAGGGCTAATTCTCCGCTCCAACACTGGTGTCAGTCCAGAGGAAGCCCGCTGGACCAACTCCCGATGTACACAGCCTGCCTGGCAGCAAAATGTGGGGAAAGGGGAGAAATAGTCGGATGGTGCTTTCTGGAAGTACCTAAGGAGCCAAGCAGGCACATCCTGTGTGAACAAAGGCAGCACAGGGCACAGCAAGGAGCTGGGAAGTGGCTGGCTCTCTGCAGCCTGCAAAGAGCAATAGCAAGGCAAGGGCAGCCAGCATCACAGAATGGTTTGGGTTGGAAGGAACCTTAAGGATCATCTCTTTCCAAACCTCCCTGCCATGTGCAAGGACACCTTTCATTACACCACGTTGCTCACAGCCCCATCCAGCCTGGCCTTGAACACTCACAGGGCATCCACAACTTCTCTGGGTAACTGTACCAATGACTCTACACCCTCACAGGCAAGAATTTCATTCTAATATCTAATCTAAATCTACCCTCTGTCAGCCTGAAGCCATTCTCCCTTGTCCTGTTACTCCATGCCTTTTTCCAAAGTCCCTCTTCAGCTCTCTTGTAGCCCCTTTTAGGTACTAGAAGGTGCTCTAAGGTCTCTCTGGAGCCTTCATGATCTGAAACAAAAAATGCTGCACGATTCAGGGGGCTGTAATAAGTGATAGAGCCTTTTTCCCCACTTCACTGGCTGTGACCCTGTGCCCCACTGGCTGCTGCAGGATCACACCAAAACACTGTGCAGCTTGATTTAATCCCATATCTTGCAAGAAAAGCTGACTTGAGGGTCTGAAGAGGGCTGCTTGTCACCCCCCACAAGTGGCTCCCCGCAGTGCTGTAGCTCGCCTGCACCTGGCAGCCTGTGGGGAGACACAGGTTCCAGCCATGCTGGCTAAACATTTCCCATGTAATCAATTCCAGGGTATAAAACCATCAAACAGGATAACCTTGTGATCAAATGGCCAATAGAGAGAAGTACTTAATATTATCCACTCCAGATAACGAGCCGTATTTCCAGCTCAGGCCCCAAACACACATCACCGCGCCCTAAATGCCCTGCAACTGCCTGCACGACAAGTTAAGCAAAGATTAAAAGCGAGGAGGAGTGAAGAGGGAGGGCAGAAAATGAAGCACAAGGAAACTGGAATGTGTGCCACTGGCACGTGTGGGAGCCAAGCCAGGGGAGCACAGCAGTGCAGCTCAGTGCATGATTCCATGGTGGACCTTCTGTGCAGCGCGTTGGACGCCTGCCTGCATTACAAACCACGCGTGCTGTTCCCCGCACAGGTGAAGAACAGACGGCCTCAGGGTTTACAAGGCATCACTGCCATGGATGAATTAAGAGGCAACCAAACCTCTCTCTGCAGGAGACCCGCCTGCTGGAGAAGGTTATCCCGGGTGATGGCAGAATCTGTGCTCTTTCTACCCTGCTTACAAATAGCACGTCTTAATTCAGTCCCTGGGTCCCCGCGTGGACAAACAGATTGCGAAGGTCGGGGAATAAAGACACCTGGGGAAGGACAGTGATTTAGTGAAACAGAGAAGTGCAGTGCCTCTAGTCTGAACAGCTTCACAGAGAGCACATAGAGCTTAGCCAACTCCACACAGCTGCTCCAGCAACGCCCATCCCATCTTTCAAAACAGTCATGAACACAACTAAATCACTTATTCTACATTCCCCTTTCTACTTTTCTCCCCTTTATTCCTGCATGCTACTTTATCTGCTGCTGACCCCATGCAAGGGGTCAGAGAGAGTGCAATTCCTCCATCTTCCAGCACAAATTAGGTACCTGGCACTGGCAGAATGTTGACAGCTCCCAGGCATTCATCTGCCTTTACCCCTGAGCCACAAGCCTCCTGCCCAGCATGCCAACAGGCAGGAGAGCACATTTCTGGGATATACAGCCTCCTGCCACAACACTGAATGCCAACTGGGAGATTTCAGCAGCATTCCTCAGCTGGTACAACTTGCCCCAGCTCCAGAGTTGCTGATGGAGACACATAAGCACCAGATGAGAAGCAGCTGCAGGGCCAGGACACGGCTCCATCCCACCAAGGTACCCACACTGGGGAATCTGGCTCTGGTTCCTCCCTGGTACTGACTTTACAGCATCCCACGGTTTGACATTTCAAACACTGCCTGCCTTATCCTACACCTGGCAATTAGCAGTCCAGGCACCACTCATGGTGTGCTTCCCTCCTCTCCGGCACCCCCTGCTACTCCTGCAACTGCAGACATAGGGAAACTGCAGAATACCCCTGTCAAAGCCCCAGCATCGCCACGTGGATCATTTTCACCCATCAAACTGAGATTCTCACGTTCTGGCACCCCACCTGTGCTGTCTGCAGTGAGCCTGATGTTCCCACACTGCAGCACAGCCAGGACACCAGCGGTGTTTGAGCTGAGCACTCGGTGATGTGGGATGTCAGGGAAAGTGATTTGTCACATAACATTACCTGCAAGGGAAGGGAGAAAAAAGCTAGAAAAATACCTAACAATCGCTGTAATTATGTCCTCTTGAAATGGCTACACGATGTCAGACAAGGGCTGGCATATCTTATCACAACTGAACCTGGGTGGATGGTGTTCCAAGCCAGTGATTAATAGTCTGCAAGGATTTGTTTTGGCACAGTGGAAAAAAATGAGCACAGTGTCTCAAAAAGATACCAGATGGATGGCCTAGAGCAGAGCCCCCCAGCCAGCCACCAGCACACCTCAGAGCAAGGGCTTGTTCCTTATTTGTGGGGTAACAGCATCCTGGCAGGGACCAGCTCATACCACTGCCCCAGCACTCCTCGAGCTGTTGCCAGTGCCTCACAGAACAGGTGGAATGCTGGATGCAAAAGGCAATGTACAGGCAGGGTTGTTGGCTCTGTCCTCCCACAGCACAGGCTGCTCAGCAGCATGAGCACGTGGAGGAAGCCTTATCACCATCCCTGCATCAGGTGCACCTCCACAAACAAGTTCCTGGGCCTCTTTTCCAACAGAAGTACCAGGACAAAGCTTTGCTTCTGCAGCACAGGCTGGTTGTCCTCCCCTTCCCCAGTCTGCAGACCTCATTTGCTCTGGCCCAATGAAACACCACACACCCTGGGCACCCAAAACAGCAGCTGCATCTCCAGAAGTGCAAAAGTACGAAGCATGGTCCCTCGGGAGGCCACCCACCTGCCACAGAGCAGGTGTGCAGGGTGCCCAGCCTGGGATGGATCTGCCTTCTCCCCAGAACCCTGGGACAATGTGCCACCACAGCTGACATGGACCCTATCCTTCAGAAAAGGACGCAGCAGGGAGGTGGCAGCCATGCATATCCAGCATCTCACACCACTCATTCTCTTTGGAAAGTAAGAGGCAGATCTTGTCTGTCCATTACATCAGGTACCAACATCTCAGTGTCTTACTGACACCAACATATCCTAAGTATGAGGCTCCGGATAAAAGTAAGCCCAGCTGGGCCATAAGACATATCGTTTGGGTCAGGCTGAGAATCAATTATGCAGTGTTTTATTAACCATAATGGATAGCTGTGCCTGGTAAAATGAGTAATAATCTTGTTTAAAGGCTCACTCCTGAATCATGGGGTTGTTGCCAATGCTGCAAACTTTCCTTACTGCTCTGCAGGCCAAATCCTGTCCTGTAGCAAGTGATACTCAGAACAGAAGACCACAAATAAGGCAGAAACAGCTTTCAGCCTTTTTTTCCTCCTTTTTTTTTTTTTTTTTTTAAGAAATAGAGATAATATGACAGGTAGCATCCTCCATCTCCCAGTCCCTCTGATTTTCTCACTTCATCTCATCTCAGTCCATCAGCAGTGCTATCTTCCCCAGCACTTACCCAGCCTGCTGCTCCACATCCAGCTTGGGTGTTTCCCAGGGACAGAGCTCTGCCTGGGGTAAATGGCTGGTGGCTAATGAAAGGAAATGGAGGAAATAGTAATTTACATCAGCTAAGCATTTATTCTGTACACTGTTATTTTGTGATCATCTATAATTTTAATCTATTAACAGCAAAAAGGTGCATCTGCTCTCTGGGTTCATCTTGTTTACAGGTGTTGTAAACAAGACCAAGGGACCAGTCTTCTGTTTGAGAGCATTTTGGGAAATTTTGTGTTTCTGCAGTCTTGAGTCACCCCTGAAAGCAAGGCAGGGCACTTGAGGAGGGACAGCATCCTGCCTGATGGAGGAGCTGCCTTTAAAGCAAGACCTGCTCCAATATGTGACACACTCAGGAGCAGCACCAGGTGCCACATGGATATGTCCAGGACAGGTTTGGAGCATGGAGACACCCCACTGCCATCACCCCAGCTCTGGGTAAAGAGCAGTGAGTGGCAGCAGCCTGGGGACAGATACCCAGGCACTGTGCAGAGCTGGGACCAGAGATCCACCCTTGAAACCTGTGGGGAACATGCCAGGATCCCAGAGAAAACAGCTGCCCACAGTACAGCTCCCCATGCACATCCTCCTGACACATTCTTCCCTGGTCAGATAATGATAAAACAAGGAGTAACAGTTTTAGACTAAGAGGAGAGATTTAGATTAGATGTAAGGAAGAATTTCTTTAAAAGAGAGGGAGGTGAGGTCCTGCACAGATTGCCCAGAGGAGCTACAGATGCCTCATCCCTGGAAGTGTTCAAGGCCAGATTGGATGGAGCTGTGGTCAACATTGTCTAGTGGAAGGTGTCCCTGCCATGGCAGCAGGTTGGAATGACAAGAACTTGAAGCTCTTTTCCAATCCAAGCCTTTCTATGATTCCCTGATTCTCTACACAGCATCCAGGACCCTCATGCAGCCAAGCTGTGACTTACTCAGGGCACCAAGCTCTCCTGCAAACAGGAAATAAGTAACCATTAAACTTAAGGCAGGCACCACGTTCAAAGGGAAAAGTCACAATTACACCGAGACCACGCGTCAGAGTTACGTGATACGCTACGTGAAAACACACCCCCCACGGCAGAGATCTAACATATACCCCAGCCTTGTCATCATGATTTACTTTAATTGGCGAGCTAATCAGCTGACGGCGCTGTGGAGCCAGGGCTGGCACCGAGTGACAACCGAGGGTCCCGGTGGAGGCAGCCACCGGTGTGAGCCACCCTGCGTTAAGCTCAGAGGATACAGCGCGGGGACGGGCTCAGCTATCCTTCCCTGTCTGTCTGTCCGTAGGAAAAGGCCTGAGCAGCCAGCCCGTGATCAAATTTCCAGCCCTGAAGAATGAAAACACAGCTTGTTGAAATTCCGGCTGCCTTCGCAAACAAAGCCCGCTGCTGCTCCGGGCTGGGAGCCCCGGCTCTGCCTGCACGGCCGGGAGTTCAGGTGGACCCTACGAAGCAGCAACACCACTTCTCAGCCTCCTGTAAACAACAAATAAAGGGAAATAAATACTAAACGGTTCCCTTGCAGCACACGAAAATGCCATGGGGACTATCCTCTTTAATGTGAGCCGGTCCACCCGCGGGCACCTCCTTTGAACTTTGATTTCTCCAAGCCCAGGACCTTTTTCCAGCTGCTGTCGAGGCGAGCAGCACCAGCGAGCTGTTCCCTGCTGCTCTCCCTAAAGAGATGTTCCTGTTCACACCAGGAAATGGAACACACTTACTGAGATTTTGGCTAAGTCTCCTATCTCCAGAAATCACAGCCACCACCAGCAGCTTCGCCCACCGGGCTCTGGCTGCTCCCATCATTCCAGCACTGAGATCTTCATGGCTTTAGGCACTGCAGAACCTGAGCTGGAACGGACAGAGTTGGTTTAGGTATTCTGCAAATTTGCAGCAAACAGTTTATTGAAAACATTTAGCCCTCTTTCTGTTCATTAACGAAGTTCAAACACTCTTTGATTTTCTTCATATTTGCTCATTATTTGAAATTGCACAGGGATGCTTTAATGGGGATGTTCCAGAGTGGGGACTGCCTACCCGTTGTTCAAAGGAAGCAGCAGCCACAGCACATCCCTGCTCCGGCCCCGACAGGCTCTGCAGGACGGAAACCTGGCAAGGATTCAGGCTCCTACTGCCGCCCCCCAGACCTCCTCTTTCCACAGGCTTTTCTGGAAGCAGACTTTGCTCCAGACACAGCAGCTCTTGCTGAGAGCAATTTAAAAGGGTTTGCAAACACCAGCATGGTTCTTATTGAAACAAATATCCACCAATCTGCACTGTGTTCCGAGTGCACCAGCTCTGGGAAAGATCACATCTCCCCAGCTGGTTTGGACACAGTGCCATGGCAGCAGCCTTGGGGCATCTCAGCCACAGGCAGCCCCCTGCCAGCCCTGCACATGCCATAGGGCATGAGCCCAGGACACCTTCCCAGGCACAATGGCACCCTGGGACCAGCGCTGGAGGAGAAGGGGAGAGGTCAATGCAGCTGGAGGGCATGAGGAGACACCCCATGGCCAAAATATCCCCTGTGGTGGAAGCACCCAAGTCCAGGTAGAAGGTCATTGTAGGCAGCAAGCACAGATTCTCCACCCTCCAAACAATTCCTGTGTGGCTAACAAAGCTCCACTAATGTGATACAAGGAAACACAGCACAGGGCCATGAGATGTCTCCTTCCCCTGCTTCTTCAGCCCCTCCTGACCTGAGACAGATGGAGTCACCAGGGGGCCTGCATAACCCTGGTTGGTATAATCAGAAGGGAGAACTGTAGGGTAAGACACAAACCCCTTATTAAACCTGGTTACACCAAGAAGCATCAGTGTCACTGCCACATCTCCCAAGTTGCAGAAGAAGGTCTCACCCAGGCTTAGCAGAGCATCCCTTCCTAGCTCAAGCCTCCTCAGGGGTTTTCCAAACCAGGAGCTGACACCAACCAGCAGAAAGCTTTGTGTGGGTGCTCCCCACCACTGCCAAAACTTCTGTGGGCTGAATATTCCAGACCTGCTGTGACATTTGCATACCTCACATATATTGCCCAATCCCAGTTTATTTTGGGAATTACATGGTGATGGATAGCTAGATGCAAGGAAAGGCCATTATATGCTATAAAAAGCTGCACAGCCTTCCTGACTGCTCCGTGCTCTGTGACAAACCATCTGCTTCTCCTGCACCTCCCTTTGTTTATCCTGCTCAGCTCAGCTGAAATTAAAATTGACAAAAGCAATTTCTCCCGATCAAGTTGGAAAGATAAGGAGAGCGGCTGCTGCACACACTGCCATAGAAACCTGGACTACTCCAGCACTTCATCCTTCTCCCCATGCACCAGCTCAGCATCTGAAGTGAAGTGCCCAGCTGCAGTGGGAAGATCCTCCTGCTCTCACCAAAGGAGAAACACAGATGGATTTAGCCATGGGAGATCAGTCTCACAAACGCAGCACTGAGAAGGAGTTTTGTTTTATTTGTGCTCCAATCCCCTCCCCTTGGATTCAGAAGTACAAAGTGGCCCCTTTGATTAGAAAAGCACATTTGGATGAATTTGGAATTATTTCCTGTTCAAGGGAAAGGAGGGGGGGAAAGCAGCATATTTTCTTGGAGAACATTTCTGGGGCATTTGAGAACCTTCTACATTATATTTACACTGCTAAAGCACTTTTCAGATCAAAGCACTCTGAAAAATATGGGTCCAGGCTGCAGACACAGCTGTAGCTCAGCTCTGGCATCAAGCCTTCAGGATTCAGTCCCACAGCCTCTGACAACACACCTGCGTGGGGCTGTAAAAGCTGTAGGATGGGAGAGAGCCCCCATCACCTCACAGCACCTCTCCTCAAGGTTCTGGGGCACAACATCCCCCTTTCAGCCTAGCAGGGTCAGCTCCTGAAACCTATTTGCATCCCACAATGCCACACAGCTCACGTAGAAGCCAGGAGCCAGAGGCACAGAGTACAGCTCTTAAAAGACGAGGGACCTTCATATTTCTACATCCAATTTCTTTAGACATGTTAATAGCACAAGGCCTTTTTTCTCTCTGAAATGCAGGAGCAGCTGCTCAAGTCTCCACTGAATTAAGCTAAGGGCAAGTTTTATGTTTTGAAGAGAGATTTTGGGGGTCTGGTATTTTTCTTTCAAACCTGAGAGCAAAGAAAGACATCACAACAACATCAAGCTGCAAGACATGCCATTTTCCCAGTGCTGGTATAACTCAGGAATCGCTGAATAAAACCACAGTCCATGTTCCTGACAAATTCCCCGGTGGGCTGAGTAAAGGCTTGAGAAATTCCACCCCAGAAGGTAATTACTTACTTTTTTTTTTCCTTCCTGATGTTATTAGAGTCACAGGAAGGCCTTGCAGCAGAAGCCCCTTGACCCACAGGAACAGCAGCCCCATGCAAGCTGGAGCCCATGGGCTGCACACAGGGATGGTGGGCTTCAGGGACCAGCCTTTGCAGGGCAATGCAGCAAAGTCAGGGGACATCAGATGTTACAGCCCTTCTCTCACTAAAGTCACAGGTGGAAATCTCCAGGGACTGAGAGGAGACCAAGAAGCATTTTAAGTGGGAGCAAGAGCCTCACCAACACAGACCACACCTTCTGCAGGCATCCATGACTCCACAACCACCTTTGGCAACAAAGAGAAGTTCCCTCAGCTCAGGTGAAATGAGAACAGAGGGTACCTTGATTCACAGCCAACACTTAACCTCCTCCCTCTATTGTACTGCTCTTACATAGGAAGTCTCATGGTTTCCCAGCTGCAGCAGCCACCACAGTCCTGCAGCTGGAGACGCCCAACACTCACTGCCAACAGTTAATCAAGATTCATCAAGTTTCATCAACTGCTTTGATTGCATTACACATCAAGGGGCAGATAACACCGATAAACCCCTCTGCAACGAGGGGAAACCAGAGTGACAATGCCAGCAAATCAATAGAGTCATTCTAGATTTGCATGGGATGCATTACCTCAGGATCTGGATCTGCTCCTGGGTTTGTCCAGGATAAGCAAGATTAGATCTGGATCAATCCCGGGCTTACTGGGGCTAAGCAAGATTAGACCGCAGATCAGCCTGAGTATTGATCATATAATTTGTCACTACCATGCCTGGGAAAAACATCCCTCATGCAGCTAACGGAGGCTGCACCAGCACGAGGGGGTGGTAATGCCAGCCCTGCTCCCCTTGCTATATTCATTAGACGTGTCACTCACCCGACACAGTCATTGTTTTCTGTGATAACGTACTTAAAATTCAGCAGTGCACTCTTCCCCACATTTAAATAGAAACAGAGTTACCCCTGGACATATATTATGCATTAAAACAGCATTTTAAGAATCGGAGTAAGAATTCACCTGACTCCTCATTTATCTGTAGCTAATGAGGCTCCACAAACCAGCACCCCATGAAAGCTCCTGCCCGGGCAAGAGCCAGAGAGACCATGACATCAGGATGGCATGCACAAAGGGAGCAGCATGTGGTCTGGGAAGTAACTCAGGGGAGAAACCAGATGAGCATCCAAGGAAACCAGGTGCACAAAGAGAATGGGGAATGATCTGCAACACCACTTGCCTGACAGCATCTGCCAGCCACCGGCCGATGCAATGTGACATTTCGGTGTCTGGGATGGGGACGTGACTTCATCTAGACCTCACTAAGTTGCCCTGGGAATTTGAAGGGTTTGATGATTGTAATAACTGTTTGGTTTTTTGGGGTTTTCTTTGCATGAGCTGCTTTTTATGCATCCCTGACTATAGGAGTTAGAAGGAATCAAAGACTTTCAAGCCTTCTGGCAGCTTTGGGGCCCACAGCCCACTGCGAGCAGGGAGTAGAGGGAAGAACTCTCCCGGCCTCTGAAGTCTGCTCCTCCTCGGGGAGCAGCGGGAAGTTATTTCTGCAATATTGCAGCTGGATCAACTGAGGAGGAGATGACATGAAATTAATGAAATAATCGTGCTCTGTGGGCTGAGCGGGGAGCAGGGCAGGATATTGCCCTGGCAATGCTCCTGGCAGCAGGCTGAGCAGCAGGCAGGGAAATCACAGTCACCAGCCTTCTGCCCCAGCAGCAAGAACTTCTGTCTGCATCTCTCCTGTGCCTTGTCCCCTCCTGGGCAAAGGAGGGTAATTTCCAGGTGCAGAGACAAGAATTTACTCTGTTCAAGAGCACCAAACCACAGCTTGCTGTGTTCAGTGTGGTGAGTCCGGTGCTTGGTGCTCATCCATCCAAACTAACATCTCCCAAATTCCACTGCATTTTCACAAGGTATCCATGTCCTCTCTTACTAGTGCACTATTGAAAGGGTTATCTGCTAAAGTCAGGTGTTTTTTGCAAACGTGGCGGGTGACACCAATAAATCACTGGGTTACACCGCTGACAGGGAGATCCTGATGGGCCACCCAGTGATGGGTTTGTGACCCTCTTGACCCCCACATCCCCCTTTCCATCCCAGGGTCTTGCTTTGTTGTCCACTGGGAACCCCTGGAGAGCTCAGCCACACCTGCAGACACCAGTTTCTGCAAACAACCTCTGTGCAGGTTGGGGGTTTTTTGCTGCTTATCCCAGTAAATACGTTTCAGTTAATCCAATTTGCTCCCACATTGAGTCACATCAAACACAGCAGCTGCCAACCAAATATTAAAGACAAAAAAAAGCAGCTGCAGCCCCTTGCTCACAGTTTGGGAGAGAAGGCTCAGTGTGGGCATCACACACTGCAATGGGCAAACAAGTCCCTTGGTCCCCCAGGACACTCCTGGGGTGCACCAGTGACAAGCAGAAAAAAACATAGGGGCAAAGGACTAAATCACACTTGTACATCCTCCTCCATGTTTCTCTGCATTATTTAAGAGAAAACATGTTCTCTTCTAGTCTTTACTCTTTTCCTTTTGTGCTCAATTCCTACCGCAGGCAAGTGAACTAAATCAAACACTCCAAGCCCAGGTTTCACAAAGCCACTCTGATTAGACTCTGAGTCTAATCCAGGTCTGGGAAGTCATCCCCATTCCTGCAGCAGGGCAGAGCCAGCTCTCAGATCAGACAGACGCAGAGCCAGGCAGACCTGGGCTCAGCAGAGCCGACAGCTGCCATGCATGGACTAAAAGCCCAAAGCCCAACACTTGTAGTTTTGAACTGCAGATCCGGGTCCAAACTCTGGCAAAGAGCCATGCCCTGGGAGTATACACATGGGCAGCTGCCACTGACTCTTCCCAGGCCCATCACAAGACAAAGCACGAGCCTGAGGCCACCATGTCAGGCAGTGTTTCGAGCGGAGGGCAGACAACACATGCCAGCATAGCCCCAAGTTCCTCACTTGAGCATCATGTAGGTGTGGAGCACTTGCAGTGCCATCACACCCGGCTGTCTAGACAACCCAAAAGGAGCCCATGAGTCCCCCACATCCCCACAGCACCAGGACCTTGCAGGAGCATCAGTGATTTTCCCAGAAAAATGACTCCTACCTGCACCACTCCAGCAGACACCATGGGTAGGAAAAGGTGGGGTGACAGAGGAGCAGCCCCACTCTTGGCCAAGTAAGGGCAGGGAGGGGATTCTTCCCCCTCCAGGGCACCTGTAAGGTCCTGATGTTAGGTCAGGCACCAGCATCTCCATGAAAACCTACCCCCACAGAGCAAAATTGATTTTTTTTTTAATTAATCTATACAGAGTTGGAGTTGAGCTAGCTTTAGGTGCTATTTAAGCTGCTTTCCCTACGCCTCGTGTTCAGCATTTGCATGGTGGGATTAAGTCAGATGGGGGGAACAGGAGCAGAGAAATGAGCACCTCTGGGTGCACCCAATGTCTGCACACCCAGAGTGAGGTCTGAGCCTCCTCACAGCCCTCTGTCCTGGCCAAAGCATCCCTCCATCAGGGCAAGGCTGGGGGAGCAGTGAAGGAGCCCCAAAAGCTTTGGGGTGCAGCATTGGAAAGCCAGATGCCAGCAGCCTGAGGTGCTCCAGCCCAGCAGAACCCCCAGCAGCCTCCACCAGAGATCCTTCACATGTTGGGAAAAAAGCTTAGCAAGGAGGATTTCTCCTCTCTGTCATTAACCTGACATAATGTCTTTCCTGCTGGCAGCTTTCAGGCTCAGCAGGTTTGTTATAAAATTCATTATCAGATATTGCAATCACAGTCACCTTTATTGGGCTCTGCATTTACAATAATTAGGCCAATAAACACTGATTTATAAAAATGACAAACAGGAACTCCCAGTAAGCAAGAAAAATGTGCTTTCTTTAGCAAGCAGTTTCTCACAGAACAAAAAGAATTGTAAAAAGGCAGAAACCAATCACTGCAACTGACAGCAAAGTAAAGCAGGTTCTCCTGGGAATTTCCACTTCCCAGCCAAGACCTCACCAGGGACAGACACAGGGTGCAGACCCCAGTGCCAGAGTCTGTAGCCCCTCCTGCTGCAGAACTGGGGAGCAGGGGAGATGCTGGAGGTGCAATGGGAAGAGAAGATCTTTGCAAGTGACATGGAGAGGGAAAGAGCAAGGAGAAGGCAGCAGGAACCAGGAGAGAGAGACAGAGAGAGCAGGAACAAAGTGAAGAAAGAGAAAAATTCAACAAAAGGGAAGCACCTTGGCAGGGAGGGAGGCAAAAAAGAACCTGACAGATACAGCAGTGGGAGAGCAGAGCAGTAGGAGAGAAAGAAGGTGGGATGGAGCTTCAAGCCCTAATGTCAGGGGAAAAAAATAAGAGCAGGAGTGAGAGAGGAGAGAGGGATGTGTCATCAGAGAGAGGGCACTGCAGATGCTCTCTGCATTCCCAGACTGCTCCAAAGGTACAGACGCAGCCTCAGTGGGTTCTGTGGGGCACAGCCAGCCTGTGACAGCAAACCAAGCCCCCCGGAGCAGACCCTTGTGCATCTGTTGTGCAGAAGGCAAGGGCAGACACCCCACATACAGCAGATATGTGTGTGATGGTGATCCCAAAGGCAAACACTCATCAAGTCAAGGACAGAGTAGAGCTGTGGCCAGCCTGGCTGCAGGGGAAGCAAACTCGTGGGGCACAGAATGGGGCCAAGCACAACACCGATGGCCCTGCACCACAGGGGCCTAAGTCAGCCAGACCTCCTACAGACCCCAGGACAGGTGCTAGGAGAACCTCACCCAGGGTGAGCACCCTGGGACTCAGGCACCTCCCAAAAGGACAATAGCTGAGTCACCCAGGTTTCGACAGCACCCCCAGTCACAGTGGGTCATCAGCTCCTGGAACAACCCAGAGCAACTCCCTGTACTACCAGACACAGTCGGGAGCACTGGGAACCCTCCGGCCCAACACCAGTCAGGTAGTAGCCTCAGGGCAGGGCTGCCCCTGCAGCTGGGCTGGAGGGAGCACGGCAGGAGCTCTGTGTCCGCGGACCGGCAGCCAGACCCCTCCCGCGGACGGGAGAGCGGCGTGTGCCGCGGTACAGCAGCAACAATATGCTCATCGTCTCCCCTCTGCACCCCCTCGGCAGCCCATCTGCGAGCACACATGGCTGAGGCGGAGAGAAAGCTGCAGAGGAGAAGGAGGAGACCCTCCCCTGCCATCATCGCCCCGTGGGCACACAGCCCAGCCTGACACAGGTGCCACTGCCCTACAGGAACGGGGCTGGTCAATGCACACATCACTGCCGTGACCCCGCGGCTCCCACCTCACCTACATGCACCAGAGCCTCCCCCCTGCTCTGTTGCCTACCTTTTTTTCTGTATTTGTCCCAATTTCTTCATGCTGATCCTCAACACATTGTATTCCTGGGAGCCTTGCAGTCCCCCTGCCCCCAGCAGCCAAGGGCAGAGCCCAAACCCCCTTGCAGCCACCCCATCCCCTATATACCTTCCCAGCCAGCTGAGCAAATTAGCTCCAACCGCCTTTGCTCATGAGGAACACCTGATGCCCCAGGTGGAAGTGTAGCTGTCCAGAGTGCCCCCCAACTTGGGCACCCTCAGGGCCCCTTGGCTTCCAGTGAGCATCCAGAGGGCAGCCAGCACCAGCTGATGAACCCCAAAAGAGTTACAGAGCTTTCCACTTCTTCTTTCTGTTGGAGCCAGAGGTGGGCAATCATGCTGACTTTAGATCGTTTTATTTATTTTATTGATTTTTAAAATAGCTGCTTTTCTTTCCAAAAGGACTCTGGGGCTGTGAACAGCTTGACTGTACATGTGAGAGCTGTGAAAAAGGCAGCAGTGGAACTGGAGGCACAGGGAAACAGGTAAGGCTGCGTGGAGACATCACTGAGAAAGGACCAGGCAAACCCTCAACTCCTGAGCCTCAGAATTTTCCCAGGAACCTCAATGCACCCAGTACAGCTGGGAATTCATCCTCCCATCTCTAGGCTGCAGCTGCATGTGGTCTCAGAGGACAAGGAAAAATGGTGGTTGCAGCAACACAGAGCAATTAATGGAAAAGGCCATCAATGGGAGATTTAATGACATTCATAGAAAAATTAACTGCATTGAAATGCTTTACTTTAATGGATTCTTTCTTGATTAGCAGCATTTGGGAGTAATTTCAAATCTGTCTTTGTTGCTTTAGTAAGTAAACAACATTAATATGTATATCAGGTGACAATAAAATAAGGCAGAAGCCTATGCAATACTGAACTGATTCAGCAGGAAACGTTCAGTATGTTAATATTAAATGTTTTAGGTTTGCTAAGCAGTGATAATACACTAGTTATTCTCTTCACACAATCCCAGTGCAATGAAGTAATTTTTACCAAAATTTTTCTTCTCCCTGTAGCTTTCCCACTGTAAAGTTCTCAGCTGAGAACTTGAGGGACCTGGCAGTCCCTCAAAGGGGAACCTGCTGCCTCTCCATGTTGGGCTTGCTGCTGCTGCTGGAGGGACCCAGAGTAACCCTCCATCCTGCAAGGGACCCCCACACCTGCAACTCCCTGAGGAACCAGGCTGGCCTCATCCACCTCTTGCTCCTGCACCTCAGACACAGTCATTACAAAATTACCAGCTTCTAATGAAGCAGGCTGGCAATTAACTGCTGCCAGAAGAGCATTGGCACCACTCCGAGCATCATCTGCTGCCATGAACAGGGAACCAAATAACCCCCCTGTACGGTGGTTTTGGGCAAAGGGCAACAGAAGGGAGATCACTGCAGGGCAGGGGAGACACCAACCCATCACTCCCAGGTGATCCTCTTCCTGCTTTCCTTTCTTGCACATCCAAGAGGAGCTGCAGAATATTCCTTCAGATGTACACAACTCTCAAACTATTTTTAATAAAAGTCTTTTCAGTGTGACACCAACACACACGTAGCTTTCAATTACATTTTAGCATTCCCAGTAGGAAGCAGCTCTTTACTGGGAAAAGTGATTTACAATAGTGCAGGATTATGGGTTTGGTCTTTGCGTTACAGGTATTCAAAGCCTGGTGAAAATAAAAACTGCTCAGCACATATTCTGCAGCTGAGCTGAGCCTTGTGCATGGGGAAGCATTTCGGAAGAAGTTAAGTGTTTGAAATAAAACCGTGTAGTCATCTGGTAGAACAGAGACATGAAATTGTTATTTATCAAGATGAAACTGGCATTTGGATAAAATTCTCCAGCGCTGTTAATAACTTCTGTTGACGAGGGAGTCGCAGCAGCAGCAATGAGGCAGCCGTCCCCTGAGCTTGGAGGAGCGGGATTTTTCACGGGCTGTGAGCAAGGAGAAGCATGTGTCTTCAG
Source organism: Chiroxiphia lanceolata (assembly GCF_009829145.1). Taxonomy (NCBI): domain Eukaryota; kingdom Metazoa; phylum Chordata; class Aves; order Passeriformes; family Pipridae; genus Chiroxiphia; species Chiroxiphia lanceolata. The sequence goes on from NC_045650.1 coordinate 8,039,422, forward strand.
TAATAACTTTCTGAGCACCTCCATCAGAACGGCCACCATGAATTTATCTTTCTCTTTTCTCTCCAAAAAGCCTTGTCAGTTTTGAATAATTTGCTGTGAGTAGCGGCTGCTGGAGTGCCACATGGCCACGCACGTCTCCAACACGATCTCCAGCTCCCTGAGCAGTTTTATCATAATGATTAAGTTTCTTAACTTAAATCAAGGATGTCTCTGGAGTTCCCTGCGATGATGTGAACTTAAGATAAACAATGAATGATGAATAGGCCAATTACTGAAACCTCCCTTACTGAAACTTTCAGTTAAGGCCGTGTATGGCTGGTTGGTAAGAGGAGGTGCTCATCCTCTCATCTGACAAATGTTACAAAAAACAGGATGGTTTGAAGCAAAGACAGTTCTGTGTAATCAGGCACTGGCTAATGAGCAATTTTCTTTTATATGTGATTTTTTCCTTTCTCTGTTTTGCTGTCTGGGATGTTGGAAGCAGAGAGGGAGCTGACAGCCTGAGCCACATGCACGCAAATGCTTCATTCTGGTACAAATCCCTGCCCTCTGCTGCCACAGCTGGTCCCAGTCCAAGGCACAAAAGTAGCAGGAGATGACCAAGGGCTGTGTAGTGGTACTACACATCTCCTGATGGTGAGGAAACCTTTCCTGAGAGACCCACCCAAACCAGGGGAACAGCGTTTCCATGAGTCCACTGGCAGCTTGCTCAAAGCTTTGTGGGTACAGCTGCAGAGGGGGACAGCCACCTTGGACCACAGCTGAGGATCAAGGGACAGGCACCTTGTACCATGAATGCATCACCTCAGACAAGCTGTCAGCCAGTACTCTGGATGTGTTTTGGGGCTTAAGCACCTAAAAAAGCAAAGCAAGAGGCATTTTTCCTCAGTGGAAAACAAGGAGAAGGGGTAAAGACCGATGAAGAGGGGGACACAGTGGGGTCCCTCAGGTGCTGAGGTTCTGTGTCACTCCCCTGGTTCTGTCCAGGAGCAGGTGCCACCACTGCCACCACACCACCCGCCAGAGAGAGCAGCATCCCACAGTAAATGATATGATTTACTTACTGCCCATGGAATTGCCCAATTAATTCACTATCCACATTAATATTATGCCTCATTTTTAACTTTACTGTCTCCATCATTCCAATTTAGTGCTGCTCAGAGATGCTGCCACTGACCTTAATGGGTTTTTCATTATAAAAAAGAGCACGATATTAATCACGAGGGGGTTTCAGCTGGAGAATGCTGCCCTAGCCCCACTGCTTTTGGGAGCTGCTTTTTAGTGGTTTGGGGACCTGTTTCTGCCAGGCTTTTCGCCCCCGCTCACGCTGTGTACGATCCTTTGTGCTGTCCAGGAGGAATTTCTTGGTATAACATTTCCAGGCACAGAGATTTTATGCAGCAGTCAAGCTACGCTGCAGATATGATGGATTTTTCCAGGCAAATTGGAACAAGGAATAGAAAACTGAAAGGATGCACCAGTCATAGCCAATGAGCCTCCTATTGTCCTGTATAAAAATCAAATGCCTTTTAATCATTTCAAATGTTCTTCTGGGTATCAATTAGTCACACATTAATATCAGTATTGCTTCTCTTCCTCAGTTTGCATCAGATTAAATTCTCCCCTGTCATATGCACTTGTGCTCATTAGCTTCAAGGAAAATTAGTGATTGTTCCCTCTTCATTGGCATTGATGAGAGATTTTCATCAGAACTGCTTTTTATACAGGGAACCTGATTGTCGTCTTAAAGAGATTGAGGGTTTTTCCCCCAAAATTGTTGTCTTTTCGTAAAAAAAAAAATACTTTTTTTTCCTCTAAACCCCTCAACTCTGAGCATTGGGGAATGGGGGGAGGGAAAAAACCATTCTTGATGAGTGTCATCCTGCAGTTTCTGTCACTCTCTGCATCTCAACTATCTGTCTCCTTGTCAGGATCCAGTGGCTGTTGCACACCCACAGCTGCTGAGCGGAGGACACTTGGGGTTGCACGGGGTTTTGCTGATGTCACCCCTCCCTGGTCAAGGCTGAGTATTCATAATGCTCTCTGTGGAGAACAGCAGTGTTGAGGGATCTCATTCTGCTCCCTGCCCTGTAAGGAGCTAGGATATGCAGTGCTGAGCTGGCTCTGGGGCTCCACGTGCATGCATGTGCACGTGTATGTATGCATTGTATATGCCCACTCCCATAGCTCCCCATCCCTCCTGGGCAGCAGTGCCCAGCTTTGCAGGCTGCAGCAGAACCAGGTCTTCAGCCCAGCCACAGGATTCCCCCACCCCCCCAGCACTCACCCCGGCTGCTCCATCCCCTGCACTCCAAGCGCTGGAAGGGACTGGTGATATTTATTGAGTTTTATTAACTCCCGTCCCTGGGAGGTTCTCACCTCTTCCAACTAATTCAGGCACCTGACTCCTGCTGGAGTTACAGTGATTGCCATTAAAAAGCTTGACATTTACCTTACAACAGTAATAAAATAATAATGCCTAATTTAGTTTACGAGTGGTATTTGCAGTGTTTCCTGTGCCTTGAGTGGGGGATATGGTGAAGATCCCTGCTCTGCTGATCAATTACGTCTGTTTAACGCCACTGCTGTAATTCTTTCCTGTAATCAGAACCATCTTTCAGTAGAGCTGTTCCAAAGTTTTCCTCTGAAACTCTAATTTTGACAAGAAAAGAAAATGTTTTCAAATACGTCAGTTTCCAGTGAATAACAAAAGCTTCTGAGATGGAACTTTCTAGTGAGAAGTGAAGACAGACAAACCTGGTGTCTGCACAGATTTGCTGCATTTAGATTTCCAAAATCTCTCAGATATTTTCAAAGGCTGCCTGTGATTGATTTCCATTAAAAAGGGATTTTTTCCTCCTCCAAATAACCTCATCAATATGATTCCCTTCTGGTATTGGCATCTCAAATATTAGACACCCTTGGTGTGTTTTACATCTGTGGCACTACCAAGGGGCTGTGGGGTGAGGAGCTCCTGCTGCTCCAGGGCCAGGGAGCCCAAACCCCTCTGCAGGGAGCAGATACACACCAGGACACACTCCTCTGGCACACACAGGTGCACAATGCTCTCCCCAAGCTATTCAACATCTCCACTTCTGTCCCTCCGGGATTTATCCCCAGGTTGCAAGTAGCGATGTTCCCAATGCTTGCAAAGCCAGCCCTGGACCTGCTAAAAGCAATTTCTGTCTCCATTTCTCATCCTGAGCAAAACTTGATGTGGATTTTAATTTTTTTCTGTGCAATTTTAATTAGTACATGATGCGCTCTGGGTTTTTATTAGAGTAAACAGCTTGGAAAAAGAGTTCCATGCCAGCCCTTCTACACCAGGGAGCCTCATCATGTTCAGACTAGAAACCTCACTCCGGATTTCTGAAAGCCTTTCTTGAGATGGGTTCACTTCCACGAAGAAACGCTACGATTTCAACACAGGGAAATTTTTGAGCGTATTGAAAGAAAAAAAATTAGTCAGGAAATTCCTGGCTAGGCCGAATTTGGGGCAAGGCTCTGCACGAGGCGGGCGTGGGATGCCACAGCCCTCCACTGGGAGAGATCAGGCTTCACGGCGCACACACACACTGCGCATGTGCTCACGCGTGTGTACATGCACACCCGTGTCCATGCCCATGCAAACACATTGCACACACACACACACACACCTGTGTGCACACACATGCATGTGCATACACACCTATGCCCACCTGTGCCCATGTGCCTGCACACACGTGCTCATACATGTACCCACATACACTTGGTCCCCCGCCATTCCCATCTCCCCCCACCGTGCCCGTGTCCCCCTGCCACGCAGTGACCCCACTGGCAGCTCCTGGGCTGCACCCACTGCAGAGCCCCACTCTCATGCACAAACAGATGTAAGCAGCCCCGACTGCAGCAGTGCCCACATCCCCAAGCTTCGGGGGGACTGGCGGCATTTGCACAGCCTGGGCACCTCCAGCCGTTGGTGCATGGGCAACAGGGCAGGCAGGAAGCAGAGATTAAACCAAAAATGTGACCCTGGACGTATGTGACAGACACCGACCGCGCTGTGAAGCTTCACGTGGGCTCGTGTCCAGCAGCGTGGGAATGGCTTGTGCCCTGCAGACAGGAGCGCTGTGGGAGCGCCTGGGGCCCCGCAGGCTGTGGGGAAAGCTGGCTGCACCTCCGTGGGGGCGGCCGTGACCCAGCCTTCCCACCGCCTGTGCAGACAGAGCCTAACTCCACCTCGGAGCGGGCTGGCGTCGTCGCACACGGAGGAGACCATGGGAGGGACGGCTCGGGAGAGCCCGGAGCACTGCCGCTTTCTGGACGTAAGTTCATGGCTTGCCTTGCCCCCCTCCATCTCTGCAGCACCACAAATGTCTGATGCGTGCGTGTCCTCCCTCCTCGAATCCTCGGCACACCCTGGCTATCACTGTTTTGTCATTAACTAGGCAGAAGCAGCCAAGCCGCGGAAGAAGAGCTGCCCCAGGTACCAGCTCTGTGGACTGCTCCTCAGTGTGCTGCTCCTTTCTCTTATTCTGATATTTTTTGGTGTCAAATACCTCTGGAACCCAACACCCAGAAAAGTAAGTAAAAACTCTTTGATACAGCATTTCAAAGCCTTGTTTCCCCGGACAGAGTTGTCCTCCTTCCCTTAACCCCTGAAACTTTTAACTACTCCCCAAAACCCAAGCAACTTCACAAAGTGCATTTTCTCAGACCACAAGTATTCATGGCACTTTTAAAAATCTCTGTATTATTCATAACTAGCTTTTACTTAATACAGGCTGAGTTTTTTCCCTGCCACCGCATTCTTTCCCCAGTTGACAATTACAGGGGGTGGGAGCTACGCCACAAAGAGTTAAAGTTACTCTTATTTCACCGGCAGCAAATTTTATGACAAGTAAGAAAATATTTTCCATTTCATTTCAATTATCTTGCCAGAAAACGGTGGAAAAGTCATTATGCCACTGCATAGAGAGGAGAGAAAGCCAGGACGCAGTGGTGATTGATTGTCATGGATTATATTTCTTACTTTAATGTGTCTGCAATGTGAGGGGATGGTGAGACAGATTAGCTTCTGGAGGAGCTCCTGCTATACTGGATTGGGCTCTTTTATTCCCAGCTCCAGACGGACACTGCTGTAGTGCCGAGCATGTTGGGGTGGCAGCAGGACTGTGCATCTCCTGTCCATCTCTGCCTGCTGCCACCCAACATCCTGACAATTCTGCCAAAACTCTTTTTTTATCCCATACCCCAAGTAAAGCCCTTAACCTTGAAGCTAACAGCCTGCCCAGTACCCCTCATTCTCCTTTCCTTTGAATTTCCATGCTCATCCAGGAGGCCCCACTTTGCACCCTGGCGCCAGCAGGTTTTGACAACTCTCAAGAACGTCTACAAAATTCCCATGTGCAGCCAAGGCAGCCTGTTTCCCATGCTGGCAACTCCTCTCTCCTCCCTACCCCACGCCAGAGCTGCTCCAGCCCAGCCAGGCTGCCCTCCTGCCAGGCAGAGGAAGCACCCTGCTTGCTGGAAACTTTGTCTTCTTATCAGCAAATAGAAATAAATACCCCCCAAAATAAAAGAAAAAGCAATAAAAGCCAGATGTGCCTCCAGGATCCTGCCAAGATGGTTATAAAGTCTCTACTGTTCCTAGAAAAACAGAGGTCATGCCAGCCATGAGGGGAAGAGGTTGTTAACCCCTGGAGGGGAGGATTTCCCTTGGCAGCACAGAGACATTGCCAGTCTCAGAAAGCATATCCAGAACACCAGTCCTTGGCATCCTCACCGTCGGGCACTGGTGAAGGATGGAGTCCATCCAGCCCTCCCCAACACCTGATGGGCAGACAAGTGGAGTGTGAGGTCACAGGAAAGCAGAGATGCTCCTGCAGTGGAGCTGCATGCTGACACTCCCAGTGTCCAGCACTGCTGTGTCCCTATGGCTGCAGGGCAATGTCTTCTCCAGCTGACCCAGGAGCACTTGGGGAAAAGCAGGATGGGGGAGACTGGAACTTCCTAACACTCAAAAATATAAACCAAGGGGAATTAAACTCTTCAAAGAACAAGAAACCCTTCAAGCTCCCGTAATGTAACCAGAGTGTGGGAAAAAAAACTTGAAAGAAAAGTTGTCCCTCCGAGGGGTTGCCTTGGACGTGGCTGTGCCCCCTGCAAGGCAGCACCTGTGCCAGCAGGCACAGCAGATGATGCAGCTAACAAGGGGTTTTCATCACAGCCTCGCAGGGCTCACCAGAAAGTGTCATTTTTAGCCCTAGAAAACATCTCACAGCTCCCTGAATAGCACGGAGCTGGCAAAGCCCAAGTGGGTTAGCTGGACACTGCACTGGCCAAAGTAATTCTTTGTAAATGGAGAGGCACTCGAAGGTACGGTGCCACCTGGGATCCTGCTGTCCTAGAAATGATTCATGGCACCATGCACATTTTGTCAGTCAAAACTAGCAGCCTTACAGCCATTTTAGGCTTCAGACTGTTTTTACCATATCATAAAATCCATTGAGAGCTATATATCTTTGTAAAAGCTTCTTGCAGACCAACAGGAGATGCTCATCACTGCCAAGGTGCATATCACTCCTCTAACCTTTGAGCAGGGGTGAAGGTACCTAGTGGTTCCCACAGCTGGTTCTGTGCCCAGGTGGATGCAAGATGGGTTATGCTGATGCTGGAAACATTGCTAAGAGACTTTGAACCCCCCAAATGGGAAGGTATGTGCAGGAATCAGGAGACTGTGAAAGGGGGGTTGGGTTGGCACTGAAGGCAGAGCCCCTGCCCCACATCAGTGGGGCCAGGTTGCTCCTTCCCTGGCTCCATGGCCATACCAGGGGATTAACAGGGCTTTCCCATCACCGTGCCTCCATCCCTCCTCCCTGCCCGGTGGACTTGAGGGGTTTTGCACAAGCCCTTTGCTTCCACACAGCACCGGGAAAACAAGACTCCCTGAGGCTCGCCAGCTCACGCTGCGCCAGCAGGATAATTTTTGTGCTTCAAATAGCATCTGCCACTACTCATCCTTTAAGGGTCAGGCATCCGCAGAGACTGGAGGGTTGCCGGGCTGGCTGAGTGCGGCGAGCACCTGCGAGGAGGGGAGGGCTGCTCCCTCCGGCGCTGCTCACCCCGGCTCCCCGTGGGGAGGAATGCCGCCGGGAAGCCGGCTGCTACGCCCCGAAGCTCTTCAGCAGCCCTCAAGGAGGTCTTTGATCCGCAGGCGATCCTTGATCTCCTCCAGGCAGAGAGAGGCTCTTACCTCTGCCTTTCCAGGAAAAACAGAAGGCACAGAGATGGAGCGAGTGAGCTGAGGACACAGTGATTGGAGTAAGCAAGACGGGGATGCAGTGATGGAGCAAGAGAGACAGGGAGACAGTGATGCAGCAAGCAAAGCAGGGAGAAGGGAAAATGAGGTCCCCTTGGGTTCAGGACTTCAGTCCCACCTGGGATGTAACCAGGCTCATGCCACAGAAAGCACCAGCAAGAGCTGAGCTGTGGCAAAGCTCCTGGTGCAAGTGTGGGATGAGCATCTGTTCCTAGGTTTGGCACATCCCAGGCTTGACAGACAAGTTACCCCTCATTCTGGCTGCATGTTGACCTTCTGCTGAGCCCTTGCACCAGGGAGCTGCCTCTCCTTGTGCTATCCAGAAGGTTGCTTTGGCTCAGAGCCGCCATGTGAGGAAGTAGCCATGGCAGGATACCCAGCACCAACCTGTTCACCCACTGGGCAGCATGTGAAACTGGGAGGGGTGCTGAGCTGACCCCTGTGTGACTTTGGCCCTTACAGGTCTATGATATGGAACACACGTTCTTCAGCAACGGTGAGAAGAAGAAGATTGTGATGGAGATTGACCCCCTTGCCAGGACAGAGACCTTCACCAGTGGGAATGGCAGCGAGGAAATCCTGGAGATCCATGACTTCAAAAATGTGAGTGTGGCAGTTTGTCCCTGAGACCCCCCAGTCTTTCAGCAGGACTGATGGGACCCCTTAGTGTGCTGTGGAATCACTGAAGCAAGTCCCAGGACTGTTTGCTCCTGCATCAGGGAGAGAAATGCTCAGACTCTGGGGATATTCTCAAAGGAAAGAAGATGTGTACCTGCATAAGCTTCCACTGGTATTTATAGTAGTATGGTTCAGTTCCAACAAAATATATCTTCAAGCAAGATCTGGTTATTGGATTTACCCTTGCAAAGGAACACAATCATCATCAGTCTATCCAAGCCCAGTACATTCATCTGTCTGGAGAGCATTAAAACCTCATGACATTGTTGTAGGCTCTCTCTGAAACCTAATTAAAATTTGTAGGGAAATACCCTGTGCAGTGACATATGGCAAAATTTTGAGCTAATAGCCTAGCAGGAACTAGGGGATGAATGTTCATATAACCATAACGGTCAGATGCTATTCTGCATATTTTTATTTATGATAATGAGAGCTCATGATAGTTATAAGGAGAAGGGGAGCGGAGTAAAATTTTATGACTACCTGCTTTAAAATATTTACAAAAATCCCAGTTCTCCCAAACCATAAAATGCAATATCGCTTAGGAGAACCTGTTAGTGCATCTTAGCACCACTGTGGAACAGAGGTGGCACAAAAACATCAACATCAAAAATATGACTAAGTCCTCCTCCAGCTGTACCTTCTGTACAATGGGTTATTCGTCCTCCTCTTTGCCCTGACTGCTTTTTGAGTGTTTGCTTTGATCCTGCAGGGAATAACCGGCATCTTCTTTGTGGGACTTCAAAAGTGTTTCATCAAAACTCAGACTAAAGTCCTACCTGAGACGACAGAGGCCAAGATCCCTGAGCTTGAGGTAGGTGAATAAAACAGAGCACCTCTGTCCCCAGTGAAACTCACTCCTCTCCCTGGCATAGGAGAGTGGCTGCCATTCCTGCCACCCTCCCATCTGCGCCAGCCTTCCCAGAGAGGCTGCAATAAAGAAATAATGAGCTGTGATCGCTTCATAAAATGCTCTTATTTCAGAGGATTGCTTATAAAAACAAGTGAAAAGAGACGGGATTAGACAGCGACAGACAAAAACCTCTCAGCACAATACCGGAGATCAAGAACAATAATCCTGTTGTAGTCAAAAGGTCGCAAGGCAGCTCAGGATTAGCAGGCACCAAAAAGTCAATCAAATTGTTTTCTCGCAGGTTTGAGCCTCGTGTTCTCAAGCAGAATGAGGCAGAAGTAAGGGATTTAAAAGAGCAGCCACTTCTAGGAAATGCGATTTGAGAAAACTCTTGGTGTACAGACCTGAGAGGTGGGAAGCACCAGGCTGGGGCCGCTTCCCTGCATGGGCTTTCCTCCCACTGATGTGCCTGGTTGCTTCCTGCATCAATTTATCTTTTGCCCACTGCATCCTGCTGCAAGGAGCCTCACATTTTGCATGCTGCATGGAAAAAGGTGTTGGACTCCCTATTTTAACCCCTCTCTGACCCCGGAGTGATGGCTCAGTCCTTTGATGGCAGTTGTCCCCTGGCCCTGTCCCCATCCCCAAGGCCCCTGTGGTGGCACAGCCTTCCTGCCTCCCCATTTGAGAGACGGTGGGTGTTAGCAGATTGAATCCCCCCCAAGGATGCTGCCGCAGATAAAACACCAGCAGGACATGTGTTTGAAACGAAGCGTGGGCAGAAACATTTCCCTGAATCATGACCCAAATTCCCAGACACCGATTCTTTGATTATGCCCTAAGAAGCTAATAGATCTTTTCAGCTACCATCATAAAAGGGATATGACTTCCCAGGCTTTAGCAGAACATCGCCCCGGGTAGAGAGCTGAAATGTAAAACCCAGTGAGATAAATGTAGATTTAAGCTCTAGCCATCTCTTCTCAGAGCCTGCACGCTGCCAGGTGCTGCAAGCAGCACCGCCCCAACCCCACAGCTTCTACCAGAGAATCCAAAAACGACCCAGACTGGGTCAGGTTTTGTTGGCTCCTTCCTGTGTCTTCCCAAAGTCATAAGAAAAAAACTCTGTGAGAGAGATATACAGCTCCAGACGCCTTCTGAGAGAAAAATGCCTTTTGCCAGCTTGCTCTATGGGCTACCACCAACAACATAGACAACGTTGCCTTGGCAGAGAGCTCAGTGCAGATCCATCCAATAATCTTTATATATCTCCCTCCCTAAGTGTCTGCCAAAACACACCATGGACTAATGCAACGACAGAGACATGTGGTATAAATTACAGAATACAGCCGTGCAAAGAATTTCTGTGAGGAATAAATTAAAGTGTTCGATCACAAAATCAGTAGCAGAAGGAGAGAGGGATTAAGTACTAAGAGCAAAGCAGAGCGGAGATGTTTTAATCTTGTGTTTGAATGAGTTGGGGTGCTTCAGAAGGCTCTTCTAGATAGTGGGGACTGCACAGGAGAAGGCCTTTGGATGATCAACCAGGAGAGGAGAGAGCATAGTGGTTTTGACTGAAGGTGGACAGGAAAGACAAGGCTTTCTTTGTCCCCATGTGAGGACCAGTTGGGTACTTTGTGTGCACCCAGAGAGCACCATGAGCTAAGGCAGATAAAGTCCAGATGCTCTCTGGGAGGGGAGAGGTACCTCTGGGTAAGCCAAGGGAAATAGAAGCAGCCAGTGTGGGGGGAGAGGGTGTCTCCCATGTGGATGACCATGCCAGGGCCAAATCTTGCTCTTTTTCCAGGGAGAAGAAATCACCACCACCTACTTTGAGCAGTCTGTAGTCTGGGTGCCTGGGGAAAAGCCCATTCAGAACAAGGAATTCCTGAAGAGCTCCAAAATTTTTGACATCTGCAGAAATGTGACCATCTTCTGGATCCACCCCACACCAATAGCAGGTACAAGGAGCCATCTCCTCCCCAAGGTACTCTTGAACCCTCTCACCAGGAGCAGCTCTGTCACACACTTGTGGCCCCCCTGCCGTGTCCCCCACTGTGACATGGTGGGAACCCATTTTCACAGCCTTGCTGTACATCTCAGACACAAACACAGTGTTGCCCATGACCACAGGAGATCTCGCCCAGTGTAATAGCAGGGGCTGAAGTTTCTCTCTGCAAAGCGCTTGTCTCTGCCAGCTCCCCACTGACCTGCACTTTGCAGAGTGGCCACCCTCCTCATAACAAGGGAAAAAAAACCCAATCCTTTGTACCTGCAAAGAAACCAGCGCTGCTGGAAACTGGGACGCCTAAATTCTCGACACCGCATGAACATCAGAGTGTGAGCAGACATCTGCATCTAAATCACACGGCGGGGTTGCCACCTCCAGCTGCTCACTACACAGCCCTCACAGAGGTTGTGGCCTCTGAGATCTGCCGGTGTAATTACCCACTCTCTCTAACCCACTTCCAGCCGAATGAGCTAGTTTAAAACTCCCTACTGAGAAAACTCCCTCTGCTCTGCAGCCACAGAGCCACATCATGTCCCCAACAGGTACCAGCCACCTGTGGTCCTGAGGGCAGGTGGGCATCAGAGATCCTTGGTGCAGAGGGAGGCTGGTATCCTTGACTTGACCCCCTTCTGCTCCCTCATCCCTGCTGTTAGACCCCGTCTGCAGCAGCACTTGTGTCCCAGGTCAGTGGGTCCAACTGGGTCACCAAGGTGCATCCAATGCCTTTGCCAGGACAGCAGTGTCCCGAGGCTTCCTGGCATCTCCCCCAGCAAAGGAAATTAATGCTGCTGTGGGTCTTACCCAAGCTATGAGTGCTGTATCTACAAATCCACCTCACCGCAGCAGATCCCACCATGAGGATGTGCTTCTACACACCCACAGCCTCATGCAGGAGGTGCCAACAGCACCCACAGACACCCATCACCCATGGCCATGGGGATGGAATGGGCCATTTCCTCCTACAGCCCTTCTCCCGGGCTGGGTGAGAGCAGGAGGAAATGGAGTACTGATTTCCTGATGGGTGTTTTCTGTACCTTGGCACCAAATTCTGGTAGACACATTAGTTCTTGCTGCAGCTTTTGTCCCTCTGCTCTGTAGTTGTTGACAGCAACATTTGGGCTCTTCCTGTAGCTCCTGAGCTGGCCAACCTCGAAGGGGCAGAAGAAGAAGACCCTGAACTGCTCATAGACAACCAGAGCTGGTTGGATGGGGGGAGTGAGCATGAGGTGGAGAAGGATGCACAGCTGGGGCCCAAGCGCCGGGCACGACAGCTCACTGAGGAGGACCTGCCCGTCAATGACTATGTGAGTGAGAGAATCCCACCCTGGGGTGCCCTGCCCATGATCTGGGGTGCCCTGGCCACAACCCTGGGGTATCTTGGCCATGCTCCCACAGTGTCCTAGCTATGCTCCTTGGGATGTCCTGTCCATGCTCCTTGGAATGCCCTGTCCATGCCTCTAGAGTACCTTGTCTATGTTCCTGGGGTGCTCTGCCCATGCCTCTGGGGTGCCCTGGCTGCCTTCCCAGGATGTCCTGTCCATGCCCCCGGGGTGCCTCAGCCGCACACTGCCCTCACTGCACTGACTCTGCCTCTTCCCCGCAGTCAGAGAATGGGCTGGAGTTCCATCCCCTGTGGGACGAGCGAGGCTACTGCTGTGCCCAGTGCCGCCGTGCCAACCGCTACTGCCGGCGGGTCTGCGAGCCCCTCCTGGGCTACTACCCCTACCCCTACTGCTACCAGGGCGGGAGGGTCATCTGCCGGATCATCATGCCCTGCAACTGGTGGATTGCGCGCATGCTGGGCAGGGTGTAGCACCCACCGCTCAAGTGCTGCCCCACACCCGCCCGCCACGCCACCACCCAGCTAGATGCATCCTGACACAGCCAACAGCAGGTCACTACCTGTTTGATGTCCAGTGAGGTGCAAATCTGCCGACTGTGGCACCCTCACCGTTGTATCCCCCCGGCATCCTGCACTGCTCCGGCGGGGCTGGGTGAGGCTGCGCTCGAGTGCGTTGCCACCATGCTGAGCAGCGAGAGGCAAACAATAAACGTCTTGTATGAGTGATTGCAAAGAAAATGGAAAGTCTTTTAGTCTCAGTCTGATGCTTAATGGGTCTGAGAAGTGATCTAATTGCTTGGCTGCCTTGTCATGAGCATCCATAACTCAGGTACTGGGTCTGTCGGTGCTCACCTCACTGGGAACGTGCAGAGGTCCCTAATTTGCTCTCTGATGGCGCTGGTGGTTGTTCAGCATGTCCTGACCCCCTGTTCCAGCATGCTCTGATGTGTTCAGTAGTTGTTACTGACAGCTCAGGGGTGCCACCAGTCCCCTCTGGAGTTGTCTCAGCACAGGCAGAGGAAGGAGCTGGCACAAGGAGCTCCCTGAGGAACCAAGCATCCAAAATGAGAGGGAGCAGAGGGTGTGAAGTACCCAAGGGTGACTAGCTGTCTCCAGCTCTGCTACCAAAACTTGATGCTCAAGGGGAAAAAGTAAGTCCTTGACATCAAAATCCCTGTGTGCCCCTGTGCAGCCTTCCTCTGCCCACAGCCTGGGGGCTCACACCAGCCCCAGGTTCAATCTCTCATCCCAGGGAACCAGCTGCTGCCAAGGAGCTCTGACATCCCACAGGTATCACCAGGTGAAACCCTCTCTGTGTCACCAAGGAATCACACACTGTCATGGCCAGAACATACATACAGAGAAGGGAGGAGAAGTCAGAGCCAGACCCTCCTCACCTTCCTGCATCTCCCATGGGGACATAAGCACAGTTTCAGAGCAGTTCCCTTCATCCCTGTTCATGACTGTGCTGACAATGTGGTTAAAACACTGTGAGCATGGTGCAGCAGAACTCCCCACACCAACCAGCTTTGGGGACACCAAGCCTGACAAGTCCCCTGAGACATTTATCCCTCAGAGAGGAAAGGTTCAAACACAGTGGGAGATGTGTGAAACCCACCCAACCATAGCTGCTGCAAGAAACTAGAGCCCTTCTGTCCCTGCTCAGTGGGTCCAGACAGGTGACCAAGGTGCATACAATGCCTTTGCTAGGACAGCAGTGTCCCAAGTCTGCCTGGCACCTCCCAAAGCACAAGCCTGTTCCTCCAAAACATCTCTCCAAATTAAAGTGAGTTGTCTGCGTAGGTGCTATTCAACCAGGTAAGATCCACACGCTCTGATGGCCACAGTGCTGTCACTGCCTATGGGGATGAGTAGGCTGAAGAAGCCTCCACACTCCCCAGGTTGGCACAATCCATGCTGGTTTTCCTGCAGCAGCTCGGAAACCTCCACGCTCCCTGTGTTACCCTCTGCTGGCACTATCCTTGTCCACCTGGTGTCGTCCAGCCACCCTGGGAAGGGATTTGCCTGTGGAGGCAGAGGCACAGACCAGGGCAGGACAAGGTCTTTCCCTCTGTGCAGGCTTTCAGATGAGGATGGGTTTATCCAAATATGGTTCTGTTTCTCACATGTCCTTGCCCTGTCTCCATCCATCCATTAATTGCTATCAGCCAGTCTCCAGCCCAGTTTCTACACTCTGATGCACTCTGCCTTGCCATCCCAAGCCAGGAGGCTTTCAGCCTGCCAGGAGCTGACAACAGTCTTGATTTACTCACCTGGGTTAAGTGCAACACAGGGATTTTGGGTGTTCCCCTCCAGGTTCCTCCGTCAGCAGGGAGGCTGACCTGTAGCGGGTGATTGTCCACACTGTGGGGCGGCGGGGCTGGGACAGCTCACCCAGCACCAAGGCAGCATTTGCCAGAGTGGTGACACTGACAAAGGGCCACCACTGCTACCCATGGCTTCACTGCTCTGCTTACACCTGCCTCCTCTCCAGGAACAGGACAGGCAGCCCAGCATCCAGCCAGACACAGCCCATTTGAGTTCAGTGCTTGAGACCCAAAAATCCCTCAAGCTTGGCAGAGAGGAACTTCACTACATCACTGCAGCATCAGGCTTGGCAAGGCAAAGGCTTGCTGATGAAACAGCCACAAGATGAGCAGTAACAAAGGAACGTAAAAGCTTAAATCCACATTTCTTGCCCTGGGGAGCAGCTAGGGACTGCCCAGCACTGCCCTGCCCTTTTCTCCAAGACAGTGGCCAGCCAAGGATGCACGTGTTTGCACTGGGCTGAACTTACCCACCTGGCTCCTGGGCTGGGATGCTCCAGGCCCTCTGCTTCAGCACCGTTACACAACCTCTGTTATGAAGAAAATTCAATTACAGAAGTTATTTGCAAACACAAGTGCACCAGTGCACGTTGGAGGAATGCGAACTGCAACGGCCAGAGGTTCCTGCCTGGCCCGGGGTGAGCAGATCACCCCCAGGGGGGATTGCTGCTCTTCAAGCAGAGGAATTTCTAGGACATGAAAGAAAAGTCAAGGAGGTTTCATAGAGTAAAATATCTTAATATTTATTGTGTCTCAGGACAAAAGAGTTCTACTCAATACATAAAATGAGTTGAAGCAGCATATAATACTGACAGTCAAGTCACAGCTGACTCGGTGCAAGGACACCTACCAAGGTAAAGGCACCAGGAGCTACATCACCAAATCTCACTACAGCTTAAAAAGAACCACTACAGCCTGTACTTCAAGAAGTACAACTATAAAAAAATATATAAAACCCAGGGTAGGGATAAGAGAGAGCTTGGCGACAAGCCAAGACCTGGCAGAGCCAAGGCTTCAGGCAGGCAGGGCCGTGTTTTAATGGGGCAACAGCCTCATCTCGAGAGCAACCACATCCAGAGAGTAAGGGGATCTCAAAGGGCTGCCAGAGGGGAGGGGAAGCATCGCTTTCCCAATGGAGGCACTGAAGATGAGCACGGTGAGTCCCACGAGGCCACCAGCAGGGTCGGTTCGACATGGCACAGCACTCTGCACTGCCAAGGAAAGAGCTGCAGCGCCCGGAGGAACATGCTGGCTGTAACCACCACAGCTACACTAATTATCCCAGGCGGTGGCACAGCAGAGTAGTGTCAGGACAAGTCCCTGAGCACACTAGGACAGCTGGTGCACTCGTTTCTATGAGCTAGTCGAGAAGAAGATCAGTCAGTTCAAAGCAAGATTTCACAATGTGGCATCCAAAGGAAAACTGAAGGTAGAGGTATCCTCCTCAGCCATGGAGAGCATTCCCTGCAACACACAACAGCAGAGAGATAACAGACAGGATGGATTTATACACAGCTTAAAATGACATAGGAGACACGGTCTTGCAGGTTCCCTCTAAGCACATGCCCCACACATGGTGCACCTATCCCAGGGGCAACCAGGCAGCAGCCAGGGATACAGAGACAGCCCACTAAGCTCACAGACATACCCAGCCACAGGCACAGTGTGCTGGGGGCCAGCTACACCATCTCATACTGATTGTTCGTGATGTACCGGGACAGGCAGCAGGCAAGAATGATGCCAATCAACTGAAAAAGAGAAAAAAAATCCCACGTATCAGAGGTAGCCAAAACCAGGATGAGGTGTTCTAAGGAGAAAAACCTGACAAATTGCTCCGGAGTTATATAAAATCCAAGGATGGACAGTGGTGTTTACGAACCACAACAGGGGCTGCTGTGCCCTGCTTTGGAATCACTGAATGTGGCTGAAGCAGAGGATCCTGGCTGGCACCAGCCAAACAAGCTCCTCACAAGAGACGCTCCACATCCCATCCCGTTACATTTTGCTTCATGAAGCATCTACTGTTTTATGGTAATTGTGGAGATTACACAGATATCAGAAGAGTCACAGCCAATTACACAGCCATCAGAGAACGGCAGTACCTCTCCCTGTTACAAGGGCAGTGGGGAAACAAGGCTGCTGTTCTCACATCAGCATCTGAAGGACACGGTACTGTTATCACAACATGCTCTGTTATCACAACACAGCCCCCCAGCACCCATGCAGACATTCAGGGACAGGTCCTGCACAAGCCTGGCCTCCACAAGTGGAGTTAGAGGCACATCAGCACAATGAGTCCCTGTCAGCCACACAGACAGCAAGGCTTGCTGAAGGAGCAATAAAAGCTAGGAACTGGTCATAATTCCCAAGTCTGCCATCAGCTGAGATACTTTTGCAGCTGGGAGTGTGTGTGAGTTCACCATTTGTGTGTCGGCCACATCTCAGTGACCCCACAGCAACCACAGCCCAAGCAAGGAGGAGCGTGGGGCCAGTGGCTGGGCACAGCAGAGCAGCTACATCTCCCAGGCTCTCCCAAAGCACTTGGTAGCACAAGCTGCAGCCAAGGGCTGTCAGCTCATGCCTCTCCCCCAGTTCACTCTGTCCGGCACGGAAAACACATGGCAACACACTCATTACAGCAGAGTATCTTGGCAGGGTTCCTTCTCCCCACGCCAGCACCGGCAGTCAGTGGTCCTGGCCAGCAGTGCCTTGATGCTCATGTTATGGCCTCTGTGTGCTGGGTCAAGGGGAGGGTGAATTCAAGCCCCTCCAAAGCAAAGGTCAGCTGCTTAGCACCGAGAGCCCAGCAAGCTCCCCCAATCCAGCTAAAGGAGAGACGGCTGCACATTCTGCAGCTCCCGCAGCGGTGCATCGGAAAACCCTCGGCACGATGGGAAACCCCACCGCAGCGTCAGTGTGCCCAACACCCAGCCTGGCGGAGCTGGGGGCAGGGGCCTCTCGTTTCCTGCCGGGATAAAGCCTCCCGGAGCAGGGCTGGCGAGCAGGCTGCTGCTGCGGCTCCCGCAGGAAGTGTCCTGCAGGATAAAGTAAAGGAGAGGCTGCGGAGCAGGAGGGAGGGGACACAATGGCCGGGTAGAGTGGCACGTGGGGTGTCAGCCACCAGCACAAGTGGTGCCCCGTGGGTACTCACAGGGACCCTCTCACACAGAAGCAATGCCAAAACACCTCCCTGATAACAAGAGAGGTTGGTGGGTAGGAAAAGAAAGGGCGCAAATTTGATCCGTGACAAGAGCAGGCACAGGGAGTTTGTTTGTCTCTGTTTGGTTTTCCTTAAGTCAGTGGTTTCGGAGGGGAGCTCTTCCCAAATAACCTGGGCTCATGGAAAGAGAACTGGTGCTTCAGCTCCGGGTGTAAGAGACTGGAGCCTGCACAGTGGTGAGATAAAACCCAAGGGGAATCTGCGGAATAGCTGCTCCTCCCTGACTGAAACTGGCCGTGCCTTTTGTACACATCAGACTTTGAACTGAAATTAAATACCTCCAGAGACACACTAGCTTCATTCTGCACTCCTCCTGAGCCTGGAAAGGGAGATTTACCTGGAAACATGCGATGCCAAAGGAGATTCCAGCCACAATGCTCATTTTGGACTCCATAGTTGACATTACCAGGAAAAAACAACCCTGCAGAGGAGGGAAAGCAAGCATATGGGTCCAGTGCTTTTCACTCCCAGGAGTACAAAGCAGCACCTCCCCAGAGCACCCACAGCTCCAGGTGAAGATGCTCCTGTGCAGGCAGATCTGGGGTTCTGGCTGCCCCCATGCTGCCTGACCTCAGCAAAGCAATTTCCCTATCAGTGCTGCCCCAGACAGACTCTCATCCCAGACACTTCAAGGGGAGCACAGCCCTTGGGCTGCTCCCAGCAGGAGCACTGAGCAAGGAGCAAGGTGACTCATCAGAGGAACATGCCTTGCATCATCCAACCATCCCTGCCGGATGAGGTCACCTGTGCTCACCACTGGGTCAGGACTTTGCACCAATGGGAGGTGTCACCATTACTGAAATAAACTTTACTGGGAAACTACTTCCTTACTCACCTGTTCTCCAAAACACACAGCCCCAAGTGCCAGTGCTTGGGTCCAGCTGGTCCCTGACCTCCAAGGAAGGAGTGGGGGGACTCCAAACCCTTCCCCTACCTGCACTCCAGGGGAGTCTCTGGGTCACAGACCAGCTGCATTGATAGAACAGTTCTCCTTTCAAGCCTCCCAGGGACAGACTAGCCCTTCTCCACCTGCCCATCCCTGCCTCTAGGACTGGCAGTGGGATTCTTCTGAGCTTAACTTACATCCACAAACACTTTCAGCTTGGCCTTGTTTGGGTCTTTCAGATCCTCCTCTGAGCAGTCGTTTGGCCTCTTGCAACAGCTCTGGGGGATGCCCTTCTGGCTGAAGTATTCAGTCCTCTCCCAGTCCGAGTAGTTCTGCACCCCACAGCACTGCAGCTGGAGGGGGAAGCACATTTGGGAAGCATGGTCACGCCAGGGCACTGATCCCCTAGTCCCAGCACCACTCCCATGGGTTCCCAGGGAACTTGCTTCTCCAGGAACTGCAGGATCTCATCCAGCATCTGTGAGATGGTGCACATATGACAGTGACACTGATGCCGTGGGGGGTCCCAGGGGACACCCTGGGGCGAGGGGAGCATTCCCACCTGATGCCAGCCAGACACCAGCCTGGAGTACTCACCGTCCTCTGGATGGTGTCGACGGCCTCGCTGTGCCGATCCGCAGTCACGTTGTAGTTCTCCAAGGCCAGGTTCAGGTTACTCTCAAAGTTTGTCTTAATCTGCAGGAGAAAGGCCTCAGTGGTGGTGCCGTGCTCTCTTATGCTCCAGGACCCACATCCCCACGTTAGTCACCGCTCCATGATGGCAGGAATGACTCCGGCTGTGGCCAGCAGACACTTCCCAGCCACCAGGCAATTAGAGGCTGTATTAAAGGGCAGCTGGATGCACTGTGGCAGCAGGGATGCTGCATGTAATAACAAGGACCTGCACAGTGCCAACTCCCCCCCAAGCAGGCTGCTCTGTGGCGCAGGAACCCTCTGAGGAGCTTTAATTACTGAAATTATTGCAGAAGATAGATCAGAGCCAGAAATTACAGTCCAGGGTTACTCTGCCAGTTCTGGTGGAGGGGCAGTGTGCTGTGCTGGGCTGACCCTGCACCTAGGCTCATCCTTCTGGGTCCTTACAGGGACCAAGCTCCTCTTTAGGCTGTTTTAATACCATTTCTGCTAAGCTAAGCACCACTCCCAGCAGCACCTCTGTCCCTCCAGCGACACCTGCAACTGCACTTGGGTTAAAACAGCATCAAACTCACTCCGAGATGGCAGCGGCCACCCAGACTCACCTCGTGCCTGAAGACAAAACCCACGACGGCAGCCACCAGGACGATGAGGAAGATGAGGGACAGGAGCATGGCATACTGCGGGCAGAAAGGGTGGGATGGGAGGGGGTGGACTGGTTGGGGTAGGACGGGATGGGATGGGGTAAGATGGGATGGGATGGCATAGGATGGGACGGAACGGGGTAAGATGGGACGGAACGGGGCTGGAACAGGGGGAGTTGAAAGAGGATTGGATGTGGTAGGGAGGGGGTTTGAACAGGGTAAGTTGGGATTGGAGGGGATAGGGATGGGGTAGGGAAGGATGGGACGTTTTGGGATGGATCAGGACAGGTCAGGATGGATTAGGAGAGGATGGGACCCCATCCTGCTCTGTTTGGGGCCACCCACCAGCTTGAGCATCCAGGTGCTGCCACGGCAGGTGGCAAAGCAGCCAAAGGTGCCCAGGAGGACAACGACAGTGCCGGCGCCCACCAGGACGAAGGGGACGTTGGTGGCCTTCTCGTCCAGCAGGGAGAAGTAGACGGCCAGGCTCACCCTGCCCCAGACGCCCACGGCCAGCAGCACAATGCCCGACACCTGGGGAGAGGGGAAAGCTGTCGTGGCTACCGACTGTCACGACAGAGCGGCGCGGCCGCGACTTGTCGCGGGGTGTTGGGCGGGGCGGGGTGGGCGCTCACCCAGAAGATGAAGGTGTAGGTGAGCAGGACGCTCTTGAGGCAGGTGATCACCGGCTTCGTCTGCAGCCGCCGCGACGGGGACGCCATGGCCGACACTGGTCGACTGCCGGGACCGGGGCCGGGGCGGGGCCGCGGGGACACGCCCCGGACACGCCCCTGGGCGGGGCCGGTCCCGCCCCACCCGCCGGAGGGGCCCGAGCGCTCCCGGAAAGGGCCGAGCGCGTAGGAAGAGCGGAGCTCCTGCCCCTCGGGATCCCGGTGTCACACCCCGAGCGGTGTCACCCCCTGTCCGGTGCCACCCTCTGCCTGCCCCGTGTCACTCCCTGCCCGTTTCCTGCCACTCCCTGCCCGGTGCCGCCCGCTGTCTGGCCCGTGTCCCCCCTGTCCAGTGCCAACCCCTGTCCAGTGTCACCTCCTGCCTGTTTCCTGCCATCTCCTGTCCGGTGCCTGTCCCGTGTTACCACTCCGGTGCAACGCCCTGTCCTGTGTCACCCCCTGCTTGGTACCACCCGCTGTCCAGTGTCGCCCTCTACCTGTCCAGTGTCACCCCCTGCCTGTTCCCTGCCACACTCTGTCCGGTGCCACCGCCTGCACCATGCCGCCGCCTGCCCGCCTCGTACCACCCCCTGCCACCTCCCACCTGCCCCGTGCCACCCTGTGCCACCCCCTGCCCGACCCATGCCACCATTTCTTGCCTCCCCGGTGCCACCTCCTGCCTGCGCCGTGACACCCTCCACCTTCCCCGAGCCACCTTCTGCCCGATGCCAACCAGTTCCTGCTTTCCTGCCCCAGCGGCTGCCGATGCAGCCCCAGCCGCAGAGGGGGGCCCCTCCCGTCCAGGTGTCCAACAGGAGAGCCACCTCGTGGCCCAGCACACGGCAGTATCACCGTGCCAACAAGCGACGGGCTTCCTGCCCTCCGTGGGGTGAGCACCCCCTTCCGCTCCCAGGGATGTCGCCGGGCTGCAGGGGGCCGTGGGCTCCCCACAATCGGCAGCAGCAGCCCCTCCCGGCAGCCCTCTCCTGCTCAGGACAGCGTTATTAATCAGTGCGCTCACTGGCCTGGCCGCCACATAATTAGCCCATTGAGGCAGCACGTCCTTCCCCCCTCACCACCCCACGCCAATGTTCCTACCTGTCTGTGCCAGGCTCACCCCTCGTTTCTCCTTGCCCATGCAGTCCCGTGTTCCAGAGCCCAAATCCCAGATGACTCAGCTCCCGCCTGACCCCAACCCCGTGAGATGTGGGGCGATAGGTCCTAATGAAAGCATTTTGTTACCTCTGCCTCGCAGGGGCTGAACTTCAGCTGGAAAACAGACCCCAGCTGGAAGCGCTTGCCTCATGAGCAGTTTCAGAGCCCGCCGTCTGCAGTGGAATCTCTCCCTCCCTGCTGGAAAGAGGTGGGAAAAGGGTCCTGGTTCCTGCAGTTTTGTGCTTGTCCCCCCCATTCCCGGAGCCCGGCAGGGCTGACAGAGGCTCGACTTGGCTCTCTCCTGTGTTTAAACAGGCTCCTGGCTCTTCTGCTTGCAAAGAAAAACGTCTTACAACTTTTTAAAGCCTCAGAGGAGCAGGAGGAGCATCGGAAAACGGGCGATCCTAGGACTTGTAATTTTTTACAATCTCATCATTTTGGGCCTGACTCACGGCTTTTGAATGTTTGGGACGGGCAGCCAAGGGGGAAAGTAAGTTTGCTCAGCACCAGCAGCACAGCCAGGCAGGAGAGACAGGCGTCTGTGCGGTGCCCAGGCGACGCAGGGGGCCGTCGTCCTGCTTCCAGCCCCTCTCCATCCTCCTCAGGGCTCGCGGCTGCCCCTGGACCCAGCACGGCAGGTGGGCTGCCCGGCCCCCGGCCCCCCAGCATGGCGCAGGAGGCGGCCCCCGTACTCCTGGTTGTCCTCGCCAGGCTGGTGTCATCCACGTGGCACGAAGGTGAGTGTGGGCACAGCGGGGCTCCCGGGGATGGCAGCCTGCAGGGTCTTTCTCCCGTTGGGGGCTCGTGCGGGGGAGGGAGGGAGGGAGGGAGTTCGAGCGATGCTGGGGGAGCATCAGTGCCTGGGGGTACTGGGTGCTTGCAGGGGTGCGCTGAGGGGCACAGAGAGGAACTGAGTGGGTGGTGGGAGGAATCCAGAGAGGAGCAGAAAACCAGCCTCTCCATCACATCCCTGCCTGCAGGAGCACAGCTTCTCCCTTACTCCCTGCTCCCACGGGAGCCATCGGCCGGCAGATGTTTGCCTGGATGGAGCACTCAACCCCAACCGCCCCACGGCTGGGCAGCTGGATCAAGGATTGCAAGCCTTGTTTGGGGGGTTTCCCCCTTCCCTGCTTCCATCCCCTCCCCTGGCCGTGCTGCCAGCACGCCTGGCTGGGGATGCTCCTGCCCAGTGCAGCCGGGGCTGCGAGCTGACCCCAGGTGAGAAGGAAAAAGGCAGCACCTCCATAAAAAGGGAACATCCCATTAAATGGCATGTTTGCCTGTGGGGACACAGTGCACGCCGTCCCCAGGGCCCCGGGGAGAGCTTGGCATATGCCCCTGGGAAACAGCCCTTCTCACCAGGTCGCCAACACGTCCCCACAGCCAGTCCCGCGGGTACCATCACTGGGCTCGCCCCCTGCTCCTCCGCTCTCCAAGGCATCACGGCAATGTGGAAAGGGCATGAGGACAAAAGGCTTGTGAACAGTGAGTGGGCGACTTGTGGGAAGCAGTAGGGAGTCACTCTGTAGTAAAGTTCGCGTCTGAAAGATTTGTAATGGAGTTTCCTCCCCGTGATGGCAGGGCTGCTGCTTGGATTGGTCCCGGCGGATATCCCCTTCCCAAAACACAGGACAGGGAGAAGATGAGATGATTGGGTGCAGCCACAGCGGGGCTGCCGCTTCTTCTGGGGTCCTTTCCCAGGCTGAGCATCCCCGCCGTGCCAGAGGGGGAGCGCGGTGGGGTGGGCTGGCGGCGAGGAGGGGGCAGCACTGGCGGGGGCCAGAGGAAACGCGGCGGAAACGTGAGCTCAGTGCTCGGGAATGCCGCGGCCGGCCGAGGCGCCGAGGGGCCGCGGGTAAGGAAGCCAGCCCTCTCCCCCTGCACGGCTTTCTCCCCACTGGCGTGTCCCTTGCCTATGAAGACACAGTGTGGGCTAGAGGGTGGCCCGCAAGGATTGCGCAAGGCTGTCTTCACCCCATCCAGGGGGCCCCTCTGCGCAGCATGGATGGCGTGAGGCCAGCAGCTCTGGCCAAGCCTCTCCAGTAGCTTCATCCTCCCTTGAAGCACAGGAAAGGGGTTGCATCCCCTCCAGCCCCCTGAAGGGGGCTGGGCAGCGTGCTTCTCATCCCTTGCTTTGGCCAGTGGATGGGCAGGAGAGAGCAGCCTTCTTCCTTCCCTTGGCATGCCCCGTGGCAGGAACGGGGCCATGGGAGCGTGTGGAAGGACTTCCCAGCAGCACGAAGCTGGGGGTCGGTGCCAGCCTACTCCGTGCCAGCACCCGTTTCCTGCCATAACCACAGTTGCTTCTGCCACTGTTTAGTCTGCGACTGGTGCCAGCACAAACCGTGTCACTGGGGACTGTGCTCGCAGTGTGCCTGGCTTAACCCTTGACAGCAGCCCCAAGGATACAGGACAGGGTCTGCCTGGAGATGGGATTGCTTGCTGGGGATGTTTTGCAGCCATGAACCACCCCATAGTCCCCTTGTCTCTTTCCTTCTCTCCAGGGTCTGGCTACTACACAGAGAGTCACACCAATGAGGTCTATGCAGAAGAAACCCCCCCTGAGCCTGCCCTGGATTACCGTCGAGGTAATGGCACCCAACCCGTCCTTTGGGTCCTCATGGGGAAACTGAGACACAGTGGGGGCCTCTCTCACCTTCCTCCTCTCCCGCAGTGCCCCAGTGGTGTGCCACACTCAACATCCACCGCGGAGATGCCACCTGCTACTCACCCCGGGGCAGCTCCTACCGCAGCAGCCTGGGGACACGCTGCGAGCTGAGCTGCACCCGCGGGTACCGGCTGGTGGGTTCCAGCGTGGTCCAGTGCCTGCCCAATCGCCACTGGTCTGGGATGGCATACTGCCGACGTGAGTGTGCCCAGCTCTTGCCTTGCCAGCACCTCCACAGGCCCCTCAGAGGCCAGTCCTGGGTGCTCTGCCCACTCACATGGCTGGCTGCCACTTCCCTCCCCTCTTTGCTCTCTCCATCCCAGAAATCCGGTGCCACGTGCTGCCAGCAGTGCTGCGGGGCTCCTACGTGTGCTCAGCAGGAGTGCAGATGGATTCCCGCTGTGACTACACCTGCCTGCCTGGCTACCAGCTGGAGGGCGACCGGAGCCGCATCTGCATGGAGGACGGGCGCTGGAGTGGGACTGAGCCAATCTGTGTAGGTAAATTTTCAACCCACGATTCTGAGGCACACAGGGGCCTCTCACCCTCCATCCCTGGGGTGTCTCCAGGTGTCACCCCACATCCAAAATGGGTATTGCCAGGTGCCAGCTCTTGCACCTCCCCATCATGGGACCCCTGGTCCCTCTGCTCCCCACAGTGCCATTAGTCCTGAAGCGCAGGCACCAGCCCAGGATTGGGGCACCCAGTGCTGGCTTTACAGCAGTTCCCAATGGCTCCAGGGTGCCTGGCTATGTGCAGCATCCCTGTGGTGGTTCAGTGCTGGGGTTGGTGCCCGGCTCTTGCAGCCCAGCCAGCATCCACAGGTTCCCCAACACCCTCTCCTCCCTGTGGGCAGACCTGGAGCCTCCCAAGATCCGCTGTCCTGACTCCCGGGAGCGGATAGCTGAGCCAGGCAAGCTGACTGCAACTGTCTACTGGGACCCTCCTCGCGTGAAGGACTCTGCTGACGGCGTCATCAAGAGGTGAGAGTGGAGGTGCCGCAGGCACTGCCAGCAAGGGCTGGAGGCCATGGGGCCCTGATGGAGAAACCCGTCTGCTGGGTTCAGGGTGATGCTGCGGGGCCCAGAGCCAGGCTCTGAATTCCCTGAAGGAGAGCATGTGATCCGCTACACCGCCCACGACCAGGCGTACAACCGAGCCAGCTGCAAGTTCAGTGTCCGTGTCCAAGGCAAGTGGGCTCCCCCGGGGCTCCCAGCTGTCTCTCCCATGGCTTCAGGCTCCACACCCCATGGCTAGGGCTGTGCTCCATCACCCCCAGCTCTCATCCAGCTCCCCTCTTCGCAGTGAGGCGCTGCCCTGTCCTGAAGCCTCCGCAGAACGGGTACATCTCCTGCACCTCCGACGGCAATAACTATGGTGCCACCTGCGAGTACCTGTGTGATGGGGGCTATGAGCGCCAGGGCACCTCTCTACGGGTCTGCCAGTCCACCCAGCAGTGGACGGGCTCCCAGCCCCTCTGCACACGTAAGTGGTGTGGGAAGGGCAGGACCTGCCCATGGCAATGCCTGGCAGTTTGAGGGGATGCTGCCCAGCAGGGTGAAGGGGTGATGGGGGGCACAATGGCACCTCCCCACACCCTTGTCTTGCCCCAGCCATGCAGATCAACACAGCTGTGAACTCAGCCGCCAGCCTGCTGGATCAATTCAACGAGAAACGTCGCCTCCTCGTCATCTCAGCCCCTGACCCCTCTAACCGCTACTACAAGATGCAGATCTCCATGCTGCAGGTGAGGAGAACCTCCTGCTGCTCCCCTCCCTACCTCTGCCTCCATCACACCCTCAATGCCTCCTTCCTCCACAGCAAGCCGCCTGTGGGCTGGACCTGCGTCACGTCACCATCATTGAGCTGGTGGGGCAGCCCCCACACGAGGTGGGACGAATCCGGGAGCACCAGCTGTCCCTTGGCATCATCCAGGAGCTCAGGTAAGGCAGATGGGAGGCTGTCCTGCAGAGCCAGGTGCCTGTGCGAGGGCACCAGGAATGGGGACACCTCTGGGGATGGCAGAGCATGAGGTTGCAGTTGGATTCGTGGATAGTCCCTTCCTCCTGCACCAGAGGGGCTTGTGCAATGGAAGGACCCCCTGGCAAGTCTGAATGTAGCATCACCAGAGCCCCACAGCGCTCACAGCCCTAAGGAAGAAGTGGGAGCCCCCACTTCAGGAGGACCTGAAGTGGGCAGGCTCAGCCCTCTGCAACCCCCCAGTCCTGACCGGTGACCCCTCCTGCACCCCCAGGCAGTTCCTGCACCTCACCCGCTCCCACTTCAACGCGGTGCTGTTGGACAAGGCAGGCACTGACCGCGAGCGCTACATCGCCCCCGTGAGCCCCGACGAGCTCTTCGTCTTCATCGACACGTACCTGCTGGGCGAGCAGGAGGCGGCTCGGCAGGCACAGAACGGGGACCCCTGCGAGTGAGCCAGCGCCGGGGACACTCTCCCTCCACTGCCCTCAGAGGATGGACACCTTCCTTTCTGCTTTTCTAGTCGCCCACCATAGAGGAGAAACAGGGTGCCAAGGACCCCCGGGGAAAGGGAGCCCATCTCTGGCTGTTGTGGCACAGAGAGGTGAACAGGGATGAGGACAGGGACCGTGTGCCAGCAGTGTCCCCACTGCCCAGCAGACAGGAGCTCTCTCTGGCTGAGGGGTTGGATGGCTCAGCTTGGCCAGGACTGTGGCAGGAGACACCAGACTGCCCTGCTCACATCCCAGGGCAGGGGGGAGACATGGAGCCAGAGCAGGGAGAGCAGGTGGGGCAGCAGTGCAACAGCCTCTAACACAGCAGCTTCAGCCTCCCCATGGCCACCCTCACCCTGTGCACAACCCTCCCATTCAGAAAGCCCTTATTAAAAGCAAATGGCCCCACATTCAGCAGAGCCTGTAGCAGCCAGCCAGGAATGCAGCCCACCCTGAGGGCTCGCCCTCCCCACTGCCACTTGCTTCCCCCTCCCACCACCCACAGGGCACCCTTCCTGGGAACTGCTTTGGCAGTAGAATATTAACTTGAAATAAATAAATTTGTATAAAAAGTCTGTGCTGGCAGATGTGTTGCTGAGAGGCCCAGAAAACAAATGTTTCCTGGGGACCATGACCCCTGGCCCCTCCAAGCTGACCCCACATGGTTCCAGCCTGGTCCCTGCAGCCAGGGCTGGGGCTGGGCTGTGCACAGCTAGGAGGATGAAGAGGACAGGGAAGGAGCAGACTGTGAAACAGAAAGGGTGGGAGGAAGAAGAATGGAAAGAAATACAAACCCAATGACATTTCAAAGCATTTTGCCTCAAGGGGAAAAAGGGAGGGTCCACCAGGACTTCAGTTCAGACTGAAATGTGGTGCAAGGCTTATGACAAAAGGAAAACCCTTTA
The DNA here is from genome assembly GCF_009829145.1 of Chiroxiphia lanceolata. Lineage (NCBI taxonomy): Eukaryota > Metazoa > Chordata > Aves > Passeriformes > Pipridae > Chiroxiphia > Chiroxiphia lanceolata. The sequence goes on from NC_045650.1 coordinate 8,067,207, forward strand.
AATGAAGCTAGGCCAAGAAGACTTTCTGCCCAAGCCTGTTTAGAGAAGGTCATGTTTATTAAAGAAGAAAAAATAATAACCCACGTTTGGCAGCCCTGCCAAGCCCTGCAGTAAGAGTGGCTCCGGAGCAGCGGTGCCAGCCCTCAGCCGAGTCCAGGTGCTGGTGCCACAGCCTACGGCCTCAGCTTGGCCATGGTGGAGCGGAGCTGGAGTGTCCCCTCTGCCCAGGAGCCCGGATACTGGCACATCTTCTGCCACAGGTTCAGCTCCTCGCCCATGGAGTCCATCCAGTCCACAGCCTGCCCGTTGCTCATGCCTGGGAGAAAGGATGGAAGTGGGCAGAAGCCACTGCCAGAGCAGGCTCCTGCTCACAGTGCAGCAGCCTCAAGAAAGGCTGCTTGTCCCCAGGGTCTGATGGGACCACAGGGCTCCTCACCATTGCCCACCCCCAGACGGACACCCCCGAGGAAGTCGTTGCTGGACAGTGGCTCCCGGTCCCAGACTGTCAGCTCCAGGCAGATGTGCTGCAGGTCCTCGGGGTTGATACCATTGTAGACAAAGGTGTGGTTGTAATGAGGGTTCAGGGTCTTCTTCACCACAGGCGTCTTCCTCTTGGAGGCTTTGTTTTTGTGCGGCAGGAGGTAGCTGGGGGAAACAATCCCTTGGATTAGCAGCACATGGGCCTTCTGCTCCGAGGGCTGGGGCACCTCAGCACCCCAGGACCTGGCCTGGAGCTGCTCTTTCCACCTTCCCTGACATGGCTCAGGAAGGACTATGACACTCTGCAAGGAGTGGTCTCTTCCCTGCCTCCTGAAAAGTCACTCAGACTGCAAGTGGTCTGGGGAGGGCAAGGACTGGAGACTCCTCGGCCCTAGTCATGCTGCCCCATAGCATGGTGACCTTTGGGAAGGGCAACTGGAGCCCTGCCCTGCACAGAGCCTTCCACCACAACCTCTCAATCAGCCAAAATCCAGGAGAGCACCTGCTACCAGGAGCATCTTGTCTCTGGTCAGACAGTGACTCTCAAGGTACCAACACAGGCAGTGCAGGGCAGCTAATGGAGAGACCCTGCCCTCCTCCAGGTCCCCACAGCAGCACTGGAAATATAGCCAGGGAGGACAGTGACTTCACTGCCTCCCCCCCCCCAGGACTCTCACTCACCCTTTGACAAAGCTGTCTGAGGTCCCCCCAGATTTGGCAGCTGTGAGGTTCTTGGCTTCTTTGATCCAGACCTGGAGCTCACCACCTTCCCCCGTTTTGCCTAGGAAAAACCCAACACATCAATTAATCAACTTCAATTTCCACCACCACAAACTTCAGGAAAGGTCCTGCTGAACACCCTTCATCCCAGGGGCATGTACAGAGCCCGGGATGCCATTTCCTCTTGCCTTCTCAAGTACTGGCCCTGCCTGCTGAGGCGAAGGTGGACAATTGCTTCATGCAGGTCCAGCCTGGTCCAGCCCCAAGGAAGCACTGGGATGGCTCAGTCAGCCTGAGGACAGCCAGGTCTGCCCTGACCCAGAGCAGCCTTGCAGGTGCTGGAGAAGGCTGCAGTAACACTACCCAGAGCCAGATCACGTGGCCACGAGCAGATCCTGCAAGGCTGCACAGACATCCTGCAGCTCCAGCACTCACCTTTCCTGCCATTCCCAGCCCCGGGGTGCTTGACAGATGGGATGTACTTCATGGAGACAACCAACTCTCCCTTGTACTGGTGGAGACCAGCAGCATCTGCCCCAGTCTGCAAAGGACGCGAGACTTACCAAACACTGCAGAGAGGCCACGGCAGACACACTGACAGCCTGGCCTGTGTGCAGCACCTCCCCAGGCTGGGACAAAGGGCTTGGCTTCTCCTAGATATGGCTGAGCTGGCACAAGTGCCTGCAAACCCTCCCCAGCATCACCAGATCACTCCAGCTCCTTTGGGATCTTATTTTGGCTCAATCACCTGAGGAACAGGTGGGAAGCTAGGCTTGAGGCAAAAGATCTGCCCTTTTTTATGACAGCACTGCTGTCTGCTTCTGGGTTGTTCATTTCTCTAAAGATTTGATTTGGCACAAGCCTTTTGGCAGCTCCCAGCTGTCTCCACACCCCTCTGCCGACAGGAGGCTGTATCCCTCACCAGGGCCAGGCAAGGGAAGCTGCAGACAGCAGGGGCACACCTTGCCATGCAGGGGCAGGAACTCCTCCAGGTGGCTGTCAAAGTTCCAGGCATCCAGTGGGACTTCCACCTCCCCCAGGAACGTGTTGCGGCCAAAGCGATCGTGGTGCCAGACCGAGAACTGCAGTGTCCTCATGAGCAGGAGGGACTTGCTAATCTCGTACTAGGGAGAGAGACCGGAAAACCCCCGGTGAGCAGGCAGCAGTAGGTAGGGACAGGCTTGGCAACCACCATCAGCCACAGCTCTCGATCAGGAAAGAAAACAAGTTTGAGGAGCAATGGATGCACACAGGAGTCTGTTCTTCTTTCTACGCCTGCTGAAACCTCAGAGTCCTGGGGCAGTGGTGCAGGAGCCCATGCTCTCCAGACAGATAGACCTCAGAGCCAGGTACCTGTCCACTCGTCCCACAACACACAGAGCTCTGCCAGCCCACAGGGCCTCAAGGGGTCACAGCACAAGACCTTAGTAAACCTGGCTGTGAGAGCCTAAAAACCAAACCACAGCTCCCACTTCCTCCTGTCTGAGAGTGCCTGGCCTCAGCAATGCACTGCCAGGCTCAGGGACAGAGTCAGCCAGTCACACCACCCCAAAGTGGCTGCAGCAGGGCTGGTGAAGGACAGTGCAAAGTTGTTCTGCCCTGGGGCCCAGAACTGCCTTACTTCTGCCTCTGCAGCTGTGCTGCTCTCCCACCAATGTAACCTGTTTCCAGGGGCCCGGAAGCCTTTGCCACGGAAGGAAATACTCGGGGTAAGCAGAATGCCCCCGAGGAATGCCAGAGGAACCAGGGACATGCCCTGTGACATGTTTACATCTGCAGCTGTGCCTCTACCCCATCACAGCACTGGGACTTGACACCACGGCCAGATCAGAGCAGCGACCCAGTCTGGGATTGGGTTTTTCCAGCTTTCAGGATGCAGTCTCTGGAACAAGTTCTCTGTAGATACCCTGCCTCAGGGTTAGGAGCCCAACTAGCCATTGGCTTGTTCCAGCAGCATTCCCAGGACTGACTACCTGCACCCCAATCCATCCCTGCTCACCTTCAGCAGCTCATTGTACAGAGGGTTGATGGTGTTGCGTTTGATTGTTGTCTTGCGTTTCCCCTGCCGGGATTTGTCAGGCAGGAGGTAGGTCTTCACGTACCTGCAGAGAGGAGCAAGCAGCACTTCACCGAGGTCCCCCCACAATTAACCCCCTCTGAGCTCCCCAGAGCAACCCCAGACTCCCTGCCTTGCCAAGACCCCGCACTTACAGCTCCCATCTCTGGTGGACACCCCACAACCCAGGTGGGCACCACCAGTGGTGCCACCAGCCATCACCCCCCTGGCTCTCACGGGTTGGAGCGCTTCCTGCCCTCGTCCCCGTAGGCCAGCTGGCGACACTCCTTCACGTGGATGAACAAGGTCTGCGTCTTCTGCTCATAGCTCAGGGAGAAGGAGATGCCTCCAGTGACCGCCACGCTGCCGAAGTCGCCGGCCTCGCTGTAAATGCTGACCATGCTCCCCAGTGTGCTCTGGAAGACATGGCAGGGCTCAGCTGGCACACCATCACTTGATGGTCCCTCTTCATCCTCAGCAAGACTCCTTCACGTGCCTCCTCCATACAGCCCCTCTCACCCTCTGTGGCTGGGGATGGCCACTGAGTGCCTCCCACACGCATGGAGGCTCCCCAGAAGAGAGCTGGGTCTCTGCATTTTGATTCCCTTCAAGGGGAGGAAGCCCCCATGCCTCAGGCTCTTGCCTCTGCACCACCCTGCCTTTTTCCCACCTAACCCATTGGCATTGCCTTTGTCCATCATTCCTCCCTGCAGCAGGGCACAGCACGGCCACACCATGGGGACTCACTGAGGAGGTGCCACTGCGCATGCTGCCCCGGGCCACCCGCTGACGATGGATCTCCACCAGGTTATCGATGTCCTCCTCTTCCTCCTCCTGCAAGGAGGGAGACAAGTCAACTGTGTGGGGAGCAGCAGGGCACAGCAGGCCAGATACCCAGCTCCTCCACCATGGCATTCCAAGGGTCTCACCAGCTCCATGTTGAGGCCAGGGACCGACTTGCTCCTGTCCCCCAAAGATCCACCATCCCCCATGAAGTCCTCGGGGCGCAGGTCGATCACCGACTTGGTGTAGTCTGCACGAGAGGTGGTGAGCAGGAGGCAGCAGCACGGAGCAGGACTAGCAGAGCCCTGCTGCTCCCTCAGACAAGGGACTGCCCCAGCCTCTCCCATCCACACCAAAAGCTCACCTCAGCCCAGGGAGAAGCAGCTGCCCACCCCTGGCCATGTTGGCACCCAAACACCCTGCACCCCTGCAGCTCTCACCTGCAGGCCTCACCACCCGCCGGGGGTTCTTCTTGAATATCGTTTCATGCTCATCCACCAAGGCGCTGCTGCGGGTCCCTGCAGTGGCATCCTGGGGAGGAGAGGTCCTGTCAGAGCAGGGCAGGGTTGGGCAACCCACAAGACTCCTGGCCCCACACCCCAGGACAGGGCTGGGCCTGCTGGAGCAGTGTCACGCACCCGTCCGTCAGAGTAAGCGTTTTTGGAGCGGAGAGGGAGGGTCAGGCTGGAGGCAGCAGGTCCTGCTGGTGCAGCAACCTGTTTTCCAGGGATGGCTCTCTCCAGAGAGTTACTCCTGCAGAGGACACAGAAAGGTCTGTCCCAGGCCACGAGCCCAGCTGGGAGAGCAAGTACTGGCTGGAAAGTACCATCTCCACACAGGCTCCCTGGAGGCACATAAGCTCCCTATAACACGCCAGCCTGGGAGCAGAGGACATGCCTGCCCAGGGACAAGTTTCAGCCTAGCCAAAAGAGCTAGCTCCCCCTCACTAGACCAAGAAAACACACTTCAAAAGAAAGTCCTCATTCTTTTCCAGCCAGTCTTGCCAAGGACAACCCATCTGGGGAGCCCCTCACCTGCCCCCCCCATCACCAGGACTAGATCTGTAGCCATCCAGGCTCATGTTTTCCATGGACTCTGTGTCACTTTTGCCATCCCGAGGGTCTGAGGCATCTGGAAACAAACTGCAGACAAACAAAACCACAGGTATGTCCTGTCTGGCAAGGAAATTGGTCTGAGAGAGCTTCTGTGCCATCAATAATCCAAGCAGGGCGGCAGCATTGCTCTCATCCCCACAGCAGATGAGGGCTGGTGCCTGGAGCAGGTAGGACAGCGGGGATTCTTACCTGGACTCCTCCCGGGGTGCAGGGGGGCTCGGCTGCCGGGCTGCAGAGGAGCTTTTGGGCTCACCAAGCTGAGCTTTCTGGAGGAGGGTTTGTCCCACAGTCTCTCTTTTGCTGGCTGGAAGGAGAGAGCATCAGGAGGACCTCTGCTCCAAGCCCATTGCCCGAAGCAGGAGCCGCTTCCATTCAGCTCCACACTGTGCAAGGTGCACTGGGGAAAGGGGAAGCATCCCAGATGGTTGAGCTGTGGGAGGAGGCGTTGCTGTGGCACCCCTACCTGCCGGCCTGTGCCGCAGGGACAGCCGCACCATGTCGCTGCCCAGGTGGTTGGCGAAGCGGTTGACCCTCTGGTCGTAGAACCAGTCACCTGTTGTTTTCTTCAGCTCACTGCAGGGCAGGGAGGGGGGGGGCAGGAAAGGGCAGTGGGGGGCTGATCCTTGCACCCCAACCCACCCTTGGTGCTCCCACCACCCAAGGAGAACACAGACACAGTGGGCATGATCGGCAGGCGACTGGGCAGAGACAATTCACTGGGCAGTTGACGGGCTCAGCTACGTCCCCAGTAAACATGGGAGCAAGACAGGTTTTATAGGACAAGGGAGGCCAAAAAGGAGGAAACCTGGGATACTTGAAACACAGGCTGTGCAAGGGGAACTGTGCTGGAGTCAAGTAAAGGGGGGAGGAGGAGTGAGGAGGGCATGGAGCAGTCACAAGATTGGGGTATGACTCAATTCTCCATCACCCAACCATGGAAACCCACTCCAGGAGCAACAGCAGAGCCAGCTGTCCTCCAGTGAAGAGGACCAGCTAGGCTAGGAAAGGCCAGACATGGGGCATCAAGCTGGGGAGCCTGGGAAGAGGAAAGGAACAGGAAGCACATGCAGAAGGTCTCTGCCACTTGTCCCCAGGTACTCACGCCTCCTTGGTGCAGACTTTGCAGCGCCAGGAGCTGTTGGGGCTGTAGGAACGGCAGTCCCGACACACCAAGTGGTTGCAGCCCCGGCACGTGTTGGCCTTGGCGCTGACACGGCTCAGGCTCTGCTGGCAGCGGGCGCAGGTCCGCTCGCTGTACCGCTGGCTGCCCCGCTTGGCTCCCTTGCGCCGGATGTCCAGTAGCTCATTCTTCAGGCGCCTGCTTAGACCCGACACCGGGAGCTGTCAGAGCCGCCCCGGGGAACCCCCATCACCAGCACTCTCACTCCTCCACCCACTTCCAGAGCAAAGCAGGGAACCAGCTTCTGCCCAGCCCCAGACACGTCCACACCTGATCCTCCTCTCCTCTGCTTTACGGAGCTCCTCGTCGCGCTGCAGGACCTGCAGGATCAATTCTTTTTCCACGTCCGACAGGAAGGACAGATCCACGGCTTCCGACATCGCTGCACTCGGGATCGCCGACCCTGGCCAGATATGTCCGTGCTAGGGACATGCCAGCCGCTGAGCCCGGCGGCTCCCGCCCCGCGAGGTGCTCCGTGCGCGCTCCCCGGGCTGGACCGGATCGCGGCACCCGGGACAGCGGTCCGCCCGCCGCCTCCACCGCCCTGCTCTGGGCTGGGCTCGGGCCGCCTGCCAGCCCCGCCGCCCCGGTGACCTCAGCCGGCTCCGTGGGACCGCGCTGACGCCCAGCACCCGCGGGCAGCCCCGGCAGGAAGGAGCCGCCCCGGGCTGCCGCTCCCACGAATGCAGCGGGGCCCGGAGCTGCCCGACCCCCGTGGAGCCGCCGGGAGCGGACACGCTCCAGGAGCCGCGACGGGGGCAGGATCCGGTCCGGAGGCGCCGGCACCGGGACCCGGGTGGCTGCGGCCGCTCCAGCCCCGAAGGAGCAGGGGCGCCTGCTCGGGGGGCTGTAGCTCAGCCCGCTGCCCACCCGGGACCGCCGGCACCGCCGAGACGGAGTTTCCCGTCCCCGCAGCCGCGCCCCGGGGAACAAGGGCTGATGGGACGGACCCCGGGCTCCTCTCTCGGGGGGGGGTCCGGGGCCGCCGGCACCGCGCTCGCAGCGCGGCCACTCGCACCGGGCAAGCACCGGCCCCGACCCGGACACCGCGGCTCGACATCTCAACCACAGAGGGACACCCGGCACCCCCAGGCATCCCCCCAGCCGAGGGATCCCCGGTGCCCCCCATCCGCGGAGGAACCCCTTGTACCCTCCGACCCCCCACCAGTGGAGGGACCCCCGGTCCCCACGACCCTCCCGGTACCTGCGGCGGCTCCGGCCGACGCCTCCCGGAGCGGGGAGGTGGAGCCGGGGGGGCGGGGGGGCGCGGCGCCGGAGCCTTAAAGGAGCCGCGCCCGCCGCACCTGCGGCATGGACGGGGTGGCCCGTGCGGGAGGCGGTGCCCGCGCCCTCCAGCCCTTGTCCCGCTTGAGCTGCGGCCCCTGCACCGCGGGACGCTTTCCTCCCGCACGACTGGGCAGGGCCCGGTGCCCCACGGCCCTGGCTGGAAGCGCAGCTGCTCCCGAAGAGCGCAGAGCCCACCGCCACCAGAACTGCAGGGCGCCCTCCCGGGGTCTCCAAGGAGAAGGACTGAAACCCCAGCCGCGCGGCCGTGGTGTCCTCCCGCCGCAAGGCTCCAGCCTCTGCCCTTGTCCTTCGTGACAGAGATACGGCCACGGCAGGGCCCTTGTCACAGCCCACGGGGGCACAGGCAACACGGGAACCGCGAGCGCACGCCGCAGGACAAGGCGTGGGGCTGGGAAGCAGCCAGCTGGGAGCAGCCCTGAGCAAACGCGAGGACGCAGCTCTTCCCACACTTTCGGCCGCACCCCGGGGCTCCCCGTCACGGGATTGGAGAGCCAGAGGCTCCCAGCCCTACAGAAGATGAGACACCGACACGAGAAAAAACATGGGGACGCCAAAGGGCCAGTGGGAGCTCCCTCATGCGGCAGAGGTTCTCTCCATCAGGGGTACACACACAATACTTAGAGGGCTTTGGGCTTGCAGGCAGAGGATGCCAGCAGAGGTTTTGCTCTCTGAGCCCCTCCCCACACCCCTCTGGGACCTGGCCTTCCCAGGCCCCCATGCTTGCACCAGCGTTCACATTTTAACTGGACACCAACAAGAGATATGAGAAACATCTTTATTTCTGAAAAAATGTAAGAAGAAGCCAAGATAAACAGCCCTGTTTCCAGTACAATAAAAAAGCACATTGGTAAATATGACCACAAAGCCCGTCCCCAACCTATTGAAATGAACCCAGCAGGAACCCGAGGTTTTTCAGCCCTGTGGTTTTCTCCTGTGTGGAAACAGGGCTGAAAGTGCCACCACATGTCCAAAATCTGGGCAGCGACTGGCAGAGTCGGGGCAAGACTCATCTCACTGCATCCTTGACTTGGATCCTGGAGGGATCTCCCAAGGGAGCACATCCCTGGGTACTCTGGGCACAGGGAGGCACTGCTGGGCAGGGGACATAAGGCACATCCAGGCTGGCAGCAGGACACTGCTCCTAGTACTGTGATAGCACCATTCCATGGGAGCTGGAGCCCCGACAGGGCCCATTCCCAGCTACGTGGGCAGTGCTGGCCGGCACTCGAGGTCCAACACGAGGTGATGGACGTGGGGTGCGTAGGACTTCACTGCCTCAATGTGCAGGATTCTGGTGTGCCACAGCCGCCCATGCAGCTCCACCAGCAGTCCCTGGATCCGCGTTGCTGTGGTTTCAGCCCACCTCTGCCACTCGGGTCTGATCCTGGCCCCCACTGTCTTGTTCCCAGTGTCCTCCATTGGGTGCTGTGCCTCTGGAGACCCCCACTCAGCTGGCAGGATCGGGGTCGGTGCAGGGGGAGTCTCCACGTTGTGGTGGATGTGGAGAACCCCACCCGTGTCCCTCTTGAGGACACGGCAGGCCACTGGCCAGCCTTCCTCCGAGCTGGGGATCAGCCCCAGGTTCACCCGGTCGGCCGTGTCCCGCAGCTCCAGCTGGGAGGAGAGGGGAGGTGAGGGGATGCCCGGTGCGGATGGGGGCCCGCGGCCGGGCAGCGGTGCTCACCTGCCGGCTGTCCCCGTAGTGGATGTGGCACCGATCCTGCACCCCGTTCAGTGCCAGGGCCCGGCGCAGGGCCTCCACAGCGTGGACATTCCACTCACAGGCATGGACAAAGGCGGCTCCCGCATGAACCAGGAACGGCAGCGTGAAATAGCCGATGCCTGCGGGTAGGAGGTGGCAGTGGCTGAGGGCAAGGACCTGCTGGAGACCCGTGCTCCTCCCTGGAGTCAGGGCGGGGTACACGCTGTCATCCCTGCTCTCCAAAACTGCTTTGCTCTGGGTTGGAACGAGCCCAAACACTCAGTAAATGGAAGTTCATCCCTCCCTCCTCTGCAAAAGCAAAATCTGTCTTGAAAAATGTTTAGAGGAGCTTATTTTACCTTCAGTCTCTGGCCATCAGCTCAAAACCTGCCCTGCTTCCACTCTGTGCAGGAGTGCCCAGACTAACATTTAATTACTCCAGAGCAGTTTTGTGGGTGCCACATCCCTTCAGTGTAGCACAAATTGGAAGCACTAACTTCCCTAAGCACAAAACAGCAGCAAATCTTTCCCCTGCATCCAAATGATTCCCTCAAGCAGCAGTGCTCTGCCGATCCTGAGTGCAAGGTCATCCTAAGTGTCCAAAGGCAGCAGGGACACAAGAGGGACAGAAGTACCAGGATAGCTGAGGGCTCACAAACAGGGTGGGAGCTCTAAGCCTAAGTATTTTTCATTCCAGGCTGGAAATGACATCTGGATGCCATCTGCATCACTGTTCTCTGCCTGCCCACCCTGCCAAAGCCCTTCTCCATCCCCATTACCTGCATAAAGATCCACCAGGACCTCCCCAGAGCAGGGCAGTGAGGCCACCCGCAGCTTCTCCGTGATGTTTCCCGGTGAGAACATGCACTTGGTCACGTCGAAGGTGTACCTGGAAGACCCCGCCGGGATGGTGAAGGTGGTCCCTTCCCTGTGCCGGCCACATCCTGCACCGTGGCTCCTGCCTACCTGATCCCATTGTCCACGTGCTCCACCCAGCCGTCCTGGCCCAGCAGCAGGGTCACACTGGGGGTCCGCATCCCGTCTGGCAACACCCGTCCTCGCCTGGCTATCCGCCGGGCACCCAAAGCCGAGGCCACCGTCTCCCAGAGCACTGGACCTGGAACACACCCATCCCAGGAGATTTGGGAAAGGCCAGAACAGGTTCTGTGGGCAGGATCAGGGCAGGCAGACCCTGCTCCTCCTTACCCAGGCTCTCCCACGGTGCAGCCCTGAAGCTGTCCTCACTCAGCAGCACCAGGTCCCCGTGCCGCTGCCAGGCATGGGGCACATCCTGCTCCAGCTCCTCCGACCAGCTCCCGCCCAGCAGCTGCCGCAGCTCATCCCGCAGCCTCTGGGCAGGTGCCTGTCGCCGGGATGCCCTGGAGGGGACAGGGTCCTGCTGCAGGGATGTGGCACGTGGGGCTGAGACCTCATCGCCCCATGCAGGGCTCGGGGCAAGGGGGCTCTCCTGACCTGGATCCAGACCAGCTCACAGGGCATCTCCAGGGGAAGGCACAGCTGGGAGAGCTTCTCCTCCAGCACGGGCAGGGCCATGCGGCCCCCTGGCACCTGCTGCAGCTGGTAGCGCCTGTCCAGCAGCTGCTTCTCTTCCAAATGCTCCCTGCAAGGCCAAGGCCTGGTCAGGCCCTTCCAGCTCTGCAGACCCTCCTGGTGCAGGACTGGCCCTGTGACCCTCCTCCCAGCCAGTCCCACCATCACCTGCTGGAGCAGCACAGGGCTCCCATTATCCCCTCGCTCCCGTTCCGCCCCCCGTTCCCATTCCCCTCACCTGAGGCGCTGGGCGAGCCGCCGCTCCGTGGCTAGTGCAGGGATGGGGATGGAGATGTCCTTGGCTTCCATCCTGCCAAGCCCCGGAATGGAGGGACTTCACTGGGTGCCAGGGACATCGGAGCCCTGGCTGCTGCCCGGGGCAGGGGCTGGGGGCACTGGGGACAGGGTGACCGGGGTGGTGGGGTGTCCTGGGGGTCGTGTCCCGGGGAATGGGATGCTCTGGGTTCGGGCAATACGGATGGGACGGAATGGCGTGCCTGGCAGTGGGGCACCCCAGGGGATGGGGTGTCTGGGGGGTAGAGTACTTCAGAGGGGGCGTACACTAAGGGTGAGGTGTCCCAGGGGATTAGGAGGATTGGGCACCCTGGGAGTGGGGTGCCTGGGGGTCTGACGGGACAGGGTGCCCTGGGATCGGGGCTCTCGGGGATGGGGTGCCCGGGGTGGGATACCCGGTGGGCTGTGCCTCAGGGCCGGTGCCCGGAACTGCACCACCGAGGCCGCGGGGCTGCTCCAGGAGCTGGCACCTCCTGACCGGCTGTGCCAGGAGTGCTCCCCAGGGCCACAGTCGGGGTCCCGCTCTCGGTCCGGGGGTCGCGGTCCTACCGAGCGTTTCCCGCCGGAGCACTTTCCGAGAGCGCCGCCGCCATGTTTCTGCGGGCGGAGGCGGAAGCGGGGGGTCGGTGTGTGCGCGGACCGGAAGTGGCCGGCGGCGCGATGGCGGGTCTGTCGGTGCGGGACCCGGCCGTGGATCGGTCCCTGCGCTCCGTGTTCGGTGAGAGGGGCCGGACTGAGGGACAGCACAGGGGCAGGGACGGGGAAGGGACGGGGCATCAGGCGGGGTCCCCCCCGCCCCTCGCCTTTGGGCCGGTCCCAGCCGCGCTGACCGGCGGCTCCGTCTGTGTCCACAGTGGGGAACATCCCGTACGAGGCCACCGAGGAGCAGCTGAAGGACATTTTCTCGGAGGTTGGGCCCGTGGTCAGCTTTAGGTGAGAGCGGCCGCTGGCCTCCCCTGCGTCCCTCTGCTCCGCCCCAGACCGGGCTCTGGGAACCGCGGAGTCGGGAATCCTTAGCATTGGAAAAGACCTCTAAGGCCATCGAGTCCAACCGTTCCCCCAGCACTGTTACGCTAAACCACGTCCCCAAGTGCCACATCCACACACCTTCTGAGCATCCCCAGGGATGGTGAATCCACCACTTCCCTGGACAGCCTGTGCCAATGCTTGACAACAAGTGAAGAGCTTTCCCTAATATCCAGTCCAAACCTCCCCTGGCACACCTTGAGCAGAGCAGCATCTGCTGGGGGTTGTGAGGCTGTGGCAGGTGTGCTCAAGGGCTGAGGGGCTGTGCTTTGGTCACCTGGAGATGGAGCACACAGAGCACAACAGAGGGACATGGTCTGGAGGGGCCACCCTGCTGTGGCAGAGGAGTGCTCAGGCTCTGGGCAGGCTCTGTGCTCCTCAGTCCCGCCCCAGTGTCTCCCAGGGGTGTTTCCCAGGTCCTGAAGAGCTCTCAATTAAGAGCTTTTGAGCTCCAGGAGCATCCAGTCCCATCCTGTGCCCCTACGAGCTGCCTGGTGGGGTCAGAGTTCCTGCACACCAGAGCTTTGGGAACACCCCTCCCAGAAGCCAGGAGACCCTTTGACTCTGGCTTAGGGAAGACTTAGCCAGCCTAAGCCTGGCATCAGTGCCTTCACTGCTCCCAGCACACCCGTAGGGTGTATCCCAGCAGCTCCTCCCTTGCTTTGGGAGCTCTGGGCGCTGCTGGGTGCCCACCCTGCCCTCAGCAGCGGTGTCCCTCCCCTCCCTGCGCAGGCTGGTGTATGACAGGGAGACGGGGAAGCCCAAGGGATATGGGTTCTGTGAGTACCAGGACCAGGAGACGGCGCTGAGCGCCATGAGGAACCTGAACGGGCGCGAGTTCAGCGGGAGGGCCCTGCGCGTCGACAACGCCGCCAGCGAGAAGAACAAGGAGGAGCTCAAGAGTGAGTCTGAACTCTGGGGTGGACCTGGCCCTGGCAGTGCTGCAGAGCAAGGTGGTGCTCTCCTGTGTGGCTGTGAGAGCTGACTTGTTCTAAGGGGTGTTGTGAGTGGCTCCCCAGAGGGGTGCGTGGGCTCAGTGCTGTGTTTTCACTCCCAGGTGACCACAGGATCTTTTAGGTTGGAAAAGATCTCTTAAGATCAAGTCCAGACTTTGACTAAACACTACCTTGTCAACTAAACCACAGCACTAAGTGCCACATCCAGTCTTTTCCTAAACACCTCCAGGGATGGTGACTGCCACCTCCCTGGGCAGCCCATTCCAATGCCTGACCACCCTTTGTGTTAAGAAATTCCTCCTGATATCTCCCTGTTTTCACTGCCCCCCCTTTCCCTGTAGTGGGGTGGTGCTCCCCTCCTCATGACCCCATTGCCCACTGTCGGTTCATGTTGCCATACAAGGTCACCAACTGTGTTTCAGGCTTGGGCACAGGTGCCCCCATCATAGAGTCACCCTACGGGGACCCTGTGAACCCCGAGGACGCTCCCGAGTCCATCAGCCGGGCAGTGGCCAGCCTGCCCCCCGAGCAGATGTTCGAACTCATGAAGCAGATGAAGGTGAGTGCAGGAGGGCACAGCTCCCACTGCCACTGCCCCGTCACACCTTGTCAGAGCTCTAACCCGTGCGTGTCTTCTCAGCTGTGTGTCCAGAACAGCCCCCAGGAAGCCAGGAACATGCTGCTGCAGAACCCCCAGCTGGCCTATGCCCTGCTGCAGGCTCAGGTGGTCATGAGGATCGTCGACCCCGAGATCGCACTGGTTCGTCCCTTGCTGCTCATCCGGGGTCGGGAGCATGTCAGTGGCAGCCTGTGTGGAGTGGGAGTGGGAAAGAACTTCTTTCTCCTTTTTCTCGCCCTAGAAAATCCTGCATCGCCAGACCAGTGTTCCTCCTCTGATCCCAGGTAACCAGCAGCCAGTGCCAGGGCCAGGACCTGGGCCAGGACCAGGGCCTGGGCCAGGGCCCAACACGCAGCTGAACCCACAGAACACCCCTTCGTCCCAGCCACAGCCCATAGTAAGAGCCTGCATGACACATGAGCTGTGCAGGGAAGATGGGCAGTGCCAGCTCCAGCTCTTCCAGCTGGGTGCATACCTGGGTGACCAGACATCCCTGAACTCCAGTGTCTCTCCTGGCAGGGTGGGATGCATGTGAACGGTGCTCCTCCTCTGATGCAGCCACCCATGCAGGGGGGAGTGCCGGCCCCAGGGCAGATGGCAGCCCCTGTGCAGGGCCCAGGACCCGGCCCCATGGCTCCAGGAGGTGAGTTTGGGCCGAGCCACCCCACCTGTGGGCACATAGGTCCTGCAGACACCCCCCTTTGCCTTCCCCCTGACTGGAGGGCTTGGCCCCATGAGAGCACATGTGGTCCCATACAGCACGTTGTGGTTGTAGCTGCTGCCAGGGGCAGGCTGGAATGTTGGATTATCTCTGGGGGGGACCAACACCAAGGAAATAAACCTGCGGATACTCCCCCAGGAGCTGGGAGGGGGAAGGTATTTGGGGCCAAAGGAATGGGTTAGTGGTGCAGGGATGGCTGAGGAGGGGTCTGATCTCTGCCTTTCCTCTCCCAGGTGGGCTGCAGCCACAGGTTGGGATGCCGGGCGCAGGGCCTGTCCCCTTGGAGCGCGGACAAGGTAAAACACGTGGTTGGTGCTGTGTGTGGGGTGAGCCTCCCTCCAGCGGGGCCCAGGCTGTGGGTGCTGAGCAGTGCAGCATCCAGAGCCCCTGCCAGCCACCTGCAACCTGGCTGCGCCTGCCCCTGGGGCAGCTCCACAGTGCTGGGCTGTGGTAGCACAAGGCTTAGCCACAAGGCTGTGGTAGCAGCTCTCTGGCTCCCAGGACTCAGCCCGTGCACCGGTTTGCTCGTTCTGTGCTATGCTGTGCAGTCGTGCCCTGGAAGCCAGGGAGAGCTGCCAAGCCCCGCCGAGCGGGATGTGCCTGTGTTTTCCATCTCTGTGAGCCCCTGTCTGTACCTGTGCTTGTGCGGGCAGGCAGAGCTTGCTTTTCTCTGGTCGCTGTCCTGCTCCTTTGCTGCCTGCGTACTGGGAAGCAGCTGGTGCGGCCACTGCGTCCTCCCCCGCCGTGCCCAGCAGAGGGAGCTGGGCCTCCGCTTTGGCTTGAGGCTTAGCTGGGAGTTTCCCGGGGAGTGACGGCTCGGCTTTCCCTCCGCAGGCACGGTCTGTATGGCCCAGCCCCGTAGCCAGATTCCTTATGGTCCACGTGTTGCCATGTGCCAGGGCTAGGGAGACCTGAGCGTTCTTGTTCTCCCAGTAACAAAGCATGCAGGCACCTGACACTCCTGTTGTCTTGACTTGTGTCCTAGGCCTTGTTTCAGGAATGTGGTAAACCTGGTCTGAGATACTTTGGCCTTAGGGGTAGTTGACTCTTGTTTTCTTTGGAGTGGGCAATGTCTTCCTGAGAACAACCTGGTAGTTCTTGGCACCCGAAAGGTTTTGGAGAGCAGAAACTGTGGGCAGGGGCAGAAGTAGGAGCTGGCTGGTTGTTTGTTGTGGGGCCAATGTGGCCCCACAGAGTGCCACGTCTTTTGGCAGGTTGTCTTCCTTCCCTGCCTCTCTCCCTGAGCAAGGGAAGGACTGTGCCACGCTGGCCGTGCTGCCTGTGGTGACAGAGGTGGTGTTAATGGAAGAGGTCAATGAAGCCAGATCTGCAGCATCTTCTCTGTAGGCTTTCCTGGGGACTTTAGGAAGTGTGATCTTGCAGGCAGCACTGTCTCCAAGGCTGGATGCATGTGTGCACACACTATTTACGTGTCTGCTCTTTCCCTCTTTTCCTGCTGCTTGCCCAGGGAACCTGCAGCTCTCGCCCGTGGGACCTGCCAGGCCTGCGTCTATCGAACGCGTCCAAGGTATCCCAGCACCCGCCAGCTCCTTCCTCCCGTGGAGCTCATTGTGGAGTGTGCAGAGAGCAGCTTTCACCCTGCTATGCTGAGACCTGGGGACTGGCATATCCCTCCCTGTAGCCTGGCAGGGTTAAGAGGAGGAGGAGGAAGGATTTCCTTTAGGGCCGCAGGAGAGAACAGTCTAGAGCCATGCATGGAGCCTCCAGTGGAAAAGGAGAGCCTGTTTGGAGAGGGCTTTTGCCTAGGGTCCAGCCTCCTTTGACACTGCACTTCCAGGAGTCTTCCAGGTCTTGCTTTACTCCTGGCCCCACATCATCAGGGTGTTGATGCCCACGCTTGTAGGGATTGCCATGGGAGCACCCACGCTTGGTTTGACCCCTGATGCCATAAGGAGCCTGAGGTAGATCCAGGGAGGAAAAAGAGAGGAATAAAATCAGGAGCCAGGAAAGGGGCTTTGGTGTGCTCCAGCCTTGGGTGTGGGGCTGCCTCCCCAGCAGTGCAGCCGACCCACACCCGGCCCCAGAGCGCCGGGGACGGTCTCGGCACGGCACTGGTCATGCAGATCCTCACGAGCTCTTGTGTGTCTCCCTGGCAGTGCCCATGCCAGACCCGAGGGCCCCTATGCAGCGTGGACCTCTACCTGCTAGTGGCCCGCCGCCCCGAGGCCTTTTGGGAGATGCCCCGAATGACCCTCGCGGAGGGACCCTGCTCTCAGTCACTGGAGAAGTGGAGCCCAGGTGAGGGGAGAGGGAAGGAGAGGAACCCTTGGCACTGTCCCCTGCCCAAGGGTGACCTCTCACTGAGGACAGGGATGGCACCAGCCTTCCGGGAGTCACTGCTGCCTGGTCGGAGGCCTGTGTGCTGCCGACCGTGGGGGCCAGCCCGTTTCCCCGGGGACGGGACATCCCCGGGGTGATGGCAGCTGCCCTGTGGCATGGGGCCACCAGCACCTATCCCTGTGTCAGCCTCACCCTCCTCCCCTGCGGCCGGCTTCGGGGGCAATCCCAGCGCTCTGCCCAGACCGTGCCAAGCCAGCGTCTGATTCACACTCTCTCGCTTTCTCTCCTCCTCCTGCTTTGCTCTCCTCGTCTCTCTGCATCAGAGGTTACCTTGGGCCGCCCCACCAGGGAGCCCCTATGCACCATATGCCTGGTCATGACAGCCGTGGCCCCCCCCATGAGATGAGGGGGGGACCCATGGGAGAACCCCGACCACTGATGGGAGAGCCGCGGGGGCCCTTGATGGACGCTCGAGGTGAGAGAGGGGGCATGAAATACTGGGTGGCTTAGAGCATGCAGGCAAGAAGAGTAGAGCCAGCTGCCCTGACCTGAGGAGTAGGAAGGGGGTTTGGGCAGTGAAATGACTGACACCAGGCAAGGAGGGACTGTCCCAGGGTGCAAGGGACTTTCTCCAGGCATGTCCCCTCTGCCCCCAGCCCTGCACCTTTTGGGTGCTTCCTATCCCCCAGACAAAGGAGGCACAGGCTCGCTCCCACACTCCCTGCAGCGCTGCTTCCTTCAGTACCTTACCTTGTCTTTCCTCCACAGTTGGAAGAGATCCCCGAGGGCTGGAGCCACGAGGATTGGAACCACGTGGGCTGGAGCCCCGGGTGCTGGAGGCACGAGCGCTGGAGGCACGAGGCCTGGAGCCGCGGGTCCTGGAGCCACGAGTGCTGGAAGCCAGGGCCATGGAGGCCAGGGTCCTGGAGCCCCGGGGCCTGGAGCCTCGAGGGCCTGGTCCCAACCCACGTGGCCCCATGCCCGGTGGGATACAGGGTCCTGGGCCACTTAACATGGGAGCCAGTGGCCCACAGGGGCCCCGCCAGGTACACACGTCTCTGCTCAGCTGCTTGGGCACCGACGGCATCCTGTAGATTGGGGCTGGGTGGAGGGTGTCACACAGAGCAACACCTCTGGGAAGCATAAGGCCTTGGACACTGGCTCTGGGTCCCATCTCCCCAGGCACTGCCCATCTGCTGGGGACAGGACAAGGCTCAAGCTTCTCTCCACCTCTTCCTGGCATGCAGGAAGGAGTGCAGGAGTTGGAGGGAGAGGAGAGCATGTAAAACACGTGGTGTCCTGTCTCTCATCATACTCAGGCATCTTCAGGCTGTCCGAGGGCATCCATCAGATATCTGCATTACCTTCCTGGAATTGTATGGTTGAGTCCAGAGACCCCTCAGTCCTCACCCCCTCTCTCATTCCCACAGGTTCCTAACATGGCAGGGGCAGGCTTGCAGGGAGGAGGCATTCCTGGGGCAGGAGTCCAAGGAACTGGTCAGCCTGGAGGCTTTAGCCCTGGACAGAGCCAGGTCACCCCCCAGGATCATGAGAAGGTGAGAGAAGAAAAGGGAAAGGGTGAGATGTCAGGAGCAAAACTTCCTGTGTGCCTTTCTGTGGCACGGACAGCCCCTCCCTGGCTCTGGTAACCCATGGATTCTCCGGCAAGGCATGTCTCTGACCCCCTTCTCCCCACAGGCAGCGCTGATCATGCAGGTCCTGCAGCTGACAGCAGACCAGATTGCCATGCTGCCCCCAGAGCAGCGGCAGAGCATCCTCATTCTGAAGGAGCAGATCCAGAAGTCCACAGGGGCACCCTGACAGGTAATATCCTCAATCTGTGCCTGTTCTCCTTCTCCTCCAGTAAATCAGAGCTGCCCAGGATGGGGCTCTGTCCTGCTTCTCTCCATGCCAGACTCAGTCTCCTCCCCTTCCTTCTGGCAGGCTTGTGGTGGACAGAGGTGATGCTCCATGGCAGCTGCTTCCTGTTGGTACCTGAGCTGATGCTGCTTTTTGGGAGAGGTTGTGTCCCCCTCAACGTTTTTCCCTCCAATTCATCCTTTTTTTTTTTTCCTCTGTGTATATTTTATGATGTTTGAAATAAAGTGGGAGGAGGGTTTGAATAAAGCCATGTCTCTGGCTGCCTTATTTGGTCTCTTGTGGAGGCCAGAGTGGGACTCTTTGGTTCTGGGTGCAGTCTTGCCTGTCTCCAGTCATGTCCAAACCACTTGCCATCCTCCCTCCTCCACAGCACCAGGGTAAGAGCTAGTCCTGGAATTTCTTGTTCTATGCTCTTCGCAGGGGTGTAGGGGAAGGGCAGGACAGAGAGCTTGGCTTTCTATCCCTGCTGGCAGAGCAGGAAGGGCTCCATATTGGATTGCAGTATCGCTTACCATGCCAGCCGGCTCAGGGAGGGGAGTTTTCCCTCTTTTTTGCATATGCTGGAGCAGGGAATGTGTGAGCTTTGCATCTGCTGCTGGCCTGTGTGCTGGGGTGCCTGGCTCTGGGGGCAGCCCGGCTCTGGGGGTGGCAGGATGGCAGCAAGTCCTTGTAGAGGGGTGTCTACCCTACACCTCAGAGGGTTTGCTATCAACCAGCTGTCTTATTACAGCCCTATAAGAGGTCAGAGCATGCGCTGCTTCACCACAGAGATTCTCATTGCAAAGAAAAGCAAGTTTAATTTAATCTTTCACACAAAGAACTGTTTAAACCTGGAGGAGCATGTTTGGCCCCTGATGCCTGTGTCCCATCTGTGTCCTGTGGCTCTTCCCAGCCCACTGGGCGTTCCTGCTGCTTCCCACTGCTCTGGCAGCATCATTGTAGCATGTGTCTCTGGTTTGTCAGTGAAGGGGCCATGCAGAGCTGCCAGCCCACTGGCTCCATGAGGATCCCTTGTACACCAGGACAGGCAGGCAGTAGTCTTTGAACCTGGCATTTCTCATGGAGAAAGGAGTACCTTGCTGTGTCTTGCCTGGCTTCAATGCATGCACAGATGCTTATCCCTGGCCTTGCTCTGGCACAGGAGGTGAGGTGAGACGGGCAATGTCCCTGTCCGCTGGGGTTCCAGCCTCGCTGCTACTCAGAAGTTCTCCTTGTTGAAGTAGAATTTGACCTTCCTGGGGTCTAGACTGGAGTGCTGGTGACAAGACTTTTGCAGACTCTTTGCCAGGGCCTCCGGCCCACAGAGGAACACACCAACCACTGACCTGCAAACAGCATGGGGATGTCAGCGCCAGGTGGGCGACTCAGGGTGAAGTGATTTCAAAGGTTTTTAGGCTCCCTGCTGGGGATAGCACACCTCTCCCAAAGCCACTGCCCAGCCCAGTGCTGAGTGCCAGGGAGGAGAGGGGTGCATCCCCACTTCAGCATTCTGAATTCTGTGCCCACCTCTCACCTGGGGTGGGCTGCAGCCACTACTTCAAACTCTGTGTTCCACATGGGCCGCCCAAAGATGGTTTTCTGCCTGAGGCCTGTCACCGTGTCCGTAGCGGTGTCAAAGTGAAGTGCCACGTTGTTGGCCTGGGCAGAACAGGGATGGTGAGAACCCCAGACACCACCCCTGAGCCCACCTCCAGTCCCTCACCGTGGAGGAGTATCCATTGCTGATCCCACCAAACACCATGCCCAGACTTTGTGCCTGAAAGCCGTTGTCGTGCTTGCCCTGCCCAACTCGGCCACTCCGTGTCCCCCCTTGCGGCCACAACAGCCTCTGGTCAACTCACAATGCTGGTGTCCCAGCCAGTGAGGAAGAGACGGTAGGTGAGGAAGTCCGCCTTGCCCGACTCGGCCATCTTCTGCTCCAGCGAGGCAAGCAGGTCGTTAAACCAGGCAAAGGCTTCTCTATCCCGGCAGAGCCAGTAGAAGTAGATCTGGGATGTGGGGGGAGAGGAGTTACTCAAAATGGAGCAGAGACAGACGGGTGGGAGAATGCAATGCCAAGTACTGGGAAGCTCAGCATGGAGAAACCCACAGCTGGTCCCATGGGACACTGTACCTTCTTGGTCTTGAGGGTCTGGTCAGCCTGCTGGAACTTGTACCAGATGGATTTCAGGATGGAGGCGAAGGGAGTGACGCCGATTCCCGCTCCCACCAGCATGGCCACCTCGTACTGGAACACGTCTTCACTGGCAGTGCCAAATGGACCATCCACCTCGATCCTGGCCAAGGGAGGGTCTGGGTGAGAGGTGTGGCCTCCTCAAATCCCTGTGATGGCCTGTTGGGGCACTCTCCAGCCTACCTGGGGTTCTGTGACTGGAAGGTGTCGACGAGACGCTCTGTCCAATCACCAGCCACCCGGATGTGAATGGAGAAGAAGTCCTCCTCGGGTGCAGAGGTGAGGGTGAAGGGGTGCCACTCCAGTGGGGAGATGGCAGGGCAGTTGACAAAGATGTATTGCCCCACCTCCATGCGGAAGCCCTTCTTTTGCATTTGCAGCTCCAGCACACGGGCAGGGTGCATGACTACCTGGGGGCACGGACAGGGCTCAGCACCCAGCCCGGCTCCTGTCCCTGGGAAGGGGCTGTGGCCACCACCCCTGCCCACCTCCCCACGGCCACCACAGCGAGAAGCTGCAGCACCAGCGACTCCAAGGAAAGGAGCTGGGGTAGGAACAGGCTCCTGCACCACCCACCTTCTTGACAACCACCTTCTGCTGCGCACGCCAGACCCGGAGGATCCGCTCAAAGAGATAGAGGATGATGGGGGCCAGAACCCACTTCCAGGACTATGGAGACAGAGGAAGGCAAAGGGTTGGGGAGGACCAGGGCTGGAGCCTCCCATGGGGAGGGCTTCTCCCCTCGCACCCATTCCAATGCTGCCCTACCTCAGCAGGGATGCTCCCAAACTCAGGGTCTTTGCAGCAGTGGTGGGTGCAGTTCTGGTCCCTCTGCGTGAGGTACTGGGCACAGTGATGGGGGTCCATCTCTGCCATGCTCTGCTCTGTCTGCCCACGCACCAGCCCGCTGTAGGGAGGTAAGGGGTGAGCCCGAGGGCCAGCTCCTGCCTCCCAGCCAGGGCTGAGCTGCGCTGCACGAGGCCAGCTGGGCTAGCCCACCATGGGAATGGCAATTCACAACCCCACTGGACTCTTCCTGGGTTGCCCCACAGGGGATTTGTAGCCGCTGCCTCTCAATATCCTGCCTTGGGGAGTGGTGAGGAGTCTTACGCAATGCCGTGGATGACAAGGCCAGCGAAGTAGACAAGGAAGAGGTGGTGTGTGTACCAGAAGACCTCGAAGTAGTTCCTGCGGATGAACTCGGTGGAGGATGTGACCATGAGGATGAGCGCCAGTGTGATGATGACCCCCGTCAGCCCCGGGATGGTCGTAAAAGCTACGTACTCGACGGTCTGCAGGAGAGGCAGGATGGGTTAGGGGGGCAGGGGACAGGTGGTGGCAGGGGGCTGGATGCCAAGGCTGCGCTCACCGTCTCGTTAGAGTGGATGGGGTTCAGCCACTTGTTGTCCTGCAGGTGCATCTTAGAGAGGACGGCGGGGAGGCTGCCATCGGTGGCTTGTTGGCTCTGGTTGTAGCGCTCCAGGTTGAAGAGGTGGGCAATGGTGTGCATGGCTGGACAGGGGACAGGCAGTCACCCACATGGCCATCCCCTTGTCCCCCCATACCCCAGCCCAGTGCTGGTGATACCTGTGAGCAGGGCCAGGGCATAGGCCACCAGCTTGTGGAAGGTGAGGTTGTGGTCCAGCTGCTTCCGCAGCGTCCGCCTGCAGCACTGCAGGGAGAGGCAGTGGTGTCAGGATGGGGACAGGGACAGGGACGGGGACAGCTATGCTGGCCATGCCACTGCAGGGCACTCACCGAGCAGGTCCCACGGAGGAAGGAGAGGAGGTTGCGGCAGACGGGCAGCAGGATCAGCATGCTGTTGAAGTTGAGGCACTTGGCTGATGCTCGAGCCCATGCCAAGGCAGACTGGGGAGAAGAGAAGGGTGAGCACCTCCCTTGGTGCTGTAACCGGGACTGGGTTAGGATGGGGCTAAGTGATGCTGAGCTGGGACTGAGTGATGCTGGCCTGGGGACTGGGAGGGAGCAATGCTGGACTGGGATGGAGACTTGGAAGGGGGAGGCTGAGCTGGATTGGGAGGGGGTGGTGCTGGACTGGGCTGGGATGTTGTTGGGCTGGGACCAGACAGGGATCAAGACAGGGACCAACAAGGAGCAATACTGGGCTGGGGAGTGGGACAGAATGGTGGTGGGCTGAAAAAGGACAGAATAAGGAAGGGGCATGGGATGTTGCAGCCCCACCCCACTGCAGGAGGGCTCCAGGATGCACATGTGCCTGGGCAGGAAGGGTGCTGTTGGAGAGCACCTTACCCCGAGGATGGCCCTGGTGTAGAAATATCGGTCATCTTGGTCAAAGAACAGAAAGTAGTAAGTGAAGAGGAAGATGTTGATGCCCAGCCAGGCTGCCTGTGGGGAAAAGTCACAGCATCATGAAGGGCCCTTGGGAACCCCTCACCCTGCAGCAGTCAGGTGCAGGCACAGCCAGAGGGTGTCAGGACTGCACATCCCCTCCTGTTTCCTTATGAGCTGCAGCATCCCGCACAGGGCTAGGACACAGGGCCAAGGGTGGGCAGAGGTGTGGAAGTCCTGCGAAATTACTGTCTTGTCACCCACAGCCCTGTGCTTTACCCATGCATGAGGAAGGAGGAAAGGCAGGAGCAGGCAACACCTGCGTAACGGGAAGGCAGGTCCGGAGGCTGGTCGGGGCTGCACAGGGAAGACTCCGGGAGGAGAAAGTTTTACAGGGAGCTGGCTCACCCA
Organism: Chiroxiphia lanceolata; assembly: GCF_009829145.1. NCBI lineage: Eukaryota > Metazoa > Chordata > Aves > Passeriformes > Pipridae > Chiroxiphia > Chiroxiphia lanceolata. Next base: position 8,090,794 of record NC_045650.1, read on the forward strand.
GCCTCACCATCCCCTGCCTAACCCCACTGCACTCCACACTGGCCCCTCTCACAGCCATTGACTTTTTGCAGAGCTGCCCAAAAAACACTCTGCCTTCTATTTGTTTTTGTTTTTTGGTTTGTTTGGGGTTTTTTTTAAGGTAACTTAAGATAGTCCAACTTCCTGTAAACTCCCATTTCCCCATGTATTCATAGCTCCCCATACAGTGCCGACCAGTCGATGGGTGCTGGCCAGGCATGCTCTGTTACACCAGTGATGCCACAGCACAGCACTGGCAGATGGTCCCTATGGACCATCTCCATCTCCTCACCCTGGCGTGAGCTCTCACAGGATTCTCTGCTCTCATGGGGGGAGAAGAGCCGTGCGGGAGGCTCCCAGCCAAAGTGGGCAAACCAGGAGCATTTTTAAGTTTTCCAGGACCTCCCTTTCCTCTGAGTTGCATTTCCCTTAAGACTTCAGTTTTCCAAACCCCCATCCTTCCCCTGGCTGGCGGGGTAGGCACGTTAGCTGAGCAGAAGGGATGCTTGTCTCTTCCCAGAGCCCAGCCCCGGGACAGCCCATCAGCCCCCATCTCTCCCACAGGCGCCCCAGGGCCCGTAGCCCCCATAGCCCCCTGCATTGCCTGTGAGCCCCCCAGCCCACACACTCACGAGGACGGCGGCCGAGAACCAGTGGTTGACCAGCCAGTTGCCCATGGTGCGATGTCCCTGCTCCTGCCGCTGCCTGCCCGTGCCTGCCGCTGCCTGCCCGACGTTTTATGGAGGGAGCAGGCGGTGCGGCAATCCCGGGTGCGGGAACTGCACCGCAGGGACTTTCCCCTGAGAAGCCTTCGAGGAAATGCCGGTAGTTTCAAAGGCCACCTTCCAGGAAGGCAGGGCTGACCGCATTGGTCAACCCCAAACCAGCCCCCTGTGCCGGCCGGGGATGGTCCCCAGCTGAGGGTCCCCTTGGCACACACGACTGGGTGCGGGAGGGCATCAGGCTGCTCCTCTTGGGGTTTTGCAATCTTTGAGGACAAAAATAGGCTTCTTTTAAGGTAGGAATTTCCTGGTGGGAAGAAGTTGCGGAGGATCCATCCTGTGACCGGTTCAACCAATGTGCTGTTTCCTGACCTCCCTCCACTGCCTCTGTTTTACAGAAAAACCACCAAAGGAGGAGAAGCATCCTGGGGACACTGTGCCAGTGCCAGAGTCTGTCCCAGGGATCCATTACAGGGCAGGTGAGTTAAAACTGAGCACCAGCAGTGCTGCACCTCTGTGAGCACGAGGGGGGATGAGCATCCTCATTCTTGTACCCAAACTGACCTGACCCTATAAATGGGTACTGGGGGAGGAGTGGGGTCACACTCCTAGTTTGGGGCCAGGATGCCTGGGTTCCATCAGCATACCTGCTGTTTTGTCAGCCACCTTTCCCCTCTTGCCTGCCCTCCACCGGAGGCCCCAAGCTCTGCAGTGCCCAGCACTCCAGCTGGGAACAGCAGTCAGTTCTGAGGCCCTGAGCCTGGAGGAACAGGTTGGACAGGATTGCTCTTTGCTGGCATGCTGGTTTCTCCTGGCCCCCAGCCATGGCCACGCTGACGGAAGCGCAGGATGAGGCCAGCCCCCATCTCACCGTGCTCCTGAATCTTACCAGCTCCACTGAGGGTTTTTCCCCCCATCCCCATATGCCCCGCTGGGGCAGCCCCGGTTCAGTGCCCATGAACATGAGGGTTATGTGGACAGCAGGTGTGTGCACGCATGCCAGCCCTGGCGGGACAGTCCCCACCCTCTGTGTGAGTCACTGCCAGCACCCAGACACGCAGCCACAGCAAAGTTTCTTTACTGCTTAAAACAGTCCCAATGGCACCCATGGCCCAAGGTCACAGTATGCATCCTAGCAGCAGCTGGGGGTGTAGGGGCACCCCATGGGCTGTGCACTGCACAGCAGCCAGCTTGCAGGTGGTTTGGGCACCCCACAAGTCCTTGAATCGTAGAATCACAGAATAGTTTGGATTGGAAGGGACCTCTAAAGCCCACCTAGTCCAGTTCCCCTGCCATCGGCAGGGATATCTTCACCTAGACCAGGTTGCTCAGAGCCCCATCCAACCTGGCCTTGAATATGTTCAGGAATGAGATGTCCACCATCTCTCTGGGCAATCTGTGCCAGTGCCTCACCACTCTCATTGTAAAAAACTCCTTTCTTGTATCAAATCAAAATCAACCCTCCTTCATGTTCATATGTATGGTCCTGAGCAGGTGAGCACATTCCTGTCCCCCTGCCACTGTGAAGACACACTGGGACTGGCTGCCACTGCAGGACCAGGCAGTGCCTGGCTCATGCTGCGAGCATCCTCTGACTGCTGGTGCAGCCCAGTGCTGCCCATCCCCATGCCTGCAGTCACCTGGAAGAGATGGGTGCTAGCTGTGCCTCAGACAATGCTGTGCCTCACACCGGGCTCAAAGGGTGCCTCGAGACACAGTGGGGTCCCTGGTGGGTGCCGGTGGCAGCAGACACAGTGCAGGAAGTCGGCGACGTTGTGCCGGAAGAGCTGGCGGCAGGGGTGCAGGTACTGGAAGAAGAGGAGCATGAAGTAGATGCCCAGGCAGTAGCCAAGGAGCAGCTGCACTACCAGCAGTGGGGTGCAGACGTTCTCGTAGACGTCTGTTTTGAAGAAGTACCAGAGGATGACGAGGGCCGTGTTCTCGGCCAGCCGGGCCACGTAGTACACGGCCAGGCGGCCCCAGTTCTGCGACTTGTCAATGAGGTCCCGGTCGGCCAGTTTGAGCTGCACGGCCGACCAGCAGAACATGTTGATGCTGGCATAGAGGAGGGTGAAGGCGCAAAGCACCACCACTGTGCCTACATGGCTGAAGTTCTTCTCGATGTTGTCGGGCAGGCGGGTGCCGCTGCGCCAGAACTGCACCCAGGGCAAGAAGAAGACCACCAGCAGGTTGGCCAGGGCAATGGGGATGATCCAGTGCTTGAAGACGGTGCTGAAGAGCACAAGGACGGCCACGCGGGTGGAGATCTCCAGGCTGCGCCACAGTACAATGCAGAGGAAGGCCAGTGGCCGCAGCTGGACCTTGTAGTCATCGTACTTGACCTGGATGGCCAGGATGTTGCAGACGAGCGCTCCATAGGTGACCGACACCAGGCAGATGGCCATGAGGACAGCTGCAGAGGGAGAGAGCAGGGGAGTCAGGCAGCACCAGGGACTGCACTGTGTGTCCAGCCTCTCTGCTGCCTGAGGTGCAAAGCCTGGAGTGCCAGCTCTATGTGGAAACATGGGGTGCCAATCTTGGGTGAGAAGTGCAGGGTGCCAAACCCTGGGGCTCACAGTAGGAGGCTCAGTGTGAGCACTGCTGGGACAGCTCATAGCTGGTGGTGACAGTCCCCATGATGAGGTGACTTGGAGGGGAGCTGCTGGCAGCAGGAGGTTCTGCCTGGCTTGGTAGCATGCAGAAGTGGGAGTTAAAAGCTTGCTCTGGCACATCCACCCCCAAGCACATAAACATCCTGGGAGCTCGCAAGGGAGCCTGGGAGTGGGAGTGCTGGCCTAGGAGCTCCGGCTATTGGGAAAGGTACAGAAATAGATCCACTGGAAGGACTGTAGGGAACCCAGAGGCTGTAGCTAGACAGAAAAAAACTAATGGAGACTGGAGCAGGCTGGGGCAGGCACCCGCCATTTTTATGGGACAGGGCACTGAGGGGATGCCATGGCTCTATAGGGCAGATACCCACAAGCGTCAGGGCTGGGAGCAGAGCCTGGCACCTCAGTCATGGCCAACTCTTCCCACTGTCTTCATCCCCACTGCAAGCTGAAAAGCAGAGAGCTGATGAGTGCCCAACCTCTGTGGGTTGTGCTCCACATTTAGGGGAGTCCAGTGGCAGTTGTGATCCCAGAAACAACCGTTTGGATTGCTTGGATGCCACATTGGCACACACAGCTAAGGAGCTGGCACTGTGCCCTGGTGGGGTTCCTAGGGAGCCCACATGCCAGGAACCCTTACCTCGGGCAACAGGGACGTACTTCTCCAAGACACTGATGTAGAGCTGGACAGTGAGCTGCGGGGTGGAGCCCAGGAAGGCCTGGATGACAGCCATGCGTTTGAAAGCGTTGCGGTGCGTGGCCAGCCGGCGCTCCGAGTGTCCCACCTCCTGCTCCATCTCCACCTCGTAGCCTTTCCGCAGCCAGCGCTTGCGGGTGATGGTGACGTAGGGCTCCTCCTTCTTCCCTGACTTGCAGTACACCAGCAGGGCCTCCATGCACCTGTGGAGACATAGGAGCTGTCACCCCACCAGCTGCCACCCTGCCAGCCCCCCTGCTGGCCCCCAACCGCACTCCTGGCATGTCTAGCAGACTCTTTCCTGGTGCTGGCCAGACCGTCCTCCTGCTGAGTGCAGTCCAATTGATTTGGGCAACTGTCCAGCAGTGCTGTGGGCGGTTCCTGGCCCTGGGATGGCAAGATGATGGCAGAGTCACACACGGATCATGAAGGTGCCTCGTGGCTGCTCCTCTGCTCCAGCACTCTGGATGAATCATATGAGGCAGAGGAGCAACAGTTGCCCCAGCGAGGGCAACTCGTGAGGTGAAAGAGCTGCTGCAAGAGGTGCAGCATCCAGGGTACAGAAACAGTGGCTCTGCTGGGAGCTACAGCTACAGGAAGGTGTTAATCGCCTTTGGGCTCTGTTTTCCCAACTGGCAAAAACCTCTTCCTCTAAGCAGAGGGAAGAGAAACTCTGATATTGTCTTTGATCTCTGCTCTTGAGCAGAAGAAGGCTTCCACGCTTCCTTCTTGGTGGGGACAGCAGGAAGGGGAGCGCAGGGTGAAGCTGTGTGTGACATGGGCAGATAAGACAGCGCTTCCGCAGGTCCTTTTCCGCGGGGCACCCTCACGTGTGGGTGGGGATGTGACTTTCTCCTGTGCTGCTCCTCACTGCAAGGGCGGGGATCCCCAGCCCCTCCACACACAGGCATGGGGTGGATGTGCATGGCAAGAGGCAATCAGCAGAGGAGGATTCATCTAACAGGCTTGGCTCCTGCCTGGGGACTAGCTAGGCCTGGGACCAACAGGATATCATTATTTATGAGTGCTCATTAGGGCAGCAGAAGTTTATCTGCATCAGACCCAAATGGAATGAAGTTTTTGGATAAATTCTCTCGGCAGATCAGGCCAGTGCACATGGCTCATTGCAAACTTGAATGGGAAAATGGTTTCATCCCAAAGGCCCGGCTTCAAGTGCAGTCCCAGCTGGCTCCTAGTGCCCTGCCAGACCTTCTCAGCAGACTGGGTTCCATCTCCGGCCTGAGCAGACGGCTGAGGCAGTCTACCCCGGGCAGCTCCAGCTGGCTCTTGCAAGCAGCCAAGCTCCACCATAACCATCTCAGACAGCCTTGGTCAGTGTGGTGAGACCCATGACACCACCATGGGCCACCGTGGGCTGGCAGCACTGAGGTGAGGCCCCCCAGCAACCTCTGAAGATTGGACGTGGTGACGAGGCCACTTCCAGCACTCTGCTTGTTTCCGGTGATGGAGGAAATGGAGTGCAGGCCACCGTGTTTTCGCAGTTCTGTGGGCCCCAAAGAGTGGCTCCTGGCCCACCCTTGGAGATGGCAGCTCTGCCTTGCCTCCTGCTGTGTATTCTCACTGAGAAGGGTGGCCAGGGTGACAGCAGCCCAGGAAGTACTGCAGCATTCCCAAGGAATGAGAGATCAGCACATCTCCAACTTGTGCAATATCCACCCCTTCACTGCTGTCTTCCCAACATGGTCCAGTGGCTCACCAGTTCCCATGCCAGCCCCAATCCTGTACCCAGCTCCTCTCCTCCATGTCCCATAATCCCACCTGTTCCAGGTCTGGGGACCTTCTTTGAGGGTGCTCCTGTTCACCCTCGAGCACCCAGTCAGGATTCCTGTCTGTGCTCTCAGCAAGGAGATGGCAAACCCCAGATGCTGGGAGAGCCTCTGGTGGCAGCCAGGACTCTGCGAAGTGCCTTTCCAGCAGCTGGCATGCAACAGGCTGGTAGAGCCACGTCCTGCCCGGAGAGGGGTCCAGCAGGCAGGAGCGCCCGTTGCACCACTAGGGAGGGAGGGGCGAGCAGGAGACCCCCTGGAGCCGGGAGCAGCAGCAGCTCCGGGGAGGAGGGACGAGGAGCCGGCAGGAGCAGCTCCGGGCACACCGGACATGTGGCTGCTGACAGGCGGTCCCCGGGGCGCCCGTCCTGCCCGGCACCGGTTCCCGCTCTCATCCAGTGCCCGCGGACGTGCCGGGGGTCTCCGTGTACCTGCCAGGGGTCCGCGCATCCGTGCAGGGGGTCCCCGCGCCCCCGGCTGTGCTCACCTGATAACGGGGCCAAGCTGGAGCAGGTGCATGAGCAGAACGAGGGGCCGGTCGCGGCTGAGGTCTCGGTGCACGAAGGTGAGGGTGAGCTGCACCAGGACGGAGGGGCAGAGCACGAAGAAGATGGTGAGTGCCAGCCAGAAGCGGTCGTCGGAGTGGCTGTAGGAGAGGCAGAGCACGGTGGCCGCCGCCCCCTCCCCGCAGAACAGCGCCGTCGAGAAGACGATGCTGAGCGGCAGCTTCGCCCGCGACGGGGCGGCGGCGGGCGGGCGGTCCCCGCTCGGGCTGTCCATCGCGGCCCCGGCCCGGCCCGGCCCGGCCCGGGCGCTCAGCCCCGCCGCGGCGCCATCCCGGGCTGCAGCGGAGAGAAGAGCGGCGCTGCGGGGCGGGACGGGGCGGGGCTCCCCCGCCGCACCGAGCCCCGACGGGCGGCACCGCACCGGCTCCGCTCCGGGACCGCCCCGACGGGCCCCGACCCTCCAGCCCGGGGTCCCCCCTCCAGGTATCCCAGCCCCTCCCTGCCCGCCAGCCTCCTGCGCTGGGGCCCCCTGCAACTGCTGTACCCTGATCCCCACCAGGCGTGGAGCCCTCTGCCCCAGGACATCCCCACCTGTGCCCCTGCCCCAACAGCCCTGCCTTTGACGGGGATCTTCTACCGAGGACTCCTTGTCTCTGCAGGGAAACCCCACCCCAGGACACCCCCAACATGGCCAGGATCCCCCTGCTCCGGCAGCACCCACCTCGGGACTCCCATTCCCCCAGCTATAGCCCCGTCAACCCCCATGCTACAACTTGCATGTGCTCTGGGGTCTCTGGGTTCCTTCTCAGGACCTCTCAGTCAAATCCTGACCCAATCATGTCCTGGCAGCTACCAACACCCCAAGGTGCAGTAACATGCAGGGTCCCTCCAGGGAAGAATTGTCAGGCAGCTCCAGGAACAGCAGGGTCCCACTGTAGGGCAGGAGGGGATGCCAGCGTGGGTGCCAGCCCTGCCTGCATCAGCCAGTTGCCAAAGAGTTGCCTGTACCCACTGCTGCCTCAGATCTGGGTCCTGACCCCAGCTCTGGGGCCTGACCCAATCTCCAGCCCTGGGAAGGGTATGTGGGGTCAGGCTGGGCCACCCACCAGCCTGTGGCCCTGTGCCATGTGGGGCAGCATGTGGGAGGAAGGGTATTGCCAAGGGAGGGAGCATCTTGGTATCTTGCGAGCCAAGCTGTGGCAGGGACACCCCTTCAGGTCCGGGAGGCAACTGGAGTCTGTATTGAGATTTGGGTTGGATGTTACAGGGGAGATGTGGCTCCTGTATCCTGAATGCTGCTGCCTCCAGGTAAGATGTAGTGAAGACCACCTTGGCCTACAGATGAGCAACAGACTGCTTTTCCCATCAACTTCAAGGATCCCACCTTCAGAGTGATGGGTTATACGGACTTACTGACAGAGCCAAACCTCCCATCACTGAAACCCACCACTCAGCCCTACATCCCTCTTGTCTGTCCCACCTTGGTCACCTGTACAGTGGTGGGAACACAAGGCTGTGTGGGCTGCTCCCCACCTCGATGGCCATGGTGGTCCCTGCTCTGCCCAACGCACACAGTGCCCCCAGCACCAGCCCTGCCCACCTTTTCCCCATGAGCAGCAGTGTGGACACAGGCAGGGATGCACACCCACTGTTTTGCCTGAGCACCCACTGCCTGTCAGATCCCTCAGTCCAGCCTGTGCACACACAGGCTGGCTGGAAGAGACGGGACAAGGCAAAGAGTGTTTGACGTTGGACAGTTTTTCCTGGTTTAGGCAGACCAGGAGTTTTTAGGTAACTTTTAAAAGTCACTTAGTGCTCATCCCTCAGCAGCCAGGCCAGCTCACAAGGAGATGCCGATGCTAGCAGCAGAAAAACTGTGTCCACTCACCTTCCCTATGCAAGCCAAAAGCACCAAAACTCCCAAACCCCACGCACAAGAGTTTTTCTCATTTTACCAGGCTGGAAGCATTACCAGGGCTTTAGGTCTTATCAGCAGCAGAGCTGGGAATAAAACCACCTGAGGCCTTGGAGGCCGTGTCTCCCCCAACAGCAATTCCCACACAGAAGCAATCCCTGTCTCTGCAGCTGCTCATTGCTTTTCCTTCCGAGGATGGACAGCTGCTTCAGGAAACCACAAACCCCATGAGCTCATAGGGACTGGCCTGACCGGTGGAGACGGGAGATCTACGTGACAGCTCAGTTCTGGCATGATAGTTACATATTTTCAAGCTGTTTTTGGAAAACAGCCTCTCCAAAAAAAACCTCCAGCAGGGCAGAGTGTGAAGGGATGTGTCTAAAACACAGGAGGAGCCTGCCACCAGCCAGAGGCCAGCTGGGGTGGGAGCTGTGCACAGCAGCAGCTGTGCCCAGCTGGGTGCTCAGCCAGTGGCAGCACATCATGCGGTGCTGCCAGCTGCACCCACAGCCCTGTATGAACAGCAAGAGCAATGCACCCTTTGTACCATTTATGAAACTTCCACTCACCCAAATTAAAAGCATTCCCCAGGAGCCTGGCAGGTCACCAAGCCCTCAGCAGAGCAACGCCTGTGCTTCGACTCGTCATATTTTTAATTTCCCCTGCTTCATGATGAAATACTTAAGAGTAATTGTTTAAGCGGGCAAGAATTCCAGTCCTGTATCCATAAACCCCAGCAGCCATCAAGAGGAATGGAGAGACAAAGCGTCACAGCACTTCCCATACCAGTTATTATCCTATTTTCTGACCCAAGCACGAAGAGGCAGTGGGCTGTTCACGTGAGTCACCTCTGCAGCCTGACCCCACCTGTCCACAGCTCAGTACTGTAAACAGCAGATAGGCCATAAAAGTGATCTGTGTCACAGATAGCATCAGCCAGGGATCCTGTCCCACTGCCCCGCCACTCCCTGTCCCTGCCAGCTCCACACCTACACCTCCACCTGCGAGCCCAGCATGGCTGGGGCTGCACAGACACCCTGGGACACCACTGTCACAGAGCAACTGCCTGACCCAGGGCTGTCACAAGCCAGCAGAGCACTGGGGGTGTCCTACCCCATTGTTCCTATGTTCAGTGGCTGGATCCTGGGTGGCTGCTGGCTGACCCTTGTTCTGAGTCCTCTCAGGAGCGGAACAGCCCCCGGGCTGGTGGAGATGAAGTTATGTGGAATCATAGAATATGATGAGTTGGAAGGGACCCACTATGATCATCGAGTCCAACTACTGGCCCTGCACAGTACAGCCCCAAGAGTCACACCATGTGACTAAGAACGTTGTCCAAATGCTTCTTGAGCTCTGTCAGGCCTGGTGCTGTGACCACTTCCCTGGGAAGCCTGTTCCAATGCCTGACCACTTTCTGGGTGAAGAACCTTTTCCTGATATCTAACCTAAACCTACCCTGATGCAGCTTCATGCCGTTAAGTGACATCCAAGATGATGTGAAACTGCCCTGGAAGTGCCCATCAGGATATAACTCAAGGTACCAAACAGAGGGGGACTGTGCTGGCTTCTCATCTGCCTGTATCATCAATAGAGCAGCAGCAGGATGAGGACAATGATTGTCCCCCTGTACTGGGCACTGTTGAGGCCACACCTCAAATCCCATGGTCAGTTTTGGGCCCCTCACTTCAAGTAAGACACTGAGGGACTGGAGCATGTCCAGAGAAGGGCAACAAAGCTGGTAAAGGGCCTAGAGGGTAAGTCTGATGAAGAGAGGCTGAGGGAGCTGGAGGGACTCCGCCTGGAGAAAAGGGGGCTCAGGGGAGCCCTTATTGCTCTCCACAGCTACCTGAAAGGAGGTTGTATCCAGGTGGGGGTCGCTCTCTTTCCCAAGTAACAAGCTACAGGACAAGAGGAAATGGCCTCAAGTTGTAGCAGAGAAGGTTTAGATTGGATACTAGGAAACAAATCTTCGCTGAAAGGATGGTCAGACATTGGAACAGACTCCCCAGGGAAGTGGTGGAGTCACCATCCCTAAAAGTGCTCAAAAAACCTCTAGATGTGGCACTTGGGGATATGGTTTAATGGTAAACTTTACAGTGCTGGGTTAATTATTGTACTCGATGATCTTAGAGGATCTTCCCAACCTTAATGATTCTGTGGTTCTATGATCTCTAGGACCACTTAGGAAATTGAGGAGTTTAGGTGGGATGCATGTTGCTTCTGTTACAGAAGCTCCTAGAAGCTCATGTTTTTTCCAAACCTCACTGTCAGGAGCTGGAACTGGAGAAAAAGGCAGAGGGAAGGAGAAACCAATTTTCCCTGCACAAGAATGGCACAGTGTCACCTGAGTCCCTTCCCCATGTTTTTCTGCAGGCATCAGCATTCAGGAGTCTCCCTCTACCTGTGAATGCCCAAGGCACTGGTTGGAGTCCTACCACCATGTGTGGATGTCAATTCTCCTGTCTCCACAAGTGTCTGCCCTGCCTTGGAGAGCTTCCCAGCTTCATTAATATCTTAATTCCAGCCTTTATTATTTTTTTTAATCCCAGTGTTCACACAACACGCTTTGCACAAAGGGCAGTGGCTGTGGTGGCCACCCGCCGTGGGAAATGCTGGGTTTGCTGTGCAGCTTTTCCAGCCCCTTGGATGCCTGTGGATGTGCCAGGGCATTTGTGTGTGGGACTGTGGATGTGGGGTGGGAACAGGCTCCTTCACCAGCTCTCACTCTTGAAATAGCCATGTCTGCTTTACACATGCCTGACTGGTGGCTCAGCTCCTGTAAAAGGAGAAGAGAAAAGCTGTTTGGAACAGGCAGGGAGCTCTGAGTCAGAGCTCTTAAAGAGCCCAGGTGGGGAGAGCTGCCAGCATGCTCCCCAAGCTCTCCTCTCCTCCTCTCACTGCACTAGGACCGGGAGCAGACATCGCTCCCAGGGTGCTTGTTGGGATATGCCAAGAGCACGCTGCTACCTTTCCAAATATAGCCCCGCACACAGAGATGGAGGCAGCTGCTCGGGGTGTGGGGATGGCCAAGCTTCCCTGCTTCAGATCTGAAACCACCTCAGGAACACGATCTGTGCAGGGGATTAAACATTCAGCTGGTGCCGCGTGGGGCGATGGTGGGAATGTGTTGATGTCCCAAACACCCAGTGTGCTGGATGAAGTGGAAATCAAAAAGTGCCCCCCCACTTGACATGCTGTGAGCAGGGGACACAACTGTCAGTGCAGCCACTCCATCCTGACTAGCAGGGCTGGGAGATTCTGAGGAATCCATGAGCTAGGAATTTTTTACTTAGTTTGGAAATAGCTTTGCAAATGACTGGTTTCCACGGGTTAAACTGTTTGGATTTTGCATTGCTTTCTCAGTAGCCCAGCTGTATTTTTTCCTGCCCCAGCAGTCTGTGGAATAGTTTCTGGTTGGGGAAATATTTATTCCATTCACTTCATCATGTGACTGCTTTTACCGCTTCAGTTCCTCACCCAGCTTCGGTCTCTGGCCCTCCTGGGAGAAAAACAGATGCTTGTGCTGAGGACCTCATCTCTCTAAATCTCACTGGAAGCTGTGCTGAGCCCACTGGGATCCAGACACTGGGCTGCCAGAGCCAGGATGCCTGCCTGCAGAGCATGGGCCATGTCACTGCTGCCTCACAGCTTCAAATCTTTAACAAGAAAGCAGAGTTACCTTTGGGTGCATTTATAGGTCTTTGCAATAAATACACATTTTGAAGTCATGCCTCCTTGGCTACAGTCCCAGCTCAGGCAGCAGGTAATGCTGTAACACTAAACCAGGTAGGAAGGGTTAAAATTACCTTTAATTGACTGATTCCCCCTGGGTCCCCTCTGCTGTAAGAGTATACAGCCCTGACAGTGTTATAATCCAGCCAGGCTGCTCCTGTGCCTGCCCAGGCATTCTGGCAGGCAGGAGGATTGGTTTACACTCCTATTCCCCATGCAGGAAAGCAGCAGGAGCACTGTATGCTCTCAGCAAAACCATTGTAGGAGCCCAGATAGGGCTTGTAGCCATCACAGAGGCTTCCTAGAGCTGTGTGTATGGCACAGGAGCAAGCTGGCAGCTTGTCTTGCAGCAGGGAGAAGAGCAAAGAGACTGCTCAGATCCAAACCTCTCCCAGGAATTTGTGTGTGCTTTGGCTGGGAAGCACCCTGCCAGGAATTGGGTGAAGAGCAAACAGCTCCCTGCACATTTCCTGCTTGCTTCTGCATCTTACACAGGGTGATGGTACTGGTGTGGGAGAGCAAAGAATGCTCTGGAAAAACAATCTCCCTTACCCAAAATAGCTTGTGGAATGGTTGCTGGCAGCGGGATGCAAACCATCCATGCTCCTTGGTACTACGCCAGCAAACCTGCCTGGTGCCCCAATTCCTCACCAACAGGTCTCTATGTCACAGGCTGTAATTATCTTGTGTTCCCAGCCTGACTGTGGGGTGTTTGCCTGTAATTAGCTCTTGGGATTTAGGAGCTGGTATGATCCGGGGTTATCGTTAGTCACCAGTGCCATGCTGGGATTTAAAGGGACAATGCAGTTGTTTGCATATCTACCGCCTCAGTGTGCTGTCAGACAGCATGTTAAATAGAAAGATGAGTCTCTCCTCAAAGCCTATGAGCGACCTTGCCCCCCACAGATCCCTTTCTAGGCAGAGCTGATGCAGTTCCAAGTAAAGCAGAACAGCTTGCTAATATTTCCGCTGTGACTTTTTGGTCTTTGCCATCACCTTGTCTCTGGTGTCACCCCAGCTCAAGGCCCTCAGTAAAGGCTGTGGTCAGCCCCTATAAGCCCCTATAGCTCTGCACCGCCCGTCATGTTCCCTTGCAAACCATCGTTCCCCATGTGAAAGCTTCCCAGCCATCCCCCTCACTCTGCCTTTTGCCCCAGGGGTGTCAAGCAGGGTTCCCAGTGCGCCCGATGCCAGCTCGGGCATGTACTCACGGGGTCTAGGGAAGCCGAGGCAGGGCAGCCCGCCAGCCCGCGTCCATCTGCGCTTCTCCACGGTCCCTGTGGTTTTGTCTCGTTCCCTCGCCTGCGACACTCCAGCAGGCAGAAATAGCCCCAAAGCACGTGCCACCTTCTGGGGAGCGATGCCAGGGGCCAGGCAGCCCCAACACCTCAGGCACAGCCCCCTCTCAGGGGCTCCTGGTGGCACCAGAGTGTCCAGCCCAGCACCGTGCCGGGGCACAGTCCAGGCATAGCGCTGGTGAGGAACATCTTCATTTATCCACCAAGATAATAAATTCTGGCTTAGAGTTTCTCACCTGGCAACAGTCACCAAGGAAACGAGAATGGCTGCTGCGGGTCCCCACTGGTGCTGCCTGGGAGGTCCCCATGGCCCTGGCAGAGGGTCTCCAGCTGCACCCTGTCTGGTAATCTGTGTGGTTGAAGGGCCAGTCACTCACTTGTAACCTGAGCCCAGGCACAGCAGAACGCCCATCGATGCAGGCTTGGCCTTTGCATCACCTCTCCAGAGCCGAGTGTGGGTTTCATCAGGTTTGGGGTGTATTTTGAGGTTTTCTTGGCTGTTGATCCCAGTGTGTGTGCATTGGGAGGAGTGAACTGGAGGTACCTCAGGCTCCCAGGGGTTTTCCCTGTCCCTGTCACTGGTTTGGTCAGGGATTTTGGACACTTGTGTTAAAAGCAGTAGTACCCCAAGTGCTAAGAGATCTCTAGAAATCCATTGTTACCAGAGGGAGATGAGCTTTTGCTACCCTTCAGGATCCCGAGCCGCTGCCTCCAGGGCTGCCTGACACATGGCACTTCCCTATTTATAGCAGCTGTGGTCATGCCTCCTCCTATCCCCTGCCAGGCTGTCCGCTAGCAGTGCCACCCCTAAGCTCAGAGGAAGGCACTGTCTTCCAACAAGTAATTTCAGACCTAGTACAGCTAATTCTCCAAAAAGCATCCCAGCCCCCTGCTGCCTGCAAACCTGGCTCTGACATTGGTCCCTGCAGTTGCTGGCACAGGCGCAGAAGCAACTGGGAAAGGCCATCAGGCTGGGGACAGGGTTCTGTCCCTGGGCCAGGCTAGGGTAGCTGATGTGCAGCCACTGCCACGCCATCAGTAGCACAGGGGTGACCAGTCACCTCAAATATGGCAGGTGGCTGTGATATCAGAACAGAAACTTCCTCCATCAACCATTAACCACACATGGCTCCCTGCCCATGGCACTGCCCTGGGGCACCTCCCTTGCCCAGGGTGAGTGCTGAGCTTCCCAACAGCACGTGGTCCTGGAGAGAGGTGCATAGGGCTGTGTCCATCCCAAGCCTGCAACCCTAGGGCCCTCCTGGATGCGAGGCAGCATCGCAGCATCTTTGGCTCATGGGTGGGATTTAGTTGGTCAAAGTAGTGCTGCTGGCACTGGATGGTTTAGCATGGACCAGTGTGAGCCAGTGGGCTTCCTGTTTGCTCCACAGTACGGCTTTTGAAGGCTTTCTTTGTCCCTCTGGACCCCACTTCCCCCACCCAGAGCTCCTGCAGCTCAGACATCCTTGTATGATTTCTTCTCCTCCACACTCAACAGCGGCAGCATGCCAGGGAGGGCAGCTCCTGCTGGGAAAACCACCAGGAAACCTGAGAAGCAAGATAAGAGCTTCAGAGTTACAGATCAAGGAGCTGGGGCTTTTTTCCTCCACTGTTGTTTGAGGGTCTCCACCACCTCTCTGCTCCCAGCCAGGCTCCTGATGGGGCTGGCCAGTGTTTCTGTCCCAAGCGGCAAAGAACCAGCTGCCATTCAGGGGGCATTCATGCCTCATTAGGGCATGAAATACAAGCAGTGAGCAGTGATGTCCCCCAACCCAGCTCAGAGCGGGCCCTGGGGGGGCAGCAGCTCTGTGCACACCATGAAGCGGATGATCCTTGCAGGGGCTGCAGAGAAACATCCACACGGGGATTAGGCAGCAAGGAGCCAGGGATGCTGTTCCTTAGAAGAGGAATTGATTCAGCTGGAAACCCCACATCGGGTGATGTCCCCACCAAAAGCCATTTACACCAGTGATGGAGGCACGAGGCTGCCCAGCACCATGGGGGTGCAGTGGGGTGGGTGATGCAGTGCCCAGTGCAGCAGGCAGCCCCACGACACACAGTGTCCCAGCAGCCACTGGCCTGGGCCGACCCACCAGGATTAAAGGGCCTGTGAGAGTAAGTAATTTAAATCCAGATTAGATTTAAGCAGCTGCTACGCAAAGGGGATGTGAGCAGGGGTCGCACGGTGGGGACGAGCAGGTGAGAGGCTGACTGGCACCCCTGTGATGCAAGGGGCTGTCAGGGCAGGGTCTGTCCAGCAGGTCCATGCCCATGAGGTATTGCCCAGAGGGATGGATTTTATCCCCAGGTTTGGCTTGTGCATACCAGGCTGGAGGCAGCAGTGTTGGGCCGTGGGACAGGGCATCCTGGGATGAGATGCTCCCAGCCATGGGGAGAGAGCACAGGCAGGAGGATGAAGGACATGGACACACTGGGCTGCTCACTGAGTAGGTGCCGAAGAGAGGCCATCCCTCCACACAGGATTGCAGACCATGTTCCACCTCTTCTCCCACTGCTGGTCGTGGCTGCAGGCCATACAGGAGCCCATCAGGTAGGTCACTGTGCCTGCTCCTTGGGATTCCCAGGAGGCACAACATTTACCTGTGTGTTTATCAGTTCTGAGGGCACCAGTGCAGTAACAGGGTGAGAGTGGTGCCCATTGCAGGAACTGTCCCCAGACTGCTGAGCAAGGCACATGTGTGTCCTCGCTGTCCCCTGAGCAGGCAGGAGCTGGCAGGCAGGGGAGCAGGCGGGGCAGGGGTGCACATGCAGGGAATGCTCCCAGCAGGATGTCCTCTGTGCAAAGTCAGCAGCTCCCCAGGAAAGATGGGGAGGATGCACTGAAACACTGCCGTGTCTGTGTGTGTCGGGAGACCCAGGTTAATTACCCTGGGACAGCACTGCAGGGGGGTTTATGGTCCTCTCCCTCGAGAGGAGACCTTACCTGCTGAAATGCTGGAGGTGGAGCCATGCCACCCACACAGCCTGGTCTGTATGTTTAAGGAAGAAAACTATACTGCAAATGACTACCGTGGCTTATCAACAACAGGGAAGACTTTCTCTGTGTGCTTTGGTGGAGCACATTGCTGGAGACCAAATAGGACTGTTTGGCAACAGGAGAAACCACCTGAGTCCAGGCAGAAGCTTGTAAAAATGTCCTTTCTACCTCTCCCTAGTTGTGTGTACTCATAATTTACTGCCAAGGAAGGAGTAATCATTGACTGCATATAAGGAAGAATCATTTTGGCCTGTGCACACCATTGCTTAATCCTATATGATATGTAAATAAGTTCTTGCCATAGGAAGCACCTTGAAGGCTCTGCATAGTGGCTGTCCCACAGCTTTGGGGTGGCTCCAGGCACTTGTGCCTTCCCTCACCCTCTCCCAGGTACCAGAGCCCATCCCTGCCCTTGCCCCCAGCTCAGCCAGAGCCTGTGTCACTGTCCTGTACCTCTCCTGGCTGAAGTGCAGCTGCTGTGGGCAGGGGCCCTTGTCTGGGAGCCTGGGGGCCTTCAGTGGTCACCACTCTCCAAGGAGCACAACCTTTCTTGGGATGCTCAACTGCTGTTGTCACTCTGCAGAAAGGTGACCCTCCTTGTCGTGGGGCTGGACAATGCTGGGAAAACCTCTGTCATCACGGACGTAGAGAAAGGTGAGGAGCAGCACCAGAGCCGGCCTCAGACGGCGCAGCAGCTTTATCGTCCTTTGCAACCAAGTATCCAAGATCCCTAAAATACAGCCCCTGTTCTGGGGGAGTGTGCAAGGCACCAGCTGTGCCGCGGCAGCTCTGGGAGCGGGAGCAGGGATGTGGCTGGGGGAGGAGGAGGGAGATGCCGCAGGGAAGCTCCCGGGTTCCTCTGCCAGCTCTCTACCCTCTCCCCCCACACAGCGCTGGCCGGGGAGGTGCTGCCCGACGCACAGCCCGGCCAGACCCGGCTGCGGGTGGACAGGTTCGAGGTGACGCTGGTGGATCTGCCCGGGGGGCAGCGATCCCGCAGTTCCTGGCGCAGCCACTACAGCGGGGCCCACGGGCTCCTCTTCGTCCTGGACTCCAGTGACCTGGCGCGGATGGAAGAGGCCCGCAAGGTCCTGAGTCGCGTCCTGAGCCATCCCGACATCTCCGGGAAGCCTCTCTTACTGTAAGGCTGGTCAGCGGGATGTGACCTTTGGGGTTTGAGGTGAGGGGGGTGAGTGGGAACCTGTTGCTGGGGTTCTGGGTTGCGTGCACGGGCTGCTGCGGGGGCGTGGCGTCCAGGGAGCTGTCGAGGGGTGCTGGGACATGAGGACCACAGTGGCACTTGGGAGATGGGAGCATCCCTGGAGAGGAGATGAGGAGGGGGCTACAGTACCAGGCAAGGGCTGGGGCAACGCTTCACCTAATCTCAGCCAAACTGGGAGAAAACACCAGCCTCCCCCGCCGTCGCGCAGCGAGGCGCCCAGAGGCCGGGGTGACGGCCGCGCTCCGCTCTCCCCATGCCCCAGGCTGGCCAACAAGCAAGACGCGGCGGCCGCGCTGCTGCCCTGCGAGGTGATCGAGCGGCTGTGCCTGGAGCGGCTGGTCAACGAGAACCGCTCTCCCTGCCGCATCGTGAGTGCGGGGCTGGCCCCGCTCCCCGCTCCCGCTCCCCGCGGAGCTGCGCTCCCCGGGCTGACCCCCCGCCTGCCCGCAGGAGCCTTGTGTCGCCAAGCGGGCCCCCCCCGCCGGCCCGGCCCGTGCCACCCTGCAGGGGCTGCGCTGGCTCCTCCGCGCCGCCGCTGCTCCGGCCCCGCCGCCCGCCGAACCCGCACCGCCCGCCCCGAGGGCCCCCCGCGCCCGCCGGCCCGCCCGCAGGTGCGTGAGGGGCTCCGCGGGTGCGTGTCCCCGTCCTCGTCCTCACAGCGCTCGACCTCAACCCCGTCGTGCTCTCGCCCCAGGGACCGGCCGCCCCCAGGGGAGGATGCTCGAGAAGGCGCGGGGAAGAACGGGGACAACCGGCCGCTGCGCCCCGTCTGCCGCCTCCTGCCCCTGGTGAGTGAGTGAGACCCCAGGGGTGGGACGGGGTGGAAGGGGGGCTCCTCCACTTTCTTCTCATCCTCCTTACCCTGCCCAGGAGGAGAGCACTAAGGGCGCCAGGAGGAGGAAGAAGAAGGTAAAGGTGAAGAAGAAGGGCTTGGGGCAGCCGAGCCCAGCTGAGGAGCCGGAGAGACCAGGAGAAGGGGGTGACAAACATGCGGGGGCCGCTGGGGGGCTGCTACTCCCCAACAGGGTCGGGCAGGAGGAGCCTGTGCCCACCAGGATGGCCACACCCCACCCAGGTGAGAGGGGGCTATGGGAGGCTGCCAGCACTGCTGGCACCAGTACATCAGGACCCCCAAAGCCACCCTACAGGTAGGGTTTGGAACCTGGTAATACAGCAGAATGCTGGACCACTGGTCCCCACCACTCCCATTAGCTTTGCTTGCAGACCAGCAGAGTGCAGAGCAAGGTCACAGGAGTCTGAAGGGGAAGAGGAGAGACATCTCTGAGCACCTCCATAGGGAAACGGTGCACAGAAGCAATGAAGGACTTAGGACCCAACAGTCCTCTCAGGTGGTTCGGTGAGAAAGGCATCCTTGCTCAGGTTTGGTGCCTGAAATTTTGTCTTTCTCTATACAGTGCAGGGCGTGAAAAAGAAAAAGAAGAAGAAAGTCAAGAATAAAATTAAGTCACAGGAATCTTCTGTGGAGCAGCAGCATGAGGAGGTCTCAAGCACCTTTGGTTGGTATTTCCTAGGACAGATTTTGCTGAAAGCATCAAGGAACCTGGCCTGCTGGCAGTGGGGTGTGAGCTGTGCAGGGACACTTGGCCACGGGGTGCTTGGTGTGGGGACATGGGCACAAGTAAGTGCTGCTGCAGGGCAAGGTGGTGGCTGTTGGGGAGGCAGATGCTGCTGCCTCTGCTGTGAGGTGGAATGAGTGCACTGTGCTGGAGGCTGGGGTGACCTTGCAGCCCTCACTCAGCACAGGGTGCCAGGTGGGTCCTGGAGCTGGCCCCTGGTCAGTGCCTGACTGCTTCCCTTCCTTGCAGACTTGTACCGCCGGGCGATGCTGGCTCTGAAGATGAGGCAGGAGCAGAGGAAGCAGCCATCTGCCATCACCCCCTGAGCAGGGAAGGCACAAACTAGGGGATGGGTGGTCCTAGAGGACCCACTGCAGTGGCAGTGGGATCCCAGACTGAAGTGGCAGTGGGATTCATCTGTAGGGCTGCTGGGGTGCTTTTCCAGGGCTAGCAATCCTGGGCAATAGATTCTGGGGCATGAACAGCAGCATTGTCCTTGGTGTGGCTTGGAAACAGGGCATTTGCAGGGATGAGCCAAAAGTCCCTTTGTAAGATGCTTCTCTGGCAGCTGGGCTGCAAACCCATCTGAAAAGGGAACAGCCAGTCACTTGCTGACCCCTGTTAGTATTCTGTGGAAGACTCCATCTAAACCCAGATTAGCCTGTGGAAGAGAGGAAGATCAGAGCAAACATCTCAGGGGAAAAAACCTTCATCTTGAATTGACCTGTGTCCCAGGAAAGCTGTCTTCACAGGTCAGGGGCTGACTTGGCCTGTCAATCAGTCCCTGCCTACCGCCTGGAACAGTCTCATTTCCCAGTGGTGAAGATGGGAGGGCAGTCCCAGGTGGTCTGCAGAAGACCTTCACCCAGCCCACAGCCACATCTGGCAGTGTTGTCAGGATTCCCCTCACACAGGGAAGGAGGGTTATGCCTGTGTTTGTGCGTCCAGCAGCCTGTCAGTGAAAGTTTAAGTTCAATGGCAACTGGTGGTGGAGGCTGCTGGAGGCTCCTTCCCCAGGATCGTTCTCCCTGATGCTGCCATCCTCCCAGGAGGGACAGTGGTGACCTGCAGGAAATGCAAAATCCTCCCATGTCACTGGCAGCCTGGCACCCTACAGTCCCTGGCAGTCACTGCTCTGTGCTCATCTCAGCTCTGAGACAGGACAACAAGCAACATTTGCATCCCAACACAACCCATCTGTGACACAAGCCTGTCACAGGGACTGAGCTGTGCCAGAGGACTGAGCTTGTGCTGCCTGGCTCCAGTTGGGTGTATGTGCTGGGAAACCAATCCTCAGTCCTGGAAACACTTTATGTGAAGTCAGGAGTGGAATGGTTTTCTCTTAACACCTGCAAGAGTGTTAGGACCTGAACTGTGCATTAGTCACCTCTGTTCCCATGATTACTGATAACAGGCCTTTGTGGTCCATGGGGAAGGAAAATCACTGAAACCCCTGGAAGGGCTGAAAAGGGAAAAGAAGAGAAACTGGCTACACTGCCTTGCCTGCCTGCTATAAAGTTTTGTCTAACTCTGCTGGATTCAACTGTCAGAGACTATAAGGATTCACTGTAAATAAACTGTAAATAATAAGAGCACAAATTAATACTGGCCTGTAAATACATCATTTTTAGTAAACCCCTTGTCTCTGGTGGAATTCCCTGTGATGTCAGTGCTGTGGGCAGGAGCGTACAGAAGGGACTTGCACCTGTGGAGCCCCTTCTCCTGGACCATGGGTGCCCCCAGGGGGCCAGTCCAGGCTGCCAGCCAGGTTCTTTCTGCTGGGGTCACAAATCTCCACAGGATTATTGGGAAAGGAACATTAAAAAACTATCCCCTCTAAAAGCCCTTTCTCACACACCCACTGGGTCTGGGAGGAGGCCGAGCACTCCCAAACAGCTGGAATCCCAAAACAGCCCATGGCCCACTCTCTGTGGCTCCAGAACCATGTGGGGAGTGGGAGCTGAGTAGGTTTGGGACTGTCTGGCACAGACAGCTGCAGCCAGCTCCCTCTGGTGATCCCCGCAGCTCCCGGCACTGCAGCTCCTCAGCATCGGCAGCCACGCAGGGACACAGCCCTGTGTCACACCCACAGCCAGAGAGGATGGCCAGCAAGGCAAGTCCAAAGGCAGAACTGGCCCAACTGGTGCTGCTGGGCAGCTGAAGGAAACTTTCCCTGAGAGCCAGCTGTAAGAAACCATTAAGTTTGATCTAACACGTTTCTCCTGACATAATGATCTCCAGCCTGTGGTGCAGACAGACAGTTAAAATATATTTCAGAATCAAACCTCCTTATCCTGGTGCTTCCATGGGTGGAGAGCAGCTAATCCCTACTACAACCAGGAGACAATCCTGGTCTGCACCAACCAGGAATACAACTTTTATCTTCTTTAGAAAGTGAGCAGCAACAACTCCATGTTAAAAATGGTCTATCTCAAAACATCTCAGGAATACCTCAGAAATGAGATGTGATCAAAGATAAATCAAAATACATTAATTAATGGCTAATCCATGCCACTGGATAATTGCTTGGGCTGTTTCTGCCACGTGTGAGAAGTGGTGGCTGTAGCACAGTGAGCATGCCTGGGGCAGGCAGGGTGGGCAGGGTTCTTTTTTCCATATTTCTCATCCTTTTATTCATCTTACATCCCAATAGCTGAATAACGAGCAAGGGCAGGAGGTCTCTGGGGGGTATGGTCCTGCTGGCACTGCCTTCTGTCAGGGGGATGAGGTGCAGCTCTGCCCAGGATGGTCCTGGAGTGTCCAGTCTGCTGTTTGTGCACTGAGGCCAGGCATGGGGCCCAACAGTGGCGCTTGCCTTGAGAAGAACATCCCCAAAAAGAAGATAGTGGTGAGTGGTACTCTCCTGTGAATTTTGGGTTTGTTGGAATGTGCTGGAATGCCAAATACGCTGAGAAGCAAATGCTCCAGGGAGATACATTTTCTATCTCTTGTGCATGGTATCATCAGAATTTTCTGCAGAGAGGACTGGAGCCAGCTGGGTGACACAACCCTGCTTTGCATTTCAGCATTTTGATATTATCTAGCAGATCCTTCTTTTCTGGTTCCCAGAGGAGCTGTCTCAGGAGGGTCAGGTTAGGCAAAACCTGGTGCCTGCTTCCACCAGTGTTTTCGTGATGCCTCAGCCTGGGCTGTGGCTGCATTTGTTGTAAACTGGTGTGTGAGTTTTGCATTTCTACAGCCCACTGCTTCTGGTTGTGCTCATTTGGAGACCCACAGCTGCCAGCATGGTCACCAGCAGCTCTCTCTATGACATGTCCTTCTGAGCCTGTGGAATGGAGGGATAGAGGGACAGAGGGAGGAGGCTGTGTTTGTCTGAGCTTTGCAAAAGTTGATGGTGGTTTGTATGGTGCCAGGAGGAGAGGAAGAGACATTTCAGTGAGTGCCTGTGTGCATACGCCTACACAGGGCATGGTTGGTCTCATCACCTCACACCAACATTGCTTTGCACAATCAGATTCTTTCCTGATGCCCGTTATTGCTATCAAAATTTAAATGGGTGAGCAGGGAGTTGAAGAGTAACAGAGAGGCTACTGTGCTTTTGAGAAGAGAGCTGGGAAGAGCATTGCTTCATCAGTGCTAAAAACATTGCCAAGTCTTCCAGTGTACAGGACACCATGAAGAATTCCAGGGAGCAGGAAGACCTGGAGGAGAGCCTGGAAGATAGGACCACGTGATGAAGCTGCCAGTCCCTCTGGCTGCACCAGTAGCCATGTTGTGCTTTCTTCCACGTTGTTATACTTCACTTTCTGCCCACTGGCTGGGCTTAGCCAGCGATTATACTTTATGTTATAACATCTCTTTGCTCCTCTCCACCCCTAGGAGAGGATGGGGAAGGTGATCTTGACTCTGAAATCTCCTCTGAGAACCTTTGATTTGTCCCAAGGACATGGACAGGGCAGGAAATCCCCCATGGCAAGCTGATCTTGAGATGTACAGATATCTCTCCTGCTATACATCCACTGGTGTATTTTATTATTAAAAACTCAATTGTGTGTTTTTTTTCCCCTATATGAGTGTTTCCAGAGGAGTGTGAACCATTGTGGGTCTCACCATCGTTTCCAGTTTTCTGATGGAGACATCCTTTTGGAGTCAGCCTTCCTAGCACCTGGAGCATGGATGCTCCATGCTCAGAGGGGCAGGACAAGGAAGGTGGGCCTGGTCCTGGGGTGCTCCACATATCAGGGAGCCGTGGGGTGGCACAGCCCAGCAGCAGCCAGGCCCCATGAGGGAAAAAAACTCAACAAAGAGACAGAGACTTGTGACTGTGTGAAAAACATAGTGGTTCTTTGTCTGCTCTTTCACTAACCCAAATTTACAGAAGAAGGAGCCAGGAAGTAGTTTTGGAGAGCACCTCAGACACTGGAATTTGAACACTGACTTAAGGCTGTAAAGGCAAGTGAGTGCAGGTGGAAGTGATCCAGGCTAATGGGTGTTTTGCAAGGCAAATGGAACCAATCACATCCTGTGGGGTGCCTGCAGGTGGTTCTTGTTCCCCACCAGCTTACCCATAAATCCCATCACCTGTTCAAGGGCATATATATACAGCCAGGGGAGGAGCAGGGTTTTCTTAGGAGACAGACTTTGGGGTTTGGAGTGCTTAAGGTCTTCCCTGTCTGCTTTTGGCCAAAGGTAAAGAAATTAATGACAACTCTCTTACCCCACAGCAGCAGCAGCTGGTGGGGAGGTGTGCAGTCCCTGCTCCTTAGTTTTGTCAACCCTTGGGATAGGGCTGGAGACAAATGCGCTGGTTAGGCAGTGCTAAGGGGTGGGGCTTTTTTCAGGTTACATTGTTGTCTGAAAGCTGGTTACACTGTGTACATACTTAAATAAACATGTATAAGCAAGCTAAGTGGATTTTAAGCCTGGGCATGGGCGTTTGGGTTGATAAAAGCATGTGGTGGATGGCTTTTTGAGCTTGAGAAGCTGGTTGCTATGTACACTTTCTTGTGCTTGCAGCACCTACCCTCTGACTCTGACCAGGGCAGGCTAGGAGCCAGGATGTCCTTGTGGAATTTTCCTAGCTGAGACAGACAAAGCAAGTGGTTGAGGAGCACTTTTGCTTTTTCTAAATGAGCACAGTAGGGCACAACTGACTTTCCTAGGCACATTCAAAATATTGAGCTGAGAAAACCTGGCATGTGATATTGGGCAGCTCTCAACACATTGAATAATGAATAACCACGCATGGGTTGCTTTTGGAGTTTTGTTATCAGTTGTAGATCCTCTGTTGTTCTGCACTAAAAGTGAGCGTTGGAATGTTTGCTGTTATGTGTTCTGCAGAATTGTTAAAAAAATAAGGCTGAATTTAGTGAAAGTAACTCCTTAAGCTGCTCTTCATTGTTATGAGTCTATTCAGACTTTGCAGGGAAAGAGAAGATAATGAGTACTGGAAATTGAGAAAATACGAAAACTTTCCTTTTTTAGGCTAAATTAACCTTGTTGGAGACATTGCTGCTGGCAAAAGGAGGAAGGATATAACCAAATTTATTTAATGGATATGTTTGTCTTAGGACACCAGGAAATGTGCCAGAGTCTGAGGT
Source organism: Chiroxiphia lanceolata (assembly GCF_009829145.1). Lineage (NCBI taxonomy): Eukaryota > Metazoa > Chordata > Aves > Passeriformes > Pipridae > Chiroxiphia > Chiroxiphia lanceolata. Next base: position 8,115,436 of record NC_045650.1, read on the forward strand.
ATATAAATCTGTTCACATTATGTACCAAACATGTTTGCTGGTTTTCCCCCATTTAAAAAAAGCTTACTTTTTAAAAAGGCAAATTGTGTTAACTAAAATTGGTAGTCTTTCACTTTCATAAATTATCATTCTGTAAGTCGCTGCATATTTGAATAGGTTATTTCAGACTATAAGGCGAAAGTGCCTCTTGAGAAAGACTATCAGTGTATTAATTAGAAGGGCTTTTGCTACAGAATATCACTGGATATGGGATCAAGAGCCAATTTATTAACCAGAATTTTTCATTTTAAAGTCATCTGCAGCAATCAGAGCTCAGGCCTTGCATGCAAGAGAACTTTCACCTTATTAAACTACACTTACATTTGTGTGCAGGTGAGTTTAGCAAGACTCTAGCCCAAATTCCTGACCTAGTGGCATAAATCTTGCTTTCTACCTGAGCTCTCCTCTGATTAGACTTTACACCCATCTTCCATGCATAGTGCAGCTGTAGAAGAGGTTTAGGTGTGATGTTGTAGGGCTTTCATTTGTTGGTTGTTTTTTTTTCTGGGGCTAGGCTTGTGTTCATAGGCTGCAGGTGCTAGTGCTACAGAGACCTGCAGCAACCAGCATCTGAGATCTCTGCCCTGTTTCAGCAAGGAAAGCTGCTGGGGGAGCGATAAACTGATCTAAAATGTGTTTGAGGGGTGGAGAGAAGCATGTGCAAGTCCCCTTGTGTGATGGACACTGCAGTGTGGTGCTGCTGCTGAGTTAATTCTGTAGTGCTCAGTGCAGACTGTGAACTTGCCTCTTCCTTCCCTTTTCCAGGAAGATTGGGAAAGCCCAGAAGCACTCTCTGGGATGTCCCTGCTGCAGATTATGACTTCCCAGAGGAAATCATATGTCTGAAGCAGATGTTTTTGGCAAGGGGTGTGAGGCAGAACTTGAGAAACTGGTGCTGAGTGATGTGCTCAGCAGGTGCTGGTCAAGCCCTGCTGATTCAGGGGGGATGGGATGTGCAGGTTCCAAGGGAAGTCGTGAGGCATGGCTTCATGCAGACCCCTCTGCAGACAGAGTTACTGGCTTCCTTCCCTCACAGGTGTTTCGCAAGTCTGATGCAATCCCTCCATGTAATGCCCTGGATACCCAAGCACTTGTTGGCCACTCCCAGGGGTAGAACCTGTTTTTTCCAGGCAGCCAGGCATGAGGGGAGGATGAAATCTGCAGCCTGCTCTGCTGAGGGGCAATGCCCAGAGATGTCAGCAGCTAAAGGCTATAGGTAGGACTCCAGCAGATACAGAATTTGGGAACCTTGGCTGCTTTCAGAAAGTGAGCTCCTGGTCCTGTGGCCCCTGTGCTGGCAGGGTAGATTTGAAAGTCTCAGGTGTGAAGAGACAGGAATTCTGCCTTGGGATACATTTGGGGGGGGAAAAAAATTCCATTTCTTATCAAACAACTTATGCCACCAAATCAGGGAAAGATCTGCCCTATTCAAGAAAAGGGGAGGAAAAAAATGGTGGTGTCAGCTCCTCCTTGGCATTCCCCCCGAGGGCCCTGGTACACGCCCATGTACCTGTGGGCAAGGACAGAGCCCTGCCAGTCTCTTCAGAGTGCTGAGATTGTGGCAGCCCTGAGCAAGAACTCACATTCCCAGATGGAGATGGCCCTGGAATGGTTCTCATGGGGAAAGAATCACCTCGAGAGTGGGTAGCTATGGTGTCAGTCAACAGTGAGTACCTCTTTCTTGATCCTGTTGCCTGGTGTAAGGAGGAGGAGCAACAAGTCAATAGGGAGGTCATGCCCTGACAATAAACTAGCTGTTAGTCTACAAGGTTGGATTAACAAGATCTACCTCAAGCTGTAGCAACACTAAAGATGAACCTGTAGTACTCGTCAGGCAGTGGATGGACCTTGAAGAGATGCAATAAATCTCCATTGACTTCATACTCCACCGGATACTACAAAAATCCATTAAACAGTTTGAAGACATGGAAAGCCGATTACGTGTTCTGCCACCAACTGCTCTTCATCCTCCAAGTGGCCACACGATGGCAGAAGAAGCAAAGAACACTGCAAGAATAAGCGTTTTAAAAAAAAAAAAAAAAAAAAAAACCAAACCAAAACCAACAAAACAAATAACGCAGTGAGGGTTAGTTTGTGTCCCAAGGTCAATGGGCAGGCTGGCTCTCGCCTCCTGCTAAGCCATCTGCCAGGGACTGAGCTTCAAAAGCCTCCATCGCCATGAACAGTAGAAACAAAGGTTTTCACAGGACATGAAAAGTATCTTGTGAGGGGATTTAATGGACTTTCTGAAGTTGTGAGTAGCTTACAGCAATCCCTTGGGTCACTCTGTTCTCGCCCTGGCTGTAGTCTGCTGAGAGCTTGGCTGATGTACTGAATAACTTGTTTTTGATGCTAACTGAAGTAGTAATGGTTCCCAACCAAGCTGTATTGTGCAAAATTCTCCCAAGGACCTGCCCCTTGTGGTCCCCTCGTCATGGGCAGGGCATGGCTGAATGTGGGATGGGGTCCCTGCCAGCTCTGTGCAAGAGACCCTTTTGGTACTGCTTGTGCCATGTGCTACCCATGTAGCACAGGCTGTTTGTGGCATTAAAAATAGATTTCCCTTGTAAAAGACCCGTGAGCTGATACAATTGCTACCAAATCAGCAGTGGAATCACGCAGGCCATTCCAGAGTGTGAAAAAGCCCAGTCAGGGTTGTTCCTCTTTGTGGGGGTGGTTTCTGCTGAGATAGGGGTTTCACTGCCCGAGTCCAATGTGTCAGCAGCAAACAGGGGGAGGGGGGAAACAACAACTGCCTTGATTTCTCCAGTGAAATCCTGCATGGATGCTCTCTTCTGCTGGTGAGACCAACTCCCCTTCTTACCAGTTAATGCAGGTGAAAGGTGAGGAGCAACTGTACCTGTAGGAATATCTTGAAGAGAAGAATATAGTCCATTTCTGTGGGCCAGGTGAGTCAGGCTGCCTTGGCCTTTGGAAACATCTACATGCCTGGCTCCCAAGGCTGGTGGTTCACTGGGCACTGCTGGTCTGTTCAGCACCTACCAGAGCCCTGCAACAGGAAAAAATGTCTGAAAAGAACAGCTCTCTCTTCTAACCAACGCAAACAGGCTCAAAAAAACATCAGAAAAGTATCCAAGAAGCAGTGCAAAAGCCGCAGGGTAGTGTAGGTCTAAGTTTAGTTCTCTTTTGTTTTGTGGGGGAGGGAAGTCTAGAGTTAAACTGGTTAGGTATTATATTATGGTGTTTAACAATTCCCATTCATTATTTTAAAATGTGTTTCAAACTGCCTAGTATTGTTTCCTGGTTTCCTCTGTTGTGGTTAGGCCTTTGTGTGGAAAGGTGAGTAACAGCACAGCTGCACAGAGAGTGCAAAGGTTGCACTCGGGATTCAGATGAGCGCTGGCTCATTCCCTAGGGAATGCTGCCTTGCTCAGCAGGGATGTGAGAGCCTTTATGATCCATCTACTGCTGCCTTGGGATAAGTGGGGTTAAAAAAATCCCAGTAGGCTCCTACTTGTCCACCTGACTGCTATTTTGGTGCTGGGGTAGGCTTTCTGTGCGAGCTTAGATATATCACACCATGTAAAACTGTCAGACAGTGGGTGCTTGAGTAGAGGAAATGTGACTGGTTTTAGCCCTAGTAAAATCAATATGATGCTCTTCTTGCTTTAAAAATGCCAAGTGAAAAAAAATCTGTTTTCCAGGTCTCTGGAACCTGACAGTAGCTCTCCAGGCCCAGTCATGGTGCCACAAGGTGGGGTTTTTTTGGTTTCCAGGAGAAGCTGGCTTTAAAAAAGGAGCAGTGCAAACTGCTGAAATGACAGTGGCGGCTGGGGTCAAGGAGCCTGCCTGCTCCTGGAGGTGCTTGGGGCTGTCAGCAAGAGACAGCACCAGGAAAACTCCCTGTTCTGTGCTGTTGCAGAGGATATTGCTCTAGAAAAGACTGTTCTATTACCAGGCAATAAGGATGTCAAAAACATAATGAAAACCATGTATATTTTGTTAGGTTACATCTTGTCTTTCTCAGTTTTGGTGGTTTATGTGGAAACAAATATTCTCATGTTCTGTGGCTGCACAACTAGGGAGAAGGTCCCTGGAGGAGATGTTTCAGATGAGTGTTGCTTCCACTCATGCGCTGTCCCAGCCCAGAGGGAAGAGGATGTGTTTAGCTTGTGTGCTGTGGGAAGGCTGGAGGCACCAGGGAATGCTGGGCAGCTGTGGGCTCAGAGGCTGCAGAAGTGCCCCAGGGAACATGCTGGACTAGCTGGCAGCTGTCTGAGCCACCCATGGCAGTGAGCTGCCTGGGAAGAGTTTGCAGTGGGGAAAAGTACCCAGAGACCCTAAATACCTTCTGTGGTCAGTCATGATTTGAGGAAGATGCTCTGAGGTATGTTTATGATGGCTGCTTGAGCATCATGACAGTGGCTGGGTTTCTTGTACCAGATGAGGGGAAGACTCTGTTCTTGTACTTCAGAAAGCCAACCATGTCCTGGGCTGCATCACCAGCAGGTTGAGGGAGGGGATTCTGCCCTTTATTCCACTCTCAATACCCACACCTGCAGTGCTGTATTCAGCTCTGTGACCCCCAGCATAAGAAGGATGTGGACCTGTTGGGTCAAGCCCAGAGAAGGCCATGAAGATGCTCTGAGGGCTGGAGCAGTTCTACTATGGAGACAGGCTGAGAGAGAGCTGGGGAAGAGAAGGCTCCGAGGAGACCTTAGAGCCCCTTCCAGTTCCTAAAGGGGTACAGGATTGCTGGAGGGGGACTCTTAAAGAGGGCTTGTAGTGATAGGACTGGAAGAATGACCCTTTGGGAGGTCACAGAAGAGATTAGTCCTCTTCAAATATAAAGAGGGCAGGTTTGGATTAGGTATTAGGAAGAAATTCTGCCCTGTCAGAGTGGCGTGGTACCGGTATACGTTTCTCAAAGAAAGCGTGGCTGCCCCATCCCTGGAGATGCTCGAGTCCAGGTTGCATGGTGCTTGGAGCAGCCTGGTCTGGTGGAAGGCATCCCTGGCCATGGCAGAGGGGTGGAATTAGATGGCTTTTGAGTTCCCTTCCGATCCAAACCGTTCTATGCCTGTGCCACCGTGCAGAGGGGGGGGAAGCTGCATTAAGGACAAATCGCACCCGTGGCCCTCGTGGGCGGAGGTGGGCAGGAGGGTTTAACAGGGCACGAGGTGCCGCGGGTAGGAGGTCGTCCCCGGCCACCGCTGCAGCCTCTCCCGTCCCTCTGTCCCCTCCCGTCCCCCGCCGTCGCTCTGTCCCCGCGGGCCGGCCCGGGGCGCGGTGTCTCCCTCCGGCGGCCGCCGGCGGTACTGCAGCTCCCAGGCTGCTCCGGGGCGGTCCCGCCCCCGGGGCGCGGCGGGACAAAGCGGGGCTGAGCGGCGCGGCCGGGCCGGGCGGCGGGGCCGGGGCCGGGCGACATGGAGCGGGGCCGGCGGCGGGGTCCGCGGCCGCAATAGGAGCCGAGCCGAGCTGAGCCGGGCCGGGCGATGCGGCGGTGAGCGCGGCGGGGCCGGGCGCCGCCGCGATGCTCCGCCGCAGCCTCAGCCGCCTGGTGAGTGCGGGGCCGAGGTGGCGGGCGGGGGAAAAGTTCATTGTTATTATTTTCCGCCTTGTGTTGGGTTTGTTTTTCCGGGAGGGGTGAGCGGCGCATCCCACTCCCGGCGCGGTCCGCCCGCGCCGCGGGGCCCCGGCCCGCTCCCCTTTCTTCCGTCTGTCCGTCCGTCTGTCTGTCCCTGCGAGCCCTCCAGAAGTTCCCTTTGCTGCTAGAGCCCAAACCTTGTTTTTTACCCCCCGAGACCCAGCGGAGGGGACTTCCCCGCCCTGGCAGCGCGCACCGCACACCGCGTGGTTCTTCCCCGGGCGGGATGCGGGGTGTGCTGCCCCCGCCGCTGCTCCACCCGCTTCCTGCCCCCCAAATCCATCCCGAACCTTTCCCCATGCCACATAAGCTACTTGAAGATTTCACAGTGACCTCATTGCTTGGCCTGAATGCTGTAATTACTCATTTTTTCCTCTTCCACAGCAAATGTGGCAAAAGCAGTGTTTTAACATCATTTCAGGCGCCGCTGTTTACTCAGCAGTGTCATTGATTGCGCAGTGCGTAGTTAGCAAAGTTCTGGAGTTCAAGCAGCAGGCAGCGGTGTGTGGTGTTAGCACAGCTCAAACGCCTGAGAGGCTCCGGAGCTGGTTCCTGAGGCACCACCCGGTCACCTGCCGGAATAATGGGCTCTGCCCGTAATTGCCCGTAAGGCCGGAGCCGCTGGGAGATGCACTTTCATATTCACTTTTGGTTTTGAGCGAGCTGCTATGTGTGCCAGATTTTCCAGATTTGCAGGACAAGGGATGCTAAATCTCCTTTTTAAGTCTGGGGGGAGCTCTGCAGTGCTTATGGGGGGAAAACTGGTTGATTTTCCCATTTGTAGGTTGTGTTTCTGTTGCAGGCTCTGGGTTAGCCCTGTAGAGAACCAACTACAACCATTGTTTTACAGCCTCGGGGTCAAATATATCTGATCTGAACTCAGTGCCTTGCTTTTCTGGCTTTGATGACTGAGTTTATCTCTGCCCTGTGTTATGTGCTTCCTGCCCCACCCTTGTGGGAGGCTTTTTCTCAGTCCTGTCGGAAGGCCTTTAGGGTTTGAAGCATCTCCACTGAGTTCAGAGGAAAGCTTTTTTAGGTGGCTGCTTCCCCTGAGCAGGTACCCACAGAGGTGCCTGACTAGGCTCTGGGTCCAGCACCCTCCTTATGTGTGAGGTGTGACCCCTCTTGCCCAGGGGCCCCTCATCATATGAACCCTGCGCTTCCTGGGGGCCCCCACACAGCCTCTGTGCCATCTCTTGCAGTCCCTTGCTGTGGGGAGTGGATGTGCATCACTGCTGGGGTGTGCTGTCCTTTGGGGCAGAGGAAAAACAGTCCTGAACACTGAACCCAGGGATTTCTAAATGCTTTGTACAGGACTGAACTGTTGTGGCACCTGTTTGGAAGGTTAGAGGTAATTTTCTGGCTAGAGGAACAGCTTTACTTGGGGACCAGAATAGGATGGCAGGGCATCTGCAGTGTTGGTGAGGGGGTTTAGACGCTTTTCCCACCTCTTGGCTTAGTAAGTGGCGTTTGAGTAGCAACGAGATGTTTGTTATCAAGCTGGTGCAAGTGGCCATATCAGCCTTTGGCTGATGGAGCAGCTCCTGCCATGCTGCTGCAGCTCTGCCCTGTCCCCAGCCCTGCAGGGTGCCCCGGGAGGTTTGGATTGGTCCCCTCTCTCCTGCTCCATGGGAGGAGGGGGCAACCCATGGCAATCTCCATGGAGCTGTCCCAAACTGCTGTCTTGCCCTCAGTCCTGGGTGGGTAGCACTGGGCTTCAAGAGATGCTTGTCTTCGTTGCAGAAAATTCACTGCAGTTACTGAAGGCTGCAGATTTTCTGACACTTAAGATCCCATAGGGCTACTCAGACAAATGTTGTAACCTCTTCTCTGTGTGGTCTCTGCCAGAGGCTCGTAAATAACAACAGATATTAAAAATCCTGTTTTCAGCTGTACTTCACAACTTAGGCACGATGGATGTGCCTTGCCCTATCAACATGATTGTTTGTGGCTCTGTTTCTCCCTCCTATGAACTCTTATCCTAGATTGGGTATGACATGGGGTGGTAAAAAGAGCAAGAAGGGTAGGGTGGTGTGTGTGGGTCTGCTTTGCTACCCAGGGGTACAGACTGATGCTCTACAGAAACAAATTGGATTCTTAACTTCAGTTTGCACCACTGAAATAATCCCTGCCAAAAGAATAGTGGGTCTGGGATCGCTGCGGGGAGGTGGGATTGAATTGCCATGGTTAATCCACTTTTAGGAGATACTGTCAACTTGAAATATAACTTTAATTCTTTTTTGGAAACGGATTCTAGCACTGGAGTCTTATTTTTAGATTCATGCTGCTTGTACAGCTGTTGTGGGGAGGATGCGGGAGTAGAGTGGGGAAGTGTGTTGGTGGCCCAGGGAGAGTTTGGGTCAGTCTGCTGTGCTGGGCTCCTCACAGGACTGGGGTGAACTGTCCACTTCCACTTCGCTGGGAAGTGCTGGTCCCTGTGCTGTGCATCAAAGACAAGGTGCTTTTTCTCATTTATTACTCTTGCTGGGTTCTTCCGAAGCGTGCAGACAGCTGTACCTGCAGGCCACAGCTCTGCACCACAGCTCTGCCAGTGCTGCGGGGCTGGGGCTGGTTCGGGTTGTTGTAAGAACTAAGTGAGAAATGCAGAAAGAGAAGTTACTCGTGCCCTCATTATATCAGTTTCCCCCTCCATTTGCTTTTATTTAAGGCTGGTCTGGAAGTGAGCCCTGGGAGCTGTCACCCTGCTCCCAGTGCAGGAAGGCTGCAGGAGGCAGGGAAAGACCCCAAGGTGTTCTCTCTCCTCTTGGGGGAACCTGGTGCTGGCTGAGCTCATGGACTGATATTTGCACTTCCTTCTGGATCTCTTGCCTCTGCAGTCAGTGCAGTTCCTTGCTCTGGTATTTTCCTATTCTGTTCAGAACCCAGGATAATTAAGAAAACAACAAACAGTCTGTAATTGGGAGCAAAATTCTTCTGTTTGTGTGTTTGTGCAGTGCCCAACAACAGGACCTTAGTTGTGTTATTCCCTTTTAATTAATACCTTGGGGCCTGATCCTCTTTGCAACCTGTACCCTGGTAAATCCCTGGTGTTTAGCAAGTGCTGGGCTTGTCGTGAGCTGCAGGTTCTCAAGAATGTTTGCTTGATGTTGTGGAAAGAAGGTGCATCTTAGATGGTCATGCAGTGCTTGTCCCTGGGCTGGACCCACACTGTGACTCTGTGCCTTTGCCTTGTTGTAAGTTGGAGTGATGTTCCCTTGCTGGTCTTCTGGAATCTGCAGCTGCCAACCACGGGGTTACCCCCAGATTGTTTATGGGACCCTGTGGGGCAGGTCCTAACTGGTGCCCTGCAGGAAATTACCCCCACTGAGACCTATTCAAATGACAGAAAATGGGAAATGACCCAAAGTCATTTTTTAGAGGGGAAATAAATTCCCCATTGGCAATGAGAAATAGGTGAGAAGGGACAGGGGTGGGTGGGGAGAGCTCGTGGGGTGCACTGGGCAGTGTGGGAGCTGACCACTGTTGGTTGCCACTCACCCGGCCCCTGCCCAGCTCGGGGGGATGCTGGAGTATGACTTGTGGGAGATGTCTGAGTCTGAGGTGGAAAATGTCTATAGTTTTTGCAGCAAATGTGTAATAATATCTGTTTTGGGACATGGAGCACATCTGTGATTTTTTTTCACATTTGTTTGTTTGTTTTTTTTAAGACAGTGTGAACCAAACATTAATGTGTGATTGCAATTCCTACTCTAATAACAAAGAAGACCATAGGCAGGAGTTGGTGGCCTTGAGAATTGTCTTTTTTTCCCCTAAATCAAGTCATGTTAACAGCTTGTGAGTAAGGCTGCATGTCAGATACCTTGTACCTGACTGACAACTTCTGCAAGAAGTGTTTTGCTTTCATTAATGTGACAAAAACCTGCAAGCAGCAAAGGTTGGGGCTGGGGTGTTTCTGTGACACCAGGTGGCAGTTCTGCTTGGAGAAATCCCACACTTCAAAAGAGTGTGAATTTTAATGAAGTGACTTGAATTTTTCATGAAAGTTGCTGGAATTTATTTTGTAAGGTGTATTTAACATGATAACAGCATTTCATGCACTTGGGGCCAGTTCCCCTATAGCAACCACAGGGCAGCCTATGCTTGACGACAGAGAAGACAAGCTCAAATAGCTGCAAAAGACTTTTTCCCAGGGATGCAATCCCTTATTGATGCCCCTCCCCTGGAAAATGGGGACACAGGAGTTTCTCAACTTCCGTGGAATGTGGGGACACAGGAGTTTCTTCGATTCCTGTAACTGTTTCCTCTTTAACGTCTCCTAACTGTAACCTTATTCCCAGAAATAGCTCAACCATTTGGCTAAAAATAAAGAAAAATCAAACAAAAAACTTACCCTGGGATAAACAGCTGCATGGAAGCATTCATGTGTGCAGTTGAGGTTTGGAGAAGTTAGAAAACACTGTAAGGAGGGACTGGAAAGCACCAGTCAAACATTAATGATAAATGGTGCTGCCAATTAAACCTGTGGTGTGCAGAAACTTTTTTTGTGGAGAATAACATGTGTCTGGCCTGTATTTTATTCTTCCCTCAATACCATTTTTGTCCCCAGTTGGTATTTTGCTGAGAATAATGATGATTGTCTGGGCTGTGTGGGGAAGGTTCAGAGCTGAGCTGACTGGAGTTGCAACTGAAGGCATGGCAATTTAATTTTAACAATAAAAGTTGTAAAAGCTAACAGGCTGTCTATTAATAGCAAGCTTTTCAGCCTTGCCTTTAATTTCATCCTGTTGCCTTTAGTTTATGCACTTCCTTTCTGATTAAAACTGCTGTTTTCTGGCTGTAACGGTCTCTCTCTAGTGGAGAGATTTTTTTTTTTTTGATGTTAGTTAAAAGCAAAGCTGGTGGAGAGTATTCGTGGGGTCTGTAAGTTCTGACTTACAGACCTTCCCACCCAAATTAGTTGTTGTCTGCCAGTGATCACCTTTTTAGCAATGCAGGTTGGGTTCCTGTGAGCATCTTCCTCCCATGGCGTCGTGCTTGTGTCTCTTATCCGAGGTGCGAAGCAGAAAAATAGCCTTTGGCTGCTAATTCCTTGAGGTAGGGGACTCTGTGTCCCCTTGGGAGACTTGAACCTGCTATCCTTGCTGAGAAAACGCTGGGGTGGTCAAGTGGGGGAACATGCCTTTGGCTGAGATCTTCCCACTGGAGATCTCAGGGGTAAGGGAGCCACTGAGCTGCCCAGCCTGTCTGGAGTGCTTGGGCAGGGGGAGTTTTCCAAGAACTTGGACTGAGTGTGCTGTTAACCCATTTGCCTCTCTCTGAAAACGTTTGATCAGGGGATTTTTCAAGGGAGTTTCCTGTATTTAGTTTTGTGTAGGAGGTGGGTGCTGAGGCCGGATGGCAGTGGGGAGGTTTTCCTGCTCAGCCAGTCCCTCCAGTGGCCTTCTACCCAAGAGTGTCCCCTGCTGAGCCCTGCCAAGGGGAGAGGGCAGCAACTCTTGCCCTGTGCCAGGACAGGCTATCCTGAGGTGATCTTAGAAAATGCTTTACTTCTGCATTTAGACTGAAATCTCCTTCTCGCTGCTCATCTCAGAAATAATTCTGTGCTTGCTGAGGTCTGGTGTTGGGACAGACGGGCTGGTTTTTCTCAAGCAGGTTTTGCCAGTGCAATAAGCAGGGTGTTGTGGACTTTACCTGCCTGTGCCCTCCCAGCCAGTGGACCTACATCCAGACCTGGGCTTGAAGGTGATGCTGCATGGGAGCCAGGAGACACTGGCATGCATCTCCTGCAGGTCTGCCCTGGCAGTTACCTCATCTCTTGCAAGTAGACAATATTTTTTTTTCCCCTACTTTAATTACCAAACAATACTGAGGTTCAGGGTTTGTTTTTTTTCCAGTGTTTTCTGGTTTTTGCCTGGAGATTTGCAGTTTTCTCCAGCTTGTGGGGACCATGCATATGCTGGGCTGCAGGCAGGGCTGGTCCCCTGCAGCTTGGTGTGCTGGACTGTGGCTGGTTTTTTGCCCATTTGTGATTAATTGTGTTACTCAGGAGCCTCACACTGCTGGATTGTTGTTAGCAGTGGGCACAATATGAAGGACACTGTGAAGTGGGCTGTGCTAGACCCTGTCCTGCTTTTGGGGCTACTGTGCCAGTCAGAAAGTGTGTCCTACTCATTGGAAATGCTCATGTTGCTGATGACTGTAAGCCATTATTATTATTTTAAAATTATTGTGTCTCCTTCCTGTGATTTTTTTTCTCTCCTATGACTCCTTGTACTCTCTTCCTAGGCTGTCTCCACCACCACCAGGCAGCCCCAACTGCTTTCAGTGTAACCATCATGCTGCAGTTTGCTGAATTGCTTTGATTTGTCCAACCTCACACCAATGACTTGTTCACTGTGCTTGCCTTAATTGCTTAACATTTGATTTGGGCAGTTAGTATTTTGGCTTTTTTGCAAACTTGACTCCAAGACTTGTGCATGGAGCTTTTACGTGGATTACCATCACCCTTCCGTGGTAGGAGGGTGATGCTGGTGCTGCCTCTGCACTGCAGGGGATGGCAGTAAGTGGCAGGCTGGTTTAAAGCTTGGTTTGCTGACTTGTAGCCTGGGGAAACAGTAAGACTGTTTTAAAAGGTCTCCTCCGGCCTCTGCCCTTACCTGATTCTTGCCTGGCAGCAGCACAGCTGCTGGGTCAGGAAAAGCCTGTTTTGCCCAGAGGCTGCAGTGACTTCAGTGTGTATATATATATATATGCATTAAATATACATGCATGCAATATATGCACATCAAATATGCATATGTGCAATATATATAGATGCATTAAGTATATACATTTATTTTTGCTTATGGGCTCTTTCTTGGGCTTGGCAAAAACCCAGGGAGCTGCAGGCCAGTGGTTGGCACAAGGCACCACTTTGGTGGCTGTAAAGTGCATTTGGATATTGAGCTGCACATGGGGCAGTTGGATGGAGATAGCAGCTGGGGGCTCACTGGTGGGAAGGAAGCAGTCCTAGGTTTTGCTTCTCCTCCCCTCCATGTTTTTTTGTGTTCTCATAGGAATGCTTGCTGCCACGGATGCTGATCAGAACCAACACTCTGTAAAATGTTTAGCTCCTTATGCAATCCCTTGCACATGTCATTCACAGATTGTCCTTTCTTGTGGGCACCTGTTGCATCTTGCTGACTCCAGTGATTTTTTTTTTTTTTTTCCCCAAAACCTCACTTAGATTTTTTGGGATGGAATTCCAACTGGAGACCATTTAGTCTAAAAGCATACTTGCTCTGAACATCCAGCCCTAATTGATAGTGCTTGTAGTTCAGAGACATTTGTCCTGTTCTGCTTAATGAAAGCTTAATGCACTTATTTTTGATCTGGCTGTTTGTAAAGAGCTTTTTGTTTTCCTCCTGCAGCAGAAGGAAGGGTAAGCCCCTGTGAGGCTGTCCTAGCTGGGTGTTTTGAGAGCAAGACTCATAATTTTTTTTCACGACTTGAACACGATTCCTGTTAACCTCCTTTGTGGCCTTGGCTGAGTAATGATTTGCTGTTGGCTTTTTGCTCTGTTTTCAGCTGAATTTTGCAGGATCTATAGGTGAAAGGACCCCAGCTTTGCTTTTGTAGGGCAGTAAGTGGAGGGCTTGGTAATTTCTTGCGGTGTATTTCCAAAGGGTCTTTACATCTTGCATGTCTTAAACCGTGCTGTACGCCTTAACAAGATTTTATAAGACTGTTAGAGTGAGAAACAGAAGCATCAGCCACTTGATAGCTGTAATTTGTTTGCAGTACTGTGGCAAACACACTGATTTGCAAAACAGAGGGATCCTATTTTTCTTGTACTGTAAAAGACCTAGAAAAGCTGAGTAAGATGTGCAACAGGCAAGACCAGACAATTTGAAGCGCTTCTTTGGCATTGCAATCCAAGATCTCTTCAGCAGTAATACAAATTAAATACTGCTTGACTGCAGCGATGCTGTGCTCTGTCACTGGAGTCTCAATTGGCTTAAGAGGGGAAAAAAAAAAAAAAACCCAAACTCACTGCCGGGAAATTAAATGCAGGGGAAAAAAATCCACTTTGTGAGCAGCCTTGCCATCTTTTATTATAATTTCTGTGTAATTCCTTCCCAGTGTTTGCACAAAGCCAAGCAGCTACTCTCTGTAGGGACTCAGACTGCACTGGGGGGGGGCTGCAAAGCCAAGCATAAAATGCAGTTAATATATTTTTTTTGTTTACTTTGGGTGGTGTTTTGCATGCCACCTCTGTTCACTCTGAGTTGTGGGAGGTTTTTGTTCTTTTTGTTTTTTTCTTCCTTCCTTACAGCTCACCTTTTCTTATATTGTTTGCTCAGGGAGGGAGCACAGTAAAATTAGCTGAGATGCCCAGAGGGCTGTTGTCCTTGTGTCAGCCAAATTAATGTTGTGGAGTACATAATTTCCATGGGGTGGTTTCTTTCAGGGCAGTTGAATGGATGGAAGTGGGACTTCCCACTCGACAAGTCCCATTCCGGTAAGTGCAGGGTGGGAAGCAGTGACACAGAGAGAGGAAACCTTGGGTGAAGGAGCTTGTCTTGATAACTGTGAGGGTAGGAACGTGCTTGTCCCAGTGCTTGGCTAGGGATAGCCTCTGATAGGATGGGATGGAGGTGGCTGAGGCATTTCCTGGCGTGCTGTCCTGTTCTCCAGCACAGGATGGGCTCGCTTCTGCAGCTGATGGTGCTGCAATTGGCCACACTGAAACCCCTTGAGCTCCAAGGCCAGCATGCTGGGGCTAACTCAAACCTCAGCTCCACGTCCCTGTGGATAAGCAGATTTCCCTCCTGCTGCCAGTCCAGGCTGCTGTGCTGCTGGCATTGCTTGGGCAACCTGTGCTCCACAGGAGCTGCTCTGCAGCTGCCTTACCCAGCCCAGCAGGAACATGAGCCAAAGGATTTCCTGAAGATAAACAGTTCTAGGCAACATGTTGAGGATTTCTCTCCTGACTGGATGGATTGCAATGATCCTGTATCCTGGTACAATTGTGCCTGCAGCCCCAAGAATGAATTTATTGGTCACTGTGGTACCTGGAGATGAAAATATTTCCAGTGGGGTCTGGAGCATGTGGAGCTGGTTTTGGCTGTGGAGCAAGGGGTGAAGGTGGTGATTTATCCCTCTCTTTTCCCTTTTATCTCCTGCTGCTTCTGTGGAAACATTTCTCTGTAGTACAGCAAGGGGAGGATTAGAAAACCATGGCTTTTACATTTTTGGAGTTGAAAAACGTAATCTGAATCAGTGTGAGTGAGGAACATGGTATGGAGGGCTGGGACCTTGGACCTTGGGTACTCATTGCAGGGACTGAGAGCACCCCTGGTGCTGGTGCACGACTTGGTGGGCCCCTGCAGCCTGGACCTGCCCTCCCATCCCTGCTGGTGGCTGTTGTTTGGGAGATAGGACAGCCTCCCTGGGGCAAAACTTGATCTAGGGGGATGTGACTGGGCAGGCCTGTGTACCAGCCCATGCTTCTGGGATGCTGTGATGAGGTACACCCTGGTAGGGGGGTGTGCAGCTCTGTCCCCAGAGTGTGGACAGCCAAGCAGGCTTGCTTCCCAAGGGAAAGGGAGGAAACTGCTCTGGGAAATGGGCTCCTTGCCAGTCAGCTGGCAGCCTGGCTTTGAAATGCTGGGAAAACTTAAAAAGGGGCAAAATGTTTGTAGGTGGCAGAGGTCAGAGTAATGTCTGGCCGAGCGGGGATGCATAACATAGCATTTAGGGTTTTTTTTGTTTCCATAACTGAAGAACTCAGGCTTTCAGAGGACCAGAAAACAACAGGAAAACGAACAAATTATAGCTCTGCAGGGTGATTCAAGCACTGACAATTGCAAACTTGGAGGGTTTTTTTCCACTTTGCTCTTATTTTAATTTTTGCCAGGGCAAATCACTGCTCTGGAGAGCTTGCTGCCTTGCTAAAATAGCTGCCGATGAACAGACATATGTGCACAGCTTGAGCTGGGGAAAGGAGGGAGGAAGAGTTTTGAAGACAGGAAGACCTCGTTGTATTTGCTTTGTGACCTCTGCAAAACATTTGGCTCTTTTTCAAAGTCCTTTTTTTCTATTCTCGAGCCTGAAGTGTTCCTATGAGCCTGAATTTTATATGCTGGCAGCATGCTGGTCGAACTTTTCTTTTGGACTGCCAAAAATAAAGATCTGCTGCCTGTATTTCAAGATGAGCAATGGTTTCATAACCCTGGCTGCCAACAGGGTAGAGAAAAAAAGAACTGAGATACTGAAAACTTCCAAAGGTCGGTGGTTATGTTTGAACAGGAGCAACAGATTTTCCACACAACAGCAGCACTGAAGTAATACTGGCCCAATCAATACTGTCTGGGTTTGACTTTGTACATCATATGTGAACCTGACTTTGTGCAAAGTGCTGCTGAACAGAAGCTGTGATTACAGACATTGTGGCATGTTTGATGGGAAGATGCAGTACTGTGTGGTTTGGGGGTTGACTTCTTCCAGAAGGAAAAAGAAAAACAAAACCCGTGCCAAAAAAGGTCTTTTCAGCTGTCACCCCTGTGCACAGTGCTCCTCAAGTCCAGGATGGGGCTGGGCTCTCCTGTAAATTTAGTATCTGGGAAAAAAACCTCTTGTATTTCCTCTCTCCACCCTTATTAAACCTTTCAAGTAGCTCTTTCCCCTGTTCTCCCCACCCTGCCATGTCTCTCTCTGGTTTTATCAGTGGCTTTGTTGGCTAAGTCAGCTTTTCCAGGAAGTGCAGCCTAGTTTGGCTCTGCTGTTCCCCAGCCCGTTGTCCTTGATGAAAGTGACCTTCTTACAAGCCCACATGGTCAGGCAGAACAACCTTGGGGCAGAGAGGACATGGGAACAGGCTCTCGTTGGGGCCCCTTGCTTGGATGTACTTGAACTTGCATTAAGGATGGTGTGATCTGGGTCAATGATGTTCTGCTAGAGCACATGATCTACCACTTTGTCATCCCCAACAGGGACCAAGGGCAAGGTCTGGGTATTGAACCTCATCACATGTTGACTGTGATTTTAAAAAACACCAGGTATTGGTCCTTTTCCCATGACTCCTCTTTTGCTGTTGTTTGTTCTGTTGGTCTGGGGGCTGTCATGGTTACCCCTGCTGCCCCCTCACTGTGGCTGAACCCAGCTTATCCCACCAGTCACTCCTTGGTGATTGTGTTTTGTCTCTAGTTGAAATAGCAGCAGAAGCTTCAGCTTCAGCATAGGAGAAGGGATACAGGTTTAAACTTCAACTTTCTGCTTTCCCAAAGTACCAGCCTTCCCTATTCTGCTTAGGGTTGAGCAGCTACAGTCCTGTCCAGTGAGAGATGAGTTTCAAGCAGCCCACACCTTCAGCCCTTTCTCTTGGACCTATGAGCTCTTGGTGTTTCAAATGCAATGTTGGTTGGTTGTTTCCTTTCCAAGGTCTGTGCAGGTTATCGACTCTTTCCTGCAGGTTCAGGGAGAGCAGTGGGGTTGATCCCAGTCGATAGAATTCTCTCTCTGAATCAGGAGATCTGCCTAAATATGTGGTCAGCGTGGGTAAGCATAGTCTGAACTGCTAAATTATTAAGGGTATTCTCAAAGGATCACCTTTACCTACATGGAAATGACTGAAAACAGGGAGTCATAGAAAAATCGGCAAGAAAAATTTCAATTAAAAATGTGTCAGTTGGGCAGCGGAGTTGGTGTGCTGAGCGACTGCCCAAGGCTGATGGATGTTTTGGGGAGGTTATGGTAAATTTATGGAGGCTTTTTAAAATTGTGCATGCGTTTTTCTTTGTTGTTTTGGGGCTAAATGAAACAGGAGCTAGAACAGGCTGTTTTGGGAGATGGTGTTATTTTTGCAGGCTTTTTTTTTGTAAATCAGGTCGTCTTCTCTACTACATTTTTGATAAATGAAACAATATAGGAGAAATTAGACTTTAAACTATTCATGAGATTGAAGCCAAGTAATGTGATTTAATCTTTCTTTTGCATATATTTAATATAAGCTGTGATTTCATTCGAATGTTTGAACTTTGTACTTAAACCGTATAATTATCTGTGGTTTTAGCAGATGACTTTTTTTTTAAATGCCTGTGGTTTTTATTAGATATGTTTTCTACGAGTTATTTGTGTTTACTTTGTGGCTTGAAGCTATCTTCAGCAAACATGAGAGCAGTGGTTTTTTTATTAGTTAGTTCTGGTTTTGGTGCTTTCTGAAACTCTAGTGAATCAAATGCTGGTGGGTTTTTTCCTTCTGCCACTGTGTGGTTTTTTTTTCTGGAAACAGGGTCAGCAGGTAGCACACAACTTGCTTTCCATATGGGGCATATAATTATACACTGTGTTTTACAGCTGCCCTAGAAATAGTCCACTCAGAGTGGCTCCTTGTCAGCGGTGGCTGCAGGAGAGGTTCACCTCTCCTGTTGAACTCAGACTAACTCCATTAATTTTTATCCAGGCTTGCTAATTTTTACCCAGGTTTGCAACTTTTATCAAGGGCCATCCAGGTCCTGTACATGATGCTGTAATGAATTCGTAGAAACTGGGGAGGGTGGGTGAAGAGGAGCCTCTCTCTGAGGCAGGGGGCAGCCGTTGTACTGGAGCAGGATGTCTCTGTGGGAGAAGGGCACAGATGGAGAGGGGAAAGAGGCACAAAGGGAGAGTTGCTCAAACTGAGGGGAAGACTATGGGGAGTGCTGTGGGCTGCAGATGTAATTCCGTTGTCTCTATGTAATGCTCCAACAGCTTCAAGTCATAGATGATTTTGGGTTATTTATTAGTTGCAAGTTGCATCCGTGGGTATTTTTAGACCTGGTCTGATGCCTTCAAATCATACGTGTTCTTATCTCCTCAAAAAAAAGTTTGTAGTGAAATGCCAAACTTCAACTGACCTTCTATGGGTGTATTGGTGCATGTAGATGGGCTTTTTAAATTTGGACAGCGTAAGAAAATAGTCATTATCCTTAATGCCTTGTTCTCAGAGCTGCTGCTCCTGGCAGTACATGGGCTTTATAAAAGGTGAGAGTAGGGGAAAGTTGGATTGCATCAAATTATTTAACAGAAATACGTTCTGTATCTGAATTTCTCCATGATCTGAGGAGGACTGTGCTGCAGCAGCAGCAGCCCTTTGCCTGTGCAGCAGAGTGTGCCTGCATTGGTGGTGATGATGTGGTTATTTATTACTGCAGCTGGACTCCTGGTCCTGCCCAAGGGGGAGAACGAAGATGGAAAGTGAGCTGCCAACTTGAAGGATGTTCCTGGCAGAACAACCTTGCTAGCCTCATCTTTATCTCTTATGATTTGTGTTTGGCTGTTGTCTTCCAGCTGAGCTCCTTCAGGAGAAATCTGGTTTGAATGCCTGCTGAAAGATTGACTCATTGATGGGCTTGCTTAGGCACTGGGGGAGTGGACCAGGAGCCCTGAACTGAAGCTTGAAATATTGCAGGAGAGATGCACGTCTTTGAGGCTGGTCTGCAGATGATGCAGACAGGGTAGTGACTCTGCTCAAAAATACCTCCTTCCCTCCTTGCTCTCAGTTCCTGGTGTCTGCAGTGTCCCCTGGGGTGCTGCTGTGTGTCTGCAGGCTGCTGGGAGCTCTTCTGGATCTCAGGGACATGGTACAGCAGACGGATCTGAGGTCATCTACCAACATCCCCACATTGTCAAGCCTTGGTGGGATGATGCAGTGTGGCTTCCCCTGGCACTGTCCTGAGATTGTGAGCAATCTGACACTACTAATCCCTACAGATAGCTCTGGTTCTCCCAGCACTTATGTGAACAGCACGCCTCAGGCCGAGGGAGGTGATAAAGTGGATATGAGGGGAATGCAATTGTTTATTTTCTTGAATAATCCTTTTGGCAGACTTGGCTCTAAACAGCAGGAGAAACTCTGGCATTTGCCCGCACCAGCTCGCTGCAGAACTGTGGACTCTGGGCTTTACAGAACCCCACCAGGCAACGAGACAGCTGTTTGAATTGTATCCAAGTAATATTTTCTTTTTTTTTTTTCATCAGAATTAAAATTTTTGATGAAAGGCGGTTGGAGAAGGTAGTCTAAATCCTCTCTCTGCTAATCTGCATATTTTATAATTTTCCTCAAAGCCTGGCAGTTATTCCCTAAATCTCCCTGTAAGTCTCCGTTGAGAGCCGTTATTAAGATGTAGCAATCTATTAGCAACCCAGTGAGAGGTCCGAGGTGGGTTCATCAAAATAAGAGCTTTTAATTGCTGTGCTGAGCCAACACCTCTCGCCTCAGGCGTCATCGTGGTGTGTTTTCACTTTCTGGAAAGTGGAGAAGAGGAAGATGTGGTGTGAAGCCTTCCAGCTTTTCATGGGGTGTAGGATGGTGTGACACCGTGGGGTGGTTGAGGGAGTGGGAAATGAAATGCTGTGAGTGGTGGGAGTCTGGTCAGACCAGGGAATGATGACTTCTCCCTCTCCTGCCACCACAGAGGGCTCGGATGCATTGTGGAGTTAAAGTGTTACTGTTAACGTGGGGTTACAGTCATTCTTTGTAAGAGATGTTTCCAATAAATAACTGAAGGGAGATGAGGGTGAAAACCCACCTAGGAGTTAGTGGTGCTAACTCGGTGAGGCTTGGTCAGCCAACACATCACATCTGGGGTTTGGGTTCTCCTCTGCTCTGGGGCTTCATGTGCTCCATGCTTTCTATGGCTAACTGTGGATAGTCACTAAATGCTCGTGTATATTTTTCCAGTAGTGCTTTAACCAGAACTTTATGGTTTCCATGCCAATACGTGTGTTTGGCAAACCCTCACCCCTGCTCCTTCCCCCCTGCTCTGCCAATGGTTCAGGCAGGGGAAGCTGTCGTTTCCTCCCTGTGCTGGAGAGATGCTCTCCAGGCACGCCTGGCTCCAGATCCTTCACAGGGACACAACAGGGACTTCACACTTGGGGACAGTCTGTCTCAACTCCCTGGTGCTGCAGTGGCACAGATGAATGGCTCTGCCTCTCGCTCCTGGGGTGCAGGTTGGTGAGACCCACCTCCATAATGCAGCAGATACATCAGGGAACATTTTTTGGGTCTAGTTTCTAGTTTGGAAGATGTGCTGTTCACTGCTGCAGGCGGTGGTGATGAGGCTGGGAGAGTGGTGGCATTCCCTAGCTGGGAATGTGTGCCTGCCTTATCTGTGTTTGGGAGCTGCTGGGGGTGCTGGTGGCTGCTACTGGATCTGTGTTGGGAGGTGCAGGGATATGGTGCAGGGTTGTGAGAAATTTCCATCTTCTGCTCTAAGCACCAGCTGCTGGAGGTTTGAGGATGGCTGTAGCAAGAGCAGTCAGCACAGCAAACCAGGTTTAGGCATAGTGTAAAAATACTTCTTTAATTAAAGATGCTGCAGACACGGGTGGGGAACAGGGGGAAGGAAGCTGCTTCCTTTGGGCAGATCCTGCTCCTGGTGCAGCAGGATCAATTCAGTTGTTGCTGCTCCAGGTACACCTATTTTAGTTGTTTAAATTTTTGGTTTTTACACTTTCCCCAAGCAGCAGTTAGTCCCAGGCTTTGCTGTCTTAACATGTTTGTTTTCAGAGCACCTTTTCTCTAGCTGGGTTTTGTTTGCAGCTTGACAAGCTGCCTGTGATGAGCCCTTTGGACAACCGAGATGCGGAACCAGATCCAGGGCACTCCATGAGCATCTGTCTTTTAAATAGAAGTAGACTTTTTTTAAGCTAAATCCAAAGTCTGTGTGTACCAGTGTGGTGGTGAGACATTTTGCATGGACTTGAGGATTGGACAGGAGAGTGTGTGTGTGTAAAGGAGGCTGCAATTTCCATTATTCTGCATGTGGTGAATAAACCCAAAGCTGAAGGACTTTCAGGTCAGAACTAGGAAAAGATATGTAGATGATAAATTATATTCCTTAAGATTTCAAATTCTTCATAAAGATACATATTCTCCTTCAAGAAGGAGAAATTGCCTGGCTGCAAGTATAGGCAGCAGATGTCCAGCATAGTGACCTGTCCTGGTGACAGACTGGGGTTCTGGGAGCTGATGTCTGAGCAGAGCTGGGCTGCAGGCTCAGCGTGGCCTTGGTTTTGCCAAATGACCTTATGTGTTCTTCTTTGTGCTTAGAGTGGGGCATAGAAGTGAATTTTTGGGTTTCTAGCTGCCTTATTTCCCGTGAACAGCAGAGTGCATTGAGAAGCTGGAAGCTATTAACACAGATAATTAATTTTTTGGAGCTAAAAGCTAATTTCTCCCTTTCCTGGTTGCCCTGACAGTGTGCTGGGGAGGAGAAGCGGGTCGGTACACGCACCGTGGTGGTCGGGCACCGTCCTGTTTCAGAAACAGAGGCGTGTGTGGCACAGAAGTTCTGCGACAACAGGATTGTCTCCTCCAAGGTGAGCTCGCTCTGCTTGTCCAGGTGCATAGTGGGTGTGTATTCCCTGCTCCTCTCTTCACCCTGGGTTTATTTGGTGGTGGTTTTTGAAATTGAGAAGTGCTGAGTTCCTCAGGGTTGGATGTAAAGGTCCCTTTGCAAGTGGAGCAGCATGGTATGGACCTTACATGCAGCTCCAGTCACTCTCTTTGGCTTTTTTTTTTTCTTCCTATCAATGCCAGTGGGGGTCTGTACAAGTTCCTTTCTTCTAGGCTGGGTGAGAGCAAAGCACATGGACACAGTGGTTTTGGGGGATTGGGGTAGGTGTTTTTGGTGGTGTGTGTTTGGTTTGTTTGGTTTTTTTTGGTTTTTTTTTAGTTTTCTGGCATTCGCTTTGGGAAGAAAGGACAATTTAGATGTAATACAGTATGAGGTAACAGCAATCAGATTTGCAAAAGGGAGTGAAAATTATTTTATTTTATAAATGGACTGAAAAATACAATTCCTCATTTTATTTTATTTTTTTTTAATTCCATGGGATTTTTCTGTCTTGAGATAGGACAAAAATAACCATGCTCTGTTTATCCCTTTGGATGGAAAGGGGGAAACATTCATATGGTATTAATGCTGCTTTTGTTTATGGTGGAAAACTGTGATGACACCCATCTGCCTTCTGCTTAGCTTTTTTCCATGACATTCATGAAACTATTTCAAAAGATTTGAAACCAATTCGAGTAAAATATCAAACAAGTGGCATTCCATATTGTCAACACAGCTGGATACGTATCATATTGCTTAGGATTCATGATGCTCAGCATACACTCAGGCTTCAGTTTTGCTGTACTTGAGCTGTAAAGCGTTTTTTTCCCTCTCCTTTCTCTTTTTATACATCTTGGCTCTTATCTGTTTTTATATATCTGTGCTGTCTGAGTTTATTTTGGGGAAAAAGCTTTAAGTCTAGCCATGTTTAACTTGTGTAGCATTCCCACTGATGTTTCCCTGGCACGCAAGAGGGGGTCCTTCAGTGAGGACACCTTCCCCTGTTCCAGTTCCCTCTATGACAAATGGTTTGTTTGAGCACTAATTTTAGTTCTTCCTTGATTTATTTTTGAATGTTGTGTCCTTGCTCTTTTTTTTCCATTTATATATGCTAGGCATGGGTGGTCTTACCTGACCAGTCTCTTTTATAATTAAGTAGATATTGGTCTTGAGGCTTGGCTGCTTATTCTTTTTTATTCTGGGCAGATTGAAAGATAGATATTAGAACCATTATTTTACATATTCGTCCTAAATTCCATGTTTTCTAAAGCAAATGATTCAGCAGCCTTCTTAAAATGATAATAAAGCAGGACCTAATACCAGATTTGTATGGGCAGCATGGCTTTTGTTTGTTTTGTTGGCTGTTTGTTTGTTTCGGGGGCTTTTTGTTTGTTTGTTTCGGGGGCTTTTTGTTTGTTTGTTTCGGGGGCTTTTTGTTTGTTTGTTTCGGGGGCTTTTTGTTTGTTTGTTTCGGGGGCTTTTTGTTTGTTTGTTTCGGGGGCTTTTTGTTTGTTTGTTTCGGGGGCTTTTTGTTTGTTTGTTTCGGGGGCTTTTTGTTTGTTTGTTTCGGGGGCTTTTTGTTTGTTTGTTTCGGGGGCTTTTTGTTTGTTTGTTTCGGGGGCTTTTTGTTTGTTTGTTTCGGGGGCTTTTTGTTTGTTTTTCTTTTTTTTTAACAGAAAAGCATCTCTAAGATGGTTTGGGGAATTTGGAAAAAAATCTCCCCCGTGCATTATTTCTTAATGAAATCATATGTCTACAAATGGCTTTCTAGAAGTTGTCTGCTGAAGTAGATCCTGTTGTTTTTATTTTATTTTACCTTCACCATTTTCCAAATGTGTGGTTTGGGTTATTTTGACAAAAGGGAAATAGTTGTCTACTTTAAAGCAAAGAAACACAAATGCCCACCTAACTGTGAGGCACTTCCAACTATTCCTACTCTACTCCAGCAGAGAGAACTGGAGCTGGAATCTGAAGCAGGAGCTCAGTGGCATTTCAGCATCCAGGTCCATCATGCTCCTGGTTTAGATCTGGGACCTGGACCTCTGCCTGGAGCTGCTCAACTGCCTTGCTGTGGTTCTTCTTGCCATGTTAAAGGGAGAACTCCTTTCTTCTTTTGTGCAAATACTTTCCATTTTGTAGCTCTAGTCCCTCTCAGTCACATACCTTGGTCTGTTTGTGAGTCCCCCTCTCTCCCCACAGTACACCCTCTGGAACTTCCTCCCGAAGAACCTTTTTGAACAGTTTAGAAGAATTGCCAACTTCTACTTCCTGATCATCTTCCTCGTGCAGGTAAGAGCTTTGCTGCTGAGAGTGGGTTTTATTTTGGTACAGATGGTAAGCACAGCTTGAACAAGAATTGAGCTTCAAAACTGACTCTATTTGTGCTTATAAGTGGTTTTGGTTTTTTTAGTTGGAAGCTGTGTTATAATTCTACCACACCATCCAGTATATAATAATAATTAAAATATCTAGGCCTATCTGAGATGAGGTTTGAATGACTGCTGGAACATTGATGAACCGTCTTAACTCTAACTGTTAAGATCAATCAACCAGTGAAAATACACTTGATGCTACAGAATCTATTTTTCTGTCACAGTTACTACTTCTGTTGCATAACTATTTTCTGAAGTAACGTGATATTTGTATGTCTCAGTTATCATGAGTTTCAGGGCAAGCAGGAGAGATAGGTTGTACTTAGTAGAATTTAGAAAATGCGTAGGATGAGATTCAGTAACATGAAGTTTCAGGAAGCTGCTATGCATGGACAAAACAGCAAATTTTTTACATGAATGAACTTTTCCTGCTCTGCTTTGTGGCTTGAGTTAAGGGGCAAATCCTGGGGAAGCCTGAATACTCATTTTATCTGTTCTGTCATCCAAGAAAAGCAAACTGTCAAAATGCATTGGGGCAAAGGGAGTTTGAGAGAATCACCACAGTGCACTTACCTTTTAAATCCTCAGGCCTGGGTCTCAGCAGACAGCCAGCTCTGGGGCTGAAAATAGGCATCGGAGCTGTACCCTAGCAAATGAAGTGGCATTGTGTGGCTACTGCAGAGATCCTTCTGTTAGGTGGCTTCTCCAGGGTTTTGGTCATTCAGGACTGGGGTATCACTCTCTCCTAGGCTGCTTGTTTGAAAGACGAGTGCCTAAAATCTCTATCCTTACAGTAAAGAGTTATGATTTATAGTCATTTCGGTGGTTGCTGCAGAAACGGGGGATCCCAAGATAACAGCTGTGTGCAACTCTTCCTGGCAGTGTGACATGAAAGGCCAATTTACTCCGGCGTCAGCTGGCTTGCCTCCATCTCTTCATTTCGCTGGCGTTGCTCCATTTTGTCAGACCCAATTTGTAATTTGCCTTGAACTGAAGCGATGCCCTGGAGTCGGGATGTCCTTTTTGTGTAGCTGGCCACTTAGTGACACGGTATTACATTTTATCTATTGACCCTCTGGCCACGAAGAACGTGGAATATTCTTGATTATACTTACAGAGCGGCTTGCAGTCTAGCTGCTTGCCCATTTTAGACACAGGTGTGTGCAGGTGAGAGAAGAGCCTGATTGTTCCTCCTTCACTGTGTTCTGTGAGCACCTCTAAAATAAGGAAGCGGCCCTCATGGTCTATTAAAAAAATAACAAACCCAACCAAGCAAAACCCACCCTGACAGCACTGATCCACTGGCTGCTGTATAGCGTAACCACCTGCCCCCGGGTGCTTCTGGAGATGTCACTTGCCTTAAAAAGCAGCCAAGGCCACTCCATTCATTTAAAATACCAAGGGTCGTACCTTGAAAAATGCCATTGCTTAAATGTTTGTGCTTATCTTTAAGTTTCTTCAAATGAATGGAATTGTCTTACATGATTGCTGCATGAGGAGTGAAGCATCACAGCACTTGGGGTATTCCCTGGTGCATCTACTCTACCTGTTGTGAAACCCTTTATGAAGACATTACATTGTGACTCCAGCTCTTTTGTCTCTCTAAGATAAAATAGATACATTAGGTGTGAAACACCTGTTACAGACAAGCAGGGTTACAGATACAAATAGTTGTTTCTTTGTTTCATCTATTGCAACACGCACAGGACTCTGCAAGGAAACTCCCAGCGGAAGGGATTGGTCTGGAGTGACTGAAGTCCAAGTGTGTTTGTAGACAGACCAAGCTGGTGGCAGTAAACTAATTTAGGTGGTACCAGGAATGAAAAGTGTCCCTTTTGATTGATGGAGATGACTTCTGCAAGTGTGATTCTCAATCTCCTAAGGAATCACCTAGGAAGAATCTGTTAAGTAACAGGAGGATTTTGTCACTTTTAAGTGGATCCAAATTAAGCTGTTGAAGTCCTAAATCAGTTCAAAAATAGCTTCAGAGCAGTCTGCCTTTGATGTTCTGGCTCATTGTTGATGTGTTCCTCAGCCTTCCACCAGCCACTGAGCGGAAGAGCAGTATCCAGCCGTGGGATGTGTAGGGAGTGCAAACTCCAGATACATAAATTGCTTATTTCTGGGAATTCATCTGATATTTGTGTTCCTACATCTATAATACAGCATTTGTGTGGACAGAAATTGTATTGTTTGTTTACATAAATACATACAACCGCATCTTGTCCAGTGCAGAAAACTCTTCTGCTGGGCAGCAGGAGGTCCTCTGCTTTGCCCTTCTCAGCCAAAGCTCCTCTTGGATTCCCAAGACCTGTCCAATTTTTGCAAGATAACTTTTGTCTGACTGACCTACAATTCAGTGATGTCACCCCAGTGAGAAGCCATCACGTGTGCTGTGTGCAGTGTGTCCGTGTGACACTTGGCACTATCCTCGCTCGAGGTTGTTCCTCCAAAGTCTGGTTTCTACCAGACTTTCTGCTTGGAGACATTTTACACCCATTTGAGTGAGCCAGGGCTTTGTGTTCCTGGAAGTATTTGTGGTGTTTATCTTAGTTTACCCTCCTGCTACTTAACTCATACACCACTTATATGGCTGCTTCTTATGTTGTATCTCTTCCACTTCAGTATCCTCTGACTTTTCTCTTTGGGTTCAGTAGTGCAGGGTAATATTGCAGTGTGCAGCACTTCATAGTCAAAAATGTCCACGTAGCCAGTAAGAGGAGTCCTGTCTTTAACACGGCATTTTATGGGCAGTCTGAAACAATAAATATACAGATGCTGCTGGTTTTGAGTGTGTCAGGGAAGCACAAACAAGAGACAAAGTCCCTTTGTGGGGACACAAAGCCTTTCTGCTGAATTTCCCCATCCCTTTCACCACAGAGCTCATCATCTGCCTCTTGTGCTCCCGTTCTCTCTGAGGACAGCAGGAAAAAGGGCCAATTTATTGTTCCCTGGTTTGGAAGGTGGGGCAAGGGTCCAACTTGTCCTCCTCTTACGTTGTTTCCTCCCTGTTCTGCTGTTCTTACCCTTTAGGCCAAGTCTGGATGCAGTCAGAAGAAACAGTGGTTTCCCACAGCCTGAAGGTTTATTTAATGGTGATGGGGCTTGTTCTTTGCCACAGGGCTGGCTCGAGCACCTGAGTGAGCTCAGGAAGGATTCACCTGTCTGCCCTAAGGCCCCTGTGTAGTCATGGTGCTTAAATTGTGCTCTGAAATCCCAATTTGAGAGCTGAAAGACATAGCGTGGATTTCTGTTTTACTTAAATATTCATGCTCTATTCTGCAGTATATCTAATAGGTAATTTGGGCTGATGTGTGTTATTTTTAACCTTCAGTTGTCAGTGGTTCAAGATGACTTATACTGTCCTCCCTTTCATAACCAGAAGTGGTTTAAGGTTCAGATGTGCCCTGTCTCCACTGCCAAACTGGAGAAGGGACCCTCCTGTGGCTCAGTGAGGAATGAGGGTGGTTGTCACTTCATTCATTGCTGCTGCCTCTGCCCCATCCTCGTCCTCTGCCGTGGTCCTCTCCAGCACACCCTGTGGTGGGAGTGGGCTTGCTGGCATTCACCCTTTGAATAGTTGCATTTAGCCCATCTCCAGCAGCCTGTTCACTCAGGCTTTTGTTTCCTGCTAGAGCAAGGTCAAATTTAGGCTTTAAGCTGCTTCTGGTAGGATTTTTCCCACTGGAGGCCATCCCATGATCTTCAGGAGCAAGTATTGGAGTCTCCTTGTGATGGAGAAGGGCACTCCTGGGAAGGCTTGTGCTGGTCCTTCTCGTGTGCCCCTTGGAATTGTAGAATGAGTCATGGAGTGGTTTGGGTTGGAAGGGATCTTAAAGATCATATAATTCCAACCTACCTGCCATGGAATGCCACTCAGTAGATAGTTTGCTCAGGGCCCCATCCAACCTGGCTTGAACACTTCCAGGGACAAGGCCCTTCCTTCCCTTGTTCCTCTGCTGGGCTCTGACTTGCCTCCAGTGGGATGAGCCCCTTTTTCCCCCTTTACCAGGGTTTTGGTTTCTTCTGCTACCTGTCAGCAGTGTGTGTTTTTTTTCTCTGCAGGTGATAGTGGACACCCCCACCAGCCCAGTGACCAGTGGCCTCCCACTCTTCTTTGTCATCACTGTCACAGCTATCAAACAGGTACAGATGTCAGTGTGGGGAGAAGAAGATGCTCTTTGGGACATGTAGAGAAAATGATGAACATGTATTTAAATATACTCAGAAGTCACCAACTTGGACTGGTAGGTTAGGTGAGCCCTTCTTAGAGGGTGAGACACATGCACTGGTGCTTCTCAAGAGAGACTGCAATTCGAGTGTGGTTATTGGTGTCTCTTGTTTTGGCAGTGTAAAGCATCTCTGCATGTGCTGTTGTAAGCAGGCCATGAGGGTCAGTAAAGCTTACTGCTGTAGTTCTGGTGTTACTTTAATGTTTTTTCCCTTTTTAGAAATGCTCTGTGGGTCTTTGCAGAGATGTGCTCCAAGTATAGCCCACGCTCTGCTCCTGTGTTGGTAGGTGGAAAGGACAGGTTCTATTCAACCACTCAGCTAGTCCTGAACACATGTAATCCTCCCTCATCTTGAGGTGTAAAAAGACCTTTTTCCTCCCATCATATGCACATGTGCCATTTAAAATTTCCTGATTTGAATAATAAAAGAAATTTCTCCTACAGTGGCCGGAAAGAGAGCGCTAGAATAAAATCTATCTGCTTCAAATCTCAATGTTTTATTCTTCCAGTAAAGACTGAAGAGGAAGAGTCTCATCCTGCGTTACCATAGGAAAGAGTTGCAGGCTGCTAAGTGTATTATTCATATTATCAGCCTGTTCTTGCCAATGCTGAGAATAATAGAAATGTGTTTCAGTAGTTTGGCTGCTCATTGCCTGCCCCGCATATAGATTATTTTTGTGTGTTATTTTAATCTGTTCCGAATCTGTCAAATATGCATATGAAGCTTTTAAAATAAATTGATTCAGTCTGAGCTACTCCGGTTGATGTTTTGTCAGGCATGAAGGAGGTCTGAGGACCGCTTGATATATTCATTGTTTTAATCTGTCCCTCTACAGCCTCACTCATCCTTTTTCATTAGTTTACTTGCTTCATTATGAGCTTTGTTGCCTGTGTCTGTGTGCCTAGGGGTACGAGGACTGGCTGAGGCACAGAGCTGACAACGAAGTGAACAAGAGCAATGTCTTCGTTGTTGAAAATGCAAAGCAAGTGCGGAAAGAGAGTGAAAAAATCAAGGTAACTGTTAACTCGCATATAGTTATTGCTGAAGCTGATGGGAACACAAAGGTGTGTGTGGTAAGGAGACAGGGGCAGGGGAGGAGGGATGTACTGGGTTAGAGCTGCCCCAGCCTGCTCACTTTCAGATGAGATGCTTCGAGAGCTGTTCCTGTTTAAGGAGTGAAGCTGCCTTTGATTGCTTTTGAAAAGCTGTCTCACAAAAGCTGAACTGGGGCTGACAAATGACAGATCTGTCAGTGTTTTGCACTTCTCCAGGACAGGCAGTCCTCTTCTATTTCCAACTCTCCCAAGGACACCAGGAAAGTACACTTAGCTTTGACATTAATTTATCACGCCGCACTCCAGACAAGTACAGTCTCTTACTCCATCAAGATTTAGCAGAGAAATAAACAGTAACTGTGCCATGTGGATGCTCTGATTTGGTGATGGGCTGGATCACCCTGTAGGGCTTGTGGGGTGATGCTTAAGGACCCAACACCTCTTGAACCCCAATTTACCTTTTTAGCCAAGATGACTTCTTCTAGGCTTTGGGAGAAGCTAAATCATAACCATCTCATAACAACTGAGAGGACTTTTCATGTAAATATTTTCTATCTTCTAGGTTGGTGACATAGTAGAAGTGAAAGCAGATGAGACCTTCCCCTGTGACTTGATATTTTTGGCCTCCAGCAGCATTGATGGGACCTGTTATGTCACTACAGCGAGTCTTGATGGCGAGTCCAATTTCAAGGTGACAGGAATGGATGGGGCAGTGTGTGGGAGGTGGTCCTTTGGTACCTGGAGGTACCACTGCTTCCATGGCAGAAGGGTGCACTTAACTGGAGGGTGCTCCCATGGAGCCCATCCCTGTGGCTGCGTGGCTGCATTTAACAGCTCCTCCCTCTTGTCTGCTTCCAGTGCGTCAGCACTGAAGCCCTCAGGGATTGCTTGTGCTGTGTTTTGTCTCCAAGAGCCATTTCTGCTGGTGCTGCCCCAAATTGTATTGATATTTATCAATACAGCTTCACTGCCTTACTGCCCACCACAGGAACATGTTAGTGCTTCCCTGCTCCAGCCACACATTGCGAGGTCTGGTGCATCAGTAAAGCAGTGCCTGCAGCTCTTCAGCTCCCTTTCCAGTACCTGCCAACGTGCCTGTTACTTAACCAAGCATTTCCAGTGAAACTGGGGACTTTTTCAGGCAGTATGTCCAGATTCATTTGGGGAATTTTTCACCAGCATGAGAAAAGTGTCGCTTCTGGGATTTTTTTCTCCCTTTCCCTGAAGCAAGAAGTGAAATTTAATACTAGTCTTGCTCAGGATGAATCTCTTCAGTTTATTTTCTTTTTCTTACTCTCTAATCTAGGGAAAGAAGCAACAGTAAAAAATTTATATACCTCAGAAGACATGAACATTTGGTTGCACTTGAGTTTGATAATTTTCTTATACAGATACTAGCAGCTGCAGTAGTAAGACTGGAAGATACTTTAAAATTACGTAATTCATTCTGGCACACTGAAGTCATTGGGAATACCACTGTGGATCTGATAAGTGTTATCTGGGGTTTGTGGCTCATCTCTATTGTTGGCTATTAGTTGGTTCTGGATAACTTGTGTAGGAGCTGATGCAGTGCTGGTGTGTTGTACTGGTTCCACTAGTGAAGAGGAGTGGGAGCTTTGAAGTGGCTTGAGGCTAAAAATAGATAACCATATTAAAAAGGCTACTGCTTATTTTTGTCAGGTGTATTATATGCATGAGTTCACATTACTTTTGCAGTCTTGGGTCTTAGTAACTTGTGAGTCTGTAAGTGTGATGCTGAGTTTCTATATCAAGCACTGTGTTGTGTTTTTCTTGGTTTGCAAATTCCTGTAGGTGACAGGGAGCTGTCTCCTGTTTCATGATGAGATAAAGATGAGTTTGAAGGGAAAGAGGAATAGAAAAGCCAGTTCTCTTTGGGGAAATAGGTCTAACATTAGGAACCAGGGTTTACTGCAGAAGGAGGGTGAGGGAAGCACACTTGGGTAATCACCAAACCTTGTCTGCATGGATATCTGCTGTCTTCCTGGTGGAGATTTTTCTGGTATTTGGGGCATGTCAGGTCGAGATATGGGAAAGGTGCCTGATTAAGTGAAACTGGAACAGAAACCATAAAAGAGATTTTGTCAGGGCTCTGTCTTTGAAGCTCAAATCTTTGGTCATACGTTAGCTAAAAGAACATGTGTTTTCTAAATACACTAGAGGATGTAAAGATTGTGGAATTGATTAGGAGACAGCTTTGAAGTATCACTCAGTAATTGCACAGTGTCTGTGGTTTTGGGAGCAGCAGATGCAAAACCCCACACAAGGGCTGGGTTTGGTACTTGGGCACTGCAGGAACAGCTTTAAGTTGTGTTTCACAAAAGCTATGATTTGTACTGGAGGGGTGTGTGTGTTTGTGTGTCTGCTTTCGATACGAACAGCCAGGCAGGTTACCAGAACGGCACGAAGGTGGCTATTTATGATGCCATGACTACAGTGTGTGTAATGTAATGGTGCTCCCTGGGATGCACAGGGAGGGGGATGCAAACGTAAGGAGTGGAGGAAGCTTTTTAATGAATTTGTTTATGAGGATGGATGGAGGCAGCGTGCCGTGCAGCCCGCCGTGACTTGGAGCTCTGAGTAGCTCCTATAAATAGAGCCTGAAAGGCAGCGAGCAGATCCTTTGTGGGCTTTCCAGTTAATTATGAGAGATGAACCTTTGCAGCAGCAGCTGCTAAAAATAGCTTGGAGTCTGCCTGTACTCTGCCTGATCCCTGGGTGCTGGAGCTGGTGTCTAGTTACCATCAGGAGCCAGGGCAGGTGGTCCCCGGGAGCCCCTTCTTCAGGGGTCACCTGCATCCTCCCCCCACCTCAACCAGGACAGGTCCCTAGGGAACAACCAAAGATGTTCTGCTTTTGGTAGCTGTCTTACTGGGAGATATTCAGCAGCTCCTTCCCACTATGGTTTTTCTTAAGCTTTAGTGACTTCATTCTTTTGCTGAGAGATGCTTCAGCTGCTTTGTGGGAGCATGGTGAGGGCTTGGGTGAACTGCTGGTGCTAACAAGCCTGTGCATGGTGACATTTTAAGTAACAGAGTGTAAAACTTGGGGATGGGGTTGTTGCTGGGGGCTTGTGGTGACACTGCCTGTTCTCCTCTGGCCAGACTCACTATGCAGTGCGGGATACCACTGTGCTCTGTACAGATGAAGCCATCGACACCCTCACTGCCACCATCGAGTGTGAACAGCCACAGCCTGACCTCTACAAGTGAGTCTGCCCCTCCTGCGTCCCTCCCTGCCCCTCCTGCGTCCCTCCCTGCCCCTCCTGCATCCCACCGTGTCCATCCTGCCCGATGTCCTGCAGACACCTCAGCACCATCATTTGGGGAATCTGCTAAGTTACAATTCAGCAAAGCAAAGGCCATCTTCTTTTAGTTTGAGACCAAAAGGTTTCTGAAGGCAGTGATAAGCTTCTAGGCTTCTTCCATATGAGGATGGCAAAGTCAACATCATACTTCTTCAAGGCTGAGTGTCTTTGCAGGAAAACCTCCATCATGCAGCATTTGCCATGGTGTAATGAGCTTTCTTTTTGTCAGCTCAGCTGTAGTAATGGTCCATGTGATTATCTTAGCCACTCTACCTCCCAGGTGAAATGCATTGGGCCAAATGGCTTCCAGGAGCAAGGGGTCTTTGTGGTTAAATCCTTTGAAGGAGGTTTGCTGGGGTGTGTTGCAATCTGTAATGGGGATGTGCTGGGGCATGTAGGGACACCCCTGGCCCTGGGGGTGTGTGGTTTCTCCCTGTCCTGAGTGCAGCCACCCCTCTGAAACGTTAAATTCTCAAATGCACTCATTTCTGTGTTTGCTTCCATCTCCTGTAAGTGATTTTTCTTTAGTATGTTTGTAGTATCTATAAGATGTTTGTAATAGAAGTTTCTCATATTTTTATTACAGATTTGTTGGAAGAATTATCATCTACAGAAGTAACCAGGAGCCTGTAGCCAGGTTGGTCTTACAGCCATCTGCTGGCCCTCCTCAGAGGGATTGGATATCTACATAAAATTTCAAGGATCTGAACTTGTGCTGCCATCATTTGGCAATTTTTTTTTTCTTTAACTATTCCAAAGGTTTCATTGTAAAAGGAGACCTCCCTTCTGCCATCCTGTTACTTGTTTGAGCCCCTCTTGGGGAAGCAGTGCAGGACCACCTGGTAATGTCCTGCCCTGCTGATGGGAAATTTACCAGACAATCACAAAATATTTTCATTCAAAGGAAAGCAAAAACTTAAACATCAATCGGAGCATTTCAGGGAAAAAAATGAGCAAATAAACCATCAAAAAAAGTCAGCTGTCACTGGAGCATACTGGATGTCATTTGTGCTGTGGTGGATCTACTCACACCCTGGAAGCAAGAGAGGGTCATGGGTGGGGGTCAACAGAGTGTCATTGGGGATTTCAGAGAGAAATAAAAACATAAATGGGGCCACCAGCTTTGATGGTGCCATTGATTGACTGTGCTTTGATGCTTTTAAAATCAGATTTTCATCTAAGTACTGGAACATACGAGATCTGAACATTTTGCACTTATTCCTCAAAAGCTTTACTGATAATCCCCCAATAAATGTGGGATTTCGAGCATCAGGGATAGTGTGTGTAAGATGAAATGGAAATGTAAGTATATAAAGAGGAAAAAAAAACCCTCAAGCAAGGTCCAATTTTACATACAAATCATGTACTCAAATCTAAAGAGCATCTGTTTAGCTTTATAATCTGTCTCTGAGTCTAAATTATAAAGTAGTTTGAGTAATGTTATAATTTCTTTTATGTTTAGGTCTTTGGGTCCTGAAAACCTGTTGCTGAAAGGTGCTACCCTCAAAAATACCAAGAAGATTTATGGTGAACAGCTTTTATTACTTATTCATTTAAATAGTTTTGATAAATGATGAAAAATGTAGATGTTCATTACTAAATTTGGAGAGGGAAAATACTTCTCTACAGCCTATCTGCCTGGGCTGTACAGCTATGTTTGGCATGCAAGCTGATTGCAAAGTGGACAGGGTGAAATTAGGAGACAGTGGTTGTGTCTACAGTGCTGCCAGGCTGTGCAGGTTATATTTATACACCAGAGCAAGCTTTTCTTTTTGCCTGAGATAGAATGAGCAAGGAGTTGTTCCCAAATCCTTTGCTGGAAATGTGCTAGGAGCAGAGTTCCAGACACTAATGATTTAGGGTGATGGCTGTTATGGAAGACTGATGGTTTTTCTGACTGTATGTGATCCATAGGCTCCTGCTTAGTCCTCTGGGATACATGCAGTTGCATTACTTGGCAGCCTCAGAGGTTTCTGTAGTTGAACAGTCCTTGGGTAATGCCTCTTCCTTCAGCTGGGATTTGAGTTTGATGTAAACACCGATGCCCCTTATGGTCAAGTGCCAGCTGGGTCCCTCTGGGGCTGCAAATCCCTTATGAGCCCTGCTTTGATACCCTGCAGGAGTTGCAGTCTATACTGGAATGGAGACAAAAATGGCTCTGAACTACCAAGGGAAATCTCAGAAACGGTCTGCAGTGGAAAAGTGAGTATTTATATTCCAGAAAAAAATCAGTAAGAGTTGTTGGGTTTGTTTTTGTTTTTAATGGATGAGTTGTAAAGACATAATCCCCTAATCTACTGCCTTTTGTTTCAGATGATCTCTGATTGCGTAGGAAAATCTGGGTATTTGATAAAGCATATCTTGCAAGAAGCAGCATAATTTAGTATTTTTTTAATTTAAAAACAAAATTAAGAGATGTTAAAATATATGAACCTGACCCTGAATATCAGCAGTGTCAAAAGCACTTGTTCTGTATTTCCCTTCTTAAAAGTAAGGAAGTCTTGTTCCTGCTTATTTACACAGTTTTCTGTGTAAAAATAGCTGCAAGAATTGAAAAAAGAAACCTGTTTTTCAGATCTATCAACGCTTTCTTGATAGTGTATTTGTGCATCCTGTTGAGCAAGGCCACTGTGTGCACGACTCTGAAATACGTCTGGCAGAGTAATCCATTTAATGATGAGCCTTGGTACAATGAAAAGACTAAAAAAGAGAGAGAGACATTCAAGGTAAGTGGATTTGTATTTCAGCACCTCCTCCAGCTTTACCTATTCTGACGGTTTTATTTCATTGTGGTGCCTGCTGCCAGCCCTGTGAGTCCTGTTTGCCCACAGAAAGTGCTGTCGTTTCCTTCGGTCTCTCCTGCTGTCTGCGTTTCTTTCCTGCCTCTTTTGTGCTTGTGCACATTGATATTTCTGTGGAGCAGGGCAAGGCATAAATAAATACTATATAATATAGAAGTGCAGCTGATTTAACCTGGGTCCTTATCTGAACTGGAGCTATCTTTCAGCTTTGAATAGGTAGACTTAAATTGAGGCCACATCAACCAGTTTCTTAAACTTGCCGAGACGTGGGCAGTCAAGCCTGAAAGAGAGAGTGCAAGTGTGTAGAGATCTGTTATTTGATGGGTTATTGAGCAGGACTTACAGGGATGTCACTGAATCAGTTGTACCCTTACCATAACTTGACTAGTCCCAAGATACCTACTCCTTGTTTCCAGTTACTTGGGATCAGGATGGGCCTGCAGCAGTATGCTGTTAAGAGGAATATGCTTGGATAAAACATTGTTCTGGTCACTGTGGAGCTTTCTTTTATTTTTGTGTCAAAGGAAAATGGGATTTAGCCCTGTATCTTAGCTGTATTCATTTTTGGGTTGTTTTTTTTCTGTTTGACCTTAGAAGAAAAGCTGTCTAAAATCCCCGAGGTGTTGCTGTAAACTGGCCTTGAGTTACTCCTGATGGACACAGACTACATCTTCTCTTTCCTTTGTAGGTCTTGCGGATGTTCACGGACTTCCTGTCATTTATGGTTCTCTTCAATTTTATTATCCCAGTCTCCATGTATGTTACAGTAGAGATGCAGAAGTTCTTGGGCTCCTTCTTCATCTCTTGGGACAAGGAGATGTACGATGAAGAAATAAAAGAGGGAGCGTTGGTGAACACCTCAGACCTGAATGAAGAGCTCGGGCAGGTCAGAACACGCTCTGTTTGCATCTACTTGGATGAAAGTGTGGGTGAAAATTGTGCCCCCTGCTAGGAACCCTTGTTGTGGTCCCCTCAGGGCAGAGCTTCACCCGCTTTGGTGGCAGTTTCCATTTAATGTGATTCCCCTCGCTCTGCGAAACAGATAAGGATATAAATAGTGCATGAAAGAGCAGGAATTGGGTCACGCCAATTGTTTCCATATTGGGGAATATCAGGCGCAGCACTCTGCGTGTCAGGGTGGTTTGCTTTCAGTGCTTCAATTAAAAATTAAAAATCCTCTGTCTCTTTGAGGATTAACGAAAATGTCTGCCCAGTCATCTCCCTGGGCATGCAGAACACTTGCAGCTGCTCTGCTGCCGGGGCACCTAGGCAGCTTAGGCTTCCCTTTCTTATCTGTACCAGGAGAGACTGAATGGAGGGCATGTGTAGTGCTTCCTGCTTTTAATTTTGCTTTAAAAAACAGTAAAAATATATTTGGAGTAGCAATTAACTAATTGAAACACAGCACCAAGACAAAAATCCCCCAAAGGAGGCAGTAGACCTGCAGTAGCAGTTCTATAAGCACAAGGAGCTATAGCAAAGTACCCAAGAAAGAGGATGAGGGGAAAGTGAAGAGCCTGGAAACAGATTTTTAAATCTTCAGAAGCTGCCTCCTGCCACCCATGAAACAGGCTGAAAAACAAAGGAGCTGCTCTAAGGAGCAAAGTAGAAGAACTACACAGTGATGAAGTGGGGCACCTGCATCTTTTCTGCAGGGTCAGGTTAGGATAGCAGCAAAGTACTACTCTCCAGCGCTGGCACAGATGTGGTGAAATGCCCCGGCCTCTTTTTCTGGTGGGACTGGAGGTGCAGTGAGTCAGCCTGCCTGCTTGCTTCCAGGTGGAGTACGTCTTCACGGACAAAACCGGCACCCTGACAGAGAACAGCATGGAGTTCATCGAGTGCTGCATAGATGGGCACAAGTACAAAGACTGCATGTCGGAGGTGGATGGCTTCTCTCAGACCGATGGACTCCCAAAATACTACGGCAAGGCAGAAAAGGTAAGAAGTGTTGCATATTGGTGGCTGTTGGGGTTTAGTGGTCAGCTCCTGGCTGGGTGAACACAACGGAAGCTTGTGGCTGGGTGAACACAACGGGAGGGGGTGTGGGGTTTGGAGTTTTTTGGTTTTTAAATAAGTGCACACAAAAATCACAACCAAGTACTGCAAGGTGGGCTGGTAACGAGCCCTACCTCATTTCTGCCTAGAGCCGTGAGGAGCTGTTCCTGCGAGCCCTCTGCCTGTGCCACACGGTTCAGATCAAGGAAGCAGACCAGGTGGATGGGCTGATAGGACACCCAGAGCGCAAATACACCTACATCTCCTCTTCCCCAGATGAAATCGCTTTGGTGAAAGGCGCAGAAAAGTAAGAATTTGAAGATGTTGGGTTTTCAATTCCCTCCTTTGCTGGAGCCCTCATGGCCTTGTAGTTTAATCCCCAAGAAACAGAGATCAGTTACCATTTGCATATTGCAGCGAAATTGTTTCCTTGGTGTGCAGTGGTAAACCACAGGGTGGGTTACTTTTGTCAACCCCACATTTGTGTCCTGCCAGAGATGCTCAAGGCCAGGCTGGATGGGGCTTTAAGCAACCTGGACTAGTGAACAGAGGGTTGGGACTAGATGATCTGTAAGATACTCTCCAACCCAAACCATTCAGGGATTCGATGCTATTGCCAGGCCCTAGGTTTTAGATGAGGCTGTTGCAGCTGTATATACTTGCTCATGGCTTGTAAATCTGCCAGAGACCCAGTGGACGATGTCCAGAGGCTCTTGATGTCTCTGTGCTCCAGTGCCCAAGCTCTCCAGGTGATGGGAGCAGTGCCAGAACATCCTAGCAGGCTGTGCATGCAGTAAGCAAGCATCCAGCCGTGCTCTTTAGCTCAGGCTCACTAATTTCTTTACTCTCCTCTGCAGTTCAGAAGGCGAAACGAGAACATTTTTAATGTATAATATGTGCCCATGGGTGTTTTCAATGTTGTTCTGTCCTTTTGTTTATTGACAGGTATGGTTTCACTTTTCTAGGACTTGAAAACGATTTCATGAAAATACGAAACCAAAAGAATGAAACTGAGATGTAAGTGCTGCTGGGGCTGCCGAGGAACAAGGCTGCTCTTCTGCGCCGCTCCCAAACGGCTTAAGCGAGTTTGGTCAACCTGGCAAGGTCAAAGCTGTTCCTTGAGGGCTGTCAGGCCATGCTGACCTGCCTGAAAAGTCCTGTCCTCTTTACAAAGCACAGCACAGCGAGGTGCAGGCTGAAAGGCTCGCTTGCAAAAATCCACGGGTGGTTTACTGACGTCTAAATTCAGGTCCCTTAAGTGCCTGCAGACCTTTGTGTGTATCCTTCATCCGTGCCCAGCCATGCAGATGGCTCCTGGTATTCACAGGGTGGCTGCTGACCTTATGGACAGTGACTGGGTCTCACAGCAGGATACTGTAAACCTAAACATATGCTACATCTCCCTTCCCTGTAACCTTTTTCCCCCTCCTAAGCTGAAAACAGTGAGATTTTACCCTGTGCTCACAGCTTGGTGGATACCTGCGAGTCACTGACCTAATCCCAGCGCTCCCTGAGAACTTGCCTTCACAAGCAAGTTTCACTTCTTACTTCCTTTGTGGTGAAACTTCTTAATTGGCAGAGTCAGTGTTGCTGCCTGTGCCATGTGATTCTGCCACTGCTGAGCCTCTGCCCACCCTAGGGACTTGGCACAGTAGTGGCACCCACACCCTCAGCCCTATGCTCAGAACACCACTGGAGTTCAGTTTTTTTTCTCCATTTTCTTGTGCAGGAGCTGTAAAAAGTACGTTCCCCAGTGGGTGATGCCTCTTGTAGAGTGTATTGATTTCTGCAGCTCATTGTTAGTGATTTTCTGTCTCAAATAGTTATTTTTCTGGTTTTCTTTTACTGAGTCAAAGCTTTTTTTTTTTTTTAAGGTACCAACTTCTCCATGTGTTGAACTTTGACCCTGTCCGTCGCCGTATGAGTGTCATTGTGAGAACCACCACAGGTACAGTCCAAGTGCATTTGTGGACTCTCATGCATATGTGCACAGATATAAAACACATTCTTCTTATTCCTGTAACCTAGAGAGACTGAGCTTTTAGTTTTGTAAGCTGATCTAACTACATTCTGTACTGGGTCTGGTTGGGATAGAGTTAATTTTCCTCCATAGCAGCCATTTGGGACCCAGTACCAGATCAGGGGAGGGAACAGTGACCCATGGAGAGCTTCCTGCCTGCCTTGTTCCAGGCTGGAACAAGTACAGAGAGAGATGTGAGAATGTCCCCTGAGTGGGATGGGGTTTCATGGGGATAACAGACAAAAATTCAGAGGTCACCATCCTTCTCAGGTGTCAGTCCTGTAAGGTATGGGATGCTGGTTTTACCCTCCATGGTAAGGTTACCAAGGCTTCTAAATAAGAAAAAATAAAGTGCTTTGTCCAGCCTGTTGCAGGAAGGTTACTTAGAAGCAGTTAGGGACACTTGATGTCCCAACTTGGGGTCAAACAAGATTTTACACAGGCTTGTGTGGCCACTTTTGGTAGTCAGCTGGGCTTCTAGCAGTTCCTTCTTTAATCCTGCCAGCTGTCCTCCCTCAGCATCACTTGCTCACTATTGTTGAGTTAATTGTTAAATTTTTCTACAGCTTATGAATGCTATAAACCATTTATAATTTCCTTATAGGAAAGTTGCTTCTCTTCTGTAAAGGAGCAGACTCCTCTATTTTTCCAAGGGTGCAGCAAGAAGAAATCCAACAAACAAAAGTCCATGTGGACCGCAATGCTATGGTGAGCACACAGATGGAATTTGGCTGGCTCCTGGGATCAGGAAAGCTTTATTCCAAAAATAGAGATGTGACCTTGCTTTGGAGGGAAGTGTTGAAAATTTGAGTGTCACTTCACATTGTTTTGATGCTAGGCTTCTTTCCTTTTCTGTGCCATTGGCTTCCACCTTTATTTGATATACTTATATGGTCTCCATCACAGTTGTGTCCAAGCATCTCCCAGGCAAGTTAAAAATAGAAGTAACAACAACAGGCTGTTTAGTCCAGTGGGAGAAGTGCCTGGTCCCAGTTGTGGTGGCACCTGGTCCCTGCTCTCCCTGCCGGGTGCACGCTCTCAGCTCTGGTCCTTCTCTTAATTTCTCTCTGCCCTGTGCCCTGCACATGATAAGCAGAACCACAATTAGTCTGTGGGGATGAAGTTACTGTATAAACACTGAGAAAATCTCTCTTTTCACTCAAGCCAGCAAGTTGTCCTTGCCCTCAGGGTCAATACTGCCAGAAGCACTGACGGTGGACAAAAGCACTAACCTTCAAGTGAGGAGCTGTAGAGAATCTAGTTTTAGGGCACTTGTCCACTTTGTTTTCTTTCCCTTCCCACGCCAGGATGGCTATCGAACGCTCTGCGTGGCCTTCAAAGAATTAACTCAAAAGGAGTATGACAAAATTGACAGACAGCTCAATGAAGCTAAGATGGCTCTGCAGGACAGGGAGGAGAAGATGGCCAAGGTTTTTGACGACACAGAAGCAGACATGCACCTGATTGGGGCTACTGCTGTAGAAGACAGGTAAAGAGGTGACCCCACCATGAGCACTGTGGTACCTGTGGTGTCTCTGTGACGTTGCATCGTGGCCCTGGCTCGCTGTGGTGGAACTGAGCAGCCAGGCAGATGCTAGCAGTGTCCAGGGCAATGAATTACACCATGGCACAGCCCATTTCACAGTGCTCTAGTTGCTAAAATTGGCTGCTGTAGTAGAAATTGGGATTTATTAATAAAACTACAGAAATACTTGTACTTCTAGAGTGTGAATTAAGCACACAGCATTAATTTGCACATCAAAACAAATTCAGTTCCCCATGCAGTTATAGTAACTGCAAGTGTGAATTAAACTCTTACTGTGAGACCTAAGAGTCAAGAGTAAAACGCAGTGATTTCTCTTCTTGCCTGCAGACAAAAACTTGGGATTGCTGATTTCTAATCCTTATTCCTGTGACAGTGATCTCCCCAGCATGGGCAAAATCAGTTAACTTCTCTTGAGCTGGTATTTCCTAGCTGCAGAATCAGAGTTATGTGGATTAGGTGCGGGCCAACCTGAGGAGTGACGTTTCCCTTGTGCTTGCAGGCTGCAGGAGCAGTTGGCAGAGACGATCGAAGCTCTGCACGCAGCTGGCATGAAGGTTTGGGTGCTGACAGGAGACAAGATGGAAACTGCCAAATCCACCTGCTATGCCTGCAGGCTCTTCCAGACCAGCACCGAGCTGCTGGAGCTAACAGCAAGGACCATGGGTGAGAGCGAAAGGAAGGAGGATCGGCTCCATGAGCTGCTGATGGAGTACCATAAAAAGCTGATTCAGGATGTCCCCAAAACCCGGGGAGGCCTGAAGAGGTAAGTGAGCAGGAGGACTCAGCCGTGGTGAATTTCAGATGCAAATTTGATAGAGAAATACGACCTCGTGGCCCTGGGGACTGGCTACTTGCAGACACTGCAACTGGCTCCTTTGCTTTGCTCATCATCTCTAATATTAGTTACTTTTGAAATTACATACACAGTTCCTTTAGAGAAGGGTGCATGTTAAATCCAAGCTTTTTAAGATTGCTAAGCCCTCAAGAATGGATGAAAAGAAGATTAATACAAAAGCAATTTCTTTTTCGCTAAGATGATACAAGCAGCTGGATTGACTTCTTAGTCTGATTTTGTTTCAAACGTGTTCCTTGTTGTGCCCCAGAAGCTGGACGTTGAGTCAAGAGTACGGACTGATTATAGATGGCTCGACGCTGTCACTGATACTCAACCCTTCTCAGGACTCTGGTTCTAGCAATTACAAAAACATATTTCTACAAATCTGCTTGAAGTGCACTGCAGTCCTCTGCTGCCGGATGGCTCCTTTGCAGAAAGCACAGGTATTTACTTCTAACTGACTGAAGCTCGTCATTAGATGATGTGACGCACTTTGAATTCATCAGCTGGGACTTGACCTGATCATCTTAATCAACCAGGACTTCTCCAGGCTGTGTATAAACCTTGTCTGAGCTTCAGAGCGTGATGAAAATGCACCATTCTTTCAAATCTGAACACAGACCCTTTGTTTAATATGCTCACAGGAAGCCACAAACCCAGGGCAATTAGAAATAAACAAACTCCCCCTGTTTGCTCTTATTTTTCCTTTCTGAATTTGTCAGATAGAGTCCATAACTTCCTCATGACAGTAGATGATGGATGTCTCAGCCTGATAAGTGGTGTGTTTCTGCACCCTGAGACATGTGAGAGGTCCCACCTTTGGGACAGCAGGGTCTGGCAGAGAGGAAGAGCAGGATGCTGCTGCTTGGGTTTGTTTTTAAATACTGTCCTTCAGCCCTGTGCAGCTGGATCTGGGCTTTTACTCTAATTGTGACTGCAAAGAAAGTAACAAGGGGTTACTTCCCCTTTTCTTATTTTTATATTAACCTGAACTCTGAACCAGGGTTTTATTAGCCTGAACTCTCCAGGTATTACATTGCTGCTGTAGAAGCCTGGTTGCTTTTCCTGGCAGGGGGCTTTTTTACAAGTGGGACGGTGGGAAGATCTCTGGAGGCTTTTTAACTGAATTTTGGGTTCTGCTGCTATCCTTTTCTTAAATATTTTAGATTGTGCGAATGGTGAAGAACACAAAAGGAAGCCCGATAACCCTCTCCATAGGGGATGGTGCAAATGATGTTAGTATGATTTTGGAAGCACATGTTGGAATAGGTAAGACCTTATACCCAAGACCTGTCTGCTCTTGCAGGGGTTCACTGTTGAGGTGCAGTCAGTGTTTCTGATTGCATGTGGCTAAACTTATCCTACTGAAAAATGTGGAAACTCTGCTGTTGCTTTCTTTGGAGCCAGGGGTTGACTCCAGATCAGTGCTTGAGATCATAGAATAGTTTGGGTGGAAGGGACCTTTGAAGGCCATCTAGTCCAACCCCTGTAGTGACCAGGGGCATCTTCACTAGTTCAAGTTGCTCAGTCCTGTCCAACCTGACCTTGAATCTTCCCAGGAATGGGGCATCCACCACCTCTTTGGACAACTTGTGCCAATGTTTTACCACCTCCACTGTAAAATGAGAGAGAGATGAGATCATCATGTGCTGCTCAGCTCTCTCCATCAGTGATGTGCTGCAGATTAGGTTGAAAAACTCTGTGTCCAAATTCTTGGTGGTAAGGGTTGCTTGGGGCTCAGAAAACAAAGGCACAGGCAGCAAACTGGTGGATGATTAGTGGGAGTTGTTGCAAAGTCAGTGCCATGGAAGTATCAGACTTTAGCATTAACTGGTCACAGTAACTCAGTAACTTAGCACTGAGGACCTGCACATTTTTCCCAGGGGCTGATGCCCAGTTATGTTGTGTCTGTGCTGTCCATACGACTCACCTGAGGCTGGAAACTACCCTCCTGTCTGCTGGTTGGTGTCAGAGATACATGTACAGAGATACATGAGAAGCGTCAGTGGAAGAGAAAGGGCAGACTCTTTATTTGGGGCTGTTGGAAATGCTGTGGTGCCCTCTAATGAATATGATCCAGTGCAGTTTGTTTGACTGTGGCTTTTGAGTGAAAAAACCCTGTGTCCTTAGCCCTTCTCTGTGGGGATGTCTCAGTAGGCTGAGC
This sequence comes from Chiroxiphia lanceolata, assembly GCF_009829145.1. NCBI lineage: Eukaryota > Metazoa > Chordata > Aves > Passeriformes > Pipridae > Chiroxiphia > Chiroxiphia lanceolata. The sequence goes on from NC_045650.1 coordinate 8,159,754, forward strand.
ATCAGCAGTGAAATAACTCTGCTGTGTGGGCGAGCCCGTGGGGAAACCAGTTCCTTATCTTTTATCAGATTTGCTTAGATACTCTTCACCACGCTCTTATACAGGAAATCAGACAGCAGCCTAAATATAGCTGAAAAACTCCAGAGGCAGGTCTGAGTGTTGTGGAGCCAAAACCACACCATGGCAAGCATGTTAGTATTTTGGTCTCCTGGGATGCTCAGGGAAACACAGCCTTTGTCACGCCTTGAGACACTGAGTGGTGTGAGCAAACCTAGTGGGTAGCATCCAGATTCCAGCCCCTTAGGGATTAACTCCTTGCCATGCTTCTGTCTCCAGGTATAAAAGGCAAAGAAGGACGGCAGGCTTCCAGAAACAGCGACTATGCTGTGCCAAAGTTTAAACATTTAAGAAAACTGCTACTAGCACATGGGCATTTATATTATGTGAGAATAGCACACCTTGTACAGTATTTCTTCTATAAGGTAAGGGGGGGGTGTAGCTTATTTCTTTGTTTATACTATCGCATTACTTGGGAATAGAATAAAATAATAATCAGGGAAAAAAATAGGATATTCTGTAGCTCTGTTTTCCTTCCCTAGAACAGGCTGTGTCTGCCATGTGCCTGTCTTTAATATGAGCATGACTTTCTTCCAGTGTCTTCTGCAGATGCTAGCTGCTCACTAGATTAGTTTTGTGCCTGGTAGAACAAGTACCCTGCCTTGTCTGATGTTGTAATATCAGACACAAATATCTGATAACAGGAAAAGCTACTTGGATTTAGATTGAGAAGTCAAGTGCTTCCCTGCTGATCATTTGTGTTTTGTTTCCATAGAACCTTTGCTTCATTTTACCGCAATTTTTATACCAGTTCTTCTGTGGATTCTCACAGCAGGTAATTTCCAGTAATTTGTCTATAAAGGTAGGATAAAAAGCAAGTGGCATAACGAGCCTTCCTAGCAGACACTTGGCTTTTGGCATCCTGTCCCTTCATCACCTTGCTCTACAGGACAGTAGGAACTGACCTTGGTGCTCAGCACCATATCTGGAGCATAATACTGTGAGACCCATAACTGAAAAGGAGGAAACCTACTTTCTTTCCTTTCCCATCCACCAGCCATAAACAAAGGTGGATGCCTTCCTGAAGTAATGAGAGAGGGGTTTAGCTGTTTTGTCAGTACCCGATTTTGCTACTTCTGCTTCTCTTAAGAGAACAAGTTTTCAAGGGCTTCCTGATCTTGTCTCCTCTGCTGCATTTCCTTGTGTTAAAAGTGTCACTCAAAAGGAAGAACAGTTCCTTCTTTTATGGCAGCTTTAAAAAAAGACACAGTTGTCATCAGAGCCTTGCTTAGTTGTCATGAGAGCCTTGCTTAGTCCAAGTGAGCGTCAGAGGGACACATTCATCTGATGAGTGGGTTCATGTGCTTGGAGACAAAAACTTTGGCTTTTGTGTCTGTTTGGGTTCAAAAGTAATGCTGAGGAAGAGTAAATGATATAATTCTCTGCTTGCCTTGGCAAAACCACTTGCCTTTTTCTTGTTTAAAAAAAAAGGAGCTATAGTTCCTCTAAAACAGTCTAGTCTTTAGAGAGCCACAGAAGGCATCAAGTATATTAACAGAAGTGGCAGCACAAGAGCAGCAACAGAAAAGCTGTGATAAGGGCTGTTTAGTCATGTGTTTCTGGAGAATGTGCTGGAGATGAGACCAGCCAGTTACAAAACTTCCTGTCAGTGGGAGCAGGTTCCTGGCCACGCAGCCTGTGGGTGCCTTGTTCCCTCTTGCATCGCACGGAGCATGAGCATTCTGTCAAATGAAGCTGTCCTGTGTGGCTGTGACAAAGGGATGAATCTGTAGGGTATGTAGGAGATAAGGGCTGGAAACATTTAATTTCTTTGTGGAGAGACTTATAAAGTGGCACTCCTGTGTGTCTCATTTTACCCTTTTTTCTTCTTTTAAGCCACTGTATGATGCTGCTTATCTGACCATGTACAACATCTGCTTCACATCACTACCTATCCTGGCTTACAGCCTCCTGGAGCAGCACATCAGCATTGACACGCTGACCTCAGATCCTCAGCTGTACATGTAAGTAGCACTGGACTGGGTAAGCCTCCACGCAACTTGGTTACCCATGGTTTAAGTTTTGTTGGTGCAGGAGTGTAAGCAGGTGTCCCATGTCAGTGATGGAGTCACCATGAACTGCAGAAAAGGCCATTTCTGTCCCTGCTGGCTTTGCTGCTTCTGTATTTGAGCTGAGCAGTGTCCCAGTTACCACCTATTTCTACTTGTTTATGCTCTCCTGACAGTATCTGATCTGGCAAATTGCACCGTGTCTCTATAAAAGAATAAAAGAATTCTTCATCTGTAAGAGAAATTGAGCTGTGAGTGATCATTCTTTCACATTACCTTTGAGCCAGGCAGCATGAGCCAAGCACGTGATAGAGTGTGTAGTGGATGGAGGGGAGATCTAGCTTTCAGGAGGAAAAGAGATTCATTAATTTTCAGAAAGGTTAATGTTTCTGAAACCCAGCTCAGGCAGGTAACTTCTCAGCTTGTCTAACTGGATACAGTCCCCCAGGCTTCCCCTCCACAGGACAAGTCCCCGTATCAGAACTGTGTTACCAGAGAGCTCTGCTCATTGATCCACATGCTCAGTGTGGTTTTCTGCCACATTGCCTGGGGAAAGGACAGTTTAGACTGTCTCTCTCTGCTTTGCTGTTTGTTTACTCTCCTTCCTCGGTTGCAACAGGGAGAGGCTCCAACCTCCCACGGAAACAGAGATGCGTCCCATCTTCCTCCCACCTCTGCCCACACACAGGCACTTGTGTGCAGCCCTTCAGCAAGGACTAAGGAAAGATCTGGGGTTTTTTGAGGAAGCCCCTGTTCATGCATCGCTGTTGCAAATTCCCCTGCCTAGAAGTAAGCTCAACCCCATGCAGAGAGACCAGGTCAGGGTTGCTTTGGTCAGTGTCCTGTGCCAGCCCTGTCACCCCTGTATGATGCTTCTCAGGCATGGAGGGGCCATATGTGGCACGGCCACGCTCTAACCAAGAGTGATGCCTGTGCAGAGACAGCAAAGGGAATTAGCAAGTGCCTAAAATACTGCATGGAAATTACATTAGGTAGAGAAAAATCAGCAAATACAACAAGAGCTGTAAGGCTGGGAAGGGGCTTAGGTGTTTTTAAAGTAAGCACTCAGAGCAATGATTAATTAGACCTGTATGTTCCTCTGCTCTTATGGCAAAATGCCACCACATGTATTTTTAAATAAATTGGTAATTGAATATTGTGCAACAGAGAGCAATAACAGTAGACCCCTGTGCCTTTGCCTGGTGGGCTCTCTGATCTCTGGGGTCTGCCTGTTGAGGGAAAACAGCTTCAGTTTGAATATTCATGACTGTGCATGTGCTGCTGAATGCAGAACGCCCTCTGTGCCGCTGCTGTATGAAGTGCTGAGCTGCTGCAGTGCAGATCTCGAGTCTGAGGCGCTGTAAAAAGCCTGTTTACGATGAGAGCTGCAGGACATAAATGGAAATGCAAAACAGAGCTCACAGGGAGGAAGCTGGTTGTATTTTTGGTCCTTGCAATAAACCCTCCTTCCAGTCTGGTTTATCCTTGCTCCTCTCTCATAGCCAAATTGTGGTACGTTAGAACATGGTCACTGTATCATCATGCATAGGATTTGGTAGGGGTTTACTTTAGAAACTGCAGTTACAGGAGTCCAGCACCACACCAGTTTGCAAGGTGCATCTTGCTGAAAATGAATGTATTGCTTTAAGAGTTAGGAAGAAAAATGAGATAAGAGCAGGGATTTTTGCTTCTGACATAAAAGTGCTTTTATCCCCCATCATTCTTCAAACTTTAAAGAAAGTAATCTGAAAAGACAATGATGCAGGGGACTGTTTAACTCCTTCATGTCCACCCTCTGTTCCCTAGGCCCTGTGTGTGGTCCCTGCAGAGCGTTGCTCATGGCCCATCCATTTCCTGCTACTACCTCTGTGCCAGATCTCATCCTATATTCAGCCAAGAGCCTCTTGCTACAACCCCTGTCATAAAAACACCCACCATACAATTCAGGAGGTTATTTTCAGTCTGTGCAGAAAAACTCCATTTTAGGAACAGGACTTGCAGAACTTTTCTCAAAAAAGGAGAGCTTATGCATCTACAAAAAGAGGGAAACACATCACAGATTTGATGCGTCCCATATGGACGCTCGTTAGCCTTACCCTGATTTAAAAATTTATCATTTAATATCAGATACCATGGCTGATGCGGGGACTGCAGGAGAGGCTCAGGACAGTGTTACATCTGTTGGCTTTGGGCTGACTTGGCTTTTCATCCAAGCTACCTAGAGGAGAAGGACAAAACAAATTCATGTGCTGAACCTCCTGTGATTTCTCATTATCAGCAGCTGCATATAGCAAATGTTCTTTATGTCTGTACACTGGCTGGTGTTTATGTGGGTACCTCCTTGCCTTGTACAGCAAGGGTTTGCTCCAAAGCTCACTGATCACCTGGCTGCAGGGAGCTTTGCTGTGCTTCCTAAATGTGATGGTGATGGTCTTCTTGCTCCATCTCTTGGCAGGAAGGTTTCAGATAATGCAATGCTGCAGTGGAGACCGTTCCTGTACTGGACCTTTCTGGGCGCTTTTGAAGGACTCGTGTTTTTCTTTGGGGTTTATTTTCTGTTTCAGAATTCATCATTGGAAGATAATGGAAAGGTAATGCCACCAAAATAAGGAAGATGAGTGTTTCTTTTGTGCACTGCCTCTTTGATATGCCTGGCAGGGAATATCTATGTGCTTAATCTGTGCAGTGTGTCTCGAGTCTTGTCCAACAGTGTAGCCTTGCTTATGGTGTGATTCTGCAGCAAATGCTTGAAATAAAACGTTTTCCAAATCGCCATGGAAACAGGGCAGAGCTGGTTATACTCACTAGGTAAAATGACTAGTCTTACACACAGCTTTCTGCCTACCCAGCAAGCTTTACACAGTGCTCATCCCCTCTCCTGTCTGATCCCAGGAGCTGAGCCAGGGCAGGAGCAGTGTCTGTCCTTTCCACCAGTGACTGCCTGAAATTCAACACGTGCTTGGCTGGTTACAGGCAGCTGAATTAGCCCACCTTGATGAGATGCTGCTTGTTAGCACAGACGTGGTGTAGGGCTGCTTGTGCACTGTGCCTGCTCTGGGGCGTGATTTCAGCCTCCCATTTCTCTTTGCCTTGGGGGAAGGCTGGTGCTGGGCTATTGCTGCTGTTTTGGAGCCAGCAGAAGTCATCACTGCTGCAGAATGAGCAGACTGTTGTCCTGTTGTCTCTGGTGTCGGGACAAGCGTTTGCATTGCTGTGTGAATGAGGTGTGGGAACTGCTCTGGGTTAACTTGCACAGAAAGAGGAGGAAAAAAGATTGAGGGGTTTTTTTTATTTTTTTTTCTTATTTATTTTTGTTTTGCTGGTTGAGTACAGAGCAAAGCATTAGTGCAGGGATGCTCCCACTTGTGGTGACCTGAGCTGTCTCAGGACCTTTTCCCCAAGGGAGTATGCAGCATATTATCAGATCTCAATTGACAGAAAACTTCTTTACTCCAAGGGTATTTTACCCTTGAAAATACCTAACTTTTTTTAGCGGCTAACACTTGGAGAAAAGCTGATGAAATTTATGTATGTGTATTCATACATTGCATCAATGCCAACATTTATGGCCCCAGCTATATGTAGTCAAGCCCCTGTATTGTCAAATCAGTGCTTTTCTGTATTTATAGCCATTCTGGTTGTATTTGAATAAAACATGAAGCAGCGATATGTTCTGCAACTGCCTTCAGAGGTCAAGTCTATGTGGCACTAAAATAAGATCTGTGGCTATGTCCTGTTCTGTAAACACTTATGCCTGTAAGAACTGCTACCAGCAATTGTTCATAATATCCATGTATGTTTGATTCCTTTTTCGCTCCTATTGACTTTAGTTTTTTTGCGTTTTTTGAAAACTTTTACATTTCACTTTCTGTTTTAATGTATGCATTCAGATCTTGACAGCCTTTGGTAAGCATCCCTCCCATTCATTGCCATCATTTGGATTTCTATACAGTATCTGCTTTTCTTTGTGTGCATAGTCACTAGTATCTTCGAACCAAACCAGGTGGAAAACCACCCATTGGCACATTCTGCAAATGGGACTACAAAGAGATGATGGTTGTTGCGAGAAAGCAGAAACTGAGTAAATTGCCAAGAAATCATGAAAAGTAGGTGGTCCAATGACTTGTATCCTCGACCGACATTGCTGTTAGTAGGAGGTTGTTCCTGTCACTGTCCCAGCTCTGGGTCACCCATCTGTGTGGCACTGCATGGCACAGGGTACTGTAGTGGCCAGCGAGTCTTCCGAGCATCAGTCCCCCGTAGCAGTTGTTCCATCCCACCCTTCCCCTCCGGTCCCTGCTTGCACCCCTGTCCTCATCGTCGTCTCTGTGCCTCTCCAAGGAGATGGACCAAGACACCTGTGGCAATGTAACGTGTTTTTCAGATTTTTGGGAACTGGACCTTTGGGACGATTGTTTTCACCGTGCTGGTGTTCACAGTCACTCTGAAGGTGAGGATCTTCCTTCCTTTTCCAGTCACTCGTTGCAGACGTTTTCCAAGGCTTGTTTATGTGCCATAAAATCGTGAAGTGAATGTGTTGCAAATTAAGTTTCTTTGAATGTGTTTTCCCCCCACACTTAAATCTTCTCTTCTTCCATAGAGGCAGAACTTGCTTATTGTTCTCTGTGTAGTCTGTGGTCTTTAAGTGTTAATGTTTTGGTTAAATTATTTTTCTACTTTTTCCCTCTTTTGAGAACTCCAGTTGGTTATAGTTGACTTTTCCCCAGCAAGAGAAGAGGAGCAATAGAGAATTTGAGGTTGTCCACCTTGTTTCAGACGAGGCTGAGTGTTGCAGCAATCACAGAAGCCCGTGTTAAATAACAATAGCAAATCTGCTTTGTCTCATGGAGCTTTCCAGAACAAACTGTTTGCATAAGACCTTACAAAAGGTCTTTTATGTTTGATTCAGACAGCAGGTGGTGACAAGAGGCAATTACAATCCCTGTAACCTTTAGACATTTATTTCCTGTAGCATCAGAGGTTGCATCAAATTTATTCTATTAAAAAGTGTCAGTTACAATTAGAACCTCGCTGTTTCCCTGTTGTCTCTGTACCAGCCTGTGGATATTGAAAATGTTTTGCCTGGTGCCCATATGCACAGAGGTAGCTGTTTGGAGAACCTTCAGCCTTAATGTGAAACCAGTCTGAAATGTCATATAAATCCAATCAAGCACACTCTGCATCTAAAGCCTGTTCTGTCTGTCTTTTTATTCACACAGCTAGCGTTAGATACCCGATTCTGGACGTGGATGAACCACTTTGTGATTTGGGGATCCCTTGCCTTCTATGTGTTTTTCTCATTCTTTTGGGGAGGAGTCATTTGGCAAGTATATCTTCTTTCCATGGTGCTTTCCTAGGGAAATGCCCAGTGCTGGCTTTACAGGGGACGTGGCTGCAGCATCCCCTCCTTTGGGATGTCCAGAGGTTTACAGATGGCAAGGTGTGTGCAATCATGCTCCTTTCCCTCCTGAGGAAGGAAGGGTGGATACCTCCATCCAGCACTCTCTAAAAGCCAGTGCTGGAAGAGGGCTCTTGCATGATGAAATGTGTTTGAGGAGATATCTCAGCCCACCAAAGGGAATATGCTGAAAGAGAGAACACCCTGGTCGCCATCCAGGTGCTCAACTTTGGGAGGAGGTGATTTGCTTTTCTGCTCAGGGTCATTTCTGTTGCTAAGGCTCTTGTCTTCACTGGGAGGTTCTAGAGTAAATATTTGTATTTGTGCACATGGATGAGAAAGACAGGAAAAATTCATGGAGCAAAGAAATCTGGTGAAATGGAAGGAAGGAACAGATGAGGCAGATGTGGAGCAAGAGGACCTGGCCCTCTGGGACAGCTTAAGAAGGAAAAATAAACAGGAGAAATCACAGATCCTGCTGCTGAAATCCTGGATCTGAATAGGAGAAGAAATTCTCATTGATTTGAGTGCAGCCAGGATTTTAGGCTTAATATGTTGCAAAAGCAGACAAGCAAGAGTGCATTACAAACATTACTAGTTTTCTATTTCACGTGCTGGAGTAAATGTTCAGCTGGCATTCACAGTAGACAGTGTCCCCCATTTTATGCCTTTGCTTTCCTGTGGGCTTGTGCCATGGGCTATTGGCTAGATCCTTGATCCAGCAACCTGTTAATGAAGATGTGGAACTGATTATGTATTTTAATTGGGAATTACAAGCTTTGTTTAACTCTTCAGTGTTGCTAACCAACAGATCCAGATCTGCAATCTAGCCACATATCTGTAGTGAAATGTGAGTTTTCTACTAAAAGCTCTTTCTACTGTTTAACTTGCATAGCTCAATATTTTTGACTTAACAGTAAGCAACAACTTCTTTGGGATCCTTGTCATCGTTTATTTATGAGGTGTTTTTCACAAGCATCTGTCAGTTGCTCTCCCTCATCAAAGAAGGGAGAAAGGTGCAAATAACCTGCTGTGATTGAGAGACACTGGATTTCCACCATCAAAACCAAACCAGAAGCTATAGCAAAGCCTGAAACTGAAATAAAGTGATCTGGGTTTTGATAAGGTGAATAATTATCTTTCAGTGAGAGTGGCAAAATTCAAACCTCTCCCCACAGATGCAGAAGATGCAAAATGAATCATGACAATCCTCTAGAATTAGCGCAGTTGAAGGCAGGAGATAGAGTGGGACAAGGATGGACAGTGTGTTTTTGTGGGGGCTGTGTCCATATCCATCTGAAAGGGAGGTGTAACTGCTGATAGTTTGATCTGAAGTTTCCTTTGATTCTAACCTTCTTGGAAAATCTGTGTTAACCAGAATTTATTTGTGTCCTTTCTTTTTCAGGCCTTTCTTGAAGCAGCAAAGAATGTATTTTGTATTTGCTCATATGCTGACTTCTGTTTCCACATGGCTGGCAATAATTCTCCTGATCTTTATCAGCCTTTTCCCAGAAATTCTTCTAATAGTTTTAAAAAATATAAAAGAGAAAAATCATCAGGTAAGGAACAAGATGATGTATTCCACTGTATTTTTAGGAAGACCTTTTGTAAGCACCAGATCAACCTGTAGCAGTACCACATACCACTCACATCTCAAGGAAGGCTTTCTGGAGTCTTTTCTTGCTTTTTCACATGCCAAAAATGGCAAGAAGTTAATCTAAAAATACTGCCTAGATCTGTAGTGAAGAGAGACTCAACCTGTGCCTTTCCTTAGTTGCCTTCACTGGGTGGAATCGTGCTGTCTCTTATAGAAATACAGTAACCCTTGTCCAACCTGAACTGATCATCAAACCCACCTGAAAAAAACCCTACCTGTTTTTATATCTAAAAACACAGCCAGGATGTTCTCCTTGGGTATGTCCTCAGGTGCTGGTGCAGTGGGAGAAGGGTCAGGTCTTGTCACATTTGTCCACCCTCCATAAATAACTGAAGGCTTGTACCATGGTGTTTGCTCTCCTTGAAAACGATCTGGTTTCATAACAGCTTTCCTCCACTGCTGAGGAGGAGGGCTCCTTTTAGAAGTGGAAACCTTCTCCTAAAAGTTTTCTTCATTGCTCCTGCAAATGGTGAAGGCCAGCAATGCCAGGTTCACGACTCACTGTGCTGAGCTCCCCTGCCCCTTGCTCTCTGCTTGCCCAGAGGTGCTGAGTGTCCCTGCAGCACCATCTCCTGGGCAGCCCCTGCTCACCCTGGCCGTGCCTCCTCCCTCTCTGTGCCTCCCCCTCCTGCAGCCCCTCTCTTCCCCTTGCAGCATCAGCAAGTTCTGCCTTGGGTCAGCACATGGTGTGTTGCAGCCAGCCCAGGCCTCTTGCCATCGGGTTTGCACATCCCTAGGCAGCAGTAGGGCACAGCTGAAGGGACACAGTGTGGGGTCAGCCCCCACCAACACCCAGCAGGATAATCCCTCACCCCCAACTCATTAATAGCATTACAGAATGATTTGGGTTGGAAGGGACCTTAGAGATCACCTAATACCAACTCCTCTGCCGTGGCCAGGGATGCCATTCACTAGGTTAGGTTGCTCAGGGCCCCATCCAACCTGGCCTTGAACACTTCCAGGGTTGGAGCATTATTATAGTTGAAAACAATAGAGATGGTAAAAGAACTATGGTTGTATTTTGTAAGGGTCTATGTAACTTCCTCCACTTAAACATGATTTAATAGTTTCTAGCTTGACACCCCTATTGAACCAGCTGGGAGCAAGTTGCTCTCAGCTGTGGACATAGGACAGTTTGAGGACAGTGCCCTGGAAGGGTGACTTGGGGGTTTCTAAGCCCCAGCTCAAGTCACCTGAGAAGTGACCCATTTTTACTTTCAGCTGTTGACCGAAGATCCATCTCCTCTTGCAATACTTTCTTTCAAGAGTGCTTTATATGCATTTAACAAAGGCTCTTGTGAAATCATTTAGCAAAGCAAAGTAAGTGTCAACTAGAAAAGTCTCTTCAGATGTGCATCCCAAACTAAACACAGGCTGAACCATATTTAAATGTACATTTTGAGTAAGAGTGTTATTATAAGTCCCTGAAGCAGATACCAGCTCTGGATATCTGTGTCATCAATCAGACATCAAAGTCAGTTGTCTGATTAGTAAAGGCATCTAAGATCAGGTAGATGATTTCAAATTAAGGCCTTATTGAGAATCCTGACCTTAATATTGAAATAAAATAAACATCAGTGTCCCCAGGGGAGCATTAAATGAAAAACAAGACCGGGGATGTTGTTTAGGTACCTGAACCCAACCTTGGCAGCCAAGGCCAAGTCCAGGTCCATGGACACTTGCTGTTGACCTCAGTGGGACAGGATTTCACCCCGAGTTTCCTGTAACACTGTGCATCAGCTCTGCTCAGCCTCTATTAAATTTTCTGTGTGGAAATGCGGTGGTTGTTTTTATTTTGTTTTGGTTTTGTTTGGTTTTTTTAACTGCAAGGCGCATTTGTGTTTTCCTTGGTTTCTGCCTTTCTCTTTCTTGTACTGCAATTTTCTGTCTTTTGTGCTGTTGTGAACTAGGTAACGAAGCGCCTTCCTTCCTCAGGAACATCCACTATCTTCATGCTTTCTCAAACTTCCAGCAATCACAGCTTTTCTTGGAGTGAATAAGGTGATTTCCTTTCTGAGTCGCTATGTGTTGCTTGCTCAACTGCCTTTCTCCTCCCTCTAATGCCTAACTCCTGAAAACACACATTTAGATTTGCTCACACAGCAAAACCTTGCTTTTCCCTAGATGTTGCCTTAATTTAAATCTTTTGCTTAAATATTTTGTCTGTCTCTTCCCCTTCAGTTTCTTGCTGCACATCAGGTGGGTGAGCTGGTCATGCTCAGGATGTCCAAGTGAGGTGAACACAGGCAAAGCTGGTTTACACTGTTTCCTCACTGCAGTTTTGTGTGTTAGTGGACTAAATACGAGTGGGACAAGGTGGAATTCATGTTGTTTGTCCTCTGGATGACTTGACAAATGGCTCAGACTTGTCTGACTGAGGGGGGAGCTTCCCTAGTGCCCACCTTGCCCAGTCCATCCCACTTGCTAGTGTTACCCTCACAATGAAGGACAGTCTTGGATTTGCTGATGAAGGGGGTGGTGGGACCACCCACAGCAAAGTGCCTTGATTAGATGTCCCTAGCATTTAGTTTCACTGCAGATCTCCTTTATTACTGCCTATTTTAAAAATACTAATTGTGTGGAGATCAGAGATGTTTTCCTCCTCCCTCAAAAGCATAAACCTCCAAACCTGAAGTTAAACATTTTGGGAAGCAGGGCCGGTTTCTGAATATTCTCTGTGCCTCTTGCACTGCAAAACCCAGCCACTGTTAATCATTTTTTGTGATATGACTTAGCTGTAAAAAGGGTTGTGTGTGTCTTGCATTGTTTGACAATAGGCAGGGGCAAGAGTTGCATGTGCTATAAGTCTCCTTGCCTCGCTGTTGCAGAGCAGCAGGAAGGCACCTGATTCACTGTCGGCCAGACCTTCTGTCAGACCACTTCTTTTAAGAACGTTCTCAGATGAGTCTAATGTGTTGTAAAGGTACCCTGTCTGAAGGAGTTGGGATGGTTTTAAAAGACATCAATTAACCAAATGTAACCTCCTCCAAATCAATTAAACCATGGTTCTTGTAATCCTCTTGACTATTGGTGTGGGGCACTTGTCCTTGTGGAATGGAGATGCAATGCTTGGGATGCATTTTAATTTGGGGATGTTGTACTATCCAACCTCTCAGAATACTGTATCTGTACAGATACTCTCAAACTGAAATATTTGCAGTATGCAAACAAATCTTTCAATCTGATATTTTTGTCTAATGTTAAAAGAAAATTTAATCTGAGAGTGCGGTCTGGATTGTGCTAACAGTGGTTATAAAAGCTAACACTGATAAATTTACACTGAAAGATTCAAATCTCAGTTGTTAAACTGATTCCAGTATTGCATCTGAATCGTACCAAAATCCCTTTCTCTAGGGTGCATGCTGTTCTGTCAGATAGAAATAAGTACATTTTAATTCATCTTCATAGACTGACACTAAATACGTGTACTTGTTTATGTGTGTCAACACGCAGACGGAGGCATGTCTCGGTGTCTGTATGTACATATGCACACCAAGAACATCCTACTACAAGTTGACTTGATTTTAAACTTTGTAGCAAGCCAATAGCAGAATAAAAAAGTGTCCAATTGAATTCACAGCTCCCCTTTTAGGGGGGATGTAAGGTGTGGTGTTGCCTGCAAACAGAAGGCTGCAGATGTTCTGCAAGCCTCTCCTACCTTTGTACCCGCAGCTGCTGCTAAAGAAATGAGTTTGATTGGCATGGCAGCTCTAGCAGCCAGGCTTGCAAGGCCTCCAGTGCATGTGGTATTTGTCCTGCACAGCTGATCCTTCTCCACTGACGTTAGGTGGTGCTCTCCACCACCATACACTGGTGCAGACTGGTGCGGGAGGCAGCTGCACAGGGACAGAATGGGAGGCACAGGGGGCAGGGAGGCAGATGCCACTTTTAGACTTCACACAGCATTTTGCAGGTTGTGCAAATCTATTTATCATCTGATTACTTGGTTGTGAATTGCATTGGGCACTTTTATCATGGCCTAATCATTCTTCTTCTCCTATAAAATTTTAAGTATTTTCTTCTGAAAATAACCCAGGAAAAGGTTTATGAGTTTGGAAATGTAACAGTTGTAATATATATATGTTTTCCTTCTGATTTTTGCAGGCTGGCCCCTTTGATCTGCCTGTGTTAGTCTCGTACAAACGTATAGAGAATGGTTATGTGAAGACTGAAGATGCTGTTACTAATTTGGCAGAAAGATATCCTCTCAGGATACTTTAAAGTGCTCCATACAAACCCTGCGTATTGTCATGCTGTAGGACAAAACCCATGGTTTTAACCTAACAGTTCTCTTTGATATTACCAAGGACTGTAAGCAGCCATGCTGAAAGAGCAGCAGCCAGGGCACTGGCCCCACGGTACCTGTTTGTCTTTGGTCTTGTGGTTTCCCCACCCCCCAGAACAACAATTCTGCCAAATTCTACGTCATTGGAGGCTGAGAAAGCATCTTTACAAATTCATCCAAAATGGCATGAATCAAAGTGCAAGAGTGCAGTGCCAGCCCCATTTCACACGGGGGCTTCCTCTGCCCACTGCAGATTTGAGAGCAGCAGAGAGCTGCTCAAGTCTCTTGCTCTCCTGACCAAAGAAGTAGCACAGACTTAAACCCAGTAACAGCCCCATCCAGCTCCCTGAAGGCACTGGGAAAAGCCTGCTCCTCTCACATGGAATCTGGATGCAGCCCTGAGAGCATCTCTCCTGGTGCTGGGGCTGTGATCCCTTGGCAGGAGGCAGAATTACTTGAAAATTCGGGAGAAATCTTTGCTGATCCCTCCTCCAGGTTTGGCTGGAAGCAGTCTGTGGGCTGCCCACAGTGATGGTGTCCGTGTGGAGACCTGCAGTGCTGGGAAGCACCTGAGCATCCTCCCGCGGCCGGTTTGCTGATGGGTTTATTCCTGCTGGAGGGTGAAGAAAAGGTTGTTCTGTGGCTGTTCATGATGGAAGGAAGCTTTTGTGGGGGAGGAAGGAATCCCAAAAGTTGGACTGTGGCAGACTCTGAGCCTCTCTGCCCAGGCTCCTGTGGCTGTGCTTACATTACTGCACTGTGCAGTTGCTCCAACACTTTAAAGGCCTGAGTGACAGTGCAGTCCTTGGCTGATCCCAGGGACATGGGATGTGCCTGTGAACCTGCAGGCATATAAAACTGCATCTTGAGTTATTTGCACTAAGAAAAAAGAAGCCAGTTTAAAAATAAAAGGAATACATGAACCCGATTTCATTTTACATTTTATTTGGTTTTTAAATTGGCATGTTCTTTTGAAATCTACCTGTACCATGGTCGTAGGAATTTTTCTCTTTAGGTCGTGCACAGCAGAGGTGAGATGCCTGACTCTCAATATTTTTAATTTTTTTTTTTTCTCTGATACTTCCTATGTGGAAAGAGCAGCTTTTTTTGTTGTGTTAAGTCATAAGCAGTGACAGAGCACCCTGTGTGCCACCATGGGTTGGTGTGACGGTCCCTCCTCCCTCGTGCCGATTTCCCCCGGCCCCGGCGCTCTTCGGAGTGGGGCAGAGGAACTACTGTGAGAAGCTTCAAGTCTCATTTCAGAAGCAACAAGCTCTACGCTGCTGCTGGGTTTGGCTCCCGCTCGCTCAGGCTTCGTGTCATTTACATGCAATGAAACAATTTGGGACTAGATGGAACGTTCCCCTCACCAGATTTTGTTAAACTGCAACCTACTGATTTTTTTGGAAGAATCGAGTCTCGCTCTCTGGCTGCCACCCCTGCGCTCCGTCTTCAACTGGTGCAGATCAGCTGCTGGCAAATTCTCCTGCGCGTCGCAAGGACTTTGGATGGGCCTTACCTGAGTGGGAGAGGGGTGTGCACAGTCCCTGTGGCCGGTGGCTGCTTTGACATCACCCAGCATGGGAGGGGAAGGATGGACAGGACCACTGTATTATACACGCTGCACTGGCCTCAACGCAAGTGGTGTCTGCACCGTGTCAGCGACTGCGGCTCAACTCCTTGCTGCATGCAAGTAAGGAGCTGCACTGCCAGCATGTGTCCCATGGGCAAAGCTTTTTTCTTCTTCTTTTTTTTCCCTTTTCCTAGCTCATTTCACGGACTTAGAATTCAACTTGCAGACCTTGTCCCGTTCTCAACTTTTCTTGCTAAAATGTGGTGCCTACAGATCAAGTATACGATGAATACAATGAAGATACGCTCTATATGCCAAATCTAACCTTTCTCCTTAAATATACAGTTGCTGACTTGTGTTTACATAACCTTTAAAATGTGGGCACTAAAATGCCTAATTCCTGTGATTCAAAACCATTCCAAGCCCGAATGGTCCCAAGCCTCACACCTTGCTTCTCTGTTTTGTGTCACGCTCTAATCTGAGGTTAAAAGTCTGTTTCCCTGGAATTCTGCTGGAGGTTCTGCTGGTGATGTTAATGGGAAGAGTGAAACTTGCCATGTGTGTGTGAACTGTCCAAATAGTCACTTAAACAGGCTAATTTCTGCAGCCTGTTTAAAGACAGAGTCTTCTTAGAACCAAATCTCTTCCTGTTTCCAAGTGTCTGGTCCCCACTGGATTGCAGTAGCTGTATGTTCAAACCCAAGGTGTGTGTGCTGACTAGTGGGGTGGATTTAATGTGAAATGTCTTGAACAGCAGCTCTTTTAGGAAAATGCAGGTTTTCTTGGGCTTGGATCTTCAGCTAGTGCACTGTGATGTAGTGCTGGGTGCCAGGACCACCAGGTTGCCCTGCACCTGTGGAAGAGCTGATCCTCATCATTCAGTAATGGCAAAAATGGAATTCCTGCTGCTGTGAGTGGCTTGTGAAATCAGGGGAAACAGGAGACTCCTTTTGAGGTTGGAGAGGGGAAGAAAAAGCAGTGATAGTGACTAAGGTGTAAGGCAGCAGGATGCTGAAGTGGCGATAATCCGAGAACGGTGCTGTGGTGGTTGTTCGTGTTTCACGATACCCACTGCACCGTTACGGTGCTCCTCAGTGAGCTAAAAGGTCAGTACAGGCTTATCAGTGGAAAATCTTGAAGGAAAAAAGGCTGGGTTTTTCTCATAATAATTTGTTGAAGTTTAATCACTGACTAGTGACAGTGAAAGATAAGGAAAGTAATTAAGATTCCCTCTAAAACTGTTACATGATAACAGTGGAGCTTGGTGTAGTCATAGCGACTTTTCAAACACTAATCCTAATCATTATGAGAATATTATAAATTACTTGGAATTGCATAAAAGCTTCAAATTGAATTTGTATACACACAGTTGAAAAAACTTACCTAATACTGCAGCATTTATCCAATTTCCCAGCTACAAATTTTTTTAAAAAACATGTAGTATATAGAAAATGTAAATTATATACAGGCAATGAGCAGATACATTTTCAGCTTCTTGCAAAAAAAAGGACTGCAACCTTACATTTTTTTCACTTAAATGCAATTTTATACATTTATGTTGCTTTATATAAAGGAAATTGAATGTGAATGTTACCTTTTATGAATGCAACTTGCTCTTTTTTCATTACAGAAACTTTTGTTTGAAGTAATCAATAAACTTTGGTATGTTGTTCTGATTAATATATATTTGTTGTCTGTCTTGTCTCCTTGGATACTCCTGGGTGATTGTTTGTTACATGGGCCTTTCCAGGGTAGTACTAGGGAGATCACTGGCATTTTCCTTGAGGGGTAGATGATGGCCATTCTTGGTTGTTTGATGTGGAGCAGCATTTGCCTAAGGAAATACAAGTTACTTCTCGTGTATTTTTATTTTCCCACCGATGTGGGAATTAGCAATTCTGCTGTAACAGCTGCTGCACAGAGCTGGCTTGTGCACTCTAAACCCATTTCCCTCAAAAATAATGTCAAATTAAGAAAGTGAGCCCTGTGAATTAGGTGAATAAATTGATTTAACTTTGCAAAATAGGTGAACTCAGAGCTTTGACATTTAGGAACTGGCTGAGAAAAATGCAGGTCCATGTGCCTGATTTCCATACATGAAGTGTTTTCCTTACTGCTGTGTGTTGGTTCTGTGTGTCATGGCTACCTGTAATAAATGAGCATTTCTTAGTTCAAAGCCGAGAAACGCACAAATGTGGCTGATTCTGTGCTTTGCAAAGTGCCTGGCGCTGGTGAAGTTCAGGCCAGATATTTGCATTGATGAAATTCCAGCAACGCCAGGAAGCTGTTAAAGCATGACTCGCAGTGTTCGTATAATACTCAAGGAAAAAATATAGACCTAACTTTTTTTTTTTTTTTTTTTTTTTTTAAAGGACACAGGTCTGATTCAAGCTGAAATGTTTGTAATGAAAAACTGACAGTTTGAAAAATTCTGTTTTGGCTGCTTTGGTCCCTGCAGCTCCCATCAGCCACCGCAGGACAGATGGCTGAGCTATTTAAAACAAACTCTAACCTTTCTGAAGCAGCTTGTACTATTGGAAACCAGATACACGCATTGAGAATCTTAATAGCCTGAGTGAGCAGTAGTGAAAATCATCTGAAGAGCTGGAAAGGGTTTTACTCTGAGCTGCCTACCCAAGCTGTCAGGACAAAAACTGTAAATGTAAGCGATGGGAGACGACCGCAGGTCACCGGGTATTTCAGAGAGCACCAAAATTAGCATTTAAAACACCCATGTAGACCTTCTTGTTAGAAAGGAGAAGCAATGTCATGTTGTAAGGTGATTTTTAACAAGGACAGCAATTTTTTTAAGGTCAGGCTCTTGGCGTGTGAGGGCTCTTGGCACGTGGAGGGGTCGTGGTGTCCCTGTCCCTCCCTGTCCCCCAGCAGCTGTTGCAGGAGATGCATCCACAGCATTCCCACTGCTGGGATTGGGCTTTGCTTCTTAAATCTTCACACGTCTGGGGATAACCTGCTAAGCTGGAAAATACACTGTGGCCTGGAGAAAGGGTGTGTGTGCACTTGTGTGACTGTTCCTTCCAAAACTAGGGGTTGCAACAACAAATAAGGCAGATCTGCCTGACCTAAGAAGAGAGTGGGAGAGCAGAGTGGAGTCCTTTCTCTTTTTTTCACATTCAAGTAGGTGACATAAAATCCTCATCCTGATTAAATCCAGGTGTGTTCAGCTGGCTTCAGTGGGGCCAGGATTTCTGCCAGGTTATGAAGGATCTGCTTCTCCTGGACCTGCTTGGAAGAGCCCACACCAGACAGTACCCCGGACTGAGGGTGATGCTGCTGTCTGCAGAAGAAATCCTCCTAAAATTCCCATTTATGAAAATCAACCCAGACTTAATTAGTCTTATGCACAAGTACTTTGCTGTCACTATGCTTATTCCACAGGTGAGCAATTCCCTTGGACATCAGTTTGACTCCAAATTGCATTTAACCAGCTCTGTTTTTCCAGTTCTCAGCACTTGACCAAACAGGTATTTTTGAAGGGTGATTTCTCAAATTCAGATAATGGCCCCAGTCACAACCTAACATTCTAGCCTTAACCTAGAAAAAGAAAAAAAAAATATTTTTTTTTTCAAATTCAAGAGGGTTTGAATTTTGTTTGAGGGTTTTTTTCCCAGCCTCCAATCTGGAATTAATGAAATTAGTTGGAATTCTTCCTACACCTTCTCCATAAGATGAGACTTAAGGATAAGGAATTGAACCCACATGAAATAAATCTCTGCGAAGAGAGGTGCTGCAGGTGCTGGCAAGATTTTCCCCAGCTGTGTGAAACAGCTCTTTCCCCTTGCACACAGGTGTATATGTGCCACTCAGAATGCTGAACCTCGTTAGAGGCCTTGTTAGGATGGAAAATCCCTGGAAAAACACCTCTATTTCTGGCAGTCATTGTTTCCTTTTTATCCATCTCGTTGTTCCTTCTGTCTCAGCTTTATCATTTCCTGGGCAGGCAGAGAGCAATGCTTGGCTCTCTGAAGGAGACAGACATGCTGAGTATCTTCTGCCAGTGTAAAACCCGAGAAGCTGGATGATGGTTCCATGGAATGCTGTGCTGGGATAGCTGGGCACTTATTGTGAGGGACTGTAGCAGCCAGGTTTCCAAACCAAGAATCTTTGTGGCCATAAGAAAAAACCATGAGCAATTGCCCTCCAGCCTGTGCAAGCACAGCTTTTCCATGCTGAGAGCTGGCTCAGGTTTTCTTGCACCACCTGAAGTGTCTGGAGGAGGTGCAGCTTTGGGATGTGTAGGATTCCTGCAAGTAGGTATCTGGTGCTGTGGCCCAGCCCAGCCCATCTGGGGCTGTAGTAGGGTGTGTTGGCTGCAGAGACCTGATCCAGATCCTGTCTTAATGATTTTGTCTTCTGTTCAAAGAGCGAGAAATGGATTGATTGCTGAACCTTAGGGGTAACAGCTGCATCTTCTACTGTGTAGCTTTTTTTTCCCCAAAGCCAATGCCAGACATGGATGTGCGATACTCTGTGGGGGTGAGTCCTCCTCACCATCTCCTGCACAGTGGTAGAGCAAAAAAGAGACAGTCAGCACTTGGATGGGCCTTGTTTCTCCATAAGCTGTGGCAGTTTAGGACAAATAGCATCCCTGCAATAAGAATACAGCAGGAATGTGGTGTGGCTGTCTTTCCTTACTTGTAGCTTTGCATATGGCTATTTTAAAACCACATTTTATTGCTGTGCACCTCAGCCAGGTTTTTTGATGAGTAACTGCACATGAACTCTCCCTGTCACACAAGATGTGTTTTATGACCAGACAGAAAATTGTCTATTCAATCTGTTCTGTTGGTGAGGATCTGCTGTGTCACAAACAAGGAGTCCTGCCTGAATGGGCAGTGTCAGGGGCCATCTGCATTAGTGTAAGAAGGGCTGTGGTCTACCAAAAGACACTGCTTTTTATTGTTAGACCCTGGGTTCTAAATTAATAGCTCTCACTGCTAAAGTGTTGGAAAAAGGCTGTTATTATAGGAAGGAGCATAATTAAGAGGTTGTTTTGGAAAAACAGGAACATCCACTTCTCTGTGCTGCCTTCCTGGGCAGCTCAGGCTCCTGTTGAGAATGAGCTGGCATCGTTTGAACCTCAGCATCGGGGAAACTGAGAATGATGCCTAGAGCTCTGGCCAGCATTGGCTGTAGTATGGCTTAATGTAGTTTTCATAAATTGTTCAAGGAATTTGCTAGAATGCTGCTTGCAGAGGATGGAAACGCTTTTTTTTTCCTTAGAGAAACATTATAGGCACTAAGGTGGAGAGAAAATCCAGCTGCAGGGTGGTGTGCTAGGGGGCACTGGGAGTTGTGGTAAGTTAAAAAAAGGGAAAAAGAAGAAGGATTAAAAGCAGGGGGAGGAAGAAAAGAAAGGAAAATAGGGGGAAAAAGGGAAATGAAAAACAAGAAAAAGAAAAATGAAATGAAGAGATAAAGGGGAAAAGATAAAAAAGGGAGATAAAAGAAAAAAGGAAAAAAGGGGGGGAAGGAAAAACAGGGAAAAAAGGGGGAAAGGGGAAAAGGAAAAATGGAGAATAAAGAGGGGAAAAGGGGGTAGAAGGGGAAAATACTGAAAAAAAATAAAAAAGGAAAAAAGGAAAAGAAAGAAAAAGGAAAAGAAGAGCGGGAAATGGGGAAAAGGAAAAAGGGAATAAAAAGGAAAAAAGGGAGGGGAAAGAGAGGGAAAAGGAAAAAGGGGGGGGAAAGACAGAAAGGGGGGGAAGGAAAAAAGGTGGAAAAAAAAAAGGAGGGAGGAGAGGAAAAAGGTTGGGGGGAGAAGGGAAGAAAAGTGGGAAAAAATGCCGAATCGGTCCGAAGGCGGCGGTTGCTGGGCGGTCGCTGGGCCGGCCGGGGCGGTGCGGGGGGCGGTCGGAGGGGCGGCCCCGCCTGGGCGGCCGCGCGGGCCCGGGGCGGCGGCGGCGGAGCGGCGGCGCTGCCGGCGGGGAGCGCTGCCCGGGGCATGGCCCTGGCCCCGGCCCCGGCCCCGGCCGGGCCCCCGCCGGGGGGCACCTCGGCGGGGGACATGGAGCGCTACTACCGCCTGCTGCGCTCCGCCGCGCTGCTGGAGGCCGCCGCCGGTGAGTGCCGGGGCCGGCGCGGGGCTCGCCGGTGTCGGAGGCGGCGGGCGGGGGGCGAAGGGCTTTCCCCGGACACCCCCTCCGTGGGAGCAGCGGCTCCCGGCTGTCGCTCCCGGTCCCGGCGGGGAGCCCGCAGATGCCCCATCCCTCCCCGACCGGTCCTCGGCTCTGTGCCGGTGCCGGGGGCAGGCGGGCGCGTTGTAGGCACGGGGATACGTCGGACGGGTTCGTCGCACGCGGGTTCCCGAGCACTCGAGGTGTTATTTTGTTGTGTATTCAATGGACGGCACGGTCGGTGCGGAACGGCCCCGGTTTTTAATGAGAAGCTGTGTCCCACTGCGCTGCTGACATTCCCTTCGTGTCACTGGAATGCGTAGCGCAAAGTGCGGTTTGGAGATGGGAGATGCGGCCGGTGACAGGAGAGTGTTCACCAGTGCGAGTCCCCTGCTCAGGTTCCCGTGGCCAGAACTAAAGAACTCTTCCCTGGGAAGTTACATCTCAACCTGATGGCAATGACTGCTCTTTCACAGGGTCTGAACTAGAGAAGCAGTAAATGTGCATAAGGTGTGTGTTGCTCTGTTAGACATCCCCTCTTCCCTTCCTCATTTCTTGGTCCTCAAACACCTCTGAATTCCAGATTATGCTGGGAATGCAGCACTGTACTGATGTGGCTCTGGTTCTATGGCTGCACACCCTGAACGTGAGAAGCAAATGCAATCTGATCTCTTTCCTCAAGCTGTAGCTGCCTCAGCGGTGTTTCCTTTGATGGACAGTGATCTGCTTAGAAACTGTGTGGAACCTTCGTTTTTCATTACGTTTTTCCCTGTGGGGAGTACAGGTATTTTTACAATGAGGTCTTTCCTAATCCAGGAAGGGTGGTGGCACTCCAGCCTTCCTAGTGGATGCAGGAGTCCAAGGCATGAAAAGGTATCATTCCTTTTCTGTTTGCAGCTGGCAGAGCACTTGGAGCCATGCCAGGCACAAAAAAGACACACTGACCCAAAAAAAAGCTTCCAGGCTAATTCCAGGTTCCTTGACCTCTTTGAAAAGCACAGTTTGGGGTTCAGGAAGAATTTATCGGAGGGTAAGTCGCAGGTGAGGACTTAACCAATGTGCCACCTGCTTCTCAGGAGCTGCTTGTGCACGTGCCCTTCTGGGATGATACCAGTAGCACCTTCTATTCCGGCTGTCCTGCCCGCTGGACCCTGTTCAATTCCCTGCACCCAGCAAACAGAGTAGGAAAACGTAGGCAGGGATGGTTGTGGTCAATTAGCGGAGGATGCTGCTTGAATGGATGTGATTAAATCCTCCTTATGCTGGTGTCAGCATGGAACACCCACGCTGCTGGAGAGGAGCTGGGTGACACGGGGATGGGGCCGCAGACGGTGAACGTTTGTCATGTGCGATGTAATGGGAGCTGGGTGAAAGCAGGTAGCAGGTTTTCTGTGAGCATGAGTGCTGTCTCGACCAGCTCTTAGGAGATGACATTTGTGTAATGCTCATACAAAAAAGAAATGTCCCCACAAAGGCACACTTGTGTGGTTATAGCTGCAGGATCTGGACGCGTGATTTGGCATCTGTATAGGTTCTTAAAATGAGATATTGAAAAAGAGACAAAGTTGAGTAAGGTTCCCCAGATCATGAGATTAAAAATAAATCAGATGGGTTTTTTTTCCTCATCACTGAGTTCTGAGCAGCTAGTCTAATCTGGGACCATGTTTTAACCATTTCTCTTCATGCAGAAGTACTGGAAATTTGTTGGTCATTTCTAGTAGCAGGTGAGATTTCCTCCATATCTCCCTTACAGTGAGATAGAAGCCTACATAAAACCCAAGCCTTTTATGGCCATTCTCATCTCTAAAAAGGCTTGGGCTCCCTTGCAGAGCTGCAGGGCTACAGCAGGCTCCAAAAGCTCTGTGCTGCCGTCAGTCCAGACCCCTTTGGGTGGGCCACGGAGGAGTAGTAGTCTGGGAGCAGTCAGTAGTATGTGGGATGCACTTCCTCTCCCTGCATCACATTTGCTACAACCACAGTTTAGTGGTTTATCATTCATGTACCAGGACAAAAGTGGAGTGACAGCAGGGCTGTGTGGGAGGGAGCAACCGAATTGTAGAACATGGTGGAGGAAAGAAAGAGTTTTCCAAAGTGCTCTTTTTGCCGCTGAACTGGAGGATACTTGGAGACATGGAGCTTCTCCTGTGTGCCTGGAGATGGGGAGTTCAGAACTCAGACATTACCCCTGGTCGTGCTGTGGTAGGAGCCTTTTGTTAAAGTTGGTTTTGGCAGGTAGGATTTCCAAGGAAATCCTGGAGCCACAGACCAGGAAAGTGCCCTCAGCCTCATCCTGAAAATAGGCAACCTCGTGCTGTTGGATACGTGTCCCTGTGACGGTGGTTGTTTGGCACATGGGCTGAGCACAGCTCAGGTCCCACACTCCTCAGTTTGCTCTACTGCTTCAGCCTCAGTCATCTCATCTGCCAGCTTCCCTAACGTAGGGAAATTTAAGGTAAGTGGAAAATTGGTGGGCAGAGGAACTGGAGTGTGAGGAGTGCTGGTGGAAGTGACTGGGTGGGGCTGCCTTGTTTTCTGAATCCCTTTTCCTCTCAGGCAATGCTGGACTTGGTTATACATCAGGGATGATGAATCAGGGTCTCCTGGGGCAGAGTTGTTCCCTGGGACCCAGTGCAGGCACAGTTATCCTGCTGCTCCAGGGATGTCTGTTCAAAGGTTGGGTGGTGTGAGACACCCAGCAAGCACCAGTGATATCCTTCCCCCCTCACTTTCTATTCCACTGGCCTTCTCCTGCTGCAGGAATGCCATTAGCTGTATTTGGAGATGTGCTTTTGCTTAATGGGGGAATGCCAGAATTGGGCATTTCCATTTTTGTTTCAGGAAAAATTGTGTTTATTTTCCCTCGCTTTGCAGCTGAGTTTCCAGGTGATGCCACTGGGGGAACCTGGCTGTATGGTTTAGTTTCCTGGCTATATGGTCTGTGAAAGAAATTGTTCCAGTGACCTTAGTGAACTTAATCCCAGGTTCCTTAGGTAGGTAGGGGGGCCCTAGGGCTTACTGCTGATACATCTCCCAAGAGTTACTTTGTGCCCAAAGCTGGAATTCATCTTGGAAAGAAATAGCACTTGCATGGTATTGAATGATGATGGGAGTTACTGATGTCTGTATGTTGTTATTGGGCCTTTTTTTTTTTTTTTTGTGCTGAATGGGCTCTGGTTTGAGGGCTGATAGTGGTGGCTGGGGAGGTGTGTGCTGGTGGCAGAGGCTAAATGTGCATTTTCCTGCACAGCTGGCAAACACACTCTGGTGCTGATATGAAAACACCTGTATATGCTCCCTTGGTAAGGGAAGAGAGACTGAAATTGGAAATAGGAGAAAATTAAAAGTACACTGAAGCTCCTAAGTAGTAGAAATGCAAGAAACTAGATTTTCTCAACTCCCACACTGCGGTTGAATCCACAGGAGTGGGTGTTGAGAACCTTTTATTACATTTCTTGCAATAGACACGAATTCATGTATGGTGGAGCTGGCTTTTATGTTTCCCATTTTTTGCTAAGTTTGGTGTGATACCAGAATACAGTTTTTCTGATTGGACATGAAAACATCAGAGCATAACAGGAGGTAACACGTAAACCTTGTTGCCATATAGTTTGCTTTTGCTTCATCTTTTCTTAGAAAAGCTGCCACCATTTGTCAGCTGCTGAATCTAAATTGGAAGAGATCTCCCCTCATGAAACTCCACTGTCCTCACCACACTGGGACACCATGGACCTTTTAACCTCCCCTGAGCATCCTCCCCCTCACTGGCAGCATGGCACAGTCCTGGCTCCTGTGAACCCTCCTGCTCACTCCAGTTCCCAAAACCGTATTGGAAGGTGACATTCCCATGAATGTGGGATCCTTAGCTGGCTGCACCTTGTTTGGGATCCTGGGCTGTCTGCACCTTGTTCTGCTGGCAGTGATGGCCCATGGTCAGCAGGAATGAGGTTTGGCTGGTTTTGTGTCAGTGAGTGGCTGCAGCTGTGCCATGCCAGTGCCCCGGGTGTTCCTGCTCATTCACAGCTGGTGTTTCCCCACTGGAGGGATGCCCAGGAGTGGGAGCCTCCAGCTGTGGGACTTGCAAGCTTGGCCGTGGAGCCAGATCCTGGGTCACTCTGTACATGCCTGGATGTGATGGTGTCTGATCCCTCTTTGACCACAGGGATCAGCTCCTATTGTGATTCAGCTGATCCTGTGAGGACATTCCTCTGTGGGATGGGCATGCTGCCTGGATGATGATCCACAAACCTGGACTGCACTGAGTTAACAATTTCTCCCTGTTTCTTTTTTCCCTTCGCAGCATTTTCTTTTCCGTTTTTCCTCTTATCCTCAGCGTATATAAATCTAAGCCTTTTGAAAAGGTCATTCTAGTTTTTCAGAAGCTTCGTGCTTTTTTGCTGTATAGTTTCTTAGCTGAGCACACCCCCAGGTTTGGGTGATGGGGATGTGTGTCTGTGCTGAAGCATCGACTGCACATAAGCCCCGGAAGGCCTTGGTAGAGAAGCACA
This sequence comes from Chiroxiphia lanceolata, assembly GCF_009829145.1. NCBI lineage: Eukaryota > Metazoa > Chordata > Aves > Passeriformes > Pipridae > Chiroxiphia > Chiroxiphia lanceolata. The sequence goes on from NC_045650.1 coordinate 8,185,435, forward strand.
GCCCTGGGTCAGAAGAGAGGACCATCTGGTGCTGTATCCTGCCTCCTACACTGTGTTGGAGCAGGTGCTTGGGGAGAAGTAGAAGAAGGAGCTTGCAAACAGAGTGAGCCTTTCCTTAAAAATCCTTCCCAGTCTGACAAAGGATAATTGAAGGAGCCCTTGAACCTGGTGTGGTGACCAACCCATCGTGCCTAGTGATGGACTAACTCCCCTGGGGCTTTTTGCAGGACATGGCTTTGCAGGGGCTGGGTCCCTTTGAAATGTTGGCGTGGTGGCTGCTGCTGTGTGTCTGTCCTGTCTGGCTCCAAAGAAGTTGTTTGATGCTGACCTGCCTCTGTAGTGAACTCTCTGAGGGCCACCCAGGCCTGGCTGCCAGCATCACTGGGCTCCTGGCAGCTCCTGGATTGGACCTGCTGCCACCTGTAGCCTGGGGACCAGGGTGTGCTGCCAGCACCTGCACCACACTGTCATCCACAAATCCCATCATGTTCCAAGGGTGCAGCTCTTCCCACAGCTCTGCCTTCCCCTGTCCTCTGTATTGTGCTGGAACTCTTCCTAGGAAACATCAGAGGTGGAAACTCAGCCACCCTGTAGCAGTGGCTTTTGCAATGCTTCTGCCAGGCTGAGGGTTTATGGAGAGATTTGCGTGGCAGGTGGAAGTTTGCCATCAGGCTATTGACAGAACTGACCCTGGAGCCCCATCTTCCTCAGGATCAATACATCACCTCTTCCAGAAAAATAGGCTTTTATAAACCTAATCTAATTGCTAATCTGTCCCTCCAGATGAAAATCTGGTTTTGATTGGCTGTGGATAGGAAGCAGGTTGCCTGCAGGCTGAGCCCAGGGCTCAGGGGAGAAGATGCTCCCGTGAGCCCTCAGCTCCAGTGAGGTGTGAGCTGTTCCCACGGGCAGGGGAGACAAAGGGATTTGCTGCAGTCAAAGGTATTGAAGCTTCATGCCATAAATATTTCAGTGGGTCTTTTGTGTTGCTTGCTTGGGAAGGGGAATGGCTGCACCACCTGGAATTACAGACTGTTGAATGTGCCAGGTGTTCATGCAGCAGCAGAAATTGTTATCCATATGCTGAGATGGCTGAAGGAGTATTTGCTCTGTGTGGCTGCCCTGGACAGCAACAGTGCCTTGTCTTTGCAGCAGGTACCCCCAGCAACAAGTGTCTATGTATCAGGGCAGGATGCACAACCAGCTAAATGTGGTTTTGGTGCATACGAGGGTGGTGCAGCTTGGAGGTGCTGTTAGAAATGACTAATGATGACATATTTAGCTTCTGCAGCATACCTGAGATCACATGCAGATGTAGGAGAGACCCACAGCAGCCTATTCACTTTACACAATAGAGTCTCTTAAGTTTCTTTAGCAGCTGAGCTCAGGTGTAGAGAGAGAAGGACACTTATTGATGCAGGCTGTTCTTCACATGGGGAGAAGGTCATCACAGGTCTAAATCTGTGGCTAGATTGTTCCCTTGGCTATAAAGGTGTAATTGCAGCATAAGGTTAACCCCAGTGTGCTCTTCTTGCATGACTTCAGTGGAAATGAGTAAAAAAGTCTCTTATTAGCAGGTCCCTCTACTTTTCTGCCCTGTGAATCTTTAGAAGTCCTTGGTATGTGACCTGTGAACCACTGTGACCCTTCACACTGAAAAGTCGCTTGTAGGGGAAAACCATCCCTGAGTCTGAAGTCCCTGGGGAGGAAACCACTGAGTCCTGGCTGGTGGACTTATGGCTGATTCCAAGATCTTCAGTTCTTTGGTATATCCAGAAACCAGTCCCGTGATTTACCCACCTGTCCAGGTCAGTCCAACACCATCCAATGGTTAGTTCAACAGGGTTTTTAACACCTGCCCTTTGGTGCCAGCTCCCACACAGCTTGTACAGACATGGACCCCTGCATCAACCTGATGGATGGATGGAGGCTGCAGGGGTCTTTCCTCTTCTTGACATCATGGCCCTTTGGTAATGCCGTATTCTGCTGGCACTTGTGCCCGTTCTGTTCACAAATGAGGACATGAAGCCAATGGTGACATAATTTGCTCCCAGCTACTCACTTTAGTCTCAGAGCCAGGAAGCAGCCTCAGGACCTTGGCTATCAGTTCTCTGCTCAGCCCAGGTCCTGTAAATAACCTTCTGGTGAATACAGCAGTCCTTGTTGAGGAGCACAATGTCCTATTCTCTGCCACACGTTTTCTAATACACGTGCTGTTCGGTATCTCCATCAACCTCTTGCCTCCTGGCTGGTCACCAACCCTTCCTGGCTCCAGTTCCCACAAACACTGTGTAAACACGTGCTTTGCCTGTACAAAATGTTGTATTCTGTTCCTGGGCAGGTATGGAGCAGGATGGAGAGACAGGAGCATGGATCTGGTCATGTGAGTATTAGGATCCTACTCTGGGTGTAAGTTTGTTGGGGAAGCCACCACCTGGAGACCACACAGGTGGGGCAGATCCCCCAAAAGGTACCAGTTGAAGCAGTGTGTGAGTAATAAGGGCAGCTGCCTGGATGCCTCTGTCCTCCTGGCCCTCTCCTTCCCTGCAGCCAGGGACAGGCACTTTGTCATTTGGCACAAGCTTTGTGTAGCGCAGTCTGTTTGCAGACAGTGTAAAATAATATTTTTTTTCCTGTTAACTCCCTCTGTCCTGATTTCTGGACACGGTGTGTGGAAAAGCAGAATTGTATTATGTTGTGTATTGTATTGAATCCAAAGTCTTTTGAAGTTGATCAGTGAGGAAACAGGTTGAGGCTCAGCCACTCACTATCTGGGATAATACTGTGGTTTAACCCCGCCAGCAGCTCAGCACTCGCTCACTTACCCCTCATGGGATGGGAGAGAGAATGGGAAGGGTAAAAGAGAAGTAACTCATGTGTTGAGATAAAGACTGTTTAAAAGGTAAAGCAAAAGCCTTGCACCCAAGCAAAGTGAAACAAGGAATTCATTCCCTGCTTCTCCTGGTCAGGCAGTTCATCCATCCCCAGGAGAGCAGGATTCTGTCACATGGAAGGGTGGGAAGACAAAATGCCATCACTCCAAACTCGACCCCCTTCCTTCATCTTCTCCAGCTTTATATGCTGAGCATGAGGCCATATGGTCTGGGATATCCCTTGGGTCACTTGGGGTCAACTGTCCTGCCTATGTCCCCTCCCAAATCCTTGTGTACCCACAGCCCACTTGCTGGTGGGGTGGAGTGAGGAGCAGAAAATACCTTGACTCTGTGTAAGCCCTGCTCACAGGGCTCACATCCATGAATTATCAATTGTGTTTCCAGCACAGCTCTAAAGCACAGCCCCATACCAGCTACGTTGAAGAAAATTAACTTTATTCTAATCAAACCCAGCACAACAAGATGATGGAGAGTCAGGTTTTCATACAGCGAGGAGCCCTGTAGGATAGTTTTTTGTCATTCTTCTTGGAGGAGCTCTTTGCCTTTTACAGCTATTTAAATGTCAAGTTTAACTGTTCCCCATATCCAAAATGAGTGTTGTGTGTGATGGGCTGCAGAGTCACTCTTTTAGGGTATTTGGAGTTTGGAGTGTGTATGGCAATCAGGACTGAGTTGGAGGACAGATCACAGGTGGTACATTGGTCTTTCTCCTCAGAAATAGGGCTGTGCTTCTGTTCTTTTGCCCAATGAATATATAATTTTGCAAAGTCGAGCAGCTCCAGCAGGAGAAGCTGGAAGGGCCACTCTCCTCACTGTGCTGGGTTCATGGTTGGGGCACTCTGCTTGAAGGGAGTTCGGTTCCAACTCCTGTGCAAAGCAAAGATGGGAATGGCTTACTCCTTACACTCAGCCTAGTTTGTGCTCCATGGACTGTTCAGGGAGGCTTGCAGTGCCACTGGCCTTTTGACAGGGTCATGTGGCAGCTGTGGCAGCTGGAAGAAGCCCTGCTCATTGAAGCTCCCTGTGCCCCAGAGCTTCCTGCAAACACTGTCGATGTGTGTAGGTCTGTGTTACAGGTGTAATTAGTCTCAAAGGAGATGCTGCAGGCACGTGGGCTTTCCTGCACTGGGACAACCTGGGACAGACGCTGGCTGGTGACCCCAGTTAGCCCAGAAAGTCAGAGGGACGTGGAAGTAGGTTACAAATGCGCTGATTTGCAGGCTTCCTCAACACCGAATAAATGCTGCTTTGCCAGCTGTCCAAATGGACAAGCAGCTGAGAACAGGCAGATCATGGAGAAGCTCAGTGTGATCCTTTACCCTTTTCATTTCATTTTCTTCAGTTTTGTTTCCTAGACTACAGCAGCAACCCCCACATGAAAAGCTGCTATTCTTCATTCACAACAAAGCCATCTCCAAATGGATTTTATAGCAGCAAACAATATTTGGCCAGTGTGGTGAGTGTAAGGTGCTGTTACATCAGCTTGGCAGATGTGTTACACAGCTGCTGTCTGCAGATGCTGCGGGCCTGCGAAGTTTGGAAAAGGAAAGAAAACAATAGGTGCTAAAGACCAAAGCACTTCAGAGTTTAATTGAGTGTTACAAGAAGAATTTGGACTCGGAGAGTAGCTGTCCTCTCTCTGAGTGTCACTACAGACCTCCACTGTGCATGAAAGTCCCTCCGTGCTTGAATTGCCTCGAAAGGGGAGATCGCTGACAGCGGGCATCATTCTCACAACTGCAGTCTGTGCAATGGCCTCGAGATACGGCCCTGTGGAGGGGACACAGCCAAATGTTCTGGACTGTGTGTAAACCAGGAGATGGGGACAGGACGGATTCAGCAGGGCTCCTTGCTGAGCCACGTTAGTTTTACTCAGTGGGGTAGAAAGCTCTGAATTCCCCCTTTGTCTTTTCCCTGCTTGGCTTCACACATCCTCCAAAACTCTGCGTCATGGCAACGATCTCCCTGCAGGAGAGTCTCTGAATGTAATAATTGCAGCAGCATTTTATAAATGCCCAATTTAGAACCTAATAAAAATGATGCTACATTGTTATAACAGTTTACCCATCCAGATGCTGCTGGATTTTAGTAAAACCTGAGGTCATACCAGCTGTGTGGCACAGCAGTGTAGTTTATATACTCTTGGATGCTGAAACATGGGGAGTTCAGGCTTGATATTGTAATAGCTGATGATCACAAAGCCTCTTTTTGACTTTGAAAGAAATGGCTGGACTTCCATGAAACTTTAACTTCCTCTGCCTTGTGCCAAGTGACATGCAGGCTGGCTGTACTGTTCATAGCCAGTGCTGGGCAGTGCCCTGGGGTCTTTTCTGTACTGTCCCAAGAGTGCCCTTTAAAGAAGAAATCCCCAACTTGCTCAAGAACATCAACTGAAACCTTGTTTGAGAGGCGGATATCTTTGGTGCCTCACTGCCTTTGACTGCTGTTTTTCCAGAGATTAATATTTGAGGACAAAGGTCATGCTTTTGTACATGATTTATTTCAGCATCCAGCTGATGTGCCTCAGGCACAGCAACACGCTTGTGAATTTGATGCCAGCACTTGATTTTCCCTAATATTTGCCCAGGAGGTTGAGTTCGGTGCCCAACACAGAGCGAGTGCCAAGGATGAGTTGGCCAAGGAGTGGCTTCAGTCAGACCACAATCAGGCTGTTGTAGTGCCTTGACCTTGCCAAAGGGCAGCCATCCTTCTCCTCTTTCACTGTTAGATTATTCTACCTCGCAGGAGATGGGAAGGGTTTGTAAGGGAATTGCTCCGTCTGCACTGCCTGCAGTAAGGTACTCCCACCTACTCATTCCTTGAATAAGTTATTTTGTTCAACTTGGCACTGCTCAGAAGGACCTGATTTTCTGCAGGTGCTGAGTGCCCTCTTCCAAAACTGTCATCCCTTGGGATGCAAGATACTCAGAGTCATAAGGGGATAGGAGTCTGGGTGCCCACCTCTGTGCCAAAGTCAAGGATGAAACATTCAGTGGAATGAAATGTTGGGGAGCAAGTAAACCATGACTCCTGAGCATTGTGGGAAATGTTTTCCTATGATGCTTTGTACATCAAACCCCAAAATGTCAGGTCCACTTGCCATTGTGACCCCGGTGTTGTGCTTAACTGCCAGGCTCTGAGGTTGGGGGCCACCTGTGCCCATGTTTCCAGAGAGCACAGCAGGTCCTACTGCAGCCCCTAGCACAGGTAGGATTAAAACATCCATTGGTTTTTGCAGTTTCCATGAGAATCATGGGGAAATCGTAGGTAAGAGAGATGTGAAAGAAGAAGCACCAGACTCTGGGAGTAGATCATGCACTTTTGAGATCGTATTTCTTTTCTGGAAAGCAAAGTTTGAAAACATCTGTGCAAAAATGCTCATTTTTTCCCAACCATAGTTGTCTTCAGTGTAGTTGAAGGCTGCAGATTTTTATGTTCTCAGTGAGAAAATATCTTGTGAACCTTTTTTATTAAGTGGTATTTTTACCATGCAAAGGTTAATCCCCTTTCCCCAACCTGTTTCCTGATCAGCTCCCAATTAACTGGCACGTCCCTCCCATATCAGTGCAGAACCAACACAAAAGCTGCATTTACTGTCAACCTGGAGCTGTGTTTGCTTTTGCTGTCGAGCACTTGAGTCACTCGTGGGTGTTACAGCACATGGCAAAACTATGCCTGGCTTTGCTGCTGGCTGCATTTCCGGGAAAGCCAGAGGTAGGCAGGGTGAGCTTTGGGGACAGGCTTCAGCCTGTCTGTGAACACTGATTTGTGTCAAATATGTGTGCACAGTGTGGACTTTTGTCTTGTGTTTCCAAAGACCCGCATGTTTAATAACATCTACTTCATGTCTTGGAGCTCATTAAGTTATTAAGTGTGAATTTTATCAGTATGAAACTGTTGACTTGGTAAAAACATCAATGAACAGAGAAGAAATCTCTTGCCACTGCTTGTCCTCGAGTTGGGTGACGCAGTTGAATGGGAGACAAATATTTGAAATATCTTTGCAAGGCAAACTTCCTTCTCACCAAGACCAATTCTAGGGTTAAAATCAGGAATGTTTCTGTAGATGCCAGTGGGACTGAGGCTTGATCCTTAACAAACAAAAACCGCGTTTTTATCTACAAGAGGAAAAACAGCAGCGTGTACATAGAAGGGCAGAAAGCAGCCCATGGCTGATGAGAGCTGTGGGTGGCAGAGTATCCCCCACCTCCTGCACATCTGGGCTGCTGTGCTGCAGCACCATACAGCCCAGTAACAGCCTGAAAAATCTTTAGATAGAGTAGAAGTGACCAGAAAGCTTTTGGGAAATGGGAAATAGAATAAATATTGATTATGCTGGAGTATGCTGAAGTATGCAGCCCATCTGATTTAAAACAGCCAGAAGATTATTCCCTAGGACCAACTCTGTGAAATAATCAGTGTTTAAAATTTCATTATCGGAAAACCCAAGGACTTTAATCTGTATAGATGTGCTTTAAAACATTTATTTGTGGGAACAAGGATGTTTAATTTTTGGCTATCATTCCATATATAGATAATCCAGAAAAATGTCTACCAACTATAAGCTTCTCATGTGTTTAGTCAGTCTGGTCTTTGTTTCCTTCTCCCAGGGAAAGATTAAGTGGTGTATGTTGTTCCGATGTGCTTCATTGACACTGAAATGATCATGGTGCTAAATATGGTACTAAAACAGCCTCTCCCATTATCTAATTAAAAAGAAATCTAATAACTGAACATAAAACCAACAGCCTCTCCAGTGCCTATGGCCCAGTGCCAGGTGAACACATGATTTCAGAAGCTTATTTGTTCAAAATTGAAGACTGTAACAGTCTCAAAGCCCAACCTTGCTCCCAGTGCAGCAGCCTGGGACACTGCTGCTCCCAGCAGAAAGCTCAGCCCATTGCATTGATAAGGCTAGGAAGCACTGGAAGACTTTGTAAAATAGGAGAGTAAAATTAGTAACTCCAAAATATAAAAATTTACATTGGATATGACCCTTTGAGGGTTGAGGGGAGAGCACTCAAGCTTGCAGGTACTGCTCCCATGGTACTAGAATAGGTGTTACTCATATGTGGCATTTGGCCTGTTACTGTTATGAGAAACATTGCTTTCTGTAAGATCCATGTATTCTTTGTTACAAAATTTCATGTATAATTTAGGGAAGCTGCATTTGGTTCAAGTTCCACCTTTGGATTAGCACATTGATAAACGGGTTTGCTTTGGATTTGTGCTTTCTTTTTGACTCCTGCTTTTCCCTTTTTCCAGAAACTGCAATACCCTTCTGTGCAAAGGACATCAGTGATGATCTGATGAAAGAGTTTGCTTTTCTGTCTGGTGAGTACCGAGAACTTCTCCAGGGTCTCTCTCTCTCTCTCATCTGTGTGGTAATTAAATACTCCAGACAAACTTTGCACTATTTGGCAAAATGATACTCCACAAGGAATATTACCCATCAGGTAGTATCCAGTGCCACTAGAAATGCTGTTAATAAAACATTGAAGCAGTCTGAAAGAGCAGATTAGGTTTCTGTCTCGTGCCATACTGTAAAATAGTCTTATCTTCCAACACTCAATGCATTAACAAGTGCTTTGCTCTGAAATATATTTCCATACCAGTGTGCTGTTTTGTCCTTGTATTTCTGACTTCTTTTGCTGTCCCATACAAAGTACACTCAGTAAATAAAGGAAATATCTGGTAACTAATACTTTTGTTTCTACCACCTGCCTGTGTGTGTTGTGTTTGGACTGGGTTTTGCTATTTTGGTCACGTAAAAAAAACCTCTATAACAATGGCAGTGTGTTTTCTGAGGTGACTGGTGGACCTGGTCTTTGCTGTTGGCCCTCTTTGAAAGCACGGCCACGGAGACATCCTTGTTTTTATTCCAGGTGGCCGAGGGAAGGACAAGGCTTGGATTATCACCCTCCCCGACAACGCTCACTTCAACGAGGTGCCCGAGGAGACTGTGTCTAAAGTCTTAACATACCTAACGTCAATCCCGAGGTATGAGGCTCTCTTCTAGCTCTTGTCTTTGATGGGCAGAGGTGTGAGTCCTGCCTGGGTCAGGCAAGAGTAATGCCATATGTGGGGCTGAGGGGCATCTTCAGCTCTCAGAGCAAGGAAGAGGGAAAAGTCAAATGATGCAAGCCCTTACGGTGTCCAGGTGTGGTTCTTAAGGTGTCAGTAACTGCAGAGTAAGAAGTGGACATCATCCCTATGACCTGTCAGCTGGAATGTTTAGTTTATTTAGTTTATTAAGTTTCTAATTAACAGCAAGCTTTCCTCAAGCTTTGGCATGTGTCACCACTTAATATATGCCATGCCAATGCAAAATAATATTTTGACATGTACAAATAGAGAGTCATTACTGTGGAAAAAGAGAAATGAAGCCAGAGGAAGAGACTAATTACAGGAACAAACCGTTTGGGGTCCCTGTGACAGGCAATGGCTCAGCAGCTCCCATTATCCACCTGTGTCTTGGGGTTAAGCTGCTGACAGTCTGCCTGTGCCTCATACAGGGCTGCATACTTAGATTAATGGCCCTCCTATTTCTTGCTGCTGAACCTGGTGACTCAGTTACTTGGAATGCTTAATTTTCTTGAATAATGCCTGTTTTGGCAAATTTCTTCCTGCAGGGAGAGCAGGTTGACAGCAGCTAGATGGGAGCTTTCCATCAGTGGCTGCCTTGAAAGAAGTATGGAGCATTTACCAACCTCTGCGTGGCAAAAAAAAGAGCATCTGGTTCCTCTGTCCTCTTTTTGATGGACTCTGAGGTTTTGTGGGCTCCTGGCCTGTAGAGCACTATCCCAACAGGACAGGACCCTGCTGTGGTGTGTGACAACCAGAGGGGTTTCTCCTTCGTCCTTTGCAGGCAGCCCATGTTTGTGCATCTGCACTTCCCAGCTCTGCCTGGTTTCTCCAGGGTTTCTTATTCCATATGACTGTAAACACCCTGGCATTAGCATGATGAGCAGTCTTGCTGTCCCTATAATAGGTCAAACTCAATCAAGAAACTAATGAGAGCTGTGAGCTTGCTGGTGATTCAAACACGTTCAGCATGTTTTAGTAAAATCACTTTAATCATCCTTCTCTGCTCCTCCTACCACCATAACAGCCTGCCCCAATAAACACATCTAAACATGTGTGCTTCTTAGCCCATTAGAGCCAAAAAGGCTGCAGTGTTGGTGAGCAAGGAAAAGCATCACCTAGGTGAGGGTGGTAGCATGTGTCAGCTCTGGTACCCCTGTGTACACATCTCTCAGCTGCATCACATCATGGGACCAGAGCTCAGACTTTGGCCCAGGAAGTCCCTAAAATAGGTAAATATTTGACCTGTGTGTCAGAGTTAGCTGTGGGTACACCAACACTTCCTTACCACAGACCTGTGGATGTTTAGGGGCATCTCAAACCCACACACACTGTACCTTTCCCATGTAAGCAGTAGCAAAGACTGTATAGTGTCCCACTGATACTAGTCTGAGTAAGCCTCATTGGAGGCTTTGTCAGAATTGTAGTACTTTGGGAAGCTGAATGTCATAAGGCATTTTTCTCCTGGAAATAATTGTTAGATAAAGGAGTGAAGCTACTCTTCATTCCTCAAGGTGAGAACATTAATAACAGAGCCAGGAGAAAGGTGAGTCCTGTAGGCAAGTTAATTTTTAGGATTCCTGGCAACTGTGCTGCAGGCAAGGAGGCAGCTGCAGAAAGCACTTGAGTGAAAGAGCTGTAAAGGAAAATAAGTAGTAGGTCACCTTCCGTGGCCTGCACATCCAACTCAAAATACCTCCCTGCCTGTCTTCAGGCCGTGCTTGAAGGAGAGGCACAGGTAATTGTGATATATGTAAGATTGTTATTACAAAAAACTGTCCTAATTACCATTAAAGTAAAAGAAAAATAATGCTGTCATTGAAAACTAAAAAAATCTCTTTATATATAGTGTTGGCTGTGTGCCTTTCTTCACCAAGAGGATGGCCAAACACTGGAACAGGCTTCCTAGAGATGTGATCGATATCCCAAGCTTCCAGTGTATGAGAGGCATTTGGACAATGCTCTTAAAAACATGCTCTAACTTTTGGTCAGCCTGAATTGGTCAGGCAGGTGGACCAGATGATCACTGTAGGTCTCTTCCAACTGAGATACTCTATTCTATTCTATTCTTTGTCTATCCAGCTTTTTGCTATTTAGACGAGCTCTGCATGTTTCACTTATCTTGGGAAGTGAGGTGCAAAGTGGTTTAAAGCTGTCACTGATAACAGAGCAGTGGCACAGTGAAGGGTGCTGTTGGCTATAAATACCTCTGAATTTAAATATTAGGCAGGTCGTGCTGGTGTGCCCTGATCCCACCAGCGGCAAAGAGTCTCTCAGTCCTGTGCTAAATCTCACAACTGCAGACTCTGGGATCCAATTTCAAGTCCTCCTGCAAAACACCCCAGGTCTTTATTTTTAGTCTGGTGCATCCTGCAACACATACAAAGTTAAAGATAAGTTAAAAAAAAAAAGCTTAGAAGAAAAAGAAAACTAAGAAGCACCTAGAGAGAAGTAATCCTTGTCCTGGTTATCTGTCTCCATCTTTCTGCTGCTGGATGCAAATGAATACCCCTTGCAGCCTTGGTAGAAAGCATTGATTTTTTTTTTTCTGTCAGTCTAAAAGGTATATTGCAGGCCTGGAAATCTGATAAACCTGCAAGGCCTGGGTTGCAAATAGTCACAGACTTGCTCCACTGGCCCCAGAATAAATTTAAAATTTCCCACAGTAGGTTCCAAGGCTGTTAGACTGCTGGGAACTTTCTTCTTTGTTTCTATAAGGGAACTGATAAATGTAAATTAGCATGCTTAGAGGTTACACTCTGAATATAACCTTGCCCTGAGTAAGTGGTTTACTTTGGCATATTTTTATTAACTGGCAGCGCACTACAGTTTGGCTGACTTTTCCAAATTACTTGGATTCTGGGTTTTTTCTTCAGGGTTTATTATGATGAAGTGCTCTGTAAACATTATTTTTTTGTTTTTTAATATCATGGGCAGTTGGGGAATTGTTTCTGTGCTGTAAAACCAAAGCATTTACTTTTCCCTCAGACAAAAGGATCCTTTGCCCCTCTCCCACCCGGGTCATTTAGTTTGTGGTGGGGGTGAACAGAACCAACAGAAACCTGCATGTTGCCAAAACTATTTTAGCTAGTAAAGGTTTTGGCTGAAAAGTCATGTTCACAATGTATAACCTCAGAAGTTCTGTGTATGACCCATGTGTAAAATTTGATACTGATTTTCTCTGCTGTTTTCTGCTATATCCCAAAGGCACCGAATAAATTCACATGAAACCTTTACACTTTGAGTGTGATGTTACAAATCCATAAGATATATTTGTAGGACAGCTTGGGTTGCCTCTACATATCTTCAGTCAACTGTTATTATGAGCCAAAGGGAATTTCATTTTTTATCCCTCTGAGCACAACTGCTTATTCCTTTGAAATATATTTGTCAGAGTTGTGGCTGTCACAGACCAGAGCAGCAAGATGTGTACTGAATGAAAGCTCCTGCACTGGCTTCAAGTGTCTTTTTTTTTTTTTTCTTCTGTAGTGAAGTTGCCAAATATTGTCTGCCATGTGATACTTCTCTGAGTAATCCACCATGTGTTTTCCCTTGCCAAACACAAGAATTAGTGAAGACGGTGCTTGCAGGAGGCTGCTTACACAGGGCCGTGCCCAGTGCAGATACATGACCCACCTCTGGGGAGCCAGCACGTGTACTGGGAGCCTCTCCCCAGCACTGAGGTGCCTGGATAGGGTGGCGTGGGACATGGCTATCCTGTTTCAGTGCCCACAAAATAATATTGTAAATATTACTTAAGTATCCTGTAAATACACTCGCATTGCAGGACTTGGTTACAGGCTGGCGTACCCTTACCTGTGTGCAAACACGATTCCAGTTTGTAACTCAGGCTGCCCGGGAGTGTGTATTATCACAGCTGGAGCCTGGCTGAGCTGTTCCCAGCTAACCTGGGAAAGGAATATTTGAATTACAGACAGGAGCTCAGCCGGGCGTTGGGTCCCCTGCCAGACTGGGCACCCCCGGTACGGCTGGCTTGCTTTGTGTGACTGGGGATTTCAAAGCAACTCAAAGGATTTGGGTGTCAAAAGGGATGTCAGGAAGCCTGTGCTTGCCAACTAAACCAGAGTATGTCGGAAAGTGCCTCCGAGCAATCGCTGCCTCCCCAGTGGGACTGCGGGAGGTGCTGGGGAAGCCACGACAACCAGTTTCAGCACCAGCAACCCCCTTCCCTCTGCCAAGCTGGCATCGCCCTTCCCTGGCTTGGCATCACTTCTGTCGCCTTTTGCCAAAACAAGCCAGGAGTCATTGCTTGATTGATGAAACCTGGGAAGCAGGCAGCTCCCTCAGCTGGAAGAGCTGGGCAGTGAAGGCAGGGGAGTCTTGGGGCGTCAGCTGGAGGGGGCTTTTGACAACCCCAGAGCTGCTGAGCAGGAACACAGCTGCCTCTGGCCTCTGCAGCGTCCTTCTCAGGACTAGTTTGGGTTTCAAGAGCAATCTGTTGTCTCCAGCAATCTGTCTTCACCTCCCACACAATTCAAAGTGATACTTAACCCTGGGCTACCACAGTCACTGAATCACAGAAAGGCTGGAGTGGGAAGGGAGCTGTGGAGATCATAAGAGGGCTTAGGTTGGAAGGGATCGCAAAGATCATCTAGTCCAACCCCCAGCCGAAGCAGATTCACCTGGAGCAGGTTGCACTGGAATATCTGGAGACATTCAAAACCCCCAGCGGGTTTTTAGTATCTCCAGAGAAGGAGATTTCACAACCTCTCTGGGCATCCCTGTTACAGGGCACTGCCACCCTAAGAATAAAGAAGTTTCTTCTCATATTCAAATGGACTTCCCTGGGCTTCACTCTGTGTCCATTACCCCTCGTCCTGTTGCTCAGCACCACTGGAAAGAATCTGGCAGGAAGGTTTTTTCCAAAGGGAATTTCAGCCACCGTGGAAATACCAAAATGTGATTTACATTCCATGTTCTTGGGTTTGGGGTATTTTTCTTGGGCGGGGGGGGAGGGGGAAACAGAGTCACATTTCCTCAAAATATGATCTGGTTATTATATTTTCTTATCTCACAGTCAGTATGAGTCTGACACCAAATTTATTCTAATCCTGGATAGAAGATTGGACACATGGACATCAGTCAAAATGACTCTCCAAAAAATAGCAGTAAGTCCTCTTTAATGTTAATTTCCTTTAATGTACTAAGTCACTGTGTCCATTATGTATCTCTTCCATAAAACACTGGGCACCAGGAGCAATGATGCTTCTGCTTTCTCTCTAGGTAGTATTTTGTTTTATGGCCCTGTAATTAATTTGAGTGCATAAATGAGCTGTTTGAATATTAATTTACTTGTTTGATTCATTTGCTTAGTTCTGTACTTTTTCATAGTGGTTCAAATGTGTTTTGTGCCACATTCTATGCTTTTGATGGGGGGAAACTTCGGCTTCATATACTTTCTTTTTAGACACTGGTTATTTGTGAGACTGTACTTTACCTAATTGTTGGTGACTGAAAGTTTTAGGTTCTTTAAACAGGCTTCACAAGCATTTGTATGTGGACATGCGTGGAAAAATCTATTTTTAAAGTGTATGTATTCATTCATGTGTTTTAAATGATCTAGTACACATGTTTATGTGCTACACATGATCAGCACATATCTTGTCTGAACATATCTCAAAAGTACTGTTTTTGCAACTCAGCAATGCGTTGTGTCTTATGGAATCAGAGCATGGATTTACAGCAGTGCATGGAGGTATTGAAAAGTCATGTTAATAGCTGCATGGATCTACTAACGTGGATAGGTAGAGCTAATTGATAAATCCTTTCCCAACAAGAGCATGCCATATGAGTAAATCAATGAAAATAATCTGGGTGTGTTTGTATTGCCTTTGTTTCTGCTTGTAATCATTGAACAGTTAAAGGCATTGAACCATCTGATAGAGAATGAAGAAAATGGTATGTTCTGAGGAAGAAAAGGTTTACCCGGTTCTGGTCAGATCGGAAGAAGTTAGATCTTACAGTATTTCAGATAGTTAGTACTGGTACAGCAGACCTCAGTGTTAAAAATATCTGGCTTTGATGGCATTTTGCTGGTTAGCATCTCATAGGAGGTAGAGAGGGTTCCCTTTTAGCAGTGTGCATAAGATACTGTTGGCAGGATTTTGGGTTCTGATTTTTCTGAATGTTATAAATGGAATTTCCAAGTGTGGTTACCACACCATTAGAGAAGAAGCAGCATTTTAAAAGTAGTTCTTTAAAGTGATCATCAAAATTCAGTTCTGCTGCCAGCGTTTGAACAGGTGCTGGTACCAAGAGCACCCTTTAAGGATGCTGTAGTTGCTTTGCATAGTTTGGAAGTTTCAAATGTGAAAAAATCCTGTCCTAATTTGTAGCTTCTAGAGAAGTGTCATTAATTTTGTGTTTAATAAGTAAATTTAATTATTGTGTGACCTTTAAGCATACACCCTGTTTGGGTAGCTGTATGTGCTGTGTGTCTGGCTGGAGAAGTGACTTTGCCCACAGTATCAGGGCTGTCCATGTAAATGGTGAGGAGGTGATCTGTGAAAAGAGGGATGAGAAGCAGGAAACCTGTGTCCACTAAATCTTAAGACTTGGGAATCTTGCCTTAAAAATAGGGTCTGGCCCTAAAGGACTGTCTCTGTGTCCAGGAGTCATCTCGATTTGCCTTTGTGCAGCTAAAACAAAAAATTAAATCTTCAGTTCTTTCCAGTCTTAAATCATAAGCCATGCTGCAATAAGAGAAATCTTTTTTTCTGATCTTTGTGTAATTTTGGAATAAAGGAGTGCAAAGAAGCTGAATTTGAAATACAGAGTGTGTCCTATTTTTTGAGCATATGTATATGCAATTGCAGCTCTGCGGTTGTGCATCTGATCCAGAAAAATTTTTATATCAGACTGTACAGATTTTTTGGTTTAACTCTTTGTGTATGTCTCTAATTGCATGGGCATACCAGGCTCATGCTGGTACTCCTGGCTTTGGGAAGCGATGCCCTACTGCCAGGGTCAAGCCTCAGGTTTTGGCCATAGCATCTTTCCTTAGTTTCCCCCTAAAATACTAAACGGCTTGCAAATGTACCTTGGAGATAGTGGCAGAGGGAAAGGGAAGGATGAAAACTCTGAGCTGAAAGCCCAATCCTCGAAGGAAAGAGCTGGCCCCGTCTGCAGGATGATTTTTTGCATTCCACCTTAAAAGCAAACCCAGCACTGGGGAGGAGAGCGGGGCTGCCAGCCGGGTGCCGGCAGGGTTTGCCTGCCTGCCTGTACAGCTGCCTGCCCGCCCCCCGGCAACGGGGCGAGCTCGGGCAGCGCCGCGGCTCCCATCCCTTCCCCATCCCGATCATCCCCATCCCATCCGCTCCCGGCGGCGCGGGGCGATGGCGGAGGCGGGCCCGCGGCGGGGCGGGCGGCGGGCCGGCCGGGATGCGGTAAGGCTCCGGGCCCGGCGTGCTGCAGCGCCCAAGGACGGGGGGGGCCGCACCGCGGCGGCCAGGGACCTTTTTGGACTGGGGGGAGGATGGAGGGAGCGGGAATATTGACCGGAGCGGCTAGAATCCAGCAGCGCGGGGGGAATTTTAGTAGCATCCTCCGTGCGGGAGCAGCCGGGCGCTGGGTACCGCTGCCCCGCAGTGCTGCTCCCGGCGCCCTCCAACCGCGGGGAAAGGCTCTATCATTGCTCCTGCAGGAAGGGAAAACCTCTGGCAGCGAGGGGGCCCTGAGTAGGGTCGGTGCCCCAGTGGTGCTGACAGCATCTTTGGGGGGTTAATTATGCAGCCGGCTGATATAAAGGTAGCAGAGCGCTTGGGATTTTCATTCTGGCTCTGGGAGAAGTTAAAGGCTCACATTAGCAGTATCTGGCATTTTGTTACATGACATGCTTTTCCTTTAAGGGACAGCAGAAAGTCATTAACTTCAGCACCTGTATGGGGACCACCGGCCTTAGACTCTGGTGCTCAGAAGCAAACTTATTGGCAGATACTACTTTTTCTTTATGTTTATCGATTACCAACCTCAGAGATGCCCCAGTGAACTGCAGGGAAGAATATTCCCTGAAAATTGAATAACTAAAACTGGGGGGGAAATCACAATGTGTCAGGATGAGATGTTCACTAAGGAGGAAATAACTGTGATACTTTCAGTGCATGTTCTTTCTTGTGCTTTATTAGCCCAGTTTGTCCCTATTGATTAAATCAGGTGCTTATAGTTAAGTGTGCATTTAAAAAAGTTGCTGAACTGGGGCCTTAAGGTACACATATCTGTGTCCTTGGAAGGGGAAGGATGTTGTGAGCATGGGCTTTGGTCAGTGAGATAGTTAACAGTAGTGAAATTTTGCCAACTGCCTGATTTAGTGGAATTGCACCGGTAGTTTCCTGCCTTTCCTGGTATGCTGCAGAGGAGTAGCAGAGGGCAAAGGCTTCAGAGGGTTCTTTAGGTGCTTTGTTACATAAGCCCAAGTTTATTAAATGCACACAATTCTTTGCAGTGTTATAAATTATAAGATAAAGCATAAGGCAAGTTTAAGGACCCTTTTGTCTTTGCTTTCTTGAATGCATTGTGGGAAAGGGTTTTTTGCAGCAGCATCTTCAGTAGCATTAGACTTCAGTTTGCAGGAAACTTATCTACACTTCAGCTCTGGAATTGTAGCAATAATCAAAAAAGATATAGTCCCTTCAGGAGTGCTATATCTGAGGGATTATTGGTCTATGTGATTTTTTTCTAACATTTCATCCTTTCCCTTAAGCCTCTAGGGGGGCACAGGACATAGTTTGATTGGTGTCTGTTTTAACGGAAGCTTATTTTTTGGCTTGTTCATTTTTTTTCCATGCTTGAAATGCATTAGGTATCATTTGCAAAGCTGTATTTCTTGTTTTGTAGCTACTTGTACGTGCTGACCTTGATCCTATGTATATAAGATCAGCTGAAAAATCCCCAAATGCTTTCTAAACTGAACAGAAATCAAATCACCTGTCCTGGAAACCCAGGTGGAATGTGTTGGCATCCTGCATTTGTGAAACCAGAGGGGTCCAAGGGCATCTTTGCTCTCAGACAGGCGTTTCACACCTTTTCACTGTTGCAGTGTAGTTTTGGCAGGCAGCTCTGCTTGCAACCTGGTTGCTGGTCCATCTTCCTGGAGCTGTAGGTTTCCTGCTCAAGGGCTCATAGGAGAAGACACTCAAAGTCTGCAGGTTCCCATGGGTGAATATGGTTTGGACACCCGGCCCCTCTCTCCAGGGAATTTGCTGAGCACCCAGAGGGTACATGATAAAAAGGACTGGAAAGAGTAGGAGATGGCAAAGCTTGAAGAGCTGCATGGGGTTAAAGGGAACAGGGGATGAAGGGAGATAATGAGGTAAGATCAAGGAAAGAGGAATTTCTGACTTGTTGTTCTTCTCAAAGATATTCCTAATGCATTTTTTTCAGAAGGGGATCAAGGTAGGAGCCTAAAGTTCATAGACCTGAACAGGCAGTTGTGTTTCTGAACTGGAAACAGCAACTTTCCCAAAGCTGTGTGGAACTTCACCATTGGATTCACATGCAGTGAACTCACAACCATGCAGAAGGACCTCAAGTTGCAGCCTCTGAGATCCTCTAAAGCAATGTAAGGCCATTGCCCTCACAAGGTTTTAGTTCAAGTCAGTTTGAACCATTAATGGCAGGAGCGCAGGGCCCTTCGTGGGAGGAACAGCATCCTACCCTTTGAGGTCTGCAGCTCGTTGTGGCTTCTTGGTGAGAACTTTGAAACCTTGTTGGGGGATGCTACTGTTGTCCTGTCTGCAGAGAAATGCCCACTGGGAAATGATGAGGATGTAAAATGAGGTAAACAGGGACATAAGGGTGGGCATGACGGAATAACACGTGATGTACTCACAGCTCTGCAGGGACGGGCACAACAGGGCCATGAATACAGACTGACAGGTCTTTCCATGGGATGTCCTAGTGCTGTGGGATGTGCCAGAGCATGACAGTGACAAGGACTAGCCAGGTCAGCCAACAGGCCTGGAAGGAGCAGTAGGAGTATTTACCGGCTCCAATGGAGAGCCAGCACAGTGAAGTGGGAAAGGCAATCTGCTTGTCTGGGACACGATGGAAGATGAGTGTCGAGCTTACCAGAGACTTTCCAGTGAAATATTAGACATTTTGAGTGAACTGAGAATTCACAGCATTGTCTACAAAACAGTGCCAGTTCTGGTGGTGCTTTCCTCAGTGAAGGTTGCTGCATCCCAGGCAGAGATTCTTCTCAAAGTGAGAAACCACTCCAACTCCTCTGAGACATCCAGTAGTCTGTGGATGATTTTCTTTCTAGTAATATGGGAGGATCAAGATAAAAATCCTGAGCTGCATCTATTAGCTGTGCTGTTGGAGGGCCTGCCTGGGGTTGTCTTGCAGGAGAGATGAGCTTCCTTGTAGAGCTAATTAAGCAGGGAGCTGAACCTGCATCTCCTGCAGGTCCTCACCCACACTTTCTTGAGCAAGTCCTGTCTCAGAGCTGCAAAGGTCTGGTGACTCCATGGCCACATTTAGACTTTTGGTCCATCTACAGGTGTCATGGGAATGGAAGTTGATTCCTGGAGTCTGCCATGGCTGTAGCCATCCCTGTGTGCCTGGGGACAGCAGACTTTTTGGAGATGTTACGTGCTACCCGGGTGCTGTGTAGCAGGAGCACAGAACCCAGGGCCTGGAGCCAGCACAAGTGTCTCTGTTATTTAATGGTTTGCTGTTGTTTCTAGTGCCAAATCCTTGTCCCTGGCACCATTCTTGTTGACTTTCAAAGGGTATGAATTTGGCATTTCATTCACATTAATTTTTTTTTCTGTTCCTACTTAAAATAACACCAGATCAATATATTGAATTTATGTGGCTTATATGATCCTAGAAGTCACTGTCCATTTCTAAGTGAAGTTGTGGGCAGTGGAAGCCACAACCTGAGCCTTCCTAGCAAAGAAAACATAGCAAATGAGTGACAGCAAAAGATTTCATGGATGTCAGATCTCAAGAGTAAATCATGGCTGTTTTGAACAACACTAATGCATGTTTATGGGGGTGATCTTTGTTTTGGTGGCACAGATTAAGTACCCTGAAGTGCAAAATATCTAAACATGTTCATTATTCTCATCCTTGGTATAGATACTATTATTTTTCGTGGAGGAGAATAATATAAGGAGGAATATATGGAGAAATGTAACCTGGCCTGGCAGGATCCCAGAGTAAATCATATGTCTTAATTAACTCAAACCTTTGCATCATATGCTTATCCATAATTTAATGATGTGACTCCTACTTTCTTAAAAATTCTTTTTCATTCTCAAGCACCCTTTTCACAGATCTATTTGAAAATGCACCTGCCAACCATATGCTTGAAAAAAGGCTCCAGCAGCGTAGACAGGAAATTCCAAATTCTTGCCACAAATTAAATGTTGCCTGGTAATTACCAAGGACAAGACGAGTGTGCTTAATGCAGTTATGGGATGATTAGCAAGTTTGGCAATAAATTTTGCTTCCTCAATCTGTCATTCCTCTCGATGTTCCAGCCCACTGTTCCCTGCTAAGTTGTAATTTCACTCTCCAAGTTATAATGATGAACAGTATATATATTATTAAAGTTTATAATAAGTGTCCCTTCAAGGTGCATGGCTGAACTTCTGCCTGCTCCAAAGAGAACTGGGGCTGGACAACCCTCCTGCAGTTAGGCCTTGTATCTCTAAACTGCTTACAGTGTCTCCCTCCTGTTTCTAAAATAAGGAAAAGCCATCAGGAGCAATCAAAAGCAATACTAAAATAGTAAAAATCCCCTCTTTTCAGTGCATTTGGAAGCTGTTGTTGGACCTGCCACATCCCCAAAGTGAATGTCTTCTCTGTTTCCTTACAGGCATCTTTCCCAGGGAACCTGCACTTAGTGATGGTTCTTCGTCCCACGGGGTTTTTCCAGCGCACCTTCACTGACATTGGATTTCGGTTCAGCCAGGAGGATTTTCTGCTCAAGTTACCGGTACGAGTGTGCAGAGTTGTTGTGCCTGTGCATGACCAGGGGCTGCCTGTACAACTCAGGTCAGGGGCTGACAGTGTCCCACTCTGCTGGTGTCCCAACATAAGAAGGATGTGGACCTGCTGGGGCGAGTCCAGAGGAGGCCACAGAGGTGCTCAGAGGGCTGGAGTATCTCCACTATGGAGACAGTCTGAGGGAGTTGG
This sequence comes from Chiroxiphia lanceolata, assembly GCF_009829145.1. Taxonomy (NCBI): domain Eukaryota; kingdom Metazoa; phylum Chordata; class Aves; order Passeriformes; family Pipridae; genus Chiroxiphia; species Chiroxiphia lanceolata. The sequence goes on from NC_045650.1 coordinate 8,206,581, forward strand.
GGTTGTTCAGCCTGGAGAAGAGAAGGCTCTGGGGAGACAGTAGAGCCCCTTTCCAGTGCCTAAAGCAGCTCCAAGAGAGCTGGAGGGGGACTTTGGACAAGGACTAAAGTGATAGGACAGGCTTCAAAAAGAAAGAGGGGAGATGTAGATTAGAAATTAAGAAATTCTTCCCTGTGAGGGTAGTGAGGCACTGGCACAGATTGCCCAGAGAAGCTGTGGATGCCCCATCCATGGAATTGTTCAAGGCCAGGCTGTGAGCAACCTGGTCTAGTGGAAGGTGTCCCTGTCCATGGCAGGGGGTTGGAACAATATGGTCTTAAGGCTCCTTCCAACCCAAACCATTCTGTAATTCTATGGGAAGAGTAACCACTCTGTCTCTGCCAGAAATGCCCTATTTCTACCAAACCTCTCCTGTAGCATTTTCCAGCTCTCTTGAGCACAGTTTGCTCTCCACAGAGCATGCCCATGGTAGTGGGTGATGAGTTTCTCAGCTTGTCCTCATCCCCTCTATAGGCTGCATGCTTTTGGGGAGGATAAATCCATACTCAGGAATTTGCTTAACATCTGAAAAGTCAAAAGATATGTCTACTGAAGCTTTTGCTATGAATTCCACCCATTTTCATCTCAGTGTAGACTGCATACCAACATTATTTTGGTATTTGTTTCTAAAATAGCAGCTGAAATGGTTTTATATTCTCAAGTCAAAATTTTCAGAGTTCTCAAACCACCTTGATTATAGGATATAATGAGAGTAATTAAGAGAAGAAAAGTAAATTTATAGAATCTAAGGTTGATGCAATTACAAACACAAAAGAAATCAGTGTTTCCCTTTAGGAAATAGTATGATTTTCACAAACTTTACACTTTTCTCTCTAAAATGTTTGTCATTTGCCCAGTTTTGTAAATTCCTGACATATCTCATTGCAGATCTAGACACACAGAAACTCATGAGTATATATTTATGTGAAATTGGTCAATGCTCCATAACTTATTAAAATGTATGGGGGTTTTTGCAGTTTTCTGGTCATCCCTTGCTTAAACCTGCATCACTTTTGCTTTCAGCTCTGTTCTGCAGTCAGATACTGCAGCATCTCACTGTGCTTTGCATTAAGGAAGAAAGCACCTGGGAGATCAGGGCTGGCTTACAGAAGTGGTCAAATACAACAAATAAAAGCCGTGTTGAGCCATAAACATAAGAAGAAAGCCATACTCTAGAACAATATTCAGAGCAAACCCAATTTTTAGATGCATAAAAGATGGGTAGGCTTAGTCTCTGTGACCTGGGTAGAAGCAGTGATCAGCCAGCTAACGGAGTTGCCTTGTCTGCAGGTTGTTATGCTGAGCTCGGTGAGCGACCTGCTGACGTACATTGATGAGCAGCAACTGACCCCGGAGTTTGGGGGCACCCTGGAGTACTGCCACAGCGAGTGGGTCATCTTCAGGACTGTACGTACTGGGGCTGGGCACCGGGCTCTTGGTGTTTGGGACTGACTGAGAAAGGTTTTCAGTAAGGCAGTGAGCAGTGGGGAGCTGAGAGCAACCCCTGAAACCAGCTATAAACTGCTGGATGAGATATGCAAGGGAGCCAGGTGGCATTAAGAACTGGATGGGTTTACTAGGGAACTGGATGATTAAATCCCTCAGGCTCCTTTTGAAACTGCTCCCGGAAGACCTGTCTTCATAAATCTTTATTAAAATTCTCTTAATGGGAGATACAAAATAGGCTTTTTCTTTTTTCATAATGGTTGCTTCATGTGATTAATATCAGAACTGTGTTTGGGAGCTGGGGCAGTGAAACTGCATTCTTCATACAGACCAAATGCAGAGGATTCAGAAAATTGCCTTTTATTTTTTTTTCCTTTCCTTGCAAGAATTTTCCTTCAATATTGCCAGGAATCAGGCATTTAATTCCTTGAGCTGTTCCTTGCCATATGTTTCTGTGCTTCCTGCACACTCTTGGTTTTCCCCGGGATGTTGCCACCCAGATGAATGGCAGCTTGGATTTCCAGTTACCTTCCCAACAAACTAAAGCATTAATGGAAAATGTACCAGACATCCCAGTTCCCCTTGTCCTGCGACATCATCCACACCAGCAGGTGTGGAGCTCAGTATGAAGACAAAAGCACAAGACTGTAGCTGGAATAAGTCAAGCTATTGCTTGTGCCATTAACTTTTTGACAGTTCACACTAATGCACTGCCAAATTTATGATTTCTGAAGATTTTTTTGCTCTTAGTTTTCTTCTTTTTCGAGATGTGTTAAAGTGATAATGGCATGACTCTCACACTTGGAGACAAAAATGACAAAATGAATGACAAAACATTTTAATGTAAGAAAAACATAGTTTCTACACCATAGCTGCCCACGGTAGATGTGCCATCTGAAAAACTTCTCACAAAATTCCCTTGTAGAGTGGTCATGAAACATTTCCTGAAATTTCCATGGAAAATAAATTCTTTTTAAAGACATATGTAACTGCAATCAGTTACATATGAGTTTATTTTCCAATCTAAATGGTTCCATGATTCTATGATTACCCCGTTCTCAAAATTGGAGCTGGAGCACCAAGCTGGGTGTGAGACCCCCACCTTGTCCAGTGGTGTAGGACCCATCTGCTGTCCAGAGCTCCCACTGCCTGGCAGGGAAGTGCTGGGGAGCTACCAACAACACTTATTTCCACCTCACTCTCTCCAGTTTGTCTCTGGCACCCTGCTTAGCTCCATCCCTTGTCCTCTTGGTAAATCTGCAGATGAGGTGGTTGTGGTGCCAGACTACCTGTAACCCACCATTTGGGCTTGCAAAAATGGAAACATCCATCACCAGGAAGCCAAATACAACTCCAAAACCCCACTGTCCGGTGGTGGTTCCTTGTGTGAGTTAATCACAGGAGAAGGATAATAGAAGAGGAATTACAGGAATATGTGAGATGGATCTTGGGGTGGCTTCTGCTGTAGATCTCCAGTATGTGGTAGGAACAATCTCAGAGTGTACAAGAACAGCAGAAAGCAAAGCATGAAGTATCTCTGCCCAATACAATCCTATGGCAGATTCAGTCTGCACTACAAGCCACCTGCCCAAGCGTGGGATGTCCACTCTGTCTGCCATGGACATCCCACCCACCTCTCTCCGAGCAAGTTGTTGGGTTCCCTTGCACATCTCAGCCTTGGCTCTTCGCACACTCTTAATGAGCTGTAGGAATACCCTGAATCCCAGGCTAATTGCAATTATTGTCTCCCACCAGGCCATAGAGAGTTTTGCACTGACCGTGAAGGAAATTGCACAGATGTTACAGTCCTTTGGCATGGAGCTGGCAGAGACCGAGCTGCCCGACGACATGTATTCCATCGAGCGCATCCTGGCCCTGCGCACGGAGAAGTACTACCAGCTCAAGGTGTGTCTCACCAGCAGCTCTGCTGTTTGCACAGCAAGATGGGATTTCTGGTGTTTGCCTGTTTGTTTTGCCTGTTTTTTTTGCACACTCCTCCTTCCCTCCCGTGCATGTGTACATGTTGACAGTCAAAACAGAACACAGCATGACTATTTCTGTGTGTTGCCCATACATTTACCATTCACTTGAGCAAGTCACCCTGCCAGCATCCAGCAAACTGTCTCAGCTGCCGCCTCCTTGCTGGCTGCAGCAGTCGGTGTCTGTAGCCTGCTCCTCCCATGGGCTTAGCACGTCTCGCTGCCAGGAGGGTGGTGGGAGGCTTTGTCACCTGCATGTTCATGCCCTCAGTTGGGTTCCCCTCTGCTTCACCCTTGTGGCTGGAAAAAGCTGCACACAAAGCTCATCAGCAGGTCTGGAGGGATGGTTTGTCCCCAGGTCCCTCTGCCTGACGCAGCTTCTCTGAGGGGACTTAAGGGAACTGTGCTGGAGAGCATCCAAGATGAAGATTTTGTGTGAGCACATGGTACAGACATTCACAATGCAATCCCTGTCTTCATGTGAACCTTCGTCCTTTGCCTGAACAACATTTGTTTCATTAATATTTTAATTTTTTTTCAACTATTTTTGATCGTTATTAATATTATTAAAGAAGTCAGTGGAAGCTTTAGTGCAACTAGCTGCTGCTTTATCAAGCTGTTGTCTTTGGTCCTCCTGCATCTTTCAGGGAGCAGTATGGGCGTGTCCCCAGACCCTCCCTTCAGAAGTGATTCCTGTGTTAATAGTCATTCTGTGTGGCTGAAGAATGAGGTCTTTTTCTTTCTGACAGGTTTTATTTACCAAAGTCAAAGAAGTGTATCTGTTTTCATTAATAATCATTTGTCATTCACCTGACAGCGAGTTCTCAGAAATCTGTCTGTAAGAAATACTGAAAATGACATCCAAAGTGTGCTGTGTGTAGGCATAAATGTATGTGTGCACATATAGGAAGTATCATTAGAGGTACTGTCAATGGGCCTTTATTTCTTCTTTGAAAATGAGGAGAGTAGTATAAAACAGCAGCTATATCTATTGCAGTGTGACTTACGGACTTAAGTTTCATGCTGAGGACAATGTAGCCGAAGTGCAGGGGGCAAATATCAACTACACCATGTATTTCTGTGTATAAACCAGCCAGTAATACACACTTGCCCCTGTGGAGAAATAAAACATGTAACGTGTTTTCATTTGCATATAAAGCACAGCATCGCTCAGTACAAGGCATCTCTTGCTTTTAATTCCTCATCTATTAATTTCAAATATCAAAACCACCCGTTGGCTTTTGACTGAAATGAGGTCTGTTGGCTTTTTTCTTATGTTCCTTCTAAGACCATGAAAGATGAAAGCAGATGAGAAACTGTGCACAGATTGTGGTGACAGCAAGACACTGGATCCTTATCTCTCTCATGACAACCCCAAGATTGGTACAGCTGATTGCTAAATTCAAATAATGAGTTGATCAGAATAATTTATGTAGCTGTGATGCTGAACAGAAGCTGGTTGCAGGCACAATGAAAAAATGACAGAAACTAATTAAACAAAGTAACTAAGAAATTAACCTCTTTGATATACTGAACAGGAAAAAGTCAAGTTAACACCTGTTTGACAGTCAGGCTACTTTGCCTTGTGGATAATGAACAGCTTTGAATCAAAAGAGGAATGCAGGGCTCTGAGATGTAAGAGGATGAAATAACAGCCACCTGCAGACTAAAGCATGCTGCATAATTCCTCTTCCCTTCTGAGTCTCCTGGATATGGTAGTATCAAAAGGAGATAGGGTTTTTGCCTTGCAGTCATCTTCCAGGATGTTTTAGTGATAGAGTTGCAAACTGGCAACTACACTGCATGTGGTAGAGGAGACGCTCCTGCAGCTGTGTCATTTTGCTGGGCTGCTGCACTGAAGATGCTGTTATGTTTAGGTTGCCATGAGTTATCAGGGGCAGGCAGACATTTAAACAAGTCTGGGTTTTCTGTATCTTCTCCCTGAAGTCATTTTGCTGTTGCTTCTCTTGCAATGGAAACTTGACTATCTCTTAGGATGTGCCCTTACTCCTCCAGTACCTGCCTGTCCAGTGCAGCCATACACAGGTCTCTCCTTCAGGGCCTCTTCTGGCTCTGTTCATCCTCTACATGCATTTTCTCCCTCTTTCTCATCTCTGTTTGGTATCTTTTTCCTGAAAATAATTGACTAAACACACCTGTTTGCTTTGGGGCTGAGCCCAGCGAAACACAAAGCATCTCAGCTGATGCTAATGAACACACCAAGGGTTTAAATTGTCTACAAGTGGGTGTTACATTGGAAGTGTTGATTTTGTATGTAGAGGTTGTAGTAAGTGATGATGCCATGTGGTCTCAGTCTTTGTCCCACAGTGGGGTGCTCTTTCTACAACCTGCTGTCATGACCTCGATGGAGAAGCCCAGCCTACTTGCTTGAAGACTTGAACTTGTGGATAGATGTCTCATACAACCCCCACCTGCTCATCAGGAGAGAGCCATGGCAGTGCTGTCCTCCTGCCTCTCAAATAATTTTGTGGCCTCCTGCAGCTCAAGGGGCTAATTCCATGTTAAAGGAACTAAAACATCTGGGAGTCCTTTGGTCTGATGGATATTGGTGCTTCATTTCACACAGGGAAACTAAGGCAGGAGAAACACAAAATTACTTATCCTTACCTCAAAATAAGTAGCCTGAATCAGAAATGTTTTGTGTTATACAGGAAGATATTACAGCAGTCACAAAAGAGGGGAACTTGCTTTTGAGCAGTTTTGAAGAGCCTGACTCTGGGGCATGCAGTCAGGACCAGCACCATGAGAGGCCTGGAGACTGGGAGACTGTGAATCGGTAAGTGCACTGTGTTTCTTATTTTCCTGATTTTTTCAGTGGAAACATTCAAGTTATTTAGGTGTAGATGTGTTGTTTAGGTCATCTACCAAAGACAAAGATACCAGAATTTTGTTCCAAGCCCATTAAGTTGCTGTGTGACTTCTATCAGTTGGTTTAGACCTACTCTGATTTTTATCCCCACTGTTACAATGAGGCTGTGGAGCAAATGCAGGGTTCTTCAGTGCCAGGCTCCCAGGTATTACTCAGATAAATAGAGATAGCAACAACTGCTTCACACAGGTGCTGTCATCTGCAGTGATGATTTCATTAAAATTCCCTCTGATATCTTCTCAAGTCATATATACACGTCTGTTGACTTCTTCTGAGACTTTGGGTCCAGAAAACATGAAAAGGTGATCTCTACAGCTTGTCCATCTCTACTTGGCCTCTGTTTACAAATTGTTCCAATATTGTCCTTTTTCTGTGCTCAAGGTTACTTGGTCAGCTGCGTGAGATGGAGACTGCTTTTGATGGCTTCTGGGAAAAACACCAGTTAAAAATGGAACAATATTTGCAGTTGTGGAAGTTTGAGCAAAGTTTTCAAGAGGTATGAGCAGATGCACTTCCACTGGCAGAAGGGAGAGTTGGAGATGAAATGGAGGGGAGAGAAGTTTTGTGCTTTTTATTTTGAGAGTATTTGATTTATGCTGCTTTTCCTTGACTCTGGCAGGGCTAGCTAGCTTGGGGAGACCACTGTGCTTCCTCATTTAGAGCTAATTTAGGTATCCCTACCCTGCAGTCGCATGGATTTTGCTGATAGAAGCATCTCTGAATTTAGAAATTAGTTCTTGGACATTAGTTTTATTATTGGATTTAGCAATCTTAGCTAAAGTGTGATTAATTTTGGTCCCAGAATGATTTTCTGCCTGTGCTTTGTATCCCTTCGCAGCAGTCTTCTTCTTTGTGTCTAGGTCAAGAATGCCATTGAATTTTTAATGGGTCAGCAAGCGGAGCTGCCCGACACTGGGGACAGCATTGCCCAAGTGAAGCAGAGGCTCAAGGACTTGGATCATTTCGATGGTATGGCTCAGGTGAGATAACCTTACACAGAAAGAGGCACTAATGAAACACAAGAGCCACATTCTGTGTTTGTGGTAGGAGGTGTTTCCTGAAGTTACCTGGTTCTGGTGTAATTTGTTGGCAAGTGGCTGCACGGAAGGATCGATTTCACGTCTTTGCTCTGTGCAGTGGTGCTGTGATCACTCTGAAAGCCAGAAACAGGGTATTTAATTATCATAGTTAAAATAAATTGCTGAGCCACCATGAAAATCCGGAACAGATAAATGTCTGAACGTGGGGGAGGCGTGGGATTTAATGAGCTGGAAGAAAAATGATTTGTATTTTAAGTGCTTTAGCTGTGCTAATAGAGACTTGTTACCAGGCACATGGAGAGGCAAAAAGAACTTGCTATCCTGACGTGTCTCTGACTTAACACATGGGTGAAGACTAAGAGATGTAGGGGAAAGAAGAGTGATGATTCACAGGATCCCAACTGAGGATGTGACTTTTGCAAAGGGATGTGCTTGGCACATGGGGCAGGGTCAGCAGAGAAATCCTGAGGGATCTGGACATAGAAAATGAGCAAATAAGAGTCTTAGGGAAAGGTCTAAAGCTTCTTGTCCATTTGGAAGAAGTGTTTGTGAAGAGAGGGAGGAGAAACAAAAGGTCAGGCAGGCAGGGTGCAGCAGGGAAGCAGTCTCAGCAGAAAACCAGCCCTGGAGAAACCATAACCATTACACTGACCAAGGTGTACAGAAAAGATAGTGTGTGCATCAAGATCTGCTACAAAGGGCCTGGTTTGTTTTCACCCTAAACTGCTCCAATTCTCTTTGATGCTTGTGAGCATAGTGTGCCTAAACTGGGCATCAGCTGCATTTTATTCAGGGAGTGGTTCCTGGAGACAGCAGGCACTCACAGCTTTGCTAGTTTGGAGAAATCTGTTTTCTTCTTCATCCTCTTTATGGATAACAAAAGTTTTTTTTCCCGAGAGGATGGGTGCCCTTTTATCCTGCGTAACTGACCCATTCTGGCTGCTCCTAATGGCCCATGTGTGCCTGAAATGTGGTAAAACAAGTGCATTTTGTTTTATATGTAGATATTTTGACATTTCAGTAAGTGTGCAATCCATTCTCTTCCTTTCACTGAAGGATCTGATAGGGAAGGCTCAGGTGGTGATACTGCATGGACACCAGCTAGCAGCAAATCATCACTACGCGCTCAACTTAATCTGCCAGCAATGCAATGAGCTGCGGCACCATTCTGATGTCCTGTCTGATGAGATCAAAAAGAAGCAGATGCGACTGCAGAAGACCTTGGATCTTCATACCCGGCTTCAGCAGGTAGGGTTCAGAGACACAGTGCTCTGAGAAGCAGATAATTAGCTTCTCCTTGGAGTTATCCTCTCTACCTCTTAGCTGGAAGCACCTGAAATTTGCAGCTTTGCTTCAGTTAATGGTAGGAAAGTGTTCCCTAAAGGCTGGAGGAGTGCCTCACCCCTCACTTAGCTGGGGAAGTTAGCAAACAGAAATCTACTTGTGCTGTGAAGTCAGCAGAAGGAGGTGGGTATCTCTGGAGGGCAATTCAGAACACCAAAGTTCAGCTGCTGCTCTTGGTTGTGCTTTCATGCTGCATCCATGTATTAATTGACTTTGGAGGTTTTTGTACCCAGTGAAGTAGGGGTAATGCTTTCAGATAAACTCCAGCCCTTTTTTTCTGAGTGATTTATTAAGAATGAGCACAGCTCAGTGTAAAATGAAGTGACAGATTGGTAGATAGGCACAGCTGCTGTGTGCTAGCATGGAAGTGGAGTCATGTGGTTCCAACGCTCCTTGATATCTTAATCAGCATCAAATATTCATTTAGGGAAATTCACAGTAATTAGGCCAGAAGGCACACGGCTGTAATATGCTTGAGGCCATTAAGAGGAACAGTGAAGTTTGACCCTGTTCCCTTTCACTGTTTCGGGGAATTGGGGAACTTGTTTTTTCTCTCTGTGTGCTCCACTTCAGTGTTGCACTGGTCTGTGGGGACAGACAGTTCCTTGACAGCCTCTGAGCTGTGCAGCAGTAGCCTCTCCTGGGCTCCTTGCAGTCCTGGTTGGTGTCAGGGGTCTAGCCTGTGGGCTTTGCTGGAGCACAACATGGTACTGCTCTCCATGGTCTCTCTTCCTGTTCACAGCATTGGAGATTCTCTGTTGTTCTTGGCTGGAGCATCCTCGCCCACCTGTGCACACCACAGTGTGTGAGTGCCAACTGAACCCCAGCCTGGCATTCACCTGTTGCCTGTGCATGTCAAGTGTTGAACTTTAGACTCCAATTCAAAATCTTTATTATTTTTAAAAACATGAATGCAATTACTTTTGATCATTCCTCTCAGTTGAGGTCTGCACAGAGCCAGGCTTTTATTTATCTCAAGAAATCTGCCAGTCTTCTTGTAGACTCCACAGTGCCCACTTCAGTTTTCTGAGCCAGATAAATAAAGATCTGCTTATCATTTGGTTCAACTATGCACTGAATAGTGTTTCTGTGTCTGTTATACCACTGGTTTTATCCAGGTACAAGTGGGAGCATAACTTGGCTGGGTATGTTGAGGACTGCAATCACCCTCCAGAAAAAATGTGGTCTTTCTACTTTCTAATCAAAACGCAGTAACTGCTGAGGTCTTTAGGAGTGCTAGTTAGCTCCACGTTGAAAATATAGATCCAGTAAATGACATTCCTCATGGGAACCTTGCTGAAGTAGGGGTGCTGCTGATGGTCTGGCTCCCTGTGCTTGTCCTGTGCTGTTACCAGGCTCTGCAGTGCTGTGACGAAGGTGCCTACCTGCTTGCCAACCAGCAAATGGATAAGTGCCAGTCTAAAGAAGGTGCTCAGAAAGCTCTCCAGGACATAGAAAGATTTCTTGAAAGCTCTTCAGCCTACTTAAACTATGATCCCCAAGCCCTACACTACGATTTCGAGTCAGTCTTAACATCTGAGTTGAAGGTAAGCAACCCCTCTGGTTCCTTACACAGGTAAAAAGCAAGGTTGGACTGTGACGGGGTGTTGTCACCTTTATAATTCTATGGTTTGGGTAAAAGTGCAAAATAATGGTGTTTATTTGATCACAAGAGTCTTCTTCACTCTCTGCAGTGCCAGATCCAGTCGGTGCAGGTCAAGCTTGAGAACGTTCGGAGCATGTTTGAGAATCGGCAGTCCTGCTTCAAGAAGCTGTTGGATAAACACGTGCGGCCCGTCCAGCTGGTGGCTCCTCGGCCAGAAAATCCACCAAGATCAAAATCACCATTATTTTCACCTAAACATGGTAAAATATTTTGAGTTTATGGTGTCTTCGGCTATAATTTTGCTTTGAGACGGGAAGAGTAGGGATCAGGATGGTTTTGAGAAACCAAATGAACCTTGCTAGTGGTTGCAGAGTTGTTGTATAGTCTTAAATATATATTAGATGATTTATTATCTTTCCAATTTTTGTGTCAAACTTCTCATACTTGTGTGAAGAATGGGGCTGGTTGCTTCTTAAGTATTTTCATCCTGCTTGGTGAAAAAAGAGCCATAAGTAGTGCATACATCCAGTTCTGCTTTCCTAGCATACTGCTGGGCTGGAAACTGGTGAATTAAGTGCTACAGGGAAAAAAGGTCAAGATTTATAAATTTATTAGCACGCCTGTTCTCTGTGGCTGTCTTGAGCTGGAACTGACATAAAGTTAGAGTGATGTTTGCAAAAGAGCTTGGAGAAATGAAGAGCTCAAATCTCATGAACAGAAATGAGCTGGAGCTTAACTCCCTTTGATTCCTTGAGGGTATCTTCCCTAAATCCCAATTGTGGAATAATTAATGCCCATAAAGGTACAGATTCTCATTCAACTGAGGTCACTGAATATTCTGCCCTAATTTTGATAATGGGATGTGGCACCATGTTAGCTTTAAATGATGACATTAAAACCTTCATCCTTGGCAACCCTGTATGTATCAGAAGTATTAAAAGAGATTCCAAAGTAGTGTCCATATATTTTAAACCAGGGACATGCTAAGTTATGTGGGAATATTGAATTCAGTGATCTGACTACATAAAAGTAATTGAACATTTGTGTTTTAACACAAAATTTTTATGATTAATTAACAAATATTGGTTATGGTGAATTTTAGCAGGTGTCATACAACTGTAAAAGCAGCTTCAGTTCAGGGAATGACTAATGTAAATAGCCAAGCTAGTGAAGGAATGAGAATGAAGCTAGGTGCAGTGAGGGGAATTAAGCTACTCAAGATGCAGGAGGCCAGTGCAGCAAATAAATCCCAGATTTTCTCTTCCCAGGCTGATGCCACCTTCTCTAGTCCACACTGCCTTCTGAAGCCCTCTCCTCAATCAGGAAAAAAGCTCTGAGTCTTTAAACTAGAGCACTGTCCTCTTTGCCTAACTCAGTTTTTCCAGCTTTCTAGAAACAGGAAAGGGTTAAAGGCAAATTAGTGACTTAAAGGGTGGGGTAAGTGGGTGGCCACCCCTGTGGGATGTTGTGAGACCATCATCACTCAGCTGGACTTATTTCATGCCTTTATGGGATGCACATTTTTCCAGCAAAGGCACTCAGTCACCTGCAAAGCACAGGTATCCTCCATTAATCCTCTTCCTGAAAGCGATGATCAAGTGTGTAGGAATGAGCATAGCCAGCAAGAGGGGAAAGACAAAAGGCTCCTCTTTGGATAGATCATGACAAGAAAGCTTTTTAATAAGGCCTTTGTTTGATACCAAACATCAAAATGCTGCAGGCCTGCTGGCATGATGTGCAGTGTCAAAGGCACATGCTGGGCTCCATCAGAAGAGCTTTGAGATGGATGGGTTTTATGGTGTGGACTGAAACCAAACCAACTCTGAGCACATCACTTTTGTCCTCTTTCTCTTTCTTTCTTATATTTCTGCATCGCCCCCCCCCCCTTTTTTTTTTTTTTTTATCTTTGCCTGGATTTGAAGCCTGTCTGAGAAACGTGGTTCTAATTTTTAAACCGTTTTTAGGGAGGGGAAAGAGTAAATCTATCCTGTGATGAGCCATGAAGTGTAGTGAGATGTACAGAAGTGGTACAACAGGCTGTGTCGGAGCCCGAGTGCCGGAGTAAAGTCACTCTTGCAAACAGAAGCTGGTGTCCCTCTTCCATCTGGCTTCATCTCTGTGTTCCCTTCCTCCCAGTGGCAGTCTCTAAGCAGGACCACTGGCAAGTCCTCACTTCTTTTGGGCCTTCCTGTCTCTGGAAGGGCTGATATGAGTAGGCGATGTTCCTTTTTGTAGTTTATTTGCTTTTATTTTTTTTACTTTTATCATCTGCTCAGGCTTCAGGGAATTTGATAGGTTTTGATTACTGTGTTCACTTAATGGACGTTCTGAGGGTTTTTTTCTGATTACTTTTTACTTTATGGCCTTTATGACCTTGTGATGTGTGCTAATTGGTATTAGTATTTTTTGGGATAAATACCCTTTATTTTGTCAGTTTGGTATTGGTATGAGGTAACTAATTATTTTCATTCTTAAAATGTATTACATTTTTCTTTGTGACTTATTAGTTTCTGTCTGAACCATCTCCTTCGCTACAGATGTACATGATGTAATTGTGTTTTTTTTCTACACAAGGTGTGGATTTTAATTCCAGTTTGAAATTTTCATTTGATCTTTCTCTCCCTGGGAAGAAAACATCAAGAAAAACTCCGAGTTCTCGCAAGGTAAAAATTATTCATGAAATCTGAGTGAGTTTCATACACTGAAAAACTAAAACTCCTTTAAAAATCGATTGTACTTTGGAGTTGGAGATGCTGCTCTTCTTTTCTCCTTTTCTTTTTTTTTTTCCCTTTAAAAATATTCAAACAAACCCAAATCCTCTTATATCCATGTGGTTTTGTTGGATTAGTCCAACACCTGAGATCTATGTTGGATTGATTTTCCAAGTCACAGATATCGATTTTCTGTGTGTTATTCCCTGAACCTGTTCTTTTCATAACAGAGGTGTGTATTAGGAAATCTCCCCATCCACAGATATTTCCCCTGTGGAAACTCTTCTCTGGTCTCTGCACTAATGAATTATGTTACCAGTATTTTCAGATTTTATGTAGCAGAGTAATTTCTGGGAATATTTGGCCACCCATTATATGCTGTGCCCTTTTAAGGTTTCCTACACAAGGATTTCTTAAAAGGAAGTATATTTCATCCTTCTCCAAAGAGTTCCCATGCTGACATCAGGGGCTGAGCTTGTCCAGCCCCTGCAGTGCCCTTCTGGCAGCTCTTCCCAGTGTATCCCATTTCTCTTCCAGATCGAAGTAATGCACGACTATCAGGAAAAACGGAATTCCTTGCAGTATTTTATTTCAGACAGTGATGACAGCTTAGATATACTAAAAGGGTAAGCTTTCATCCCGTTTACATCCCTCAAAATGATGTTTATTTCTGGCCAGTCCTTGCTCCACCCCTGTGATCCTCCAACCTGACCTGGGTTGGATGATCTCTTGCGGTTTTACCTGTTGGTTGTTAAGGAGGTCACCCTGTGTTTTTGGTTTCTTGAACTGCACTGATTATATGTTGGTTTTATATACACATAAAAATAATCTGCTTCTATTTTTTTCTTTGTTTTAGCCATGTCATAAATGAGCTTATAGAAACTGAGAGAGTGTATGTAGAAGAACTCTTCACTGTTCTGACGGTGAGTGACTTCTCCAGGTTGTTCCTTATGGTTCCCCAGTGACTTGTATAAAAGAGCACCTGCCACTCTGTCAAACTAAGCAAATATGTGATGGGGCAGGTTTCTACCAGACTGTCAGATCCCAAGCTAGTCATAAATGTTCAAGTTTTCTCCCTAGGTTTTTTTTGTTGGAGGCATCTGCAAGAACAGTTGGTGTCAGGATGAGCTTTTCATCTAGAATGAGGGAGAAGCCTTCTGTTTGTACACAAAAGCACTGGTAATTAGTCTTAGCAGTGCCTGGAAAAGTGTACAAAAAGCTGTTTCTTTTAACTGTTCCCTAATTTCTTTTACCTTTAGGAGGCAAAAGAAAGAAGTTTGTGTTTTACCCTTGGGAGGATTCTGTCTCAATACTGTGAAGTTTGAGACCATATAAAGCACATTTCTTTAGAAAGCAGATTATAATTTCTCGTACTGCCATTCTAGACACTTCTACTTTATTCCAAAATAACTCTTGCTGATGGCCAAAACAAGTTGGCTGTTAAATAGCTCCCCCTCCTTGCATTTCTCTCGCCCAGGAGCAAGCAGGATATAAATCTGTTGGACTGCAGGTAATTACATGCACTGATTGGGTTTTTTGTTAAACCACACTCTCTATGATGAAGCAGTTGGCAGGTACAAAATTTATTACCGTGCTCATCAAGTCTAGATAGAGAAAAATGGACAGTTTTCTGAAAATAGTATTTCCTTTCAAGGGGGAAACCTGCTTGCACGGTTTAAATACAAATTACTAATTTTCCACACACTTATCATCTACTGCATCCTCAATCAACTACAAAACGCCTGTTTAGTATAAGGAATATTGATTCCAGCCATAGTGAGTGTGAGAGATTAATTTGGAAAGCCAAAGAAAATATGCTGTACATATTGAGTACGTTTTTGCTGCTCCTGTTAGAAGGGCCTCTGTTCTGTGCAGTCCTTGGTGACCAGCAGGGCCAACTTGAGCTGGGGGCTTCTTGGCAGTCATGGTCCTGAGCTCTGGCCATGCCTTTCCCTACACTGCAGTTAGGATGTTTGCCATACCTGGTGAATGATTTTGCAGCAATGAGATGTTACTTTGGGGAGCTTTGCATTGTTTCCTAGTTCCACTCAATGATTTGTACTGCAGTGGTGTCTCTCCCGGTTTGGGAGCCTTGATTTCAAGAGGCAGCTGGAGCCACAGAGCACAGAATTCCTGAGGCATTGAGGAGAGCAAGACCCTGGTGCTCAGCAAGTCTTGTACAAGAGCAAAAAGCCCATTGATTTTGGTATTTGATCTCAAGCTGTCTCTGCTTTGTAAGGAGCCGCCTCCTCCACTGGTTCTGGTGAGGCTGTGTGTAACTGCATACCCTGTACACACACACTGCCACTCTATGACTGTTTCCCATGGTCATAGCAGCAGATGTGTTCTTCTTGAACAAGTATTCCTCTGAGACCCTGCAGTCAGGCCATAGCAAGGAGAAGGTGGCTGAGGTTTGCCTTTGTTGAATTGGGAGCATCTGTGCAGTGCTGCCAGTCCCACAGGAGCTGTCCCAAGCCATTCCCTGCTGGATTGCAATCCCGTGTGCCCAGGGACTGAAAGACAGGGATTTAGAGACAAAAATAAGGAAATAAAATGTACATTGCACTTTGAACCAAAGCAGATCATATTGAAAGTCTATTTATGTCCCCTTTTCATCTGCCTTCGAGGAGATGCCAAGCCAAGGCCTTACCAACTGAGTGATGAGCCCTTTTTGCATCCTGCAGGGCTACAGAGCTGAGATGGATAATCCTACCATGCTCATCCTCCTGCCTCCTGTGCTGAGGAACAGGAAGGATGTCCTCTTCGGAAACATGTCCGAGATATACGACTTCCACAACAAGTATGATGCTGCTCTGTTCCCCTTTTTATCAGACTGATTTCCTGTAATGATGAAACACCCAAACCTTACCTTGCTCACTGCTGCATTTTTGTCCCTTCTTCCATCTCTTGCAGAATTTTCCTGCACAGTTTGGAAAACTGCCTGGGAGCACCCGAGAGAGTGGGATGTTGTTTCCTAGACAGAGTGAGTGACTCATTTTCACATGTAAAGCACACTCAAAGGCCAACGTTTCTCCTGATTTGTCGCACTCTGCAACTTCTCAGTTGTGTCAGCTGAGTAAGAGGCTCCTGATCTGCAGTACCAGCAGCCAGCCTGGGAGCAGAGGTGCCTGGCCAGCAGCAGGTGGGGCAGAGCAGCCATCATGACTCTGCTGTGATTCCCAGCCATGGTTTTTTTTTACCCAAACTCTGTCACTTTTAGATATTGAAGTTGGCAGCAGAGATAAAAACAAAATTACAGTTTGAGTGCTTGTCTTATTTGGCTGCCCAGCAGGATTGGGTTCATGAATGTGACTTACTTTTTGGCTTCCCTTACAGAGAGAGGATTTCCAGATGTATGAGAAGTACTGCCAGAACAAGCCCCGGTCGGAGTCCCTGTGGAGGCAGTGCTCTGAAAGCACCTTCTTCCAGGTGAGCTGTTTGTTCCACCGAGGAAGGCACTGTCCTGGGACACTCCTTGTCCTCAACACCCTCCTCAACATCCCACAATTTCGTTGTATTCTGTTTACCGTTGCATGAAACCTCACAAAAGTAGGTGTTGGAGTTTCTAGTACACAAGGAGTGTAAGGCAGATCCATTCATTATATTATTTTACATGTTGGTATAAAATTTCTGTAGTTTTAGGCACCATACAACATTTTGACATGAAATCTTCAAAGTCAGCAAATCTCACAGTCATGGTGTTGGAATAACTACTTATAGTTGGTGCCAAATTTACTTAATCTGAATTCTGTGTTCCAGGAATGCCAAAGAAAATTAGAACACAAACTCGGGCTGGATTCCTATTTACTTAAACCAGTGCAGCGCCTGACAAAATACCAGTTACTTCTAAAGGTATTTCATATTCTGCTCTGAAGGGACATCAGCAGATAGATTAGATTTGTTTTCCAGTTTGTTTTATTTTTCAATTAAAGGTTACCTGCAAATCAGCACCAAGCTTTAGATGATATATTGCTTATCTTGGCCCTCTGAAGTGACTTTCAGTGAAGACAAATATTCATATATCTGAAAAAGGAACAAGTGCTTTTAACAAGCTGTTTTTAAGGGGAGAAAAAACTGTTTGAATCTGTTCAGAGATGCAAAATGACAGATGCACTTCTAAGAAAACTGAACCAGGGATGATCATGAGAATATGATGAATGAAATATATTATGTTAGTGTATCTCTTCTCCTCAGGTGTTTACAGTGCTTGTAATCTTTAATGCACTTATTCTTGTGTCCCCCATCTGAGGCAGGGCAGTGCTGTTATTCTCACTCTGTAAGGTGGGAATAACACTTGGGTAGTAGCTTCTGAACCCCACCTTCTAGCCTCTTGAATGAGTATACATGCAGCTCTAAGTGAAACAAAACTAATTTTATCTCAGTGGTAAAATTATGTCTTCCATTTATTGACTTGAAGACTCTGGATTTTATAAATTCTGTGCCTTGTCTCTGCCAGGCTGAAGGCAATCATCTACTGCAACATCATTTGAGGGCATATATGACATATAGGCAGCTAATGAAAAACCTGAGCCTTATTTCCCATTTCTTACCAAGCAGGAAAACACAACAAAAAGAAATCAGATGCTGCTCTAAAAGCTGACACCACCTTTAAGGAAACTCAGAAAAAACGGGCCATCCTGCAGAGATCTGTTCCACACCTCATACTGACTGTGGTTTAGAGGGAGTCTTTTTTCCAGTGACATTTGAAAAAAGAAACTCATTGTAAATTGCTGAGCATTGGTAACTTTGGGTGAGGTGGAAAAAATCTGCTTTGTTCAAGTGCAAATACATGCTCTTCCATTTCTATTTTCAGGAACTGTTAAAGTACAGCACGAGCTGTGATGGAGTTCAGGAACTTCAAGAAGCTCTGGTTGCAATGTTGGATTTGCTGAAGTCAGTCAACGACTCTATGCATCAGATTTCAATAACAGGATATGATGTGAGTAGAACTGGGTAATGAGAGCCCTAGCACAGGACTGGATGATGCATTGGGAATGGATAGTGTCCCAGAATGTATGAGCTGAAAACTGTTCTTCAACAGCTACAAAGTGAATGAGATCAGGAAGCTCTTACAGATGACAGTCTTCCCTCTGATTTCAGGGTTTTGGAAAATATCCACATCTAAGGGACATATCCAGAGTTGCATAGTGCCCGCACTTGCCACCTTGTGGTTTTACAGAGGATTTTTTCAGCATGCACCTAAGTGTTCTCATGGCTGACCTAATAATTCACCTGGGGTGTCCTCATAGCATTTCACATTCAACATTTCACTAACTACTCTCTGAGACTGATTTTGATCCTTTCCCATGGAAGTGGTTGTCTTTCCTAGGGCTTCAGGGAAGGGTGAGGGGTTGGCTTTCAAAGCTGCTGGTCCCAGTCCTGGCCTCCTGGAGAATTCCATCTTCTGACACCTTAGTTCAGGCTCAAATCTCATCTGCCCTCTCCCACTGAAGTAACCAGAGCCCCTGACCTGATCTTCCATAGGAGCTTTTCCTGTCTTCTTAATTCTTCCAGTTTCTCTAGAGTAGCTGCAGCCTTGCTTCTCTCCTGGCACCGTGCCATCACTCCCAAAAGATCATCTGCTCCTTCCAGGAAGACCTGTTCTTAGAGGGACATGCCTTGGAACAGAGCTGGCCCTGTCACCCATCGTTGTTTGGAGAGTCCTCTTACGTTTTAATTGACATCTTTTTATTTCTTTTTTTACTTGTCCTGCCCTCACCAGGGTGACCTGAGCGAACTGGGGAAAGTATTGATGCAGGGATCTTTCAGCGTTTGGACAGGACACCGAAAAGGCCCGACAAAAATGAAGGACCTTGCCAGGTTCAAGCCAATGCAGAGGCATCTGTTCTTGTATGAGAAAGCCTTGGTCTTCTGCAAGAAGCGAGAGGAGCACGGAGATGGATATGACAAAACCTCATCTTACAGTTTTAAGCATTTTTTGAAAGTAAGGACTTTTTAGTTTTATTTTTGAAAGTAAGGGCATTTTACTTTTGCATTGCCATGTGTATTGTAGACTAGTAATTCTGCAGACCCAGACAGTATTTTTCCCTTGATACAGTTGATTGTTTTCTGCTGTCAAGGGCTGTAATGCCTTGTAGGGCTGTGCCATGCCCATGAAAGGATGTTGGTTGTATAACCTCTGAGAACTCCCACAGCTGAGATAGCAGCTGGTAGAGCTCGTGGACTTGGACTCATGTATGTGATGGCATGTGCCAGGGAAATGGAGCTATGGGCAAATTCCAGGGATACCAATGTGCCTGCCTCCCTCCCCTAGTCCACTTTCCAGGAGTGTGGGCGAGGGCATGAAAGAGGAGAGGTCTTTTGCATCTTCCCCAGCCCACCTGGGAGAGCAAGGGGGAGGGGGGGAGGCCCCTTGGGCAGGGGTCTGCCTGGCTGCTCCTGAGCCCTATTTCCCAGGCAGGCAGGAGGATGTAGTGATAACTCTTCCTCCTCCATTGCCTTTCTCCTTCAGCAGGCTCTGACTGCAGCTAAAAGGACAATTATCAGATGACAGAATAGCCTATGGCAAAATATGAGGGGCATAAACAACAGTCTCAAGCCTCTAAATGCTAACTATTGTCAATAACATTCCCTAACTGCTCCTCTAAAAGAGACCTTCTGGCATACTGCTTGTGATGAGCACTTCTAACATCAGCATTTTTTCTCAGTACTTTGCATTGTTTTTCTTAATAAACAAAACCCCAATATGGGTATATCTTAGAAGGGAAAAAAATGGGCACTTGGAAGCAGAGCAGATCGCTGGTGCAGGTCCCTGATCTCAGTGGGGCCTGGGGAGGGAGATGCCATGAGTAGTCAGAAAACAAGGTAACAGTAGATAAGTCTGTTCAGCTCCAGCGCACGTTACAAATTGTGTATTAAAAGCAAATCTCAGGCCATATGTTTCGGTACTTAATGTTTTCCCCAAACAGCATAATTTTCTTTCTGGAGAGCTTGTTTTCCCTGCAGTACTTGTTTTACCATAACATGCTTTTGAAAGACCTGAAGAGGTGGTGGGGGAAAATCCAGCTCAGAGGAGAAAATCCTGTGCTCAGGAGTCCAGGCAATGTGTCCAGGGTTTTTCTTTGCCTCAAGAGGGTTCATTTTCCAGTTGTTTGTGTTGACACACTGAGAGGTTGGAGTTTGAGAATGCATGGATGTGACAGGATTACATCTGCACACATATGTTTTGAGAATTGCTACACTGAGGGCAAAATCATGTTCTTGGAGCTTGGCATTTGTTTGATTCATGATCATAGAATCACAGAATCGTTGAGGTTGGAAAAGACCTCTAAGATCATCACCAGCACTGCCAAGTCCGCCACTAAACCACATTCCTAAGTATCAGGAAATTATTTTTCTTTGCAACAATGTTTTTTGCGGATTCAGAATTGAAACAAGCTGCCGGGTAGAAGCTGTGTAATGGAGCATCTGTAAAACAACAAAAAAAGAACCCCTCAGGATAATATTTTGCATACTGTGTAAAACATCCAGTGGTAAATATCTCTTCAGCTGAGATTCAGTGACTTAGAGGATGCAGGTTACTGCAATGCCAGGTAAATCAGCCTGCCTGGTGCCACGTGGAAGCCGATGCAGATGAACACCATCCCAGAGCTTTGCACTAGCCCACCTCAGTCTGCATTGCAGCAATTCAACAGCTGAGAGACAGTAAATCCTGGTCAGAGGGAGGAAACAGAATTTCAAAATCTACCAACCTGAATGAACAGACCTTAAATCTGTCTATTTCTAGCACTTTTTCTTCACCTCATCACAGTAGATCATCTAAAATTTCTAATATCTTGATGCCTGGGCAGTTTTGTGGGAGATTCTGTATAAATTGTCAATAAACAAGATGCACAGAACTGGGAACTGCAGCAACTGGATGAAGTGCTCTCTAGTCTGCCCTTCCAATAACTTTCATATATTTTAAGTTTTGAGTTTAAGTTTTCATAAAATCAGAATGTAGCCTCTTCCGGCTTTCTAAGACATTGTGACATCAATAGGACAAGGGGAAATGGCCTCAAGTTGCATCAGGGAGGTTCAGGTTGGATATTTGGTAAAATTTCTTCATTGAAAAAGTGGTCAGACACTGGAACAGGCTGCTCAGGGCAGTGGTGGAATCCCCATCCCTGGAGGGATTTAAAAGATTGTAGATGTGGCACTTGGGGACATGGCTTACTAGTGGACTTGACAGTGCTGGGGAAATGGTTGGACTTGATGGTCTTAGAGGCCTTTTCCAACCTAAGTGTGTCTATGATTCTAAGAGCAATTTGCTTCCTATTTCCTGAGGCTGCTCATAGTCACTGAAAATGGGCACAGAACATAAGTCCATGTGACCTAATCTATAAATCCTCATAGTCTTTCAGACCAAAAGATCTGAGGATGCACATATTGTCAAGGAGGACCAGCAATGTTAAACAGATGTTATTTCTAAAGCTTCATTTGTGTTTATACTGGATTTATCTAACCCAGTCTGCTTGAATAATTTATGATAGATGATACCATTATTATTACATCTGTTTCAAAACACAGAAGACTTGAGCTATTTTTGACCATCCTTTGTTCAGTGATAAATTGCCAGCAAACTCTGCTTTAAGTGAGAGAATGGTTTATGTGATATCAGGTATTAAAGCATTTTTCATCTTCATGGCATGTTCAGCAGGGGGGGTCAGAGGTCTTCTGTTGCTGAAGAGTTTCTTGGTTTCTAATCACAGTTTGAGCTACTCATTCAGGTGGGTCACAACGTGCAGATCCTGAGCGATTTGGGCCCTTGGTATTTTCATCCAAATTATCAAAAGTGGTCAGTGATGATGGGTACCCAGGTACAGCAGCATTCAGCTTCCAGCCTGTGTGTGTCCTGAAAGCCAGGAATAGACAGATTTAAGGTCTGTTCATTCAGGTTAGTGGATTCTGAAATTCTATTTCCTCCCTCTGACCAGGATTTACTGTCTCTCATATTTATGGCAGCTCAGGCTGAATATCCAAAAATTTACCTTTCTTGGGGTGGTGTCACAACTACAGGAATGGCAAGGGACCAAAAGACATTGAACTGAAACTCTTAAAGGAGCTAAAGGCTTCACAATGGGTTTTAATTATCGCTGACAGAGGAAAACAGAATTTAGTGAGTAAATAAAGAATAATATGGCAGAAATAATGTGTCATGTATTTATAAAGCTTCGTATCCCTCATCTGCAAAATTCCATGCTGAAAGAGGTATGAGATGATGCTTCAGTTAGTTCCAGTGATTCCCAAAATGAAAAGTTCCCTAAGGTCCATTGATTGGTTTTGGAAAGCTTAACCAAATGCAGCAAGCTGACTGAAAGTCAGGGGGGATAAGTCAGGTAATGACTTTCAGCTGCTACTGAAATTAAAATTGATGAAATGTGTTAAATTGGTGAAAACAGGTTTGGCATGCTGCCAAAAGGCTGGATTCCTAGGGAAGAGGGAGAGATTTGTAGTATGTTTAACTTTTTGTTTCATTTGGATTTGCAGATGAATGCAGTTGGAATAACTGAGAATGTGAAAGGAGATCATCGGAAATTTGAGATCTGGTACAGTGGGCGAGAAGAGGTCTATGTTGTGCAGGTTTGTAGCTTCAAAAATCTGGATATTTGTGCATCCTCACAACAATGTTAAGAGAATGTGTCCCATTGATCTTGATGGGATTATCAGACATTTAACGTGCATTTCTTCTTTCTCTTTGCCCATGTCAGTGCTCACAGATCTGTCCCAGTGGCTGGTCCTTGGTGTTCATTCCAGAACTATAAAAGTCACTTAAAAATAGAGACAGAATTGCTCCTTTTATTCCAGATGAAATCTTAAATAGACCTGTAGTTGCAAAAAAGATTTTATTGTGCTTAATACCTTATGTGAGTTGAGCTGGAAATGGACCCAGTGCTTTGATGGACACAGGCCACATGTGCTCTTGCACAATTAAGATGTCAGAGCTACCCCCAGAGCAAAGGCTTAGCCTCTGTCCTGTTATTCCCAGTAATCTTTTCACTCATCTACAGAATAGTAGCCCCAGTGACCTGATTCCTTCTTGATTTTTTTTTCCATTTGTAGCATCTTGAATTGAAATTTCTGATGGAGAAATGTTTGCCTAACAGGCTGTTCAGAGGAAAACTCATTATGAGTATACTGTCGGTTGATTTTTTTTTTTTAATTAGACTTCTTCCTAGCTTTTTTCCTCCATGTTATAAGACAGTAACCAACTTAAATTCATAAAGCAAGTGTATGTAGCCAAGTAAATATATGTTTAAAAGTCAGTTACGGACCTTTAGGTATTTTGTAAAACGGTGTTTAGGTATTTTGTGAAAGAGATAAGATGCATGCACACAGGTGCTTTTGCTTGCACTCCTCTCCTTGCATTGTAGTGATAGGTCTAGAATTTCCACTGTGCTTTACCTGGATGTAATGGGAACCATGAATTTTAAAAGATCAAGAGTCTAAAATGTAGTGGTGGTTTTGGAAAAACGAGGATTTCAGATAATTACAACATGGAAAAGCAAGATTTTATTCATAAATCTTAATTCAAAATTCTGAAAGTTTTCTCTTCTTCCAGGCCCAAACAGTAGATCTGAAGATGGCATGGTTGAATGAAATACGAAAAATTTTGTTCAAGCAGCAGGAGCTTATAAAAGGTACATTTGACCAATTTCTCTGTGGCATTCACTCTGTAGCAGAACCTTTCCTGTTTTCTCATTGCTAGTCTTCAAATCCACTAATTCTCACTAGAGAATTGATTTGCAGAAGCCTGGTAGCAAAATACTGGAGTGAGGCCTTACATTACAGGGAAATAACATAACTTGGAGCAGTAAAGGCCAGGTGCTTGTGTGAAAATTAATTACAGAAGTATGTTTTTTTGGCCATCATTACCCTGGGGATTATTTCACGTTTGTTATCATAGGCTTAATTCAACAAGATACATAACAGACTCCTAATTTTAAGCATATTATGGTCTTCAGTAGCATGCTCAATATTGGATTTGTGCTAACATGCCATCTTAATCATAACTAAGTCTGTGCTTTGCAAGAGTCCATAGGTCTGTTTTTCTCTGAAGAGAAATCAACAGGGTTGTAAAAAAGGTGTAATTTTTAAGGTAATGCATCAAGTGTGACAGTTATTAATAAAAAATGGATTTTAAGCTGGTTTTTGACCTCCCTGCAGTAGAGAAGCAGCAGCCCGGCTCAGGCACAGACCAGATCCCTCTATCCTCCCAGCTGAGTGATGGGTGAGTGCCAGGAGCTGGACTGGGGGCTCCCTGGGGTACCCATTTTCACCCTATTTCTGTCTAAGACCTCTGGGGAGGGGACAGGAGGGATGTGCTGCTACTCACCCTTTGGTGGCAGTGGTCTGGGGGCAGGGTCGTTGAGGGGCACCCTCGAGCCTGGCAGCACAGCCTGAGCTGCAGCTCCTTGGCAAATGCAGACAAAGATCAAAACCAGTGCTCAAATTCAGGGGTGGAGAAACTGCAGCAACTTTATTTCCCATCCCAAAAAAATTAAAACCGGACACTGAAGTCCTTAACCTTTATAGAAACACAGATTAAGGGGTATCAGTATTATTTCTGACTTCATTTTACAAAACCTAGTGGAGTTTGCATTCATTCATAAAGTAAAACTAAGATCTGCTTCTTTATTTTTTCAACCCTTCAGAAAGCAGCAGAGAGCCTCCATAAGCTCAGAAGAGAACGACTCAGAGCGCACCAGCCCGGTGATGTTGGACAGTGGGCTCGTGTCCCCCCAGAACAAGCCCCACCGAAGTACAGACCCTTCCCCTCCCTTCAGGGCATGCTTTGCAGGTGCTGTGCTTCCCCCAAACTGAGCTGCACGTTGTCTTGCAGGCTGGCCAGGAATGTCTCAGTCCCTGGAAATCTGTGAGGGGTTGGAGGAGTGGTCGGGTAACCAGTACCTCTCCAACTGCTCGGACACCGAAGAGGAGGATGGGAACCAGCTGGTTAGTAGATATGCAATAGTCTCGAAGCTTGAGGTGCTGCCATTTTCAGTCATCTTGCTTTGTTTGTCCTCACTGGATAATGGATGTATCTTTTCCATGTCTCTCAGAATTTCCATATCTCAATTTGGGGAATGAGGAGATGTCTCAAGCCACAGTTTCTTGAAATAATTTTAATTAATGTAGCTGATATGGCTCTGTCACATTCCCTGTGGCAGTCAGAAATAACAGCTGCGTGACATGAAATGTAGCTAAATAAGATAAGGTTTTCATTCTGCCACAGTCTCCAGGAAAATACAAAGCCCTTGCAGACTGCAAGAGGAGAGGATCAGAGGACCTGCTGGTGAAAAACGGGGATGAAATTCAGCTCGTGCATGAAGATGGTGAGGGACAGTGGTAGGTATTTTAGGACTACTGTGCCTTATCTCTAAGAGCCTGCAAGGCATTCCCTTGAAATGTCACTTGCCTGGTGATACACCCATTGCAGCCTCTGATTAAGTTTTAGACTATTCCAGAAAGCTGGAGAATTCATTCCCTTGCCAAGACTAGATGCCATCCTGGGAAAACATGTCAGGACTTCCCTTGCCATGGGTGTCTGGGTGAGGTGGGTTTTACCAATATCTTCACAGCCCCTCTTCCCACTTTTCAGATGGTGCTTTGAGTGCGAGCCCTTTGCACACCCCAGCCCAGCTCCTGGCTTTGTTCCTCTGGGCTTATTAATGGCAATACTGAGTAATTGCAAGACATTTTCCTCCCTCAAACAGCTGTACAAGTGTTAAACTAGTTGATGACTGCGGAGCATCTTTGTTGTATTTAAACCTATGGCTCACAAGCTTACACCTTACACCTGGTTCTCTCATTGTGTCTGGGAGCATTGCCTGGGGAATGACTATCCCAGGCCTCCTGCCTGTTGAACCATTAGTCTCCTTGTCTGAGAGGGCAGCATTCTCTCTCCCAAGATTTGCAGCAATTTGGCTGAGATTCCTGGCTGTCTCTCCTTTCCAGGTTGATTCTGACTAGCTCTCATCAGCCAGCCTGGGGTCTCAGTAGGAGAGAGAGCAGTGTGCTAATGCCTTGTTTGGGGTGTGGGAAGGGGGATTTTAGCAGGAACCTGGATCAGATTTGTGCAGGCACTAGCCCATAGATTCATAGATGTGAATGCCCCATGGAGGATTCCTGTCTGACAGCTACAGCCCTTGCACTTCAAGGGAAATTCAAAAAAGGATAAAATAGAATATTTCAGTTGGAAGGGATCTGCAGTGATCATTTACTCCTACTGCATTTTGTAAAATTCAGTTTGCTGTTAGCAAAAGCAAGATGCAAATAATCTCAGGTTTACTGAATATTCACCTCTCTTGGGGATTTCGACCAGTGCCAGTCAGATTTCTCACACCAAATTTTTTGTTTGTACAAATTTTACTGCATGAGTGAGACAGAGAGATGTCACTTATGAGTATTTCCAGCTGCCTAAGTCTTGGCTTTAATTTGCTTATAGTACCCTGACTAAATTCATCCTACCAGTCTGAATAGCAGAGGAGTGAGGAAAGTAATTGCCCTTGGCTCCATCAGTACCTGGTTTTCCTCACTGGCATCTCTGGAGGTCTCAGGCAGGATAAGGAGAGAGAGAGTCCTGTTCCTCTCCATTGACTAGAGAGTTGCCCAAGGCAGATGTGCTCCCAATGCAGGCTTTTTAATTAGGTTCCTAAGTTGGGAGGAATACTTTAAATGCACGCCCAGCTCCTGTTAAAATGCTTCCCTGGTTTGAGTGAACTGTTGGTTGCACTCCCAGTTGTGTAGAGTGTGACCACATCAAACTGCTCCTGAGTTGGTTGGTTTCTTTTACTAATGCTGTTGTCATTCAAAGGTTGGTGAAAAACCTAAACAGAAGAAAAGAAGGCTGGATTCCTGTCCACAGTCTGCAGATAGTAGTCGGTGACTGCAGATTTCGGAATGCCAAAGTTGCAGGTATTATATAGCACGCCTAGCAGAAATATTTCATATCTCAAATCAGGTCTTTTAAGCCATTTGCATTACACTTGGTGTACTAAATCTGGCTGCATATGCCTCTGCAGGAAAAATAGAAAAGCAAGCAGCTACTCCAAAAAGCCTGTAAATAAAAGTAGTAAATTAAGCTTTCTTTTTTTGTTTCTTAACACTTAAGACATTTCTGAGACTTTAGGCTCTAGTAAATTAAAACCAAGCATTTAAAAATGTAGATTTCTTTGCAAGAGCACTGAGTAGAAGATCCAGGAGAAGAGATGGAGTCTGACCAGGGATTCCTGTGACTGTTTTGCCTACTCGCTGCTGTAGCCCAAACCCCGTGTGAACAGGAGGCACCTAGGCAAAACCTCCTCCTGCTGCAAAAGACATCGTGGCCTGACCCCCAGCACTCTAAAGGCAATATTTCATCCCTGCAGCCTCACTCCTGCCCTCATTGCTGCCTGCTGGTTAATCCCATCCTTAGATAAATTTTATAATAAACAGGTTACCAGCTTTTGGCCGAAGGCTTCTAGTCTCGGAAACCGTATTTCACATTTTCTAGCTGTAAATGTACATAGAAATAGGTAGGGAAGCATAACAGATGACACAAGAAAATGCCTTAAGAGCAGCCTGTCGCCCTTGCCGTGTATGCAGCATCACCACTCCATGTGTTGCCTCATCCCCATGCTGTTCACTGGAAATGGGAGACCAGGGTTTTGGTGGGAACAGCTCAGGAAACCCACATAGACTTAGTCCATTAAAAAAAAAAAAAAAAGAATACACTAGTTATGACCATAGGAAGCAAATTTCACAAGGAGTTTTATCTTTAAATACTTCATTTTTGTCAAAATCTATTATTTTGATGAACATGAAGGAAGCCTTCTGAAAGGCTTAAAATTCCAGACAGCTCTTGGTGGTTTTCCAGTATATTTCAGTGAAATCCTTCCCATACAGGAAGGTATTTTTTATCCCCTTTGTTAAAGGGCAGTCAAATCTCACAGGTTGGAGGTTTTCTGACTTTATGTAAAGGGTAGTTTGCTAACCAGTGTTCAAATTTTGCTGGCACCCTGTTTTCGAGATGCAATTATGTCTACCTTGATCTTCTCTGCATGTATAGCTATCCCATCCCACCATATTCTGTGCAGGAGGGTTCTCCAGCTGTGAATGCAACTCAAAAACAGGGTGCTGGCAAACTTTGAACCTTGGTTTGCTTTGTCAGTGGTCATATCCCTGAAAGCCAGAGACTCACAGCTCCAGACTGGTTTACAAAGTTGTTGAGTACAAACTAAGGAGAATTTCACAAGGTGAAATCACAGAAAGCTCCTTCTGTGAGTCCCACACCACTGCCCAGGTACTTTGCAGTCGTGTCCCATGGTTTAGTTGCAGCACTGAGGCTCTGTTTTCCCTGTGAAGGTAATTCTGTTCTTTTGCCATTGCTGATCGTGCCTGCAGTCTCAAGGCATGGTTCTAATTTTACGTGCACTCCAGGCAATATTGTGGGATGATGTAGGATGTTTTCATGCTATTTCCTAGAGCTATTCCTAGAGCTTTTCGATTGCAGAATGATGTAGGATGTTTTCTTGCTATTTCCTAGAGCTATTCCTAGAGCTTTTCAGCGACGTGTCCTTATAGCCATAAGCAACTTGCACTCTGAAAATTGACTTTAAGACAGTACCTTTGCATTTGGCAATTCTCCTTCCTCTGTGGGCTGGTCACTTCACACTGCAGGTGACACTGTACCACTGACTCCTCAGGAATGCAGTCTGGATTGGGCTCTTTTCTGCTTCTTCAGAAGATGGAGCTCTTGCTCCAATATAGCACAGGGAGAATTAGGCAGCCAAGCTTGTAGAGCAAAGTAGGGGCAGGAGGGAGCACTTGAACCCTCTTGTATTATGAGCTGCTTGTGCTGAAATGCTGGTTTACATATAAGCAGGGTAAACATGATTAACATGTTGTGGGGTCCCCAAGAGCTGAGAGCATTCTGGAGTCACTTCAGCGCTGGGGGAGAGGCAGTTCCTGGCCCTTCACAGGAGCATTGCTTCTGTTATTTCTCCAGATCCCCCTAATAAATAAAAATATTTGTCCAATTACAGAAGCTCATAACAGAATTCATACAAATCTGGGTTTGAGGATGTTTTGTCAGTGCAAAGCCTTTAGCTGAATAGATTACATCGTTTCCTTACCTTCACATTTTTTTTCTTAAATTTGTGCTGTGGCCCTAAAAAAACCCTCCCACCACAAGATGTCTGATACACCTACAAGCTGTTCCTTTCCCTCCTGCTAATTATTCCAGTGTTGAGCCAATACAAATCATAATGAAGTTACAGGGAACTTTTTGCTGCCCATTTTAACTTAGCAAAGGTCCATGCCCTACTACCTGGCCATCTCTAGCTTTGCAAATCCACCATCCTCTTGTAAATCTTGGCCTGGAGATAAGCCAGAGGCTTTTTGGGAGGAAGACAGCTGGCTTGGAGATCATTTTGAAAACAAGTTTTATTTCTGGTGTGCCTCTAGCTGTTAAGTTCTAAGTTTAGTCCTTGATGCTTTCTTCTGAATAGATTTATTCACTCTTCTGTGCACATCCACAGTGGATTTTTTTGTGCCATAGGAAATGTTTTGTATTGAAGGGGATTACACACAGATCTCAAAATGATCAAAATGAGAAAAATTTGGAGAGAACTCTGCTCAGAAAGAGCAATATTCAGAAAATAGCTACTGCTGAGGTTCACCCATGTGTTGCTAGTGCCAGCTGCCTTGCTAGAGCTGTCAGGCATTGCCTGGTCTACTGACTTGTTTTTGCTATGAATTAACAAGATGTGGAATTATCTCTTCATTTCAGGGAAGGTGAGGGCTGCAGCATTACAATCCCAACTCCTCTTCTGCAGTAGGGCAGGAGACAAAACATTTCTGCATGTCCCTTGGTGGATGATGTGCCAAAATCACAATTTATAGCCCTGGCAGTGTCTGTGCCAGTGAAGGAAGAAACGTCTCACCTGTGCTGCAGCTTCATGGCAAAGGGAGAGGGGGGGACAGCAGAAATTAGGTCCTTGCTGTAACCCAAAGTAGATGTGACTTGTTTTCTCTTCAGTGACACAGTGCTCATGTCCAGCAGCAGTGCAGCCTCCCCTCTCATCAAGGTTAAGCGCTGTCCCTGCTAATCTTTTCTCTCAGCAGTGGTAAACGGATGCAAGCTAAAGGAAACATGTTGTTTGGTCTCAGATTTTCACATCAGAGTTTAACTTTTTTCACCTGAACTTTAAAAGCTGGGCAGAGATTAGGGCGAGTGTCTAATTTCCACTCGCTGCATGGAGATTGTGTGAGACTGATTTCTTTTAAAGAGAGCCTGAAATAGAGTAGTTTGAAGGAACTTCAGAGTGAAGGAAGGGATTAGAATGAAAAGTAGAAGCAGTGATAAATGCCTTTACTTATTATAAATATAAAAGAAACATTGCTACAACTTTCAAGTCCTTTTAAACAGAAAAAAAGTGTTATGGCAGAATTTGTCTTGAGTCCAAAGCACTCAGAGCAGGCATGGAAGGATGCTCTGTGCCAAAGGCAGGCACTCACTAAGTTTAGCCCCATCCCTGGAAGTGTTCAAGACCAGGTTGGGTGGGACCCCAAGCAGCCTAAATTTGTGGGTGGCATCCCTGTCCTTGGCAGGGGGTTGGAACTAGATGATCGTTAAGGTCCCTTCCAACCCAAACCATTCTGTGATTCTATAATTCTGTGATTTAAGGAAGACACCTGTTCTACACACCAGACCCTCTCCTAGTTTGCTTTAACAGCCTACTTGCCAAATTATCTCTTCCAAGCCTTAAGGGGATCCCCTGCGTGTGCTCTTCATGCCATAAAGCTGAGCAAAGGTTTCCCCCGCTGGTAGTGCCTGAAGGACCGAGCTTGCATGTCCTCTGCTCCTGCTGGCCAGGGTGCTGGGGATCATCCTCTTGACTGTGGTGAGCTTGAGGCATCCCTTTTGTGGCTCAAATCGGCCGGATCAGGGTATTTATTGTATGTGGCTGAACTCTTGAGCTCTCGTGGGCTGGCATAAGCATGTTGGCTGAAACACGCAAGCTTTGTCTAAGTCCTGGTTAAAATGCCACTTGTAGTTTGCAGATGCAGCGCAGCTGTTTGCACTATCACTCATGCACTTTAATGATTGCAGCCACAGGCTTTTGTATTTATGCAGGGTCCATTAAAGGCAATGCTGATTTCTTTTTGGCCTTTGAAACGTAAAGCAGGGTCTCCTCCTGTGACCTGAGATCCCAGCCAGCTTCACTGAACAGATATTTAGTAACACCATAGAAAACCATTTTGAGCCTGACAAAATAAGGAGTCTAGAGAAGATATCAACTGGCCTTGCTGTGATAATGAAGTGATAGATGATGGAAATGAGTCAAACCCTGTGGTCCTGCCTTAGTCAAGGCTCTCACTGAAGCCAGTGGAAGTTCAGCTTTTAGGGAGAACTGCAGGAGTTCACTTATTTTTTTTATGTTATACAAATGTTACATGATTACAGGGAACAATGTATTTCTTGGAATCAGATGCTTTAATATTAACATCATTCTCCATTACTTTATAGATGCTGCCCTGTGTAACACGAGAAAGTTTAGTTCCCCTTGAATTAAGGGTGAACTAGTAGCATCCTATTTTCGATGCTCTTTGGAAGCTTTCAACTAAGTGTTACAGAGAAATAGCACAATAGTTGGAGTTGTCCTGTACTATTCATCACATTCACAGACCTCCACAGCTTCATCTGCACTGAACAGGACTGGGGTCCTAAGCAGCTTCTCATATTCATAAAGGAAGCCATTCTCTGCTCTTTCTTTTTTTTCGCCTCTGGAAAGTATGGTATTTTATTAATTTTACCTGCTGCTTTTCCATGACATCCATCATGTTTCATCAGAGAAGTACACTACAGTTTCCTGACACTTTGTTTAGATGCTTGAAACTTCCTCTACAGGTTAAAGTAGGCTTTACCTACTTATTAGCTGACAACTATTGAAGCTGCAAATAAAGGAGTTGAGTTTTGGTAAACCAAAAAGAAAAAAAAAAAAACAAAACCAAACAAAGAAGCTGTATCTCCTGCTTGATTGATTTTATGGATGGGTTTTTCTTAAATATCTACTTCAGCTATGTGAATGTAATGTTCTGTAAGAGCATTATCTGGCTGACTCACATGTGAAGATGCAATAATGCTAAAGATCCTCTTTTTGCACTTAGGGTCTGACTCCAGCTCATTGCAGTCAGTCCCCTTGATTTCTGTGAGGTTTGGATCAGGTCAAACTGGCAACTCAGGGTTGTCGCCAATCACTTAGGGTCCCAAAGTGTCCCAAGGCTGAAACCTGTATCTAGCAAGTGTTGAAGTTTACATTAATGTATGTACTTTTGGAACACGTGCCATAAATCCAAGTTAAATGTCCACGTTTGCACTAAGGATGTTCTTGTGATAAGACTGTGCTTTTCAGCATCTTTAACAAATAATGTATCTATTGAATTTTTGAGAAAGGAAAAAGAATGTTGAACACTCATAATTTAAGTTTGTGTTTCTTCGTCTAGTTTTGCTTTTGTAGAACATAGGTAGGTACAGGTGGTTTGGACTTTTAAGCAGACATGTGCAAAGAGCACCTGACTATGTGGAGAGCAGGGTTAATAGTGTGCATGCAGTAGTGAATTTGCTCTGTCCCATCCAAATGAAATGTTTATGCTGTGGACTAAAGGGGGACCTTTATGACTTTTATTTGTGAACTGATTCTTAAACACAGTCCTAAGTTAAGTTAAAACATACTGGGGTTTGTTTTGGGTTTTTTGTGACCATTTTTGTATGGAGGAATTGTGGAACTACTTGATGGCTGTGGTTGCCTGGGGATTCCCCATCACACAGTGGACTTTTCTCCACTTTGGGTGGCCAGTATTGCGGGTAACCCCCGCACACCCTCAAAAACATGACCAGCTAAGTCTGAACTGAGCAACACCACAAGACCTAGAAAGATCCCAGTATCCTTCAGCCACTGGCAATCACAGCAGAGGGGTTTTAAGCCACTGAAGGTTCTTTTCATCTGCTTTAAAATTGGTCACGATGCACTTGTTAGGTGGAAAAATAGGAGTGTCTTAAGTTACTGTTGGGGCTGTTTATAGTGGTAACAATTCTTGTGGTAACAGTACACATTTTGAGGTACAACTGTAAATATTTGTCTCAAACATAGCACACATTGCATATTAAATGGTTTTAATCTTTTTTGTCTTCCATAGTTTTAAATCTAAGCTTTTATTAATTTATGAGGTTGATAAGTTCTGCGAATCTGAATGTACAGTCTGAGGTTTTTAACATTTAAAACTTTGCACATGACATGGTATGTTACCCTGAGTATGCTGTTGAACTAGGCTCTTCATGTATATGTATAAATTACAGTAGAGAATTTTCTCTGACTGCAAGTTTAAATGAACTATATTGTATATGTACCTGTAAAAAAATGTGTTAAATCTATATTTAAAGATTAAAAACTTGTTAAATAAATCCATATGAGAATATGCAATTCTGTTCAAAGATGCCTCTGCTATAATTCTAGAGAAAAAAGAATTCTCACAGCGTTGGTTTTAATTTCTTTGGAACAACTAAAACCTTCTTATATGCATTTTGATTTCAAGGTAAATCAGTGGCAGATGATCCAATTAGCTTCTCGCTGGATGTAGTGACAATGAAATTGGGAGAGGAATCCAAGCACTCATACTGACGTCTGAAAGAGCAGCTACTGAAATCCCACCCTGGCTCAGGGTGTCTCCATCCCCAGCCTTCCCTTCATTCCAGCACTGGGCAGAGCTGCCAGGAGGGACCTCTGGGCTGAGGACCACAGGGCTGTGCTCATGGGTGGGTCCATGGGGGCTATGTGGGCAACAACAGCCCTCTTCCAGGTGGGAGAGAAGTGGTCTTGGGGACACATCTCTCCAGCAGGGAGGGAGGAGACCCCTGTCAGTGAGTTCTGCCTCTGGGGATGTGCTGGTGTCCCATGCATGGTGCCTGGTAAAGCCTGTGCATGAGCTGCCCATGCCAGGCATCCTAGTGCAGTTCCCAAAGGCCATGCTGTTTCCCCATGCACCTCTGGATTTTTCTGTGGAAAGAGATACAAGGTGAACCAGCACTGATCAGAGGTAAACCTCCCTTCCTCTGGGATTATTCCCTTCTCTTGAAGCTGGGAACTGAATTAAACCCACTTGAATCACCCTGACAAAGGACCTCTGCCCAGCATCACCTTTCCCTGGAATGCCACTTCCCTTTGCCTGTGCCTCAGTGCCAGTGCCCACCCTGGGCATGGGGAAGGTGTCTCCCAGGGAACTGTCTGCCTCTGGGGTGTCCCAAGCTGTCTGTGCTCAGGGGACATCCCACAAGGGGAGGTTGTTTGGGGAGGGCAACACACAGTCTCCATCACTACCAGCAGTGCCTGTTGCTGCAGTCTCTAATTTAACATGATTAATATAAACACCAGGACACTAAGCAGTTCTTTTTATAATCCTAACATGGCTCAGCAGAAATCATTAGCATAAAGCCCACCACTACCTTTAGATGAGTTTTATACATATTTTAGGTAATTTTTGCAGTCAATTTTATGCTGTCCTAGAGCAGGAGGAGCATTTCTGCTGCCTGTGATCCATCTCAGCCTGGCTCATGTGAAAACATCTGGCCAAGAGCAATGTGGGTGCACTGCTGTGCGTGTTCACCTCCCTCATGGACTCCTACTACTGGGTTGATGGTGGATACTGGTGTCTGAGGCACCAGTGCCTGCTGGGCTTCCCTTGCCCACAGTGCTGTGTGGCAGCTGTGGGCAGTGTTGGTGGAATGGTGGCCCGGGGCACGTGTGAGCCAGTCCCCAGCTCATCCACACCAGCCTCTGCATTCAGGATTTGGGGACTTACACCACCTCAGCAGTGCCAGTGCATTCAGGAATACAGTCATGGACCATTAAAAGGGCTTTTTATTTCTTTATTACCACATTTTCATTGTGTTCTCTTAACTTTTGCCTTCCAAGAGCAGAGGTTATTTCATTTAGAAATGTTTATTAAACTGCAATGATTTCTCAAAAACATGGAGATTGCTATGTGTCTCTCTTCAACTAACCAGTCCATCCCCCAGCACAGTGTAGCCTCCCCAGCACAGCATAACACTCCTTGGGGTTAGGCAAGCTTCGTGTTTTGCTTTATCCACTTCACATACTTGGAGACCCTGGTGTAGATGCCATATTTGCCTGGCTTGGCACATTCCTCACCCCAACTGGTGATCCCTGTGAGAAACCAGGTGCCCTCGATCTCAGTGGTGTAGGGCCCTCCGCTGTCCCCCTCACAGGTGTCCTTGCCCCCCGACGGGTAACCTGCGCAGAACATGTTCTGCAGGATGGTGGTGGAGGTGCTCTTGAGGCAGGTCGGCCGGTCAACAAAGGGCACCTTGACGACCTGGAGGGTGGTGGCCGGCCGGCCGCGGTAGTGCAGGCGGCCCCAGCCGCTCACCGTCCCCGTGCCCTGCTTCAGCAGGGCATTGGTGAACTCCCGGCTGCCGAGGCAGATGGGGGTGACGTAGCTGTTGAAAACGAGGGGCTCGTCCAGCTCCAGGAGGGCAATGTCGTTGTGGTACTCGTTGATCGAGGCGTCGTACGTGGGGTGGGGAAGGGCTTTCACCACTTTACGCCGCTGCTCTGTGTGGTCATCCTCCCGAGTGTTGTGTTCACCTGCGGAGACAAGTGTGACTCGAGCCTGATCCCTCCGTGGCCAGACCAGTGATCGTGCCCTGGGGAGGCCATGCCAATGCAATTCCAGCCCAGCCAAGTGGCTGCAAAGAGCTGAGCCCTGGGATTGCTGGGAGACTGGTACTGGCCAGGCTACTTGCTCCTTGTCAAAGGGTGCCGGAGGTTTCCTCACGGCAGTGCCTCCTCTGTCCCTGCAGCTGGCAGAACCTGAACCCACAGGTGTGACACCAGGCACACATCATCCAATCATGTGCCAAAGATCCAGATGTTTTGCCAGAGTTAGTAGCAATGTGGCTGTTTGGGGGATTTAGTACCCTCAAAGAGGGGGTGTTGTTCTTGCATCAGAGGGAACAAAGCCCGTTGATGAAAAATCTTGGTTTAAAATAAGTAATTTATTAGGAAAAGAAACCTGACCTTCCCTTTTCTAAAACCACACAGCCACGGGGCAAAATGGGGTGCAGGAGCTACAAAATGCCACATCCTGGTGCTCACAGGTGCCTGAGATTCCACCGCCCGCCTGAGGCTCAGCTGCTCGCAATCACTGCCGGGCAGCTTCAGGTTCCTGTGATTGAGTTGCGGCAGCCTGTTACCTCCCCTCCCGGTTTGTGTAACAGGTAGAGGGAAAGGAAAATGTTCTGTGGTCTCAGGTCGACGAATGGGCAGATCTGGGTCTGCCTGTAGCTGTATCCCTTCTCCCGCCCGCGTGCTGCCTGTGCTGAAAGCTGGAGAGCAGGATGACTTTTCGCGATTGCTTTCTCGCAGCCCCAGAGGCGCAGGGTGCGTTTAACCCCTGCTGCGGGGTTTCTACACGCTCTGCTGTGATCTCCAGAATATACCGTCTCCTCTAAACAATATCTGCAGCACTGCTGGCCCTGTCCGTGTCCTGTGTCTGCTGTGGCTGCCTGCGAGGAGCAGCACGGAGCCTGCGAGAGAGGTGAGTTGGATTTCTGCGGTCACGCTAATGCTGGCGAAGGTGGGAGGGGTGGCTGGTGCTGCCGATGTGCTCTGGGAGGGTTTTTTTGCGGCAGAGTGTGAATGTCAGCTCCTTTGCAGGCTGTGTTTGTACAGTGTAAATGCAAGACAGATGTGGAGGAGACTTTCAGATGGTTTTTCTTACATTACAGCTGCTTGCTACTGCTGGGGACCTAAAAATATGTTTCAGGGATTAAAGTGGAGAGGCAAAGCAGCACAGGGGAGGGAAATGCCTCTCCCACCTCCTGCTATAGATTTTTTGGTCTCCTAAGATGTTATATACAAAGCACAAATGGATGTGAAGAACTCTGATGTTGCCTATGCTGTGTACGTGGTGCAGGCACAAATTCAATAATCCCTGGAGCCCTGCATAACCATATTTTGCTTTCTTGACTTGTTGTCTGGCCAAAATTCTGCCCTGGAAACCCAGCAGTGCCACAGAGTGGTGTGAAGGGAGAGCAAGGGGGCTTGGCTGATAACATATCCTAAATGGAGGGAGTGTGTGACGTTCAGGAGAGAGCCTGAAAGGAGAGGCAGTTTGCATGCATGTGCAGCAAACACAAAACTTCTGGCGAGGTGGAAATGTGATTTTTAGGGGGAAACTGTTTTTGCATTGGGCATTTTATGCTTTTCCACATTAAGAGGTGCAAGGCTGGACTTTGAGCTCAGCTTTCCAGCAAAACTGTCTGGAAATAGATAGCAAAAAATGCTGTGTGCAAGCTGTGAGCCTCATCCTGCCAGGACCTGGCAGTAGTGCCCAGCCCCATGGCAGTAAGCCTCCAGAGTCCAGCCAGGCACACTCAGGAGCTTCACCTTGTTAGCATGGAAGATAAAGGTGCAGCTGGAGCCCTTTTGATGAGCTCATTTGTGGAGGTATAAACTCAGTGTGTCAAGGCTGAGATAAAATGTCATTTTTGTCACTACGACATTTCATAGTGCTTCAACAGAAAGCATGGATCTTCCATGCCTCCTCTCAGTACTGCTGGTAGCAATTACTAACCATGTCACTGTTCCCCTCCTGTACCTATTGGTGTAACCTATGTAGATATTCATACGGGGGAGAAACAAATAGTTTGGGGAAGCTGATTCTACCACAGCTATGAAATGTGGCACCTTGACGCTCATCAAAGCCCCACGCTGAGTTATCAGCAGGCTTCCTAGCGGGAGGTCTGGCACAGTTGGGTGCCACCAGTCAGGGGGAAACACCGTTTTTCAAACGGATACACATTTGTCTTTTTAAGTAGCAGCATAACCTGTTGTGCAGCCTCGCTAAAGGGCCTGTGTCTAACTCCCTCAGAGATCCTGCTGTACAAGCACACTTTCCCACATGCCAGCCTGGTTTCTCTACCTCAAGACATAAATTCTATTTACTTTTAAAAAGTTAGGAGCAAAAGTAGTCATCTTTTCCTTGCAAGGAGGTAGTCAGGTGACTGATGCTCCTCTTGAAGCAGCCACACAAATCCTGAGAGTTCTCTGAGAGTTGTGTGAAAATGTAGTGTGATCTCCGAGATCAGAACTCTCCAGTGAGGGCTGCGTGGCCAGCAGAGATAAACATCCACCACACCAGTTCATGAGGCAGCATTTTAACTGAAGTCCATAGGGCTTTAAAGCATCCTGGATGTCTGGCTCAGGTGAGCTTGCCTGCGGTCAGGTTGAACTGTGTCTACAATATGGTCCAGCAGCTCCGTGGCTTTGGGACCAAGGCCAGACCCAGCTCACTTCTCCCACCAGAGGTGGTGGTACTTGCAGGGACCAGGCTGATGAAATGCTGCAACCTGCAACTGGGGCCCCTGTGCCCTATAGCTTGTGCCACGCTGCTGCCCACCATGA
Organism: Chiroxiphia lanceolata; assembly: GCF_009829145.1. Taxonomy (NCBI): domain Eukaryota; kingdom Metazoa; phylum Chordata; class Aves; order Passeriformes; family Pipridae; genus Chiroxiphia; species Chiroxiphia lanceolata. The sequence goes on from NC_045650.1 coordinate 8,245,102, forward strand.
TGGTGTGGATCAGTGTTCTGTGCAATGCCTTGGCCTGGCCTGTGCAAGTCCTGTCTCATGTCCCTCCCCTGCTCTGTCCCGATGCTGCCTGAGGTGCTCACCTGCCACAGCAGAGATGTCAAGGCCTTTCTCCAGGCAGTGCGCTGCTGTCACCACCCATTTCTCATTGATGATGGATGCACCACAGAAGCCCTCACCATTACTGTCCAGCAGGAGAACCTGTGGAAGCAGGAGGATATCACACCCATGCGTTTGTGTAAACCTGAACTAGCAAAAGGTGTCCCTGCCCATGGCAGAGGGTTGGAACTAGATGATCTTTAAGATCCTTCCAACCCAAACCATTCTATGATCTGCTGAAACTGATGGAGCTAAAAAGTGAGCTGTGTTGTTCCTTGCAAAGCTCCCCTTCCTCAGTCTTCAGCCTAATTTTGGTAAATTCTTGGACTACTGGGCGATTTGTTGCTGTAGCTCAAAACCAAATCCTTTGTGCCCCACCAGGGAGAGCTCTTGTGGCTTTTTTGCCAGGGTAGACCCCCATCCAGGCAACTTTTTTTTGCTGTGACATAAAACCGTGTACAGAAAGAAACTGAGACCTAGTGCTATTCTAACCTCAGAGATGGGCTTTGGGTATTTAAAAGTAAGATGATCCTGCCTTCAGAAAGAAATAAGTTAACAGAGTGACTGCTAGGGTTACAGGAGGGTTGCAGAAATAGCTGGTACCTGCCAAGGCACCTCGCCTTTCATGCTGTCTGTCCCGCCGACAACCCGGGTGCCCTCCTTAATTATCGGTGTGATTTTCGTGGTGGCAGCAGTGCTGGTTTCTGTGATGTTGTCGAGCACCTCGTCTTGACCATCCTCATGGTCATCACTGGTTATGTTCCAGTTCTCAAAGGTGTTCATGGATCGGGTGAGCTTGCTCTTTGCTTCGGGAGCCGTGATCTTCCCGCAGGGATACGGCACTGCAAGCGAAACAGTCACAGTTATGTCTGGCTGTGTCATCCTGAGAGTTACAGCAACTGAAGGAGTAGGTGAGAAGGCAAACGCTGCCTCATCTCAGCACCCTGTTTTGGACTGACATGGGAGACACATGTCAGTGGGCTGACCCTGTGCAAACATGCCTGTGCCTTTGAGCCGCAGTGCGGGTAATATGTAAAAGTAGCAAAAGCATAAATTGTTTCTGGGCTTTAGAAATGACATCTGAACAGTTTTAAAAATGAAAAAAGCTTGTTTGTTGAGAACGCATGCCTGACAGGCTGGGGCAGCTGTGCCTTCTTTTGGGGGGATACTGTGGTGCATACCTGGGAGGCTCATGTTGGGCAGCTGGGCACTTGGCTGGCATTTCTATGGCAAGTGACTCCAGAACAATAAATGTCCAGTTGGGAGAGGACAGGAAATAAGATCTGCCAATTGTACAGATAATCCTGCTTGGCACCAAGGTGAGGAAAACATTAATAAACTCTTTCTAGGGTTGTAGACTTTCTCTGTTAATGAAGAGCTCATCTGCAGGCTTGTTTCAGACAAGTTCTTCCCATTTCTCTCCTATGCAGTGTGTGCTGAATTCCTGCTGATAGTGGCAGTCAAAATAGTAAATAGCATCAGGCATTGTCTTTCATCTAAAAAGCTTTTGACAGCACTGAGCAAACAAACATTAGTGTAAAATCATATGTGAGTGTGGCCTATGGAGATTTCATCCTTTATTGTTAAACAGCCTGCTTTAGGAACAGGACTTAAATAAGTGTTGAATGATGGCAAGTGCTACCCCTGAGGATAGGCCAGGAAATGAAGGTTTCAGAGACAACAAAAGCTAAGCTTTTGCAGGAAGGGCAGTTACCCAACCTGAAAGATGATCTTATTGCTAACAGTAAACCTTTCTGGTCCAGTGAAAGTGATACAGCATGTTGGGCAACACAGGCCTGAGATCTTAATTATCTCTGTTAACAGGACTCCCAGCCTAAGATACTTCCTACACTGATTCCTGAAAGCCAGCACTTCCAAGAGCTCAAAGAGTTCCTGGCTATAGCTGTCAGATCTTAGGAAACTATCTCACCCGTGTAGGTACCTGCATGCAATCTCAGATGTGCAAACCTGTTACACTCAGGTGTTAGAAATATGATAGCATCAAATGTTAAATTGACTTTAGATGACAAAATATTTGTCTGCAAAGTCTCCTCTCTCCTCTGCCAGACGTGTTTCTGAGATGTTCATGCCCAATTAACTTGCTTTGTTGTAGTGGGTTGGGTCTGCACGTCTGTGTAGTTAGTTATTGTAACAGCTCAGGAGCAAGGTAAAGCTGGGGAATATAGCAAGAACCAGCTATTCTTTAGCCCTTTATGAAGCTGCAGCCTCAAGCAATGCATTTCCCTTCCACCTCACTTGATACCACAGCTAAACCACTTTGTTTGACTAGTTGTTATTGAGGGTCTCTGAATGCAAATACACACTGTTGGGAGGACACACCACAAAAAAGCTTTACTTGTATCCACCCAACTCGGATAATTTTAACTGGGTGATGACCAGCCATGAAATGGACTATCAGAAGAATTTACAGTTAGAAAGATCATATTTTGTTCTGAAAAAGTCCAAGGCATCCTCAGCGTAGAAGTAACCAAACAGTAGCTCCTATTGGAAGAACATGGGAGTGAGCTCTGGCTGAATGGATGCTGGTATAGCTGAACATCACTTTTCTGCCTCCAGGAAACTACTGATCCACATCTAGAAATATAATGTGGCTGCAGGTGGGAGAGTAGCCTGTGTGAGCAGCCACCTAAGACAAGCATTTGCCTTATGAACAAACTCCTGGACAACTACCCTCCCTCTCCACCCACCTAGGCTACAAAAAAAGATGTTTAAATTGAATCCTCTGAGCCTGACTCCACATCTGCCTTTGGGAAAGTGCAGGGTCAGGTCAGGCTCTTTACATTTGCTAAGCAGGAAAACAAGTCTGGTTTCCAACAGGATATTGCATTTCTATGAGATTCATGTACCTAAATCCAGGGCAAGACCTTGAAAACTTTAACCCAAATCTCTTAAAAATAGTTTGAGTTAACCTGTAGGTTCACAGGACTTTCCATCTTCATGAAGTCTATAGCCAGCAGCACAGGAACACACAACCTTCTGTGGTGGGTCATGACTGCAGAAGTGCTTGCAGCCTCCATTTTTAATAGCACAAGTGAAGTCTGAAAGAAATTAAAATGAAACTGTGAGAGTTTTTTCCAAATACAACTGGTCAGATGTTTGTCTGTAAGGAGAGCATCCTTCCAAATCACATCCCTGCTCATAATGAAGGAGCATCAAGCAACTCTTAAAGAAGGCAGGTTGAGGAGCCTATACAAGGCCCCCAGAGTCCTGGCACAGTCTCCTGCCTCCCACAACTGCGTGCTCTCTGAAATTTGGCAGCCTGACCCTGGAGGACTCCTGCAAATATTTGGTTACAAGCCACGTGATTTCCCTGCTGTTGTTCTGCTTTCCTCCCCCTGTGCTTACAGCAATCCAGCCCCAGTGTGGATGCCTGTAGAGAACACCATGTGTCAGATGGGAGCAAACCCTGAACCCAAGCAGGGCTTTGTCCTGGGATTATCACTGGGCTCTGAGTTGAAATCTCCAACAAAGCCTTATGTTCTTCCTGACATACCAATAAATCGTGGCAGCCTGACGTGGAAGACCTATTTCAGCTGGATGTTTGATGAAACATGTCCCAGCCTGAGGCAGAGCAAGAGTCCCATGATTTACACCTGTCTTTTCCCACCCCACCTCTCACTCCTCTGTGGAGGGAACACCATCTCTTGGAGGTGCGAAATCACTAATCCGCAGAGGACCTTGCAATTCTCAGTGAGTTTTCAAATAACTTCACAGCAGATTAACTCCACTCCTACTTCCTCAAGGACACCTCCCTTCCTGTAGCCATTTTAATGCCATCATTTACTATTTTTACAGAGCTCCTCTTCACGCCTCACTTCTAGCTCTATTTTTGCTCCTGTCTCACTTCCACAAGAAATCTGCAATGAGACTATTTAAATTTGATGCAGCTTTGAAATGCTCTTTTTAACGTACACTCCTCTCTTGCCAGAGCAGAATCACAACTAGAAAGAGAATCTTTTATTAGTGCAGTGAGTCTAGCACATTATGCAAGTTGCACAGCCCCTGATTATATTATAAATATAAGAGCTGAATATCCCTCTTGCTTAAATTATCAGCTGTTTGGTTTTCATAAACTCCTCAACCCATCAGGAAAATATTTGCCTTTTGTTTGCCTTCAGAATCAAGGTTGCTGCTGATAATTATAATTATGAATTCAGTGGAGTGCTGTGGAGAGGAGGTTGAGATAATCCTGTCCTGCTCAGCACCTGCTGTCCATCCTGGCATGAGAAATGGAGAGGGGGAGTGGGAGAATGGGGACCCCATTGGGGTCAGTGGAAAACTCTTGCTTTCAGTGGGTGAGAATGCTGTCCCTGAACGCTGACAGCCCCAGAAAGGTTTGTGCTGGGAAGATAAAGGAAGGTCTGTCTGTCAACATTTGTGCTGGCAGCCACAGCTGACCAAAAGACCTTGAGCCTGAGTCTCCGTTGAACCCTGCATAAGAGCAGGTGCTCAGAAGAGGTGGACCTGGGACGTGACCAAGGGCTGGAGAGGACAGAAATATCTGCTCCTGTATCCCCAAGCATGTCCCCCTGCAATCCCATTGCCAATAGGCTGAATTTATGCTTTTCTGCAGTGCCTTACAGCAAAGCAAAATGTGTCTGAAACACTCCCCAGTAGGATGAAACTCTGCGCCCGCTTTGATCCCACGGGATTTCAAGGAGACCAGAACAACCACTGGATGAGCCCCCAGTACATACCTATCTCACAGTTTCTGCCTTCATACCCAGCTGGGCACCAGCACACATAGGAATTTATTCCGTCCTTGCACACGGCTCCATTTTTGCATGGGTTGGGGTCGCACTGATCTCCATCTTGGAGAGAAGACAGGAGAGTTAACAAATATGACTGTCCACCATGGCTCGTGCCGGTCACATGCTGGAGCCTTGCTCTGTGCAAGCCTCCTACTAAAGATGAGCAAGACATTGCATTGCTTCCTTCTTTGTAATGAAAAATAAGTCAGATCCTGGCACTCAAGTGTGCTGACAATGTCAGCACTGGGGTAACATCATCAGCTCTTTACCCAGAGTCCTAATTGTGTACCCTGTCCTACGTGGGTCAGTTCTGCTCCTTTCTGTAGAACCCCTCTTCAGTCACCCTCATGCAACATCTCAACAGGACCTTGTGTCTTGGCCAGGTTAGACAGACAAATTTAGAAGGCTTGCTTCCTCAAGAGTGGTTAGAGTATCTTAATCTGGATTATTTTAAAAGTACTGTCTGTTCTGTGAAAGTTTGGATCCAACCATTTGGGTTTGGAGACCTCTCTGTACTAGGATTGAGAACCTTTGTCATTGCTCTTTCTTTCTCGGTCTTGTACTACTGTTAATTGGTTGAGATTTTCCCTTCCATGTTAGAGCTTTTATTTTCACAGTTGCCTACAGCTGATAAGCTGAAACTTTAACAAAAATACTCATTATTGCAAAATTGGTGATCTAACACTGTGAAAGAGTAAATTAGTGATATTAAATGGCAGGGAATGCCCTTTGAAATGTTTATGCCAAGACACAGAGGAAGGCCTTGCTGAGTTTCGTGTCCTGCCAGTAAGTGTGGCAGTTAATGGTGCTTTCAGGAGTGGGCTGGAAAGTAAAACTGCAAACAGGAACGAAATGGTTTTGTCTTGTCTGTTGGGGGTTGCACATAACGTGAGGACTGCAGTTGTTGTTCCCTGGTGAGGGCAACTGGGGCTTAGGTGTTGGGCAAGGGATGAGCTCCTGTGGGCTACACATGTTGGGAATAGCAGCTTGTAAACTGAACAGTAAATCAGGCACTTTAAATGATAGAGGAATATATGGCATTCCTTACTTTTTATGAGCTAATTTGTGGCAGGGAAACAAACTTAGTGTTGAATTTCATCAGCTGTTTTTTCAGAGGACAGTCCTACAATGCAAATGTAACTTTTTTATTTTATAGTCTGGACTGAATAATCTGAATTATTTAAGGCCTTTTAGTGAGATGTTCTGGGCGCTTCGCCAATCTACGAAGCAGTTCATTTATTGAAATGTCCTTAAAATTAGTTTCAGATGTTGTAGTGGGCATTGAAATCTTTTTGTTAAGGGACTGAGGAGTCCTTGGAGGTGGAGACTGAAAAGGAAAAAGAAAACAGTGAAGAAAGGGTTTGGGAGCAATGGTGTGAATTGCAAACAGCTGTTTGCTATGATCATGTTGAGGCTCCACTTTAATATGGCATTTCTAGGGATTCACGCTGTGCTTTCATGAGGCTGGGCCTTATCTGGAGATCTCTGCTTGAGAACAGAGCATTTGCTGTTTGCTGAAGGGGTGTTAATTATTGCTGTGGTGTTTTACTCTATAACACAGCTGAAAGCAGAAGCCCAGAGCGTGACCTGGGCTCAACAGATCCCGTGGTCTGTGTGAACTGGTTTTGTTCCGCGAGGTTTTGGAAGTCTATTCCAAAAAGCCTATCTGAAAAAAGTAAATGCTAAGACATTTCTTTATTTTTTTTGTGGCTTGCCATTTCTATACCAACAGGACAGACCCAGGCTGTTGGTGGCTGCAGAATTTAGGGTGCATGGCTCTGAGACATAACAGTTACTGGATGCTGGAATACATTTGTTACAATAAGATCTGCTATTTATGCACTGAGAGATGAGTATTAATCATTTGAACAGGAAGAAAGCAGCTCTTACCAACGTATGTTTTCCAAAACTCCATCTGCAAAGGGAAGAAAAAATAAAAAAGAAAATAAGTTTCCTTTGTTTTCTAATTTCTGGGCACTGTCTGGCTGAAGTAGTACAGGGATGACTCCAAAACTGAAGGAAAAGACTTGCAGGGAAACCACCCTCCATAATCCCAATGGTGACCTACAAACCCTTTAAAGCAGTTCCCCAGCCCAAGAGATGGATCATGAATGAGAATCAGCCATGCCAGATGCTGCTCTTGGCCCTGCAGGTTATCCCCTTGCTGTTCACTCCTCTTCCCTCTCTGGGACTCACCTGAAGGGCTTGTAGAGGTGTGGGCAGGGGGGAACAAGGTGTTGCCATTTTGCAGCAGTGACACTCACCGTTTTCTCTTGGTTTTCAAATACTTCTCGGGCTTCTTCAAAGCTGCATTTTTCTTCTATACATTCTCTCTCCAGGTTCCCAGGAATAAACTCTTCTAGTCTGTTTGAGTTGGCTCGTTTTTGCCTCTGCAGAACCGAGCTTGCCTCTTTGTTCTCGATGAAGACTGCGATTGGAACAGAAATAGGGGCTGGAGAGCAGCACGTGTGGTACAGCTGGGATGGACTGTCAGGGTTTTGTTCTCCCAGAAAGCAAGCCCTTTTCAGGCATTCACCCCCTCTTGCCCCATGGCCAAGGATATTTCCTGAGTGTTATCATCTACCTGACGTTTCTTTGGTGCCCAACTTAAGCGCAACTGAAAGCATCAAATTTGGAGAACCAAGTGTCAAAACAGTCAATAGACAGAAATGACTGATGGCAAGACAGTGATTGGGAGCCCTGAAGTTTGATGCTTAAAATACCCCAAAGCAGAGGGTGTAGCTTCTATCACAGATGCACAGACTGGAATAAGCTGTTTGAGAGGGGAAAATAATAGGCTTTTTCATGCTGCTGCTTGGTGAGGTCTTGTTTGGATGCAGAACTTGTCCTGCTTTAGCTGCTTCTGCCTGTTTTGGCTGTGAAAGGCCATTTGCCTCTTCAAGCAGCTGCAGCCCTTGGAAGAAACGGGCCATTTACTTCTCTCCCTGCTCCTCCTCCTTGCCCATGCACCTGGGTCCCACCATTGCCTGCTGACAGAAAGGGTGGCATGAACCTTCCTCACCCCCTGGGCTTTGTCATGTCAACAAGGGTGTGTGCATCCTTCAGTGGGCTGGCCAAGCTCCTGGGCCATGTGTCCCATCACCAGAGACAACAGCAGCTGCCATCCTGTGGCAGCCTCCTGCCAGAGTTTGCTCCTGACTCCCCTCTCAGAGAACCCCATCTCTGCTGAGGACTCTTACTACCCCATCCCACTGCTTTAAAACACACTGTTCACCCGAAGGAGCTCCCCACTTTGCTTCCCCAGCTTCTCCTCTCTCTCCACCCTCCCTTAGCACTCGCAGCGTGTCCCTTTTTGTCACCAGATGGCACGGTGGAGCAGCTCTTGGAGCTGCTGGTGGCCACCTGGGACACGGGCCCTCATCTGGGGGCTCTGTGCTGGAAGGGGGTTGGGCACCTGTTGGACTGACCCCTCTGAGGGCTAAAGAGAGCATGAGCTCAGCCAGGTGGGCATACAGGAGAGTGAGGGGTGAGTACCAGCCACTTGTCCCATCTCATCGCTAACTCCTGCACCCGATGCAGAGCAGACCCCAACCTCACAAAGCCTTCAGGCCATCAGCTTTGTTGAGCTCTCATGAGCCCCAGGCAGGTTGGTCTGATTGACACCATTCCACTGATAGTGTAACAAGCCCCTTCACTGTCAGATCTTTCTGCAAGAGATTGAACTAACAGCTTTTAATCATTGTACAGCAAGGTTGCACCTCTGCCCTCCTCATACCAGTGTGGTTTTGGTTAAAATGAAAAGGATGGGTACAGCACTGACCTCTGATGAAGCCAGGCTTGTTTCAAACACTGCTGGTCCCTTCCCAGCTGCAGGGTTGTGGTTTACATGTGGGACATGAATGTACAGCCAGGTCAGCCTCCTCAGCTGTGTGGCTGCACATCCTGGCTGGGGAAGACCTGCCCCCTTCTCCTCTTGGCATGGGCTTCAGCCTCCAGCTTGACCCCAAGCTGGGCTGGAAAGGCTCAGGTGGGAATGATGGAGCAGCCTTCCATGGTTTTGTCACCCTGTTGGGCTCCCCACGTGCTCAGTGCCCAGGGAACACGGTGTGGGCACAGCTGCACATTGCCCTGCATGGAGTGAGGCAGCTGTCAGACATGCTCCTTCTTCTCTTCCCAGTGGGATGTACCAGGCACCTGCTGTAATTAACCCATTTAATGGAGGGAACTCATTTTAATGAATGCAGTTTTACCTTCCCTCATATCCCTCTAGTTTTTCTCCGTTGCTTACTCATCCCACATGCTGCTTTACAATCAAAACTTGATTTGGACTGAAGGTTGCAGGCGCCGTGGGGTGACAGGAATGGTACTTACCTGGCTGGAAACCATCCTCACACTAAGAATACACTCACACATGATTTACCAACTTCTGAACCAGTATCTGAGAGGGTGAGATGGGTCTCCGGGCCAAGTGATGGGGGGGTACACCTGTCCTGCCAGCTGAGTACTGTATTTTATAGTGGGTACACCTGAGTGGGTGGTGGTACCAATATGAGGTTCTGCTCACTTTTCACTGCTTAGCAAACATTTTGGAAAGAGCCTTTTTTTAAACCTCCTACTAGCAATGTTTTAATGAAAGAAGAAAGATCAGCCTTGCAGCAAACAAGAACTCACACTGGATGTGAACCAGACTCTGCTGGAACTGTTGCTGCTACAGATAAATCAAGCAACAGCCTGCATTACTATGTGTGATTGCCCACATCCATCAACTGCTCTATCTTGTCTACAGTTTTGGCTGCATCTTACAGTCTTTGTTAAATTCACGCTGGGCTTAGCTTTAAACAATCCTTGCAGTGGCAAATCCAATGACTGTTTTATGGATGTGAGCACTTGTTTGTACTCCAGGACAAAGTGATGGCACACAAAGATGTGTGGATGTTACTCCATGAGCAACTCTCTCCCCTTTTTAGCTTCTGTGTGTGTATGTGTGTGCATTCTAAAATGGCTGAATCAAGCTCTGAAAGCTTAAAAGCTGCAAAAAAAAGCTAAGAAAAATTCCATTCTTAAAATTAATCCCTGTGACACAGTCTGTAAAATCAGCATAAAAACTATTATTTCATTCCCAAGAAAAGAACCAGAGCTTTAAGGAGGAGCTATGAAATGCAGCAATCCCTCTGAGCTGTCGTCTCTTATAAGACTGCACAAGCTGTCCCACTATCAAGTGACAAACTGTCTCTTTGCCAGTGTCTATAACACCCAGTACCCAAAAGTGAAGGATTTTCTAGGTTTTAAATGGACTCACCTGTACTTTCATCACCAAGACAAGCTGCCAGAAGACAAATGAAGAGTATGAGGGGGATATTTGCCATCTTCTTCCCACCGCCCAGACCTCTCGCTGACAACTTGTTCGTGTGGTGGAGCTCAGTCAATAGTTCCAAAGTGCAAGTGACTGTTTATTGACTCTGGGTAACCCTTTAATTTAAGGTCCCCAGATGTGCCATTGCTGAAGCTTGAAATGACAGCTTGGGTGCTATTGGAGGGGGCATGTCCATGCACAAGAAACAAGCCAGGTTTTTGCAGTCCTTGGGCTCGTTTTCTGCTGTGTGGGATATTACTGCCATGTTTGGGGGTTGAGTATAGCTCAAGAATAACTTAATTGAGCTTCAGAGAATCTCTTTAAAGCACTGAATTTCCCATTCCTACCCAGGGGATGTTGACCAGATGAAAGTCAACAGTAGCATTTTCAAAGACTTCACCGCAGTCCATGTTTCATCAAAAAGAGCAGGTGCAATTCCCTTGAAGATGACCCTACAGATAATGTTCCCTCTCAGAGACCAGGCATCCTTGGAGCAAGGCTGTGTCAGCCAGGATGGGTTACCTAATTAAAAACCTGGATGAAGTGAGGTGATTGGTCCATTATCCAGGTCTGCTGGGGCAAACCCTGGACACATACAGAGTTTCCTAGGTCCTGTACCTGAGCTTGCAGGAAGGAACCTGCTACTCAGTGGCTTGGACACTGGTTGGTGTAGGGATGTGCTGAGAGGTGGCACTCTGGAGCAGGGAGAGCAGGCAGGATCCTGGCTGTAGAGAAACCTCTGCCCAGGGCAGGTCCACAGGCTGCTCCTGATCCACACTGGCCAAAGAGTACACTCAAAGGAAGGGAAGATGAGGGAAATAGGAAAAATAGTAGGTTTTCATACAGAAAAGGAAGGGTGGGGGTTTGCATGAAACCATTTATATTTAATGGTGGGTTACTTACAAGTTTTAAACCCCATCTCTTCCCTTCTTCTGACTTTCCCTTAGTATGAAGACCTATTTCAAGGTGAGTAATTGCTTTTGGGAAAACACTGATTATTGTAAAAAAAAAAAAAAAGAAACATAAACTTCTGGAAAAGCCAGAACTGTCCCCTGACCTCCCTCCTTTGGGGAGCTGTAAGGAACGTAAGCCAAAATCATTCCTCTCACTCCAGGGAATGCTTGTGGGCTTTCCACCAATGATCTGTTCCTCAAAACCTGCTTCCAAGTTTCTGCTTCTCCCCCCACTTCACCATGCACAGGGCAGAACTGGAATCCATCATTGTACCTGTGCACATCCGGGGCTTGCCCAGCTACCAAAAAGTCTTAGACAGAGGTGTTTTAAAGAAGAACTCCATTTGTAATGTGCTGGTTATGCTATTGCCTTTTGGTATTGGCTTAGCTCTAGTACTAGGCTTGGGAAAAGCAGCAAGAACCTCAAGGCTCTGATGGCTTGTTAAAGCAGGGGAGCTAGAAAAGGGGATCTGGCAGGTTTCATTAGTTTCCAGCATAGCAAGATGGATATTCTGCTATTGTCAGTGCAAGGGTATCCCACAGTGTGCTTCATGGTGCTGTGAGTGCTCACAAGCAGGCAAACACCACCCAGAGAAGTGTCTTCCAAGCTGGAGAGCTACTAGTTTCTATGAGGTTACAATAACCCTTGGGTAGTTGTTAAAGTGTTTGCTTGAGCTTATGAACCATAAATTCTGTGCACTCAGTCCAAAAAATTAAGAATGTTCCTTCATGAAGCAAATGGGAGAGACATTTATGGTTGCATGGGTATTTGGAGTTACTTTTGTATACAACACAGACTGATCAGCTGCAGGTAAATAGAAGATTCTGAATGTGAATTAAAGCCTCGTGAGATCCGTGTTGCCTAGGTGGAAAAAATCCTTTATCTTCCCTTTCTTGAGCAAACAAAAGGTCCTGAAACTTATAATTCATCTTGTTTCTTCTTGCTTCATTTGAAACAATCTTTATTCATCACCGACAGTAGCTTTTGTTATCAAATTTCTGTGGTAGATAAATGAGTTAGGATGAGGTAATGTGCTGTTGATGTAAATTGAATGCAAAGTGAAGAAGGTAATGATCATCTCTCATTTTCCATGCATAAGAAAATGCAAATGTGAGAAAATAAATTGAGTTAAAATGCTGAAACAATACATCTCCTATCAATAAAGAGGAGTGTGGAGAATGGTCTGCCATAACAAGGGATAATTAGAATCTCATTACCGTAAATATTTTACTTCAGAACATAGGTCAGTCAAATTATTTTAGGTTTATAGTGCATATTTCCCTTGTAATAGTATTTGCAACATTATTGCCAACTAATCTTTACAGAGAATGCCAACATCATTAGAATAAACATAGCTATTAATACAAATAATTTCTATTGTTTACTACTATTGCTGACAACTTCTGGGGCACTAATTTGAAGGAAAAGTCCTTCTTTTTATTTATTTTGCACACAAAATCCACAGAATTGTGATCCCCATCATGGGCACTTCGGAGATGAAAGCTTTGCTGTTCAGCTGGATGACATCAATCAAATCTGCATATATTTTGACTTATAAAGAAGGTATTAAAAAAGAAGGGTACTTAAAATACACACCCAAATCATGTTCCTTCTTGTTAAATAGGATTTCTGTAGCAATGAGTTGTTAGGAGATGTGTCTTTTCATTTGAGGTGTTAGGTTTAGGGCTTTTATTGAAAAATGTCCCTTTTTTTGTTCGAATAGAACCATCACACACATGTGGTTGCTGGGCCTGTGTTTGTGTCCAAGGCAGAATGAGCTGGCAGAGATGTAGGGCAGCATATTCCTGGCAGGGCCACCACCTCTGGCTTGGGGATTTGTTCCTCTTTCAGAGAAGATCCCCGATGCAAAGTGAAATGAAGTTTATGAGAAATCAGAACAAGAAATCTACTTCCATTTTAATCTGATAGATTTTTTTTTAAAATGTGCTCTGGCTTCATTGATCAATAATGTTAAACAGCCTGATAGCTTGAAGATCATGTTAAAGGATTTTTCATAATCTCCCTTGTCTCCAAATGCACTCTTTTAAGTGAAAAATCCTCACCCAAAGCCCTTAGCAATTTATCCTTGCCCTCTACACAGCTGTGGTAAGTAATCTTTCCTTAACCAACAGCAAACAATGCATTTCTGAGAAAAAAAAACAAACCAGGGAAAGTAATACTTGATCTTTATGTTTTCTTATTCTTTATTTGATCACTTTGAAGTCCCTGGCTTTTTCTGGAGCAGTGAGTGTGGGAAATTATCCAAATATAAAGGTAGCACAGGCATGGAGTCCTTTGCAGTGCCAAACATTCTGTTGTAGTGATTAACATGCTGGAGAAAGTACCAATTCTGCTACAAGTCCTATAACCTCTATAGGTACTAAGCTGTATTTGTACATCAGTTGCATTAGTGACCTACCCCAGGTGAGGATGTGCCCTCAGCTTTCCAGGATGCAGAAACCTTGTTCCTGTGGTGGTGGCTCTGGGCTGGTGGGGATGCAAGCACACGGAGATGCTGCTGGTGACTTCAGTTCTGTGCTGTGTGAGGGGTACTTAGGCCAAAGGAGGGGTCTGGCTTTGGTGATGTGAAATAGCAACGAGGAACAACTTTTCAGTGATGGCAGCAGACAGTTTGTACAGGAGCAGTGTCGGCTCTCCTGCCTCTGAAAGCCTCTCCTCTCATCCATCTCAGGGCTTTCAGTTCTGTGTTGGGCATTTTTTCTCTGCTTTTATGCTTCAATAGTTGTGCCAAGAAGCAGGCTCCCTTGCTGAATTCCCTCTAGACACATCCATGGCAGTTAGCACTTTAGCTCCATCCCTCCCATTTTATTCCGTTTTTAATTAGACTCCAGAACAGGAGCACAGAGCAAACTCTGCTTTCATCTGGGAGATCCTGTGGCTGTGAAATATTTACGGGAAGTAAATAACTGTCAGAAAGTAAATAAGTCCCTGCCTCTACATGAGTGTAAAAATGCTTTGAAACAGTCTCATTCAAATAAAAGCTCCTCACTTTGAGTGGCAGTAAGAAAACAGCAACACAGGCAAAAAAATCCCCAATGTAGAAGATAAACACAATTACTAATTCATGGAGCAGCACGTTTCACAGTAGCAGCTTTAGTATCTTTCTTTGCAGTTTGATTTAAAATAGGCCAGATTAAAAGGAAATCTGGATTTGGTTTGGTCATCATCTTTTCAGACAGTGGAGTGCAAGCACGAGTAGATGCTGCGTGCTGCTGAAGTCACTCTAAATTTAGAATTCACCATCTCCACTTCAAACTCTGGATAAAGCAGTGAAAAAGCTCAGAGGAGGCAGCAGTTCTTGCAGGTTTTGATGGGTCAGGTAGATTAACAAGCTCAAACATCAATGTATAGAGCAAGAACTAAATTAAATATAAGCTGAAAAGCTGGCTTGATACTGTGTATTGGCACGAGATGACACAACCCCTGTCAGGCCAGGCATGTGTGTGGGATGGAGGCTTGTCCTGCCCCAGGCTTGCATCCAGCTCAGCTTGTTTCCTTCTTCACTGACAGGAAAGGATTAATCTTGCCTTGCTCTGTTGTGAGGACAGAGGTGTCTCTCTCTTTCTCTCCTTTTCTGTTGAAAAGCAGGCTCAATTGACAGCTCACACTATAAGACAAACTTTATTTCTGGATATTAAAACTGGGGTGAAAGGAGTCTCAGCTAGCACATCCAAACCCACCACCATAGTCAAAGCCCTTGCACTTAACTCCACACGAAGTTTAAAATAATAACATTCAGTGTTGTCCTTTTGCCCATTTTTATGTCAACATTTGCGACTATTCCCTTGTTCATTTTCTTTGCCTTAACCATCTGAATTTTCTATCTTCTACTTGTACAAGAGCATCCTTGTGTCCTATTCACTTTTTCCAGCTCCTTTTCTTTCTACTATCTTTATAATTTGCCTTCTTGGCCTTTAGGGACAAAACTCTCTGTGGTATTAACACTGATATCTGAGGGGAGGATATGCAGAGAAGACAGAGGGATATTTCTGATATGTGCATCCCTAATTGATTCCACCAGGCAGCTCCCCGAGTCACAGGCACTTTGAAGCAGTGGCACTTGAAATTTATCCTCTACTTAATAAATGTGATCTTAGAACACCCCTTCCAGCTGATTGACTTGAGAGGGAACTGGAGAAGATGAGAGCCCTCCCCATGACTCTTGGACCTGCTGCAAGAGGCAGTGATAGTTAAGATTCAGAGAAAGGGACTTCACAGTCTCCACTGTCTGCTCTCATCAACACATATGATGAATGAAACCACCACTCTGGCTCCAGGGGGAGACACTTATTTTTCTCCTGAAATCCCAGGCCCATCAGAGGTGTATGATAAGATGAATAGTTAAGAGTGAATTGGCATTTCTAGTGAGTGTGACCTACTTGGGTTTTCTCTTCTGTTCCCTGACCTAGTGCTCTGCAGTGCTTCTCCTGCTAACAGCATTCACTAATGGATGGTTGGATGCTCTGACTTGCCAGTTCTCACAAAGCCAACAGGGCTCTGCTATGAAGGTTAATTTGCAGCCAAATCCACCAGGAGAGGTAGCCAAACTCCTCGGCACAGCTTGGGCACTACTTTGAAAATTCAGGAAGGATGGCAGTTGAGAACCCAGGATTGCTTCAGAGGAGTGATTTTTCACTGGTGTACAGTGCAGTCACCTCCCAGATGGAGGAGGGAACCTGCTGACATGAAGATCTGTTGTGACTCTTTGCAGGTGAGTTTTCCACTCTTTGGTGCAATGCAGGCACAGAAGCTTGGGTTTATCTTCCTGAATTTAGTCTCCTAATTTGAATTGTCAAGTCAGGGACCACAGACTCTATAGCTGCAGGAAAGACACAGTTCTGAAGGCTCAGAGACTCAGAGATCAGGCACTGGGGATATGGCTGGGCTTTCTCCTTGTGTTGACTCCATGGGAACTGTACACACCTACACTGAGTGCAACGGGAAAATGACACCTCAGTGTCCATTTCTGTTTCATGCTTATAAAGTCAGGCCTATGCTTCATTCAGAAGATCTTGGGAGCCTTGACAGTAAGAGGATGGATGGACAAAAGGATGCAAGGGGCACATAAGGGCTCCAACCTGAGGTGATTATACTGAGTGCAGTGGTGCTTCATCAGATTTGCACTGGCTGAACTTTTAGTTGAAGTTGCAGATGCCCTGAAAGTTTTGCATTTAATCTAATACAAAGTAATCTTAAAGAGCAGCATTCCTATCCTATCTGAGGAAATTTTCTGACTTGGTCTGGCCAGTACTCTTTGCAATTAAGGTTATACAACTGTTTGAGCTGAAGCCTACTGTAAACTTCTTAAGAGAAATATCTCACATGGAAATACAACCAGTTAAAAGATGCAATGTCTAATATATGACACACTTTTTCTAAATTAAGCTTATCTCTGAAAAAATTCATGAATTCTACAGCTCAGGCTTAGATCATAATTTGAAACCTCGGAGGATTATCTCAGAAATCACAAAAAGCATCTCCCAAGGGTTTTTGATGGGTGCCTCTTCACATCAGCTTTTTATCTTTAAACTTGTGTCAAACTCATGGAAACATGAAGAGTTTGTGATGTGTGCTTCTTCTAAAAAGCATTACAGCTCTCAGCAATGAATCCTGATTTGACAGGTAAATGCTACATATGCTCTTCCTATAATGAATAGGGACCCGAGTGTTTGTTTTCAAGGTGTTGAGTTTTCCAGCTAATGTTGCACCATGCAAGGAATATAGGATGGGAACACAATTCCCATCTTACTCAACACAGTCTTTCTCAAGTTGTCCAAGAACTGATCTTGATCTTCTTGCAGGTTTAGGGCCAAATTCTGCTAAATGGCACCTAAAATAGCATGTTATCCCACTTTTCCACTACTCACTCCTTTTGAGATCTGTCAGCTCCCTCTGTCCCCTCTTGGGGGGAGTGTTGCTGCAATCCCTCTCTTCTTTTCTTTCTCCCATCTCTCATCTTATATTATTCTGATCTCCTGCATGTCTCTAAGGCTATCATAGTACTGTTCAAGTCAGCTTAGTCATAAGCAGTCCTTAATTACAAAAAAATCTTTTCAGCATTAATATAATAGAAAAATTCAAACAATGCTTCTTGCTGTTACAGTTATTTGCACCAGTGCAAGGCCAGGAGACAAAACTGCTGTGTCAGCATGGGAATAAATAACCCCCTGGGGCTGGAGGTGAGCAAAACTGAACCTCAGGCCTCTGTATTCTCTGCTCCTGGTTTCAGATACTCCTGGGAGGTAAATTTGAGGAAAGAAGCTCAATGCTAGCAAATATGTTTGACCTATGCCCTGGCTGTGGGTAATTTACAACACACTTGAAAATCTGATCTGGGTTCTGTCCAATTCACAGAAGTTTATTTCCAAGGCAGTTATTTATAGACTACCTTCCTGGCTCTTGGGTTCCGTGGGGAAGTGTCTGAACGTCAGCTCTCTGAGCAATCCCCATAAAATTAAAATTTTCAGTTTTAATGATGAATAAACAGTTTAGGGGAAATGAAATATTATCCAACAAATCCTTCCTTTCACTTAAAGCTCTGAGACTTTAAATATTTATTAGCAATGTGTCGATTCTGCAGCGATGTTAAAAGGCTCAGCCCCGTTCTAAGGAGGGAAACAGTCCATTCGATTAAAAACAAAGAGAAAATGCCACTTCAGATTACAGTGTTTGGAAAAATGATTGGCACTTTTGTCTTCTGTGTAGTACAGTTAGAATGGGTTTGGGGTTTTTTCCTTCCTCAAACCTCCTTTGCCCTACAAATTTTTGTGATTCTTTCTCATGGCTTGATCCTGTAGGAGCAATGTTGGTATTTCTCTGGACAGATCCACCAAGTTGCTCCCCAAATTGAGTTCTTTATGTACTTCATGGTCTTCATTTCAGATGGGGGGCCCTTGGAGGCTTATTATTCTGTTTTAAGTTCTGTTTTTCCCTTGCCTTAGCTATGTAGGAAACAACTTGTTGTAATCTCAGAGGACAATAACTTGAGAGGTTTGGGAAATCTGGAGAAACTTTATCTCGCCATGCACTGATTGAACTACCTGTACTTTTTTTTTTTTTTTAAAAAAAAAAGAGAGAGAGAGAAAGACTTAAAAATAGTTCTCTACACAGTAGTGAGCAGAAGGAAGATGCGATTAATGAACAGGATTTCAAATTTCATTTTCATCAAATTGTCAGCTGGAAAAGAACCCCCCTGAATTGTTAGTGCAAATGGAGCTGCCATTGCTTTGCCTGGGGAGGTGGCTGATACCTTCTGGGAAGAGGGGAATGGTGAAAACCTCCATTTAAAATGTGACTTCCCAAAGAAAATTACCTCATGGTAGAAAATTGTCTTATTTGTAAGTTTCTGAGAAGTTCTGTTCTGTGAAAGTTGTGGGGTTAACCATGACTAGAAGGACCACGGCAGTGAATGTTTAAGAAGTTATTCTTATGGGAAAGTCCTGCATTTTTGTGTGTGTGCCTGCACCCCATCAATACATACAAAATTCAGAGGAAATAAGGGCTTCACAGAGATCATCTGTACCAATGTACAGGGAGAGGAAACCTCTTCAACGAGAATCCACAGTGAAGAGGCAGGGGAGATGGAGGCACTGGAATGACAGTGCAATGAAATAGTTTCAGAGCCAGGACAGAGAGCCCTGGTTTCGTAGGGAGCTGATTCATCTCCCTGACCCCTCTCTCAGGCTAACTCCCTTGTGATAAGACCAGCAGTGTTTTTGGAGGGTCTGTACAGGACATAGTGTGTTCCTGTCATGCATTAAAGCTCCTCTATACTGAATTGTCAGTGAAATTCTCTGGGAGATGGAGCAATAAAAAGCTTGATAAAGGAAATATTATCCATTAAATGAGATAGGTCTTTCTCACAAGTGTGGAATTTATTTGCTTATCTATGAAAAATCTGGGTAATGCACCTTGTGTTCAGCTGAGCCACTTAGCTTGTTTGCATAATGTATGTTCAACCCTCCCTCTTAAGTCTATTAGTTCAGCCTGTGAAGACACTCCCTCTGTCTTGCCATCTAAGTGGCCCGGTCTCCTTCTCTCTTGTGCTAGAAGACACTAGATTCTTGGTGACTGAGCCCTCTGCTAAAAGGGCTGCTGCAGTCAGATTTCATGCTAAAAGGTGGCATCAAAATTGTTGATAGTGAAATAAAGGAAAACAAATTACTGTGCCTGAAATCAAATGAGTTTTAATTAATGCCTCTAATCTGTCTGTTGAAGTTCTAAATGCCATTTGTGCCTTCACTGTTGCTCTAAACAGTGACAAACTCATCAGAAACAAACAAATTGCAATGTGTGCCACTAAAGCTAAAACATACCAGAAGTGAAGTAAGTAATTTGAGAAAGAAGTACATTGTAGGGAAATCTGCTGTAGCCCTGAGGTTCATGCACTGCATCCCACCCCTGTGGGCTTTAAATGTCAGTTACCCACACAGAAGTGGGATTTCTACTTGCTCCCAACTAGACAGTGTGAGAACTCCTGCAGTTACCATCCCCATATTCCCAGCCCTGTCTCTCAGGAGTAGACCTCTCCCTGTGTGCTCCAGCATGGAAAGATCTGGTTGTGGATTTCTTTTGCATGTCGCTTCCTGCAAAACCACCACCACTGAGCAGTGATCCTGCCTGGGGTGGGGGAAGCTTTCTCTCTATCCAGAGAAGGAATTTAAGCCATCCAGAAGGTAATTTATTCAGAGTTAAATCTGAGTAACACCTTTTTTCCAGCGCAGGTTCTGTAGAAGCCTAAGTAAGCTGAGCTGGCACAGATCTTTATTTTTCTTGTCCATATCAGTTTTTCCCTCTGATTTTCTCTTAAAATTTACAAAACACGTAACTGCTGAAAAGAGCAAATTTACTTTTTTCCAGTGTATGCATAGCTTGCAGGTTGGAGATACTCTACAAGATTGAGACAAGATCTTGTTGGGTATTTTGTTGTTGTTTTGTGGAGTTTTTTAAATCTGAATTTTATATCCTGTAGGAGGAAGGGAACAGTTATTTAAGAGCAGATAAAGCAGTAATAAATAAATATGGGCTAGAATTTAGAGGTAAGTTCTCACCTGAGAGTAAAAGAAGAGTTTAGGAACTGCCCAGTAGCAGTGGGAATGGGGGAGCGGATGGAGGAAAAGTGGTTTAAAAAAGCACTTAAAAGCAAAACATGATAAAAGCAACTGGATGGGACAGTAGACAACCTGGGACTGGGCTGGGAGGGGGCAAAGCTGTGTCTGTGATCACAAAGTGCAAGGTTTATCTAAGCAACTGCTCTGTGGTCATTAAGGGAAGTGCTTCTTGTGTGGAAAGACCCATTGCCAGTTGTAGAGATGGTCCAAGTCCCTGAAAGTGGAATGTAAAATGAAGTAGAGAATGGGAACACATCTCTGATTTTGCAGCCAGCCCCAGAGCACCTCAGTCTTTTACTTGTGATCTTTTGAGGAGCAGATTGCATGTCTTTGAGGCCTTTGGTCCTTGGCTGTAGAAATAGAAGCTCGATGAGCTGAGCTGATTGCTGATTCACCTCTAGGAGTAGAAACAGCAGCACATTCTGATAAAAGATTTATTCTAGCAGAGGTCTTCCTTGAGCACTTTCTCAACCACCTGAAGATATGCAAATGTTCAGTAGAATCTGACCTACATGATTAACATTAATTATATCTCATTGTTGATTAATTATTTCTAATAAAAGGAAACTTTGAACTAAAACAAGCTCTTCTGAAAAATAAGCCTGTGCAGCACCATAAGGAGACATAGTTTCCCTCCATTGTTTTTACCATCCTGCAAATTTGATTCATTGTCATTCTACTGATGCTTGAATGTGTGAATAATCTGTCAGGAGCCTCAAACCTTTCTCTTTTTTACATTACATAGAATATGGCAGATCTCTGTAATCTTCTATAGCCTCTGTGGTATATTTAACAGCAGAAAACAACCAGTGTTTTGAAATAAAAATGAATTTGGGTTTGCATTAAGATGCAGAGGGAAGGAGTTATTTTTGTTGCTGTTTTCTTTTTCTGTCCTTTTTTTTTTTTTTTTACCTGCTCCAAATAGAGATTCTTTTAAGTCTTTGGTGTTTATGCTTCAAGCTGATGCAAATACAACAGTGACTAAACCTGCTGGATTTTGAACGTATGCAGAGAATCACGAATTTTATGGATTGTTGATGTTATCTGAAAGAAATCTCAAAGAATTAGACTGAATAGTGAATTATAGGAGGAAAACTTTCCTTCATTCCTACTCAGGTTAAGGAATCTGTTTCAGAATAGATGATATTCTATTATCTATTTAAAGGAGATCAATGTAGTATATTTGGGGTGAATTTACAAGTTTAGTTGACGAAAATATGTGGGTTGATACAATAGAATATACACAGACTTCTGCAAGACATATAATTTGGTACCTCACAGCTCTTCATATTAAGTAACTAGGGAGTGTAAAAATGAACATTTTGTGGTTTAGATGGATTAAAAACTGTCTAACTAATGGTTCTCTGAATGATCACTGTCAGCTGATGGCACTGTGGATGCTCTCCAGAGCTCAGGGTTTTTTTCCCTTTTCATGATACTTATCAGCTGACTGGAAGTGGCACTGGCAAGGAGATTCCAGCTCACAAATCAGGACAGTGCCATAGGGAGAGATGGCAAAGGATGGTCAATAGAAAAAAATTACTGAATATGAGTTCACCTATAGCTGAAATGTTAGTGTGGTCCTTGAGGACACACAGTCTGGGAAGGGGACATTGCCTCTGTGCTAATACAATTGCTATATGAAGAGTCTGCCTAGGTCAGCAGTTACAGAAAGGGTTGGGGTTAGTCAGGGTCCCCTATAAGAAGGTTTTCCAAAATAATGGCAGGATTCATTATCATGCCAAGTTGTGAGAAACCTGAGCAATTTGCTTTGCTATTAAAATAACAGTTTTGTGTTAACCAAGGCGAGTCTGAAGTCTCCACATTTGGAACGAAAGGTTGTAAGGGGAGCCCTTTCAATGTAGCAGATAAAGCTCTAATGACATCCTGGAAGTTGAAAGCAAGCATCTTCACACTGGAAATACGAGTGAATGGTCACTGGCACAATAATAGAGGTCATGGTCAAGTATCATTGCTGCAGAATTCTAGATGCATTTAGCATTGATGTGGAATTAAAAAATGGTGTATTGGGATGACCTGTGGCTCCTGCTGTGTAGTTTAGGCTGGAGGTTCAAAGCAATTCTTTCAAAGCAATTATTTTACCCTGTACCAGGGGAAGAGTCCCAAAAGCCCTCTGAATTAGTCACAGAGGTTTGCCCACTTCTGTCTGAACACCTGAAATCTGACAGTCTGCGGAAACTGTGTGTCTTCAGCAGCATCATGGAGACAGAAACCCATTCTGCCACGTGGGCCCCTGTGAAAGGCAATGAGCATCCTCAGGAATCTGACGAATCAAAACTTTAGATTTTTTTTTCTATTTCCCATTGACTTTTGCACAGAGTGAAGAGCTGAGGATGGTTTTAAAATAGGAACTCTATTTCTTATTCAACATTCAGGCCTAAAAATTGATGAAAACAGCAGCAATTAGAGCGGGTGAGAGTGAGTAAGGTGCCTCTTCCACTTCATTTAGTAAAGAAACTGAGTTGTCTCCCCTAGGCGCTTGTCTTGCAGCTTGTGTGACTGCAGATGGCTGGCACTTTGAAGGAAGCCTGTAATTTAAAAGCAACTCTGAATCATCCTGCCTGCCTTTCTTGGCATAACAGCACTTCACTTTGCTGCTCTGAAGAGGCTGGTGTTCATGGGTTTATCTTCTTGACTGGCAACACAAGGCAAGCCATGAATCCGGGACTAATGGTAGGTGCCTTGGGGAAGATGAGGTCAAGCATTTTGGTCTACTGCCTCTACAGCAGGCAGCCCATTTAGCATCTAGTATTACCTGCTGCCCAGTGCTCCCTTCTAAGCCTTCATTATTAACTATCAGGGGAAGCATCTATCTTGCACTCATTCCCCTCGAGATCAAAGCTGTGATGCATGTAACTCTTGGGGGGAAGGGAGGGAAGGAAAAGAAGCTGAACATTTCTTGGGAATAAGACAAACGTGAAGGCTTAGCTCTGGCTTGATAGCTTGGAGTGATTCAAGTAGATTTCTCTGTGCAATACAAAAGGGTGCTGTATTATTACACCTCCATGAGGAGCCACAAAACCCAGCATTGAGGCCTCCAAATAGGGTCCAAAATGCCCCCTCCCTGCCCCAATATTTCAATGATTTATCTATCCCAGGGTAGCAGGACTAATTAATAAGTAGTGAAGGCAGTGTGATTGCAGATTTATCCCCCTGTGCTAGTTCCTATTTCCCATCTGCCATTTTCCTCTTTGCTCCTCAACCAGCTTCAACTCTTCTCCCCTGGCATCAGGAGGAAAGGACAGGAGCTCTCCTTGTGCCTTCTCCAGTGCTGATGGAAGCTCTGAGGGGCATTAAGGTGGCTGCATCTAGTTTCTTAGGCCAAGTAATAAGACCTAAAGACCATCTGGATCAGAATGGGTAGAATCATCTCCAGAATCAGGACTTGGGGAGGTCAAAGGCTTGGGGAGGTTTTGGAGTGTCAGCTTCCCACAGCCTGGGAAACCTTTTGGGTTGTCTTTTTAGCCTGCCTACAAAAAGAAAAGGCTGATTCATTTTAGGTTAGGTATTAGCTAGTGTAGAAGTGTTTAAGCCACTGTAATAGGAAAATGAAAGCCTAAACTGCCCAGAAGGGTGCTGTATAAATTGGTCTCTCAGCTACTGTTAAGCATTGAGGCTAAGTAATTGCCATACCTGCTTAGCTAGACATGTTTTGACCTCTTGCTTAATTATCTTTCAAAAAATTGTCCATTCCTTAAGGTTGCTGGGTTTGTTGCTGAACAAACTGCTGCCAATGTGCTTGAAAGAGATTATTTTTAAAGGAAAAGTATTTTCACAAACAGATTTAATGTTCACTTTTCTTCCTTTATCCCAGGGCTCTCTACCTATTTTTATTCCTTATATTCCCTTATCATGTAGTGGAATCCAAGGCCCTATTTACTGAGAAATGTTTTTAGAAGCCTAAAACTTTCTATTTCTATAAATAAATATGTCTGTTCTGCTGGAGTCAGAGTCTAGTTTTCAAGGACTCTTGCTTTGGTTGAAGCTGGATTGCTAGTTGAACTTTATCTGCCTTAACCTGGGAGAATACAGAATTAGGCATGATGTTTTCGCAGTGCAAGTTCCCCTATGCAATGAGATTTGTGTTAATTTCTGCATCTCTCCACATCTCCTGAGTGGTTATGGAGGTAAAAGATTCTCTCCAGTGGGGATATGCCTTCGATTCTGAATTGCAAGGTTAGCCTTTGAACTTTGAGCCTCCTTTTCTCCAGGCTGAGCCCTCTCAGGTCCCTCAGCCACTCCTCATGCAAATTTGGCTCCAGACCCTTTCACAGCTCTGGACATGGCTCCAGCACTTTCTTGTAGTGAGGGGCCCACAGCTGAGCAGGACTTGAGGTGCAGCCTCAGCAATGCCAAGTACAGGAGGATGATCATTGCCATCACCCTGCTGGCCACACTGTTCCTATGGCCAAAAGCTTTGCTCTGTCCTTACTCTGCATAGACAACAGATGCAAATGGTCTGGGCCAGTGGGCTGCAAAATGAGAAATGACAACCATGAGGAGGATGTGAAGCTCCCGGGGAAGTGGTGCTGACAGTCTCTGTTGCTGGCTTGTCTGCATCTGCAGCCACTGCCTGGAGGCCCTGATCCCAGCATGAGACACAGAAACTGGAGCAGACCAACAGCAGATTCTGTAGTGAGAATGTTGATGTGGTGATGTTGAAACCATCATGCAGAACTGCATCTCCCCTGGTAGTAGCTGCCCATCAGTGCAGTGATGAACAGCAGAAGCAATGGCTTTTTGAGCACCTCCTGTATGTGTGTACTGATTCCACCCAGGATAGGGTTAATTTTAGCAGTAGCCAGGAGGAGCGTGGCTAGGACCAGAGGTTATTCTATACCACCTCACATCATTGCCAGGGGAGGAGGAGAGAAGGAGCCCCTGTGGTCGGAGGGAGTGGTCGGTCGGTAACGCAGGTTCTGAGCAATTGTGTGTGAATCATTTGCCTGTCCTGTACACAGCTGTGTACAAGATATGTATGTTGTAACATATTATAGCTGTTACTGTTCATTTTCTTATCTCATAGCTGTTTCCAGTAAATTGTTCTTACCTCAACCCATGATCTTTACCTTTTTGTGCCTCCAGTTCTCCTCTCCAGTCTGCCGCAGGCGGGGGAGAAGTGAGGGAGCAGCACATGGTTTGGATTTTCAGTGGGAACACTTAGTTGGGGAATACCATTCCTAAACTATGAAAATGTGCTGGCCCTGCAGAGGGTCTGTGCCCAGGGGATGCAGGGCTCCTGGCACCAAATCCTGCTCTTGCCTCCCTCTACAGCACAGACACAGGTGGGGGGAGACAGCCGGGCTGGACCGCAGCAGATTCAGCCTTGTTTTGATTTCTCAATAATTTAATACACTACTTTTCAGCCAGCCTTGGTCAGTCTCGAAATTCATACTGAGTCCCAGTGCCTGTCTTATTTGCTGAATGGTGTTTTTCAGCTTGATCCTTTATTTCATATGTCTGTAATGCAGGAAGAAGGGCTTTGGACTCCAGTCTTTTCTGGCTGACATGTTATGCACTGTCTTATCCCCACATACTGAGGAGGTGTTTTGTCTCCCCTTGTCCTGGGATAGAAAAAGTCCACCCCTTTCACCCTGGGAGAGCCTATTCAGATGCAGAGGGTGCAGTTCAAGACTTCTAGCACTCTCACACCTAATAAAATGGCAATTCATGCAAACCCTTGGTAAGGAATGGTCTTTGCCACTTCTTGGGTGGAGAAGGGCATGATCCTGTCCCTGTTTGGTTGATAGGAAAACCCACAGAAGGTTGACATGGCATTTACTGGAGAACAGACATTATGTGGGGTCTGTCAGGGGCAAAGTACTGAGATCTGTATGTTTGCCCAAGTTC
The DNA here is from genome assembly GCF_009829145.1 of Chiroxiphia lanceolata. Taxonomy (NCBI): domain Eukaryota; kingdom Metazoa; phylum Chordata; class Aves; order Passeriformes; family Pipridae; genus Chiroxiphia; species Chiroxiphia lanceolata. The sequence goes on from NC_045650.1 coordinate 8,271,261, forward strand.
ACCCCTAGACTAACAAAATCTTCTAGGGCTGTTGGGACAACCACTCCTGCATGAACAGGGTAAAGTTTGGCTCAGAGCTATTAACATCTCCACTCAGTTTGGATATGATGCTATTTTGGGAAGAGTTTCAGGTGCTGGTATAAGATGCTTGTCTACTGCCACTGCAGATTAAATAGATGTTTGACCCCAATAACAGTGTTAGCTATTGCTGGGGAGAGCCACTCCTGCCTCAATCTACCCTCTGGAAAAAAACATTTGTGCATTAGCAGCAGCATTTGGGATGGAGAACACAAGCTTCCCAGTGACCTAGTCAGTAAATAACATGTGGCACCTGAAATGAGATAATGGTATTTTTATGTAGGAGAGAGACAGGCCAATCATTCATTCACACTCATTTTTACAGTCTTTTTTATTCTCTCTGATTCAAAACAGCCAGATTCCAGCACCTTTTCATCCATTAGAGGAGCAGACTTCAAAACCCATCTGTTTTTCTCATACTTGCTCCATCAAATTCATTAGGCAAATGCCTCTCTGCATCTCATTTCAACACCTCTGAATCTGGTTGTTCACCTCAGTACTTCCAGATGTAAAAAACATGTAGTGATGGCCTTGGCTCTTCCAGCCACCATAAACAGAAGAAGGAAATGCAAGATACATCTAATGTCTGTCAGAAAAATGCATGGAAAGTCCTCTAAGACATCAGGCCTGAATGGGCTGGTCCTGGTCTGAAACCAAGGTTGAAGAGGAGGAGAATAAATTTAGGGGTCAGCTACTATAGTTAAACTGATTTGGGGAAAAATTCTCTAGGCAAAAATCTCCAATTTTCTTCTTCCTGAAGTGGTGAAAATATTAAGCTGGAATGGGAGCACCTCCCAAAGAACTATGATTACAGGTGGTGGAAATGGCTGGAGCCTTCTGCCATGTGGCTTTGGTCTCCCCACAGTTCTTCAGGTGTCCTAAGATAAGGGCTTTTTACCACTGTCCCTGGTGGGTGTGTGAAGTTGGAGTGCTGCTAGTTAGGCTCCTATATCATGTTTAGGATCTTCTGACAGGCTCAGAGTGGTGCCTATGTGCATCCTGGATTCCTTTAGCTTTTCACTACCCTTCTCTTTTCCCTATTCCAGAGAGTTCAAGACTACCTTACACCTGGTTGGGGAAAGGTTTGAAGCTAGGCAAAGGGGAAGGTAGGCAAAGACCTGGAATCATGAATTTTATACCGTGGGAAAGGTGAATCCCTAAATTTTATTCATAATTCTGTATAAAGCTATGCCAAGGCTGCCTAGCAAGGGCTGCTGTGGAAACAAGCAGAGGACTTGCTATAACTGCTGCTGAAGTCTGTGCAAGCTTTGTCTTGTTGTGGGACTGAATTCAGACTCATAGGTGAGGCTTCATAGAATAGCACTATCAGTGTCTTAACATCCAGGTAATCAGCTGGATTTGCAGTTCTACAGACTTATTATGGCACAAACAAAATGCTTGCTCTGGCTGGAAAAATTGCAGCACTGGGCTATATCATCCCCAAAACTCAAACTTCTTGGTGAATACAAGTCAGAAGCATCATTCCCTTCACAGGCATGAGAAGGCAAGTTGGGGTATACCCACTGCCAACATGCTAAGCAATAATATTCTTGCTTGGACTCAGAGGCAGAGTAGAATCTGGGTATCCTGGGAATACCAGGAGAATGAGCGCAGACAGTTCCTCTGACATCTGATTCACTGTACTAGTCAGATCATTTTAAAAATCAGGATCATGGGAAAATAGTTATTAAAACATTGCAAAGTGTTTTCCTCACATGCCTATTGCATCACACCACATGTTATTCGCTGCTTGGTGATGCAGACCACTGTTTGCAAAACTGCACCACTGCAGTGTTCCATTCATGGATAATTAACATATATTTTTGCATTATCCATAATGTAACTTTCATCTCTTTAGCCTTTTAATTTTCACAGCTTCATTTTAAGGATAGAGAATCTGTAGTGCGGGGATACTCTTGATTTGATGGGAGCTGATGAATAAGGTAAGACAAATACCATATAAATGTTTTTTTGAAATAATGCAATCACTGGCAGAGTGAATCAGATGTCTATGTCACATGATGGTAGCTGTCACTTCATTAGACTTCTTAATTCAAAATTGAATCCATGCTTTATGGCCAGCTATTCCTTTCCTACTTTGTAATTTGTCATCTACAGCATATTGATTGTGCACCTAAAATATTTGCACATCTTCTCAAATGTAATTTGCAGTGAGAAATTTCAGCAGGCAGAAAAGCACCAGCAAAATGGAAATGCAGTGAAATCCCTCAGGTTCAGAGTGGGGTCAGCTTTGGTGGGTGGCAGTCAGGCAGCTTCTTTGGTGGATCATATGATAGTTACTTGGAGATCAGAGAGAAGAATCAGAGCTGAAATGATGAGTTGTAGATATTAAGTACTTTTTGAGTTCCTACGCAAACAGATGTACTTTCAGAGCTCACAGTGGTCTACAGACCACAGGGAAGACAAGAACCAGTTATAGCTCCTAAAGGCAGTGTGAGTTCTTGGCTCACACTGTTTTTAGGAGGTCATCACGGTTATTAATGAGTGGGTAAAGGGTTAACTAATGGCACTTGCCAATGAAAAGATCTGTGCACCAAACCGAAGTTGGAGATTCAAAGTTTTCAGACAAACTTAAATGAATGATAGCCTGACTCACCGGGATGAGTCAAGCTTGTTCTAGAAAGAAGAACTCCTTTCTGCCTTTTTTTGTGTGTGTGTGGAGGATTAGGTATCACTAAAGTGTTGCCAGTGCTTCTCACTGAAAACAGAATAGTAGAGCAGGAAGAAGTAATGAACTTGCTCGTGGAACTTGCGCAGGTGGGAAGAGTCACCCAGATCCATTTCACATTCCTTGCAAACTGCTCTAGGAATATAGTAATCTAGGAAGATACAGCTGCCTGTCTATTCTCTGGAGTCTCCTTGTACTAGTTCACTGCAGCAAAATCTCTTGGGGTAGTTCTCCTTGTACTTTCTGTTGAACTGTGAAATGCTGGAAGAAGTATTTGCAAAGAGAGTTTCTTAGGGCAATGTTCTCTCCAGTGCAGCAGCAGCTTTCCCAGACATCATTCTCTTTTGGTTTACCTGTTTTACTTATTTCTCTCTCCACCATTTTCTGAGCAACATTTTGAAAATTGCTTTAAGCCAGATAGGTAAAATTAAATGGGAACTCTGCCTCCTCCCTACCATGGTCCTTTGAATTGCAGTTCCTATGTTGTACCAACCTCCAGGCAGATGTGCTGCAATGTTATGGTCAATCTTCTGTCAGTCAAGGAGGGACATTTGTCTGAACCAGCCTTGGAAACCCTAAGAAAGGCACTGTCTAAACAAATGCTACTTTAAGTATTGGAATGGGTCCAAAACGAATTGTAATCACAAAATTTGGGATTTAGGTTGCAGCTGCCAGCCCCTTGTTCTTCCCTGACTAGCTTTTTGTGGATGACTTTATTTGTTGCCTGAGGAAGAGGGTGGGTGGGATGGCAAACAGATGGAGAAATTCAACAGAGAGATGAAAATCCTGAGCCCTCAAAACCTGGACCTCGAAAGTAATAATATCACAGTGTTCAGAAAGATTAGTCTTTTGATCCTGTTGGCAAAACCTGCTGTTTCCCAGCTGGTCAGCCAGCTCTGGCATCCTCCAGTCACAATTGCAAATGTGAAATGACTGCAGAGCTGCTTCTGTGCTCAAATTCTCATTGCCAGATGTACAATTATCGCTACCGAAGTAGCAAAAGAGCCTAGTTTGGAACGCAGCAGAGTCCAAGCAGCTTGATTTCCTTTTGACAGCTGTTGTGTTGCATTTTGTATCTCACCTCTAATTCTTGACCATGGCTGACATCCCTCACCTCTTGACCTGTGCTGGTTGTGCTGTCCTGCAGCTGTGATTATTTCAAATGGATAAAATCCATGAGAGTATTTATAAGGTCGTGTAAGATTTCAGCTGTGGGGAGGGGTGGAAGGGGCAAGTCTCATTTCAATGAGAAGATCTGTTTTTTCTCTCACAATTATATGGCTTCCCTTCTTGACTGCTCCTTAATTAGCATGAAAACGGACTAAATATTTTAAGCAAATCAGAATTTCAAGAAGCAGTTACAGTAGTGTCTCATGTTTAAATGCACACAGCACTATGCACGTCATCATTGAATAATGAATTAATAAATACCTTTGAAGGAATTTTTAGCCCAGAAAACATACACCATTTTAGCTTCCAGTCAATTACCCTATTTACTGTGGGGTTTTTTTTTTAGCAATGCTACCAGTCCTGGAAGTAGCCTTGTCAATATTTCAGTTGCTTTGGTGTACAGAGCCATGGCATTCAGTTGAATTGTAATCCTTAAACTGGCAAGCAAGCAGGTTTGCTTAGCTTGTCTGTTCCCTTTTTCATAACAAAAGCTTGGAAAACCTAAAACCTCTATAGGGTAAGGATGAAGCTCCTTGTCTGACACAGCTGTGAGATTTTGTTGTCTGTGGTTAAACCTCTCTCTGATGCTGTTGGTTTGAAGGGTACAGAGAAACTTTGCCTACAGAAAATAATCCTATCGTAGGTTCATCTGACCCTTTCAAAGATGCAGAGAGTTTAATATTTAAATCACATCTTTTCTGCTCTGCCTGGGAGCCTGGGAGAGAGCTCATCTCCTCCTCTTCATTTTTAAAGGTGTTTATAGCCCTCAGATCCAAACCTGTAAGGCTGAATTGTGATTTGGATGACAAGAATTTGGACTCAGCTTGACTCCCCTGTGTGGATTGTATGGAGCAAGTACCCGGATCCACACTCCTCCTCTTCATCCCTACAGACAAATGAAGGATGTTGGAGTCAGAGTGGGCCACATGAGGAATGTGGGTGTGCTGCAGCCTTTTTCCTGACCCCAGCACTTGGCCCTGTATGATGTCCACCTGGTCTGAGAGAGAGGGAGGGACACTGAGCTGGAGGGAGGTTTTGTGGTGAGGTTACAGTGGCCAGAAAGCCTGACTGCCACTCAGGTTATGCCCCCTCTCCTTAGCACCATCCAGAATGGTGCAGAGGCTCCCAGTATGACCAGTGACATCCCCCAGATAAGATGAGAACCATGTCTACCCCTGGAGGTACAAATCACTGGAGCTGCAACTTCTTCTCAAGAGCTCTTGTGGGCTTCCTGTCCTTACAGTGTTGTGTTTGTGTTCCTTGCTGTGCCTCCTGCTGTGCAGGGACATGCTGGTGACAGAAAAAAAAAACCTGTGGGAGAGAACTATCAGATACAGAGAGGAGGACCTGCTGTATCATGACAGTGATGATACATTAATGATTGGCAAGTGCATAAAGTAAATGGACTGGCAAATAGTTTTCCCTGGAATCTCATTTTATAATAGCCATATCAAGTGCTACTTCTAATAGAGAAGGTAAAAAGATAAGATGCTGGGTGAATGTGACTTTTAAAAAATTGAGTGCTGTTAAGCTGCAGGTGAGACAGGATTTGGGTTTCGTGTTTAGGCTGTGCATGATGGAGAGCAGTCAGCAGAACTGGGCTACAGCTGGAAGTAGGGTATCAGGTCACACAGTTCTGTAAGATGAAACCAACATTTATTCAGGCTGTGATTCAACGTGGCTCTAAAATATATGTATTAAATCCCATTGACTTCAGTGGGACTATTTGTGTCCTTTTAAAGTTACACAAGGGCTTAAGCATTTTGCTATGTTGAAGCCTCCCATTGAGACTTAAATACATTCTTCCATGTATTAAAAATATCCCAATGGCAATATTTAGTTCTAGCTAGGAAAAGCCAGAGAAAAGATGAATTACACTTTTCATTGAGGCACACTAAACATTTACATAAATAGTTGCTGTGAGGTGTTTCCTAGTCAAAATTATATGTGCCCCATCTACCTGAACATATTCTGAGGTCTACAACTTTAGCTCTCTTTCACTTCAATTTCTTTATCATAAAAACAACTAAATACAGTCTCTGAAGACTAGTTGATCATTTAAACTGTATTATTAGCATTGATTAGCCTGACAGCATGGCACTTCCTTTTGAATGTCATTAGAAGGTAAGTGAGAGCCACAATGGAGCAGAGAAGGAAAAGAAGCAGTCAGCCTGGAGGAATGGACGTGATTCTGAAGGTTTCATAAGGCAGGAGAGAACATAAGAAAGAGGTGAACAAAATGTAGGAACTCAGGGCTACTGCATAAGAACCAACAGCACAAACCTTTCTCCTTTGGGGAAAAAACTGCACAAAGAAAACAGTGAAAACACGAAGCATATTCAAGCTGCATGTAAACACCACTAAACAAAGTTGTTCTTACAGATCTCAGCTGCACCATAGGTAGGAGTCTTGAAAGTCCCCCAGTGTGGGGATGCCCAGAAGAGTAGGTAGGGCAGGTGCTGTTGCTGCTTCCAAGGCTCCTGCAGCCGCCCCAGGACACAGGTTAGCTGATGTCTGCAGGGAGAGATGGGGAAACAGCTATGGAAAAATGCTCTCTCTGTCCCAGATTAAACTCTGGAGGGCTTGGTCACATACAGGACACTGTAACAGTCTTGTAACATCAAGACAGACCAAACTGACCGGTTCACAGTGAACTGCCCTGGTGAAGACAGTTTCATTTATGCTACTCTAAGTTGTATTTATTATATGCTGCTACTACACATAGTCAGCTTGTAGGATGTGAATGAATAACATAAAATGAACTTGTCAAATTAACTCCTGGTCTCTAGGAGCATGTCTATGAGCAGAAGTTGCCTTTAGCAGCCAGGCTGGCAGTACAGAACCGTGATTAATGTGAACCTTTGTGTAACTTCCACTGTGTTCTTTGGTGGCTCTAACAACTCACTGAGCTAGTGTAGTTCAGTGAGTCTGTGGTCTGATTTGGGGCCAGATGGAGAACTTTAACATAAATCTTGAGCTAAACCTCCCTCTGCTTCTGTAGGGAGGTAGTGAGGCAGCTGATGTGCACACAACCACTCTTCTGCTCCCTCTTTTGATAAAAGGTGCCTCCTCCCATGGCTAAACTGGTAGTCACTGAATAATTTCTTCAAAAGATCTATCCTGTCGGCCTGCCTGTCTGATGCAAGCAGGAGTCAAACACACAGTAAACCCCTTTAGAGCTGACTTTAAGGGGAAAACTTTGACTGCAAACCCAACAGTTATGATTTCAGGTTATAACATGCCTGATTCTGTGACAGTACTACTCAGCACAGCAGGGGAGGCATTTGCCAGACTTCATTACTGGCAGTTAACTCAAATATCTCCAGCTCTGGCAGGCTTCTGAAATTTGTATTCAGCAATGGCAGTGGTTTTGCAGGGATGGATTCTCTGACCTCTTGCCCCTTCAGTTGTTGGTCCTGGTTGTGCAAAGTGATTCGACCGCCAGCAGTTCTGTGCTGGAGTGTTTCATACTCGTGCTGTGCAGGAACAGCTGATAGTACAAGGGGGAGAGCAGAGATGTGATCAGGCCCAAGGAGCCTGAGTGGAAATTTCAGCCAAGAACTCTTTTTTTTTTTTCTTTTTTTTGAAATGGCCAAGATATAAATCCTTGAAAATGGCAGGTGATAATGGAAATGCTGACTCAACCGTAGCTGTAGTCACAGTGGCCCTGCTATGACTCTGTGCAGAGAGAATAGATTGTTGTCAGCAGATGACTACATTTTTCAATTTTAAGAGCAATTCGCTTGATGTGTTAACCTTATTTACACTTGTTTCAGTACCCTCATGTCTTTCTGCTGAATGTCAAGGGCAGCTCAAGAATTAAAGGGAATTAGCAATTTCTTCCCATGTCCTCTGCTGTAATTGCTGAAATCGCTTCAGCTTTGAAGCAGGGTGGCAAAAGGTTTTTGTCTTGAACAGCAGGGTGTTGTTATACTGATGATGACCAGGTTCTCATCTTGCACGCTCTGTGTGTACAGAGACAAGTCCCTTGAAGTCTACAGAGTCACAGATTTGTCTATTTAAATTTAGGACACAATATTATGTGTAATTCAAGGAATTGGTCAAATAAGCCATCCATGTTCTTCTCTGGTGTCTTGGGAGTGTGGCAGTATGGATGGGTGTGTGGTGGATGGGGTCTCCAAAGAAGATGGAAGGAGCTGGGTGTACAGTAGTTGGACCACATCAACTTTTTTAGGGTCCCTGAAGTTTTTGGATATCATTAGAAGTCTTTGAAAGATGATGCTGTCCAAGTGCCTGGCAAGCCAAATGCACTTGTCAGGTGTCCTTATTAAAACGCAGAGAAGACCGTGGGGAAGAAGCTTAGTATCAGAGGGGAGGAGGATTAGAAAGTGAAAGGAAAAATTAAATGTACCAACAAACTCATACCAATACTAATATTAGCTGTAACAACCAGCTCCCAGTGGTCGATTTCCTTTTGGCCATTTCTATGTATGAGTTTAAGTATAGATTTGAGTGGCTAAATATAGACAGTCTGATACCTATTATGTGAAATCTCAGTCTGAAATTATTCAACATCTTCCTATTATATATGAATAATCAGTGTTTTATCGTGCTGTGAGACTGAACAAAAATCCTTTCAGAAGGTACTTCTTGCTGTTAGTTGGATAACTCAGGACAGATCTCCTTTATGAAAAGCTGCTGTTGGATACTCTTCAGTAGATGAAGATCTTTTCAGACTCTAATGAGAAAAGAGAGCTGACCAGGATGTGAGATCACACATGCCCTCTACCTCCCACAACTTTTGCTTTTTGGAAAGTTGGACTAGAAACTGTTCCTGCAACAGGTAAAACCTGGTTGTTAGAAGCCTTGTACAGGTTTTTGGAGGAAAGCACCATATCTGATTCTTCATCCTGAGCCTACCCATCAGGATTTCATTTACCCAGATAACATGAACAGTTTGTTGTGGAATATTCACTGTGCAGTCAAAGCATGCTTGAGATTAAACTCTAGCTGATGAATGAACCCTTCACTTCTGAAAGTAATTGCCTTAAACTGGCAACAGTCCTGTAGCACAGTCAGGGAAATGGTAAAAAGCTTTAATGGCAACCTGTATATTTTAAAAATAATTCCACTCTTATTGTGCCACATATAGATTGACTTGTATACCATGGTGCACTAATATAGTGTATCAGTGCCTGTCCATCCCTGCATGAACCCTTGGAGCTGCAATCCATTGAAAAACGTCTTTGAAGGCCCAGAATTGCTCCCTGTTTCTAAACGAGAGCAATGGAAGCTAAATATATGCTGACTCTAGTTGTGACAGATCCTGAAAGCGATTCTTACTCATTTTGATTCTTGCCCAGAATATCTTTCTTGAAGTCCTACTTCTGAATCATTGAAGAAAACAACACTGACAATTCACCCTTCAGCCCTGCGCTGTGGAAAGGCTCGGCTGTGGTTACTCAGCTCAGCTAATAGCAAAATGGGACAGAATATCGGTGTCTTAGTTTAGCAAGATTTCAACTTCGAAATTAAGAGGCTTCAAGCGAAAGTGTGGAAAAGGAAGAGAACAGCTCTTTATTAACAAACTCAAACAACAAATGGTGCAACCAAAACTTTCAAAAGAAACCAAATGAAGTCCAAATTCCCCAGGGGGGAAAGAAGCTCTTGCCAAAGCAGCTCAACAGCCGCTCGCAGACACATGAGCGGCCGGTGGCTTCGCAGAAAGGGTCCTTCTTCCCACAGGCGCAGTCTGAGGTCAGGCAGCTCTGACGATGCAGCCCCCACGCCCCGAGTGCAGAACACCTCGCTCCCAGACGCGTCGGTCTATCTCTCTCTCTCTCTCTCTCTCTCTCAGTCGCTACCGCTGCGGTACCCGGCAGGGAAAAGAAAAAAAAGCAACTTCCCCTCAGGGAAATAGAGGAGGCAGCCGAAAAAAAAAACCAAACCGAAAGCAGCTCCGCTCCGTCCCCCCCCTCCTAACTCCCCCCATCCCGGAAGAAACAGATGCGGAAAATATTCCAACGCTTCTTTTCAAACCTATGACAATTGGTCATTTCGTCCCTTTCTGTACAAAATCCAGACTGTCATTAAGCCTCAGGGCCAGGATCTTTATCTGCTTTAGACTGGCGCTGCTACATTGATGCCATCAGCACTCTTTGGTGTTAATTGGTAAGAGGATCCAGCCTTGTAGCTTCCTTAGCCCAGCTGATGCTTTGGGCTTCTCTGGATGGCACAGTGCTGTCAGCAGCTGCTTCATCCTTACCATCCACATCATGAATTCCCAGCTCAAAAGGTGGTAAAATGAAAAGCTGAGGCAGATGCTGGAGGACAGGAGAGTTTCCAACAAGATGGTATGCTGAGACACAGTGAGTGCCTGATGCTCTGGCTGATGGACCTTCCACACCAGAGGATAAATACTGTGAGGAACCGAGTGTGTAAGAGAAGGAACAGGGCTCCTCCTGATCTCTCCAGAGGTAGGAGACAAAGAAGCAGAGAATTCCTGAGAACCAAAACATATCTAGGATTTTATTTGTTGTACATGGTGTGTACAATCTCCCAGGGAATACAGATGCATTTACACTTTAAGGTTAAAATCCAAACCAGAAGAGAAATGGAGTTGTTATTCCTGCTGTGGAAACAGTGAAGATTACAAGGCGGGAAAACATAGCCAGAGACATGAGGAAATTTGCTTTGGTCTTCCTGTGGTACTGACATTCCAGTGGCAGCCTTGCTTCTTCCCTGGTTCCAGGCATTTTGGCAGCACTGCAAAATCCCAAAGCCACAGAAATTGCAAATTTACACCTGTGAGTTTTTGCTTCTCTAGCTCAGGAAACGAAGGCAGGGTTGCAAAAACAGATGGAAGCTATCAGCCAGCTCAGAAGTGATGTGCCTCAGGAGGTGCTTTATTTATGGAGTTGTTGACATCAAACAATCACAGAAGATCCCTGGTATCAACCAGAGAAGGGGAATTTGGTTCCTATGGCCCAGTTCTGCCTTCTTTCAAACATTTGCTTTAAGCCTGGGGGAGGACAAGCGGGCAGGAGGGACATCCAAGCTCCCACTCTCCCACAAGAAGCCTGAGCTGATGGAAGGCATCCTTGATGTATAACATTAACATTAGAAGGAAGGAAGGGACAAGTCACTCTTCTCATTCTTACAGTATGACAGAGAATGGGGTTTATTTTGAGCTTTCAAAAGTGCACGCGTAATGTTAATGTCAGATGCCCAAAATATTGTTAAACACAAGCGATTTGCGATTTAAAATATTACAAGCCTGCTATTTTTAGTGCAGAGGAACCTTTAGTCATTCTACATTTAGATGGCTTATCGGAATTAAATAAATAACAGCACTGGTTACTGCTCAAATTAGGTCTGTCTCGGTTTCCATGGCATCCAATCTGTTATCTCCAATACTCTTGCCAGGATTTGTACTGGGGCTCTGGGACAGCAACATTTCTTATAAGGCTTATAAGGAATTATCCTGTAGCAATTTCAGCTATATGGTTTCTATGAAACCCTGGAATAAATGGATTTATTTAAGATGTGTTGAAGGTTTTTTTCTTTTTTTTTTTCTTTCTTTTTTTGAACTGTTTTCTATTTTTAGCTCTTCTGCCTGCTTTTACGTGGTGCTGCTTTAACCCTTTGGGGGATGTGTTGCTGTGCTGTCTGGCGATCCTGTGCAGTGCCTGTTGCACTCTCCTGTGGGAGCAGAAGCAGACTTGGATGCTTTGATGCTGCCAGCAGAGCGTATTTGAAAACCAGGACTTAGGAAAATGGGATAATGCGAGTCTTTGCTTCTACCTTTTCAGTACCTCAAAGTCCTTTGAAAGCAGCCACACAGAACTGTTTCCACTTGTTCTGAGACACCAAGGGTAGTCATCGTCAGAGGAAATATAGCAACACTTTGTCTGAGCCCAAGAACTTCTGTTTAAGGCCAAGATAAAAAAAAATATTGCCTACATCAAGTTGCTGGGTTCAATGTAGAGGTAAATGGGTGGAATGCAAAGACTTGTGTTATGTGGAAAGCCAGGCTGGATGATGCAGTGCTTCCCTCTGACCTAAGACACTGTGCAACTATGCATTAAAAAGACAATTATAATCCCAGCTCAGAAGGACATGGTGTGCACAGCAAGCTGTATTGTTGCAGAGAGCAGGAAAATGTATTTGTGCTGTAACAGCTGTGTATTTGCCCATAGCTCTTCAATTAATATTACCTTTTACAGGTACATTTTTTTAGGTACTTGGCCATTAGAGTTTTCAAGTGAGGGTTTCATTAATCTTTTGTTTTCTAATGCTACCTAAGATATAGATCCTGTTCCCTTTTCCCCTCTGGTAAGCACTAATTTACTCTGAGTTTATTTGCATCCTGCTGTGAAGAAATTCTGGATCCGTGGCGTTTTAAAAATCAATGGCTCACTGGGTCTCTAATTTCCAGGTAATATTCCTAAACAAAATGTACTGTTACATAGCACAGAGATTTATGGCAAATATGAGGTAGTTCTAAACAACACTTGTAATATTTCTATCGGAATGAAGGAGGTCACAGAGGATGAGCACTTTTATAGAGCTTCTTTCAGTAGATCTCAGGAGGACAGTGAGGAGCACAGTGAATAATTTGGTGTTCCCTCTTTACTTACTTGTTTCTTGGCCTTGCAAGAAAGACACTAATGCTGCCCTGCAGACTCTCAGCTGGCATAAACTGACGTCTTTTCCTTAGACATCAGTGGAGCTGTGCTGATTTATATGAGCTTAGGGTGCATCTCTGGCACACACGACATTTCTACCGTACCTCACATGGAATTTGATTTACTGTGAATCATGATTGAAATATAGCAGTGTGTTTAAAGTAGGCAAGAAATGATAAAGCATTTACTATTTATAGAGTCACAGCTACTTTTCAGAGCCAACTGAGCAATCCCCAAGTACAATCACAATACAAAGACTTTAATATTTTAGTGCTCTGTCACCCTGTGGTCACTATAAATTTGCTGTGGCTGGGCATGCAGCCCCAGCACAAACCTTTTTGAAAAACCCTTACCTAGGCAACTGCATTAATGCAGGGGCTGGCTATTCATGTTTGCACACACCCTCTCTTGACCTACTCTGCAAGGAATTGAAAAGGGCTAAACTGAACCTGTGAAATGACGCATGGCATTAAGCAGTGGGTAGGCAAGACCATGATTATGGACCAAGCAGTCACTGGAGCACTCTGCTTAAGCTTTTGCATGGAAAAAATTGGTTAATCGTTAACATTAATGGTACATGAGCCACTGTAGTGGTTATTTCAAGATTTCTGTTACTGAAGCCATGGCGATTGAAGTACTGCATGCTCTCCTGTCTGTGCTCTAGCCAGAGTTTCTTTTATTTCTGGGCTCTGTATTTTAGTGCAATAGTTTTCTTTTTCAGTCATATTTTCTTCTTAAGGTGTATTCTTCACATTGTCTGACTACAGAGGTGGCTTTGGCATGCAGCCCTGGTGCTGAGATACAGGACGCAGAAAGCTTAATTGCTACCTAAGGTTCATAGCAGTGGCTGTTACTGGTGGAGTCAAACTCAATAGAACAAGGTTTTAGCTCAAATTCATTGCAAAAGTTCCCAAGAAAGGGAAAATAAAGGCAGTTGTGACATCTCTGTATCTGCTCTCCCACCTCACTGTGATCAGTACAATTTCAGGTACTCCTGTGGCTGCAAGAGGCAGCTCTGCCCCAGGCTGCTGCTTGGTGCTCTGAAGAGTGAGAGGAGTAACATTTTCGGGCAGCTGAGACACCTGGGAAAATTTTTCCATAGCTGCTGCAGAGCAGGATGTGATCCAGTCTGTTCACACCCTTTCTGTGTTCCTTATTAAATCGTCTTCAAGCTCCTCTTGTCATGTCCTCAGGGATGCAACATATTGAGAGAAAAATAATGCGGAAATTGTATAACATTTACTGGGCCTTTGGGTTCCTCTAAGCTGAGGATAAACACTGTGTAAGCCACTTGAGAAGGGGAGGGGGATACTCTTGAAAAGGCTCACCCAGTGCAGAAACCCAAGGGAGAGGGCTTGTGCCACAGAGCTCTTGGAAAGTGATGACAGGTACTGCTGCCAAACCAGCACACACAGACACTGATGGAGTGTGTTCTCAGCCCTGGAGACCCCTCCTTCCTATGGGAAGCAGGTTATGCAGAAAGTTGTGTTGCTCATTTTGAGGTTAGAAAGAGCCTGAAGGAATAAAACCACATATTATGTGTTGATAGCACATCTCAGCAGCTGGTCCTGCCCTAAGCAGAGCCCAAATGTGCCATAAGAAGTTCTGTGTGAGGAGCTGCTTATTTAGTTGCCAGACCAGAGCATACTGTGCTACAGGGAATATCATGGCTCCTTTTCACTTGGAAATGTTTGGGAGGATGCTTTCTTCTGCTGGAAAACAGATTTCCTTTTCTAGGGAGAGGCCAAAAGTGGTGGAGGAGTGTGTTTTGAATGATGGCCATCCCAAAAGTAAAAAAATAATTGATGGTTGGACTTGATGAACTTAAAGGTCTTTTCCAACCTTAAAAACTTTATTTAGCAATTCCATGAAATTGAAATATGGTTAAGAGTAAGCAAAACACAATCTCAGAAAGGTCCAGTGTGCTCTAGTGTCTGATCTATGGGGGGGCATAAACCCATGAAATTCTGCTAACAGTTTTTTGAAGGAAACACAGATCCTTTCCATATTGTCCTACCTAGACTACCCACTCAGTCTGGCTTCCCTGGGTGGTTTTTGTTCCATTTAATAAAGAGTTCATTGGTTCAGTTGCTATAAATAAGGGAAGAAATACCTGCCTAGCTTCTGCAACACACAGAACTTATTGGTTTTCTCTGGTGCCACAGGTATTTAATGGGACTGAAACACAGAGAGTCTATATCAGAGCAGAGTGCCATCAGCAATGGGACCAAAAACAATTCTGGGGAGAAGTGCAAGATAGAGGTGCAATGGCACTTACCTGGCTCCTTTCCCAGCTTCTGCTTATCAATGGCTCAAGGACTTCCTGAGATGGAGGCTTCCATTTTTAATGGTCCTGATAGAGATTCCCCCCATGGATTTGTTCAATCACTTCCTAAATCCCTGTAAGCTATAAGCATCCACAAATGTGCAGGGCAAGGTGTTCCACAGGTGCACTGCTTGCTGCTGGCAACGGCCTCTCTTTTTCTTGGCTTTGAACTTTCTATCTACTGCTTTCAGTTGATGCTCCTTGGTTCTTGCACTGAGAGACAGTGAGTAAATGTCATGTAACCACCAGATAAAGTGACAGCCCCTGCCCTCATGGGCTACCACTTCACCTGTAGACCAACTGTACATGAAATAAATAGGTGTTTGGGAAAAGGATTTAGGAACCATGACCTCAGTGTGGTGCTGCAGAGGCTGCACCTGCACACAGGGTAACAAACTGCTTGTGTAGCCATTAGTGAGGGAAGGCTTATTCCCACACTGGTGGATTTCTCTGCTGTGTCTTTTCACTCTCCTTCTCTGAATACATCACTTTTTCCTCTGCCAGGAGCAAACTGCTGTTTGTGAATACTTTTGCTGTTACGAATATCGATATTGCTGCAGCATTTGGCACTTCCCAGTTAATGTGCTGAACGCTGGCGGAGTGATGTGTGGGTTATATAAACCACCATCGTGTTTGTGCCTTGGAAGTAAAGGTGTTAACTCCTTCTGACTTAATTCATTCGGGTTGAGGGGCACCAAGGGATTGAACCTGAAATACAGCAAATCAATAATATAAACTCTTTGAGCTTTGTGAGCTAAGAATAAACACCAACCACAGATCGAGTCAAGTGAACCTGTGCAAGAAGCACGGGGGAAATGTAGCAGCAGTGTTCTGTTATTGCAGGTCAATAAAAGCTGGATAATGTTTCGCTTTCATTACTGATTAAAAAGATTTCCTTGCAAATGTTATGAGATTAACACTGAGCTTTCTGCGTGTGCTGAAAGGGTAATGTTTAGAAATTATCATCCTGCACTATCCCAGTAGAAACATGAACAGTGGCGCCCCAAACATTGCTGCTTCTGTTGGAGCTGGAGTGGGTCCTTCTGCATGAGTCATGGATGAAGTGGGACCTGTTCCTGTGTGACAGCCTGGTGAGTGGAGGTGAGAGGACACCCCAGACTAATGATGCCCTGTGCCTACTGACAGCAACAGGAGCCTTTTCCTGACTCAGTGGGATGCAGGACCCCATCAGCTTTGGGGTGGACATGGTGCATTATACCAGTGATACTCCAGTTATGGTTGACGAGGCAATTTCATTACATATGCCTGGTTTTAGGTGCTTATAACTCAAAAACATTACCCTCTTGGAGGGAACTTATCACACTTGTTCTCAGCTCAAAGTTGATATATCAAGACCTGGCAGGGCTCCAGATAGCTGAAGAACAGCTGTCTGGGATGTTTCCCAGCTGCAGTTTTCACCAATTAAGAAGTTTGTTTTCATACAGTTTAGAGGATTTTTCCTGTAAGATCTTACCTCAGCAACATGCCATGCACAGACAGTGTGCACTTTGCAGTCTCATGACTTTGGTCCTAAAACATATTCTTTCAGAAATCTCAAAGGCATTTGCTCTTCTTGAGGAGCCATTGGGAGATATATAGGATCTATCAACATTTAGTCTATATAGATCTAATCTGTAGCTCTATAAAATCAGGAGCTGCACACCCTGAAATAAGAATTGCTTACTTTTATTGCCACAACTGTACAGCAAAAGGAAGGCGGCACAGACTGACAGAGACTGTGCCAAAGTTGTTGGTGCTTTGGTGCCAAAATTGGCACCAGACTGCTCTGGGTCTTTCCTTTTTGCTTTCCCCCTTCCACACCACCTGTGTACCCTTCTGCTGGGCTAGAGCTCGTTTCCCACTGTTATGACAAGAAATGCTCCATCACCTTGAATGCTATACCTGTTTTACAGAATTTTCCCCACATTTCTGTGACATGGACATGTCTACAAATAAGAGCTTCCAGATGGCTGAAAGGTAGAGGTGCAGGCCCTGTCAGACTGAGCCAAATGAAAAATTAGTTTATTTTTTAAGATAAAATTTTCCCCTGAATTGTGCTTCTCACAGTTCAGAGAAAGAGGAGTATTTCTTAGCACTCAGCAGTAACACTACCAGGCACAAATCTGTCTTTTTTTGGAAAGTGCCTAGGCTCAGAAATTTGCATCCTTCTCTGCAGAGAGGTAGACAGCTGAGGCATTTAACAGCTGAATATTTCCTTTAAACATGTTTAAAGCTGGTCTACATTTCCTTGGATATTCTGAAGCAACACCTGCAGGCTGGCTAATAACTTTTCCAAGGCAGAGCAGCTAGGTCTCTAAGAACAGTTCTGGGAAGTTATAAAGCTGTTTCCATTTCAGATCTCTGGAAGTGGTTTACCCCTTGTGCTGCTGAGATACTGACCCATTTCCCAGCTGTGATAGGACAGTGGCATGGCCAAAGGCCCTGGATGGGTTTGTGATGGAAACAGCAACGATGAAAATCCCTTAAATAGTTTTCTGTGCTATTCCTAGAAATATTGCTGAAGGAAAGGATGCTAAAGGGATTTGTTCTGGCATGAATTGGGCTTGCAAAGTGCGTTTCATGTTCCCTAAACACAGAAATATCTGTATGTCAAGAGTGCAGGTCTGGTGGGAGGACACTGAATGTCCTACTGCTGAGCCCCTGGGCAGGAAATAAGGCACATGTGGTGTGCAAAGACAGGGACAGAACAAATGCCTGTGGGAGATGTGCAGGAGAGATGCTGCAGTTAAAGTACACAGCCAAAGGAGGATGCTTGCATCAGAGTAACTGGGATATGCTCAGGTTTGACTCCTGTGGGAGAAGTAGATGGGGCGAATGATCCATGAGTGACAGATGCAACAGCCACTTCTGAGCTAGAGGTCCCTGTTCCTGGGATCTTGCAGCATTTCAGCAGCAAAAAGCAAGAGAAGGTGAAGATTTCCCTTCTTTCCCAGCACTGTATGGTGCAGGCCACCAGGCACATCCAGGGGATGAAAGGATGGTACACTCCTCATCTCATCACCCCTGGAGCACCAGAGGTACAGTCCTTCCTATCACCTGGTCATGCTATAGAATTGCTTTGCCTGATTGTTTTCATATGGAGAGAGAGGTCTTAAGTTAATAAAAACCCTTTAAATGTTACAAAAACTTCTCATCACTCCAGCCAAATGCAAAATGGATGTAATAAGCCATAACAGGCTACCTGGCGTCCCCAGATAATTTTTCCTTTTAAAGCCTCTGTATGAAATAAATATGAGTGTTTCCTCAAAAATAAATATCCTGGGTTACAGTAAAAGGTCTTCCCAGTCTGGCTGGTGTTTGCAAGTCTACAAAAGTTTGATGGTGCAGCCCACACACTGGCTTTCACTGTGGGAAGTTATTCTTTGCAGAATTTTTTTCTCTGTTTTGTGAGAAATTTAGCCTATTAATCAATTTCCCAGCATGTAAAACTGCAGTTGGCTGGAGGGGAGTGCTGTGGAAACTCTTCCCAAATCCCATTTCTGTCTTGAATCACAGAGGTGTAAAACCTTACCCTGGGAGGGTTAAAAGGTATCTATCCATATTTGTTTGTTTTCAATTGTTCCAGACTCAGGATCCAGTTCAAGCAGTTAACTCTGGGTACTAGGACCATGTGGTAATCTCCCATGTGATATCTCTTTTTTTTTTTCCTTTAAATTAAAACTATTTTAAAATATAATTTCTAAAAAAAATTTATTTTTAATTCTCCATTAAACTGATAAAGTTTATGGGTTTATATCAAATGGATGCAAATTTCAGTTGCATTTGGCACCAGCTGAGGCAGAAGCGAATGTTTCTAGTAGGATATGAATTTTCTGGGATCAAACCAACATATTTCTTGCTTTTAATCCTGACCTGTCTTCCTTTGGCATTTGTTATTTCCCCACCTCCTGTGAATAAAACTTGAAGAAAAGATTTGTGTGGCTCCCTGCAGCAGGAATCAGCACACTTACAGACCACAGGGGAAAAAAACCAAAAACGCCAAACCACAAATCTTCCTTTTTCTATTTGAAATGTCTCTTTGCAGATAGTTTGATTCTCATCATCTTTATTCCATTTCTTCCCCCCCTTCTCCCCTAGAAGATACCATTTGGGCCATCAGCAATCTCAGTGTTCTCTGTGCAGTTCTGCTAGATATTTTTGTCGGTCTCGAATCAAAACGGTGCCAGATGGAAGCCCCATGCTCTTCGTAGATGATCATTTCCAGCATTCTTCTGTGAAGTTGTATAACATATGTCCACAAGAAATTAAAAATGCTGTTTCCTTGTATGATTTGTGCATGCTTAAGGGGTCCGAGGAGATTAAGAAAATAACTGAGCCAGGACTGTTCTGTACTTTTAAAACAGATTAATTTCCTAAAGAGAAGTTATATTAACATTCAGAATGGTTGTTGATTTGTTGTGGATTGTCTTACTGCTAAAAACATGCATCCAGCAAAACAGTCATGAAACATACTAGCAAAGAGAAGAAGTTTTATGTTAAAAATTGTAGTTTTTACTATCAGGAGGGCGCTGTTTTTCTGGTTTGGTGGGTTTTGTTGGCTTTATTTTTTTCCTCCTCAAATATGCTCATTGCTATTCCCACTGATACCCATGGGAACTGACCATTGACCTCCTCCTGTGCAGAAGTGATTTCCATACTTTGGGCAGGGCTTTTGAAAGCAGTCTCTGTGTCGATGTCATAACTTGCCTGAGATCTCCGATGCTGGTATTTGGATGCTCAGTTCTCATTAAATGAATAGGAACAAAACATCCAAAGCCCTGTAGTAGCTCTGAGAAGGTCTGCTGGGGCCAGCTGCCCCAGGAGGCTGCTGTCCTTGCCAACCATGCTCTCCTGCTTTAGCTCCCAGCCTCTGTCTCTGCGAGCTTGTCTCCTTTCATTTACATCTACATGTCGGGTCATCTCTGTTATTTAAGTACAATCCCTTTGCATCTGTTTGTATGGGCTTTGTGCAAAGTACTACATATGTTCATGAGAGCTATAAAAAGACCCTTAATATTTAAGCTACTGAAAGAAACTGAATTTGCAGGGACTGCAAATAGCTGCAATAAACACCAATAAAAATGGCCAAGCATCCTTATTCTTTTAGTGATCATTTTACAAGCCTAAGTAGATTAGCTATCCTGTGTTCATGCATGCACAGAAAGCATTTAGCTTTGCTTATTGTGGATATTTGGCAAAAGAATTCAGATCTTGTTCAAAACCAGTGTCTTTGTGCTAACGTAAGTAAAACTGTTTCACTCTGCTTTTGGGACAGGCAAAAGAAGCACACGGCATCAATCACTGTGGGCTACCTGATGGGTGGTAACTTGTTCAGGAAAGCTAATTAGATTGCTTGTAAACATTCTATGCCAATTTTCAGTCTGCTTTCCTAAGGAAAAAATCTTGTTGTGATCCTGCTGTCCTTCGCTGTTGGACAATTTGGTCAGTTCCAAAAAAAAATGGTGAAAACAGCAGAGGTTGCAAAATGTTGGCTTGCTCCAGGTTTCACAGAACCCACTAGCTGGGCAGAAATCAGAAATTCCTGCAGATGAGGCAGCGATGGGAGTTCAAGTCATCTTAGAAAGCAAAGCACAGTTATTCACAGCCTGTTGTCCTGGATCAGCCACCTCTGCAGTGGATGGGGTGCTCACCTGGGATGTGGGGAGATGCAACATCAAGTCCCTGAACCAGAAAGGGACATGAAGCTAAAGAGTTTTAGTGCTGGGCAATCTTCTGACAATGAAGATATCTCTTTGTTGGTTGTACCTGTTGGTACAAACCCTGGTGTAAATGGTGAACCCCCCTAGGAGGAAGACGTGAATTGAAAAAGGAAAGCACTGTGCTTTGTCCATTCTGATCCTCTGCTGCTTGTTGGCATTATCCTCATCCATTTTCAGACATAATGCATGCTGCCACTTGGGAAAATGTCAGCGTTTTTGGGAGGAGGGAATTGTTTGACTGGGATGGCTGTTTTGCAGATGTGGTTTATTTTAATACCCCTGTACTTTCCTGGGCTATTTGCTGGGTCTTGAGCTCTCAAGTGTCAGATCAGGTGTTTTGGGGCTGTGAAGTACCACGGGAAAGGAACTGCAATACAACTAACTGATTTTTCACTGTATATTCAGAAACTACTCTGAGAAGGTGGAAGACTGGGGGCTCTCTGTGGATTCTCCGAAAATTAGCTTATTACTTGACTGTTAAGTGTATTGTATATGCCAAGTAATTAATTTTTACAGCAAACTTGTCTAGGACTTGGGCAAAGGAGCAATTAATTCTCTGGAAATAGATCCATTATCGTAATTGCTAATGGATGCAAAACTCCCTTAGAGACAGATGGACAAAAAAACCTCTTTCATCTCTGTGATTAGGGTACCTGAAAGTCAGGTCCAGCATACGTGACAGGTAGTTAGCCCATTAAAAAGCCTAATCTAGTGCTAATTGTGGCTGCTGAGCTCCAGCGTGTCAGATGGAGGAGAGAGCATAGGTGGCTCCTTCCCCCTCTCCCACAGCTAGCACAGGAGCACCACCCCATCACCTTTTCCTCTCTGTGTGGATGTTCTTCCCTTTATGGGTGTAATCGGGATTTTCCTGCTGACAGCAGGAATCAGTGGATGCAGTGCTATGAACACCTGAAACTAGAGAGACATTCATGCCCTCAGTGTTGAGCAGACCTGGTGTGTCCCGTGCTGAGAGAGGAGTGTGGTCCCTGCCACAAACACCTGCCAGTTTGTACAAAAGATGGGTTTGTCTCTCTGCAGCCCAACAAAATGAGACTAATCAAAGAAAACACAGCTGTGCATCCGACAGAGTAAGACTTTTGCTCCTTTTTCTATTTGCTGTGTCATTCTGCAACAGATCTTACATCTTCAGCTTGATTTGTGGTTGAAAGGACGTTTGGGAACTCGCAGAATCATAATTAATATTTCATACAATCCAAGCTTCAAGAAGCAGCTAACAAAGAGCACTCAGCACTGTGCAGCTGCCAAACGCTGTGTGTTTCCCTGGGCCAAGGGACTTTTGTGCTCCACGGGCATGAGCCTCCCCCAGTCTCCAGACAGCATCCTCAGGGCCCCGGCTCTGCTGCCCAGCAAACACAGGTCTGCATCTGCAGCTGGCTAATGTACTGGTGGAAGATGGGAAGGGATGAAGGGAATAGAACAAGAGGCTTTCATGAGAGCTGATCTGTTGCTCTTTAATCTATAGTGACAAAGGCATCGTTAATAGAACACAGGGAGGATGCTGAGATGGGCCAGACCTCAGGCCTGAACGCTTGTGACGTCTGGGAACACAGACCATGCTCTTCTGATCTGTTCAGCACCTCTTGAGTACCTGCATTGTGCTTCTAGAGCATCATCTTCCGTGATGTTAGGTGACATGACATTTTTTTAAAATTGAAAACCTGATATGGTTCAGACCTAGCACAGGTCCAGCTCTGCTTTTTCTAGCATCTAGTTAACAGTGTAGGAGAAAATAGATAGAGAAGGGACAGAAAAGATAAATTGGTAATTTATAAAATACCAAAATTTTTGATGGAACTTTGTTTTCTGTGTATTTATACAACAGCATATAACAGGGCTGCAGTCTAGAATGAAGACATCTAGTTTGGGTGAAAAGATATGAAAGCAATCAATAAGTAGTATTAACCACTGTGATACTGCCCTCCCCTTCTCTAAATCAGGAGAATTGGACCTGTAATGGTCGTTGGTGGGAGATGAACCAGCACGGCTGCTTCCCACACAGGTAGGTGAGCAACAAGAACAGCTGTGCAAATTCTGCAAGGTTTGGACCTGCATGACAAATAAGACACAACAATAGCAGCTCTCCAGAAACTGACATTCAGCATCAGAGGCCTTTGTGTAATTAAAAATAAATCCCAGCCTGGTGAGGGCATTTATGGCCTCTGCTTTACTAGGCACAGAGCAAGCCTGAATCTTGCGGTCCCAGGCAGTGAAACAGCCATTTACATTTCAAATGTAATTGCACCTCTTTCCAGAAATCCCAGCACAGGGATGAACTGGCCCAGAAACTCTCCCATGGAGATTGGGCAGCCAGCAAAATATTGATTGAACTAAGTGATGGAATATGAAGAATTACATTTGGCATTATGATGGAGGCTTAGTGAGCAGGAGGGCTTCATCCCAGGTTTTCAGAGCTGTGGTGGAGGAGGCAGTTTCTTGGTGCTGGGGGATTGTAACACTCTGAGATATGGCAGCATCTGGCAATAAGTCATGAAATACTAATTTCAGAGGTAAGGGCTCCCTTTCTGAGGTGTAGCACACTGTGTGTAAGCAACCTTGGTGCTTATGGTTAGACCTGCGAGGATTCAAAGTTTACGCACCACCAAGTATTGTGATAATCCATGGAACCATTGACTCCTTCCATCAGTTTGGTTCAAAGCCTCTGGCTGATGGAGATGTTCAGGTGTTGGGGAGCCAGCCTGCTCCCTAGATAGTGGTGTGGGCTGAGCTGCATCATTAGGCAGAAACAATGGTCTTGCAATTAGCTGTAAGCAGTGTTCATCACAAAGTGTCATCACCAGGTTATCATTCCACTAATAAGCAGTGATATTAAACCCCTGCAATTGTCAATACTGTTAAGTCACTTTCTAAGACATATTTCACATGGTTTAAGATGTATCTTCTCTTTCTATAAAGGTGGGAAGCCATTTTCTTCATTCCTGCTTAAGGCAAGTCCAAGCTAAGTAGCCATACCATATAAAAAAAGACCTTGTGGTCAGGTATGGAAAGTAGGTTCTTTAAAAGATAATCATTTAAAGTGTTGCACATTAATTATGCATGCATCTGGATTTGACCAAAGGCCACATAGTGTAGCAAGCTGGGTTCAGAACATCCAGCGAAGCAGGAGAATTGACATGATCTTTCATGACTGTACAACCAAGTAGAAATGTACTGACAGTGTTTGGAAATAATGATAGATTTGAGGGAAAGAATAAGCTCCAGCCCCTCCTCTGTGGGTAATGACTTCACAGGCGGGGCTTTCAGTTCTTGGTGTTGGGCTGCACAGTTCTGCGCAGGCTTCATGAAGTGAGTTTTGGCTCTTTTTGGAGTGTGGGAAGCATTATTGCCTGTTTAAGTGTGAACTGACCTTCAGACAGCGGAGAGCACTATTGACCAGAGGAAGTTACTTCAGTACTGTTGGATAACCAAGAACCATAGAAAAAGCCATAAAATACTTTTTTGGTATGGCAACACTCTATCTTACTTTCTGGGTGGCTCCAGGAAAAGAAAAGGTTCCACAACACTTCTTGTGTTTGTCCATGTGCCTTTTCAGAAATTTCCAACCTTATTTTCTTTCTGGTGAGTGCTGCCCAACGTCTTTGATGATCATCTTGAATTCCCAGTACAGCTGAAACAGTGAGTTTGGAGAATGAATACTTCTTCTAGGAATAACCTGTTTTTCCTGGGAACCAAAACTACCCATATAGTGTGATGGCATTTTAAGTTCTGGCTAAATAAGGAAAGAGAAAAACCTGAAACTGTGTACTGGGCATAGCCCTAGAGATGAAGGAGTGCTTCACTCACAGAAGTGAACACAGCAGTACTTCATTACTGGAGGTGTTGAGGAAATGAGTCACAAGTCATTAATGAAGAGGTCTCAGTTCATCTCTTCTTCAGGAAGAAGTAGCTCTTCTAGGTATTGTTAATGGAAATTGTTCTTAGTGTTTCAATGTTAGGAATAGAAGTTGAATTGTTTCTCGAGAAGCATTATCTTGCCATACTAAACATCTGTAAATACAGGTATATCTAACTTTTTGCTCAAGGAAGGGAGTTTAGTTGATTCAATTCCCTTTTTTCAAGTTATCAGCTGCCGCTGTTTCCTTTAATTATGTTTCACTGAGCAAACAAATATGACTGTGTTGTACTGATTAATACAGTAAAAAGATTCTTAAACAGCTTATAGTCACATTCATTTAAATATAGTGGGATGAAATCACTTATGTTGCTGATTCCAATCTGCTTTGCAAGTTGGGCATTCGATGAGGCCAGCTCGCTTCCAGAATAAAGTATCTGTCCCTTCCATGCACAGTACTGATATCTTTGGCTTCTTGCTTTACAGCAACTGCTTTGATTAGTAATTGGTGCATTAACCACTACAGGTTTTCATTACAACCAGGTGCCTGGGCAGCGGAGGGGGGACAGGAGGGCAGGCAGTGGAGTGACTGCTGGCTGCAGGCAGGCAGAGCAAGTGCCTGTCTGTGCGGTTGCTGGGGGTGATTTTATCCTTTTGGGAGCAAAGCTATTGCCCCAAGCTGGCAGGCTGCAGGGCTATGGTGCCAGACACTAGGGGACACTGCAAGGTGCAGGCAATGTGTTCTCCCCGCTGTAGATGCCTGTGAAGCTGTATGTGAGCACGGCTCTGGCAGCTCTCTGTGTGCACCTGCCTTGACAGGATGGTGCTGTCATTTGCTAATAGCAGCTTCCAGTCTGTGCCTTACACAACAGTCTGTCTGCCTTAGGTTTTGTCACAAGAAGACAACAGTAAGTTGCTTGCCTATGAACATGTTTGTATGAAGGTCAGCAGGGTATAGTTTTGAAACAAGGATTGCTCCAGGACCATGTGTTTCATTTGCAGTAATGTTACAGCTGAATACTTCTCAGGAAAACTTTCATCACATTCAGAGTAACTTTATGCTTAGGTCAAATGTGACAATGACATCAAGCTTCCTCTTTGACTGTTTCCCACAGTGACCAAAACATTCTTAACACTAGTATTTGTTTTGATTTGATGTGTGTCTTCAGTTATTGGTGTCTATGAGTTTTTCTACACCAAGAGTACAAGGATTTTGCTCTAACATTACACTCAGGAAGGAGTAATTCTGTCCTAGTCCCCTCCTCTCCCTACTCTTCTTATTGGTGGGTTGAAGAACCGGAGGTAAGGACAGGAGGGACTATAAGAGCATCATGCATGAGATGGCTGCTCTGGAGCTCTCCTCTGCCTCCCACAGCCTTCTTGCTGGGAGGATCTCTGCATCACTGTGCTCCTTGGTGAGGGTGACAGCTCCCGCCAGCTGAAACCATTTGGAATGTGGTGTGGAATCTGCTTTGCTAATTGTAAAAGTATCTGCTGTCATACTATGGTGGTGATCTCAGCTCTATATGCAAATGTACCGTGGATGTCTTGGAATACCAAGTACCATATATAAGTAGAATTTTTGAAAGGAATTTGGAGATTTTGTAGATTCTTCAAGCTGCTTCTGGTGGAGTACTTCCTGGGATTGGTAATGAAATCAGTCATTTTGCAACATTCTCTCAGTTTAATGCATGTGGTCTCATGGTGGCAGCTTTTAAAAGCTGTTTGTCTCATTAAAGTTCAGTTAACTCATTTCTGAAATTAGAAACTTTTATGATTAATGACTTGTGGTAGTTTGCTTTAAAGAAGATGCTTGCTAATCAGATCTGGTTTATTTCCCTAAATCACTTCTGAGACTTGCATTATTGCTTTAGTTGTGACACAGTGACAGTGATGCTTGGTACTTCAAGAAAAATAACTGGTAGTGAGGCAATTCGTGCCTACAAGATCTGTGTCTGAGGAGCAATTGAAAACTACATGGCTGTAAAAACAAAACACAAGGAGAATGTTTTTTGGTGAATTTTCCAGCTTTAGCACAGAAATTCTCCTTCATTTTAATGGAGGTCTGCCAAGCTAAAAGGCTTAAGATGAGAACTACAAAGAATAGGTGACATTCAACTTGACTTGCTTTCTTTAACCTTTGTTAGTGCCTCTGAAGTGAGATGTAAATAACATGGGTGCCAACCTTTCCACTGTCCACACACTCACAACTGGAATCCTGAATCAGAAGTAGCAGTTTCACAAACAATTATTTCCAGACACGCACGAGTGAGGATGACAGCACTGGGGGTGTTATTGCTGGAAGGGCATCTGAGTTGCAGCTACCCTGTGTGTTCACAGTCTGGATGCAGGGTTCAGACTGAGGTAATGCCTCTGCTCCTCCCCAGTACAAGGAGAGTGTGTAGAGGATTAATCCCGGGTTTTACAACATCCGAGAATGCTGGGACTGATTCTTACATTGTCCCCTATGGTCTGTGCTTTGTGGTTTTCAGACTTTATTTCCAGTTGAATTCAAAAGTCTTCATCCTGTGTCTGGGTTCCTGTGGTGGTTTGGGGAAATGTGCAAGAGGAGTTTCCTGTGCAGGACGGCTGGGCTGCAGCCCTGGGCCATGCCCTGAGGCTGGCAGGTTGCCCAAGGAGCACTCCCAGCTTCCTTCAAGCCCTGAGCCAACTGAAGCCCTGGGGTCCCTCCTTGAGGCCAAAACCCCCCAAATGCATGTTCATAACTCAACCCTCAGAAGTAAGCATCCAAGTCTCGTTTACAAAATAGATTTACCTCTTGTGGGAGGCAGTGATTCCTTTGTTAAAAAAAAAGACAAGACCCTACCAGAGCCTGGATCTCTAAGATTAGCATTTTCCAAGAGGAAAATGTTTTATTTGCTTTCCCTCCACTCCTTTTGTGTCTTCCCCCCCCCCCCCCCCCATACCTCCTGGTTTGTTGTGATTCCCTATTTTGAAACTGACTGGTCATATCAGGCAACTCCTCTCTGTATATTATAGTGGGATTTTTACGCAATACTTTATTCTGTTATCTATAAAATTACAGACTTGGCCCATGCAGTCGTACTCCACATCCTCCTCCCGCTTTGAAAAGGAATCCTAGAAGCACAGTAAAGCAAGAAGTGTTTGGAGAGTGACTCCCTGAGTATAAATAGCTCACAAGCAAGAGCAGCACCTGCCATCTTTGATATGTCTCGCACTTCCCACAAATCACTCGTGCATGCTGGGCTTGATCACAGCTATTGTTTGTGCTAAGCTTCCTCCTACTCCTATAATCCTCCTATTTAAATGGATGGGATATTTTTCATACAGGGAAGATTTTGGGGATACAAATTGCAGCCAAGTATTTTGTAGACATGATATGGTGTGCATGTTCTGCTGAGGGCAGAGAAATGGAGATGCCCCACTTTAAATGGAAAGGATGCAGGTCTTCGAAAGTGCCTCGTGTCACATATTTTGACTCTTATTGCTTCTTTTAAGGACTTGCTGATGCTTTCCAAACATAGCAGCTCTGGGTTTGTGTGAAAGCCTGATTGATAAGATCTGTGGCTTTTGGTGGGCTAGTGGGTGCTGGGCTCTTGCCACGTTCTCCTGGGGTTGTATCGGGCACATCAGCTCCCAGTGTCCTGCTGCCCAACGTGTGCCTGCCCAAGGGGTGGTATCATGCTTTGTCACCAACTCAGGTATTCCCATATGCACTGCTGAGAGGGCCAACAGAGTCACAGCTTTGCATCCCTCAAGGACTGACCTGAGGCAATTCAGTCCTAATCACACATCTGTTGCTGGTGGTGGCTTTGCAAGAGGGACAATCTTTGCCATGGGCTCCCTGCCCATGCAGCATCTCTGACACCACGGTGGTTTCTTCTACCATGCTTCCTGCAGGAGGGAGTTGAAGCAGAGCACGCCCCAGTCCTTCATACTTCACATCAACACAAGAGGGGTGCACAGTGGTCAGAAGCATCGGGGTAAAGGCTGTGCAAACCCTTATAAACAGGAATGTGTGAAGCTCTTTCCCTTGGAGCAGCTCCCCTGCACTCTAGGGTTGACTTTCAAAGCAAAGCACTGGGTAGGCAGTAAGGTAAGGCTGGTAAGCAGCTGTATTTAATAAAGTCATGTGTCCAGAATATCCTGACTGCTCTTTACAAACATCTAGTTTAATATTTTCCTTTTTTTCTCAAAAAGAATCCCAGCAGTGGTACCAATTGTATTAGTTGTACGGAATAAGCTCAGTAAGATCTCCCAGTCCCTTCTCATGGAATTCTCTTTATTTCTTTGGTGGAGATGGAGATGTTAGTTTGCCCATGTTGGGCCAATAACACCAAGCAGAGGAGTTATACTTTTTGGTTCAGTTGTTTTTCTTTCTTAAATTCAACTCTTTCTGTGAGTTCCTTCTGTAACCGCAGGTTTATGGTCATGGATTTTCTCTTTCAAAAAAATCCTGGACATATTCTCCACCACTGGATAGAATTCCAAGTAGTATTGTTCTGACATTTTCTGAAGATGTTTGCTTTATTGGGCTGTAATGCTGTTTTTTGTTTCTTTCTTTTTAGAATGCACCACCTGCTTCTTTTGTGTATAATTTAATCTCCTTCAGTTTTATGAAGCCAATAGATGGCCAAAAAAAAGATGTCGTGGTTTCACTATGGCTTTTAAAAAAGCATTGTATGTGTAGTTGCATGTTTCAAGTGCTTTGCAAAACAAAAAAAGTCAAGTTGTTATGTCAGGATCTACAAACTCTTGAGACTAACTGTTGACATGACATTCATATTGTTCAGCATTTGGTTAGCAGCCTGTTCTGAGAAGCATAGATTTTATTGAGCACACTGAGCAAACCACTCAAAAAAACCTCACTTCTCTGTTGTCATGTTTTCCTTCAGACACAGCCAAGGTCGTTTTTATAAGCTGTTGCCTGTAACTACTGAAAGGAGAGACATATATGGGGCTTATGCATCCTAGTTAATGTTGTCTGCTATACACAGTGTGGCTTAGTTTTCCCTCAAACTTGAAATTGCACAGCACAAGCCTGCTTAAAAACCACTCATTCCTGGTCTTCCAATGTTTGATCAGACCCTGAACCCCTCCCCTTTGTGCTGGCTAACATTCTGGTTGACCGAGGCTTTTCTTCCAGTCTCTGCAAGGTGTTATGGAGGATGTGGATAGCTCCTCCACCTGAAAATGTGCTCGGTCAGCGGTGGTGGTGTTGTCAAGTCAAGGAGTCTAAAGAGAGGCGAGGGGCTGGCAGGGGGAGCAGTCAGCTGGCGGGCGGGCGAGGGAGGCACTCGCAGGGAAGGTGATGCCGGGAGCTATTTAAATCGGCGGCAGATGTGTCGGTATGCCTGCGATGTTCCTCAAGACGGTTGGGGGAGCTTGAAGTTTATAAACGATTCTGACTCCTGCTAATTTTAGCCTTGGAGTGTTTACAAACAGAGCAGAATTTGTCTCCACTCCTGATCCAGAAGGATTTCAGCCCCATCCCTGCTGGCATGTTCCCTGGAGAAAAACAAAAAGGGATACAAAATAGCAATAGCTATTAAAAGATGCCGAGGGAGCGTTCAGATTGGAAGCACAGAAAGCCAAATCTTGTGGCTATAAATAAGGCATCTGCAGCTATCATGGTGTCACCAGAAAGTAGAGAGGATATACACCTGGGAATAATTTTGGAGGAGAGAAATAGGGAGCTGAGCTGAAAGCACAGTTTCTTAGTGGTGCTCCAAGGTGGTATCTAGAATTATCTCAGGAAAAGGCCAAAACAGAATGGCACGATAAGGAATAACCAAGTTGTAGTCACCAGCACCGAGCCCAGGTGCAATCCTGCCTCAACCAAAATGCCATGTGTTGGTGCACACTGGTTATTGCAAACTGCATTCCTGATCTGAACACACTGTTTAGCTTTGAGATGACACAAGGGAAAATGTCAAAAAATTCAGTTATATCAACACAGTTCATATGGAGCTTTAGAAATAGATTTCTAAATACACACAAAAAGGTTTAAAATACTTTTGTTTTCAAAACTACAACTTTCAAGTACAGTTCTTTGAACAGGGAATATCTTGTAAAGTGTTTGTGGTTTTCTACAGTGGATGAGCAGGCAGAATCCTCCTGGGCTGGTGAGGCACTTGATACCAGTTTGAAGGAGAAAGGCTGTAGCTAAAAGCTCTGCCATGAACAAATCCAAATCCTCCAATGTACCTGAAAGTCTGCTTTCTAAAAAAAATCTCCAGGTCATGTGAGACTTGACTTTCAGAGCTAAAGCTTTGCTTCTCCTCAAAGATCAAGCTACCTACTAGACCACTACCATAGCCAGCCCCCTGCACTGTGGGAATTTTGTGGGTCAAGGGGACTCATATAATTCTGTAAAAAACAAAAGGGGAAAGTATTTCTCATTTCTTTGCTTGTGCCCTCCCACAGCACTGTGCCTGTCATTCAGATCAAAAGTTGGTTGACACATGAGAAATACCAGCTGCCACCTGATTAAGACATGAGAGGTTTATGAGGTAGCTACGAGTTCAGCTCAGTTGAAGATGTACAGAAGCTGCTTGGTATGGCCATAGTGCCACAGGAAAGAGGAGGAATAGTGCAGAAGTGTTCAGTGTAATATAGGTGGGCTTCATCTTCTGATCCTGGGTGAGTGCTGAACCTGGATCATGCCTGAGTGAAGGAAATGGCAGAAAAATTCCATCAGATGCTGCTTAAAATTGCTGCAAGTTAAAGAGAACTGAGACAGTGGGATGAACTGCAGAGAGCTTTAAAGGGGAAGGCAATTCCATGGTGGAAAGGATCAGAAAGTAGCAGAGAGGTAACAGGTTCACATCAGAGTAAGCAACTTATTTTGTGGCTATACAATTATA
This sequence comes from Chiroxiphia lanceolata, assembly GCF_009829145.1. NCBI lineage: Eukaryota > Metazoa > Chordata > Aves > Passeriformes > Pipridae > Chiroxiphia > Chiroxiphia lanceolata. The sequence goes on from NC_045650.1 coordinate 8,302,611, forward strand.
ATGCTGCTTAGTGTGAAAGAGCACGTTCAAATTAGCAGAATATGTCTTGTCTTACACATTGTAGGCTTCCTGCAACACTTAGAACTTTCTTTTAAGATGATTTTCTTGAATTCATTTAATGTCTTTATGTTTTTCCTTCAAGGATCCGCTCTGAACTTTAAGCATAACTGGTTTTTTAGATTTCTTTGAGTCCAAAAATAGGCCTGAACAGCTAACCATTACATTCCCCTCTCTGTCTCTCAGGCTTGTAAAAATCAAACACTGATTAATTTTTACAATACTTAGGGAAAAAGTCAGACATGAAAATGCTACCCTATGACATCATTGCATATGCAAGCCTGCAAAAAGGTTAAAGCTCTGCTTGGCAAGTTTCCTTTCAAATATTACTGTATGTTCTTTTCCCTGCTGTTGCTCTATTAGCTCTCTGTGTCTCAAACTCGAGTGTTACTCTAGAGAAGGCTAAGATCAGTCACGAAATGCTCATTGCAGTCTTTTGCCTGTCTATTACCAAATGGCCCAAGGTTTTTAATGTCAGCTAACCCACTGCACTGGGACTTCATGACCCTATGAGTCTGCCTCTGGATTTCAGGACCACATTTAGTATCCTGCACATTCTGCTTCCCCAGCCTCTTCAAATACTGTTTTCTCTCAGATCCACAAAGGCTGGGTGAGATCAGCCACCACTGCCAGTCTGCAGCTTGGGGGAGTCAAACATCAAAGCTCCTGTTTCAGCTCGACTTCAAAACCTTTCCAGTTTGAAGACTTGACCAAGTAGCTAGAAGGAGTTGTAAGAGGAAAGCTGTAATGTGCAGGATGATGAGCTATGTGAAGGAGGGCACTTTCCTTTTACTTTACACAATAAAAAAGTAGCAAGTGATAGCGATTTGCGCTTCTTCTTATTATGTTCATGAGGGGTATGAGACCACCTTCACCTTTTGACTAGTGCTCTGAATAGCACAAGAACCACACCCAGGTCTTTCATCTTTATGCTCTCTGTCACAAACTTTTCACCTGCCTTGGAGAAGCCCTGGGCAAAAATCTTTTGACATCAAGGCATCTGGTTTCAGTTAGGATACCAAATGCTTCCTTCATTTTCTTTCACTCCACCTTCTAAAGTTATGTCTGCAGGTGTCTAACAAAAGCTATTGAGTAGTAACTTTCTTTAAGTTGATTATGGTCCCCACTGTCTCCCCTGGAGAAGGAACAAACTACCTGTCATTTTTGCAAGGACCTGGCTTTGTCTGCTTTGTGCCTGTGTGCACATTCCTGCAAACATGAGCAGGGCTGGATGAGGTGAAGGAAAAGGGTGCACCTTCATTGCATTCTCCTAGAGCAACATTGCCACGTCATATGCTTGCAAAACTATGTCCTTCGCGTTTCCAGTGTTACTCAGTTTTAGTGTACTGGTGATAAATGGTTATTGCATGTCTAGAGACTCTGGTGTCAGGATGATGCTGCTGGTGCAAAGGAGATGAGAATTCTTAAACAGTTGCAATTCATCAAACTTGAGGAGAGGGGCAACCTCAAAAAAAGGCAGGCTGACAAGCAGCCATCTATTAGAGGTAATCTGGGTAGGATTTTGAGACAGAAAACTTTTTTTGTATGTTTTTAAGATTTATTTTTTACTTCTCATTATCCTACTCTGATTTGATTGGTAAGACATTAAACTAATTGGTTTCCCCAAGTCGAGTCAGTTTTGCCCATGATGGTGATCGGTGAATGAACTCTTCCTGTTCTTATCCCAATGTTATATTTTCTCTTCCTTGTCCTGCTGAGGGAAGTGATGGAGCAGCTTTGGTGGACACCTGGCATCCAGCCAGGGTCAACGTGCCACAGGATGTATGAGCATTATCCCTTCCCAGTAGTGTCTTCTGAGGGTGTCTCTGTTATCAGACTGAATTACTTAGAGAAATTAAACTGCAATCTCCACACAATCCATTAGCTGGAACTCTATTTGCGTACAGCAGTTGGGTTTTGGCAATCAAAAGGAGGAAAATTGTGCACAGCAAGCTGTCTGCCCAAAAAAAGATCTTCTGTGTAACGCTTAAGACTGCGTAGGAATAGGAATGGTAAAAATAAGATGGGGACCAAATTAAACATCTGTCAGAACAGGGATGTACCTGCTAGATGATAGGCTGTGTTTTGGCCCTGTGCTTAGTATTTATCTCATCTGTAAATATTTGTGGGTTTTGTTATAACACACAGCTGTTAGTAAAGAAGTTTGCCCTGGCATTCCAGTTGAAACAGTGGCAGGCCAGGCAATAAGGAGATGTGCAATGGATCTATTTGGACTCATTTTATAGGCACCATTTAAAAACAGTGGCAACAAAACCAGACACATGCCCGCTTCATTTAGTTATTTTATCAAAATGGAATAGATACCTCTAGATGCCACTATGAATATTGAACTATAAACTGAAATGAGGAGTAAGTACTTGTATTAGTGAGATTTCATCATGTCTGGAATCTTAAATTTAAGGCCTAATCCCGCTCCACCTGAATGTAGGGGGAGTTTTACTTCAGATTTAACTGGGAACATACCAGGAACCATCATGACAATGGTAATTTAGACTTGCTGGACTGCTTTAAAGGCACAGTGTAAGATACCTGCTATATAAAAGAGTAGAACCTGGACCTTTTATAAACCCCTGCCTGCAGAAAAGAGAAAATTTCAACTTGAGCATCAGCCAAAGAACCAAGAAAAAAGTACACTGAACAGCAATGTCACTACAGCATCTGCATGAGTTCAGAATTCCTGAGGGGATATAAGTCTCTATAGATATTTTACAAGGATAGGAAAAGCACGTTCATGACTTGAGTGTGTGTTTTATAGACAGACCGTACAGCTATTGCACATTAAGCAGCAATAGTTCTGCTGTATAAAAGCACTTACAGTTTACAGTTTCATATTGTAAGTGATACTCAACTTAGCCAAGCCTGTGCCAAGTCAGAACCTTCTGGGAGATGTTCCTGGGGGAATAAATACCCTCAGCAGAGGCACAGCTCCGTGCAGCATGTCAGCTCTGCTGTGCCTGTTTCTAGAGAGCCTCCGTGAGCTGTGAGTATTTGGAGAGCCCAAATATGATCTGCTGTGTGAGTCTCTCTGCTGCAAAAGCCTCACGTTTCACTTCACACTTGGAGCTTGTGAGACCTTGCCGTGCCTGGGGCAATTGCATTTGTCCCGCTGGGAAGGAGAGCTCATGAACCATAAAAGGGTACAGATGATGCTCCAACCACTTGTGCTGCCTGGCTTTTTGGCACTCAGTTTAGATGACTGCATCACAATCTTGGGAGGCACACAAAAGGTGTGTAATTAAGCAATTCATTGTATTTGACTTTAAATTGTGCTCCCCCAAAGAGACAGTCTTGAATTTAAAGCCTCCCAAGCCACATAGGTGCATAGGGAACACCTAAACAACATTTGCACAGGACGCATCAGATTTCTTTGTATTAAACATCACTAAATCTTCCTCTGGGTATCCGATTTATCTGGAGATGCAGAAATTGCTTCTAACTCAGAAACTCACAGAATCCTGTCAGCGAGAGGTACAGGATCCATGTCAGGACCATGTATAGGTAAGTTTCTGTGTAAGCCTGGCTGTGGTATGTAGCTTGTTGTGATCGCTTCTGTCACCACTGCATCCAACTGCTTCTCAACTTCCAGTATTATAGCTGTGAAGCAACGAGGTGACAATTTTCCCTACTATAGCTGGCAATTGATATACCAAGATGCTAAGACTCAGATTCATGTTTAAATATTTGTGAGTTAGTTAAAGAAATTTTGTTGCAAAGCCAGACCTGAAGTGATTTACCTAAAATCCAGAGATGCTCACTTCAGAGGAAAGAACTGATGAGGAAAACTGAAGACTTAAGTCAGTGCCCTGACCACAAATACCATTTCCACTAAAATACTTGAGCCATCAAGGTAGCTTTAAAATTAAAGGCTGTGCAAACTGTACTTGGATTGCAATAAGCCTTCATGCAAATCCCCTTATATTTTGCATGCCTAACATCATGTTTTATTACTGTTTTAACTGACACTTCTAAGCTCTGAAAACTAGTAAAGGGAAAAACCAACTCACTTTAAAACAGCAGGCTAAGCTCTCTCTGCCCACCATTAGGTACGATTCTTCTGCAACCTGCTGAGCTGCTGCCTCCTTCCAACGTTTAGTTTGAGTGTATGGGCCTCATTTGGTCAATGTAATAACTATTCCTGTAAAATTTAACAGGTCTCCTGGCAAAGGTGAGAATGGCTTACTTAATGCAAGTTCACTGTCAGCACTAAGCACAGCATTTATCAGTGGCCTCCGGTGCTGGAAAGACCTCAGACCAGAGGTGTGAATTGCCAGTGACTCTCAGCAAAGACACTGCGAATGCCTTGGAAAATTAGGGTCTAAGTTGTATTGGACAGCTGAAATCTCCTTGCTGGGGTTCAATGACTCCTTCTGCCAGCACTGGCTCAGCTGAACCACAGAATTGCTCCTTCCCCACTCCACTTCCAGCTCTCTAGATTCAGTGATCTATGTTTGACCGGAGAGAAACAGACAAAAACGAAGATCAAGTTTTTGATCCTCCTGGCATGTCTCTGGAGTGTTTAAAAAAGAAATCATAGAAAAGGCTGAAGTAAAACAGACTTACATTGAGAGCACCCTAAACCAACAGTCATCTCAGGGCTTACTGAATCCTAGAATCATTTACTTTGGAAAAGACCACTGAGGTCACCAAGTCTAACTGTTAACCCAGCACTGCCATGTTCACTGCTAAACCATTTCCCTAAGTGCCACATTTATGTGGTTTTTAAACACCTCCAGGGATGGTGAATCCATCACTTCTCTAGGCATCCTGAATCTCTACAAAGCAAAGCTGACCCTGCCAGGACAATTCCTTGGTTCCAGAAACAGAGCAGAGGTCGATGATAGTACAGACAGATGCATGGAGGTCTGGAGGAGCTCTGCTTGAGGACCTGGGGTTCAGTTTTGTGCATTTTTTATTAGAATGTCTTTAATAAGTGGAAGCATTAAGGTCTTCCTGGTGGCACCTGTGATCCTGGCTCTTCATTCGTAGCCAAAACAGCCCTCATTTTCCTCATCGCACCTGATCTCCAGCCACCTGTGTGCAGTGGGAACGAGACTTTTTCCCATGCTGTGGCTCATCCTCCACTTAATCAGGGGATGTCCTGCCTCCTGGCAGTCCGGTGCCCTCGCTCGGGGCAGAAGCAGGAGGCGGCCGGTCCCGCTGGTCGCCGTAAGCCGATCCGCCTCCAGCTGTCCCCGGTGCTGGAGCAACGGAGGGTGAAGGGGCAGGAATTCGGCTCCGCTAAAAATAGAGGCCGCGCAGCCCCGGTGGCTGCTGCCTCTCCCGGAGACCCCCTGTGCGGGAGTTGCGCTCGTGTGCGCGTTGCCTCTCCCGCCGTGGGGGCAGGATGTGCAGAGGAGTGCCCAGAGGCCACGGGGAGGGCCGTGCCCTGAGCATATTGCCTTCCCCCGGGGGTGCCCAGCTCCACCTTGTTCTCTGTTGGTCTTGAGAAATCCACTGTGTCCCCCGCTCCAAACAGGCCGTTTTGGGGAGGAGGGGAGGAAGAGATTGGAGGAGTCCGGCTGCCGCACCGACGGGCTCCCCCAGGCACTTCACGGCTCGCCCTTCCCAGCATTTTATTTTGGGCGCTACCGAGTAGGGCCAGGCTCCAAGGGGCGCCAGCTGCATTGGTTTTCTCCCTCCTTCCCTCCCTCCCTCCGTCCCTGCGCAGCCTGCGCTCCCTCCCCTGACGGCAGCCCCGCTCGTAGGAAGTTTTGCCCCCGCCAAGGGGGAAGGGGGGGAAACGCCGTTTTGTAGCACAGGTGAGGGGACATTTGGCTGCTCTTGGGGGTCCCCTCCTGCTCCCCGAGGGCGGATGGAGGGGAGGCAGGGAGGGGGTGAGCGCCGTCCCACGCCCCGGGGCAGAGCAGTAGAGGTGGGAGGGGGACGGCGTAGGCTCTGCGTGTCCCCTGTTAAAGGGAATGCGGTGCCCTCCTTTTCGCTCCATCTCCCCCGGCCGGCTCGTTGCACTCCCGCGACGGCAGCAACAGGCTGCCGGGCTCGGGACCGGTCGGTGCCAGGGGCCACAGCCCTTGGCCGAAGCCTCCCCTTGTGAGATAGGGGGGTGGGAGCGGCTCCGCAGATGGGGGGGCAGTCCGGCTCTGCGCCACCCCCAGCCTGTCGATGGGACACCGTCCGGTAGCTGGAGGGCAGCGGGGGCGTGTTGACCCCTCCCTCACCCCTTCTCCCCCCTTTCCCGCCCCGTACTATTTGATGGGGAAGGGGATGCGCGGGGGGTCTGAAGGGGCAGCTCCAGCGCTCCGTGTTGCCGCGAGCGTAAACCTGCCGCTTCTTCTGCAGTGCCGGGGACTCGCGTCCTCCTCCTCCTTCTCCTCCTATCCGTGGCTGCAGCTCTGCTGCTCCATCCCGTTATTATTAAGGGAGGATGCGAAAAGATAAAAACCAAACCACGACACAGCCAAGCAAACAACCCTCCCCAACTCACAGTACCTCCCTCCCCCCGGTCGGTGGGACTTCCAGGACCGGCTGCGCTTCCCTGGCCCTGGGGAGGGGAGGCAGTGCTGGGGAGGCGGGGGAAGGAGGGGGCCGGGGCCAAGCAGACACAGGGAAAATCGCTTTTGTCTCCGGCACGGCGAGCGGCGCAGGGGCTCGGTGCTGCGGCTGCCGGAGCCCCCCGCTCCCCGCTCCGCTCCCGCAGGCACCGCGGCGGCGCCGCCGGGCTCCGAGGCACCGCGCCGGGGAGCGGGCAGCTCTCCGGCTCCTCATTTTTTCCCCCCTCCCCTTCTGTTGGTGTTATTTCTGCCTTTTCGGCGTAGAGGATCCCCCACACGCACGCACGCTGCCCCCCGCCCGAGGTTTCTCTGGGTCCAGCCGGAATCCGCGACGCTCCCGGGGATTTTCCCACCCAAGCTGGGGTCTATGAGCGGGAAGGTGATCAAGCCCAAAGAAGAGAAAGATGCTTCCAAGGGTAAGGCAGGCGCAGCCGCCCCGATAAACCGGCGTGTTCCCCGGCCCGACCGCGGGCAGCCCGACCTTACCGGGCTGGGAGGGAGGCACCGCTCCGCCGACAGACCCGCAGCTCGGGAGAGCCCGGGGCGGGGATCGGTGCCCGGCGTGCGGGGCGCTGCACCGGCACCCCGGCACGGCGGGGCGTGGGGGCCCGGCTCAATGCGGCACCGCCGAAAGTAAGTGCCCCCCCTTTCCCCGCCGAGGGGGGTGCGGCTCCCCTGCCGCGGGCCGGGGGTTGCTCGGCGCTGCATCGGCCCCGGCTCCGGCCGAGGCGAGCGGAGCGGGGAGACATCGCCATGGAGACGCGGAGCCGGGGCACCGCCGGGGCCGGGGGGTGACCCCCCAGCTGGGGCTGCGCTCGGGGGGCTTCCCCGACCCCGGTTGGCCCCCGGGACCGGCGGGGCGCTGGGGGCGTGCGGGGGCGGGGTGCATGGCCTGGGGGCTGTGCTGCACGCAGGGTGTCCCTGTCGCGCTGCATGGCCCGCTCGGGGGGCACGCACAGGTGGCGGTGCACCCCTCTGTCGAGCCCCCATCCCCTGCGCGGGGCTGGAGGGGACGTGCGGGAAGGGGTTGGTGCGGGAGCGCTCGTGTCCCTCCAGAGCGGTGTTCCTGTGTGTTCCTACATAAATCCGTGTGTCGTCTCAAACGTCCATCTGGGTGGCAGGCTGGGGCTGGTGGGGTACCCGGTGAAGGGTATGGGCCGGGCCTCCCCTAAAGAGGGAAAACCTGCTCCGTATTTACTAGTTTTATGAAACGTGATGGGTACTTCCGTGGCATTTACTTTTTTAGCAGCCTGAGAGGCCAAATCAAAACAATTCATCCTTTCTATTCTTTAGAAAAAACTTTTTGGTTTCTTGATTTTGAAAAAGTTTGTTTAACACTTTTGAGTTCGTTTTTTTTTTTTATGTGGGTTTTTTTCCCCCATCTCTCTTTCCACTTCTGTGTTATCCTTTGACCAAAACCTTAGCGTTTGCATCAGATCTTTTTTATTATTATCATTTTTCACAGCAACACAAGTTCACCACTCGGTTGCATTGCAAAACCTTACATTTTTCTATATAAATAATTTTTTTTGCCTTTCATTATCTTCTTTGAAGTTGAATTGTGGTGGGTTTTTTATTCATTTATTGTGGCCTTATTGCCTAAATTATGCTTTAAATAATTTATTAAGCAGTGCAGAACAAAAGATTTCTGCCTTTCTGAGGAATTACTTTGCATGATTTAGAACTGTGTTGTAATCCTAAACAAAAAGAATTTGCCATATTTATGCTATGCTTGCTTGAAAGCTTGTTTCTTTAAGTCAAGCGTACATATTCTATTTTGTGGTATGATTACAAGTTCTAATGATACATTGACTTCACATTTGAAATTGCCTGTGTGCAGGTTTTGGCACATGTATGTTTCAGAACATTGGGACAAAGGCATTTGTATCTGCTGTTAGTGAGTCAGTAATGACTTAGACATGTGAGGCTTTGATTTCTGTGGTGACAGTGTACCAGAAGGTGTATATTCTGAGACTCCCAAGAAAAGCAGTTGATGCTGATTCTCTGCTTCCAGGAGATACTGGTACACTCCTTGAGCTTGTATAAAAACTTTCTCCGTTATCACCAAGGGAAGAGGCAGTTTTAGATACAGCAGGAGGAGCCGGTACTCCTATAAGGTGGTTTGGTACTGCTGTGGGAAAGTGAGTAATGGTTAATGTCTGTGAAATACGCTTTTAAAAGGCTTCAGGTACAGTGATAAGGAGGTAGCATTTACCAGTTAATATATAGGCTGCGTGGCCTTCTTTAGCCTCCTGTGTTGTAGACGAAAATAGGAAATGTTTTTTGCTCTGAACCACCTGAATTTCCTTTTGGTGTTTTCGAGTGTTATTGCTCTCAGTGGGAACGTTTAATTTGGATTTAACATAGTAAAAACAGGCTGTGATGGGTGGGCTGTTGTTTGATATTGTTTGTTTGTTTGTTTCATACAATGAAACAGTAATTTGTCTGGAAAGGATGGTACACCATTTCCTGCATTTTTCAGCAGCTATACAGTTGCACTGGAAATACTTCAGTCCTGAGAGAAACATCTGTGTTTTTGAGTTAGTTAGTCCCTCTTTCAAAGAACAATACAATCATATTTCATGTAAGAGTAGCTTATTGTGGTGATATGTTCATGTATCCTATGTTCTGTAAGATATATGATGTAATTTTAATACCTGCTGTAAATGCAGGTGTCCCAGGGTTATATTTGCATAATAAATGTGGAGTACTTTGTCAGTGAGAACAGTGTCAGCTTTTCTTACTCCTGAAGCTTTCTTATGCGTTACAGGTCGTGCATGAGATGAGACTTCGCTGTAGTTCTCTACAGAACTTGAGGAGGGCCATTTTCAGCCCAAATGTAAAGAGCTCCTTTGTGTAAATTGTTAAATGGCACTTTCTGCAATCAGCTTTTGTGGTGGGCCTTTGTAGAAAAACTTGACTTACACAGAACCTTGAAAGGCTGTGGATTGTGGTAGGAGTCAGCACAATCCAGAGCAAGTACTTACTGTCTTGCAGTGGGTATTTTCAGTTAAATTACCCTCTCTCATAAAGCCTGTGGTGGCGTCAGTGGAGTTGCACAGGTGTAATAGAAGTACCAAAATCCGTTTTTAATTAAATAGTTGTGATTTTTCACTTCTTTTCCAAAGCCAAAGAGCAAAGTAGCTGCTTGCTTCAGAGTCTGTTGGTTCCACTTACAAGTCCTGCCTAGAAAACCCAGTGATGGCTGTTTTGCTCAGAAATTGGCTGCTTTTAAAACTGCCTGTGGATGTTTGAGAGTTAACTATCCCAATCTAAATAAAGCTCCTGGATTAACCTAGTGAAGTTAGGGACAAACACCTTAACTTTCTGCAAGATGCTGCATTAGCTGTGAGTGTACGCCTATAAGATTTTTTTCCCTCATTTTTTTTTAACTGTGTGAGTGTTAGGGAGGTGCAGGATGCCATAAGCCCATGTAATCTGCGGCTGTTTTAAACAGTTAGATTGGCAGCACTGCTGCTGCTCCAGAGTGGTGTCTGTGGTAGCAAACAACTTGTTCCAGACAGAGCACCCTTGTCCCCTCTTTATTGGTGGTTTCAAGCATGGGGCAGATTTCCGTGTCTCTCCTCAGTCTGCATTTGCTCTGGAGTTAAGCAGAAGTATGAGAATCTGTGTAACACCAGCTCAGCATCCTGCAGTGGTCATCTGATGACTGGTAACAGCTCTTCTTCCATTGTAGTAATATGCTCAGGAAATTCCCCCAGGCAGCAGAACAGTTCCCACCAGCCAGGTTCTTTTCCTGCCACATGGCTGGTGTAGGGAGAGCCATGTGTGTGGTAGGACAGGTGACTTTCCCCAGCTCTCCCTCAAAATGCTTTCGCTTTGTACTTTGAGAACAGTATATGGAGTGTCTGAAGTGATCCCTGGGGCTGTGTCAACACACATTTGAATGAAATATTTGCTAACCTTTTATTTGGGGGAGAGGTGTGGGGCAGTAGAAGAATACGGGGCATTAGAAAGGGAGCCGAGACATGCTGAAATCCCTGTCCTTTGGATCTGGGCCTTAAAGAGCTCGTGCTGTCTGGTATTTCAGCCAGACTCTTTCCAGAGGCTGCTGTGCAGTTTGTGTGGCTCTTCTGAGGAAAGCCAAGAGACAGAACAGAGAGTCTGAAACTAAATCTGAGGAATGGATTCATCTGCATTTGTTTTTCTTTTTACTTGTGGGATCATAATACTATTGGTTTCCCCATCAGGGCGTCACGGGGTGTCTTTTCCTGTCACCATGTTGTCACCACAAGAAACTTTGATTGCTTTGTCCAAATGTCTGATAATTTCAGCCATGAGCAATGAGAAAGTGCAGAGTATATTTTCTTCTCCAGAAAGCTAAATAGGAGTATCTTTGAAGCTGAAAGCTTCTAATCTGAGAGGAGTGTATTGAAATAGTGACAGTAACAGTGAAGACTTTGGAAGTACAGGTACTATTCTATTTCAGTGACAGCAGAAAACAAAGCACTTAGAGAAATCACTTGGCAGGAAAAATAGAAGTCAGAATTTTGAGGTATCTATTACTGCTTTTCCTGGCATTATGGGAATATAGTATAATGCAGCTTATGATTGAAAGGTCTGGAGAAAAGCCGACAAAAATAAAGAAGCTGATCTCAACAGTTATATTTCTATAGTACTGAATCATGAGAAAGTAACTTACTTCAGGGACTGAAGAAGAGCAGCATGTAAGCTGACCACGTCTTGGTCTGAGTCCACGGAATCAAAATTAGCAGCAAGTGCAGACCCATGTGAGAAGGGGGAAGGGAGCACAGCACTAACAGCCTTAACTGCTGCTTGGGCAGCTCAGGTGGGAGGCAGGGCATTTCTTTGTCTTTTTGTCAGAAATTTGGGTGCCAATTCTTTTGTGTGTCAGATAAGCCCCACCAAACTTCAGCAGCAGCTGCAGTTTAGGGTATGAACTTGAGTATCGTTCAGGCAGATGTTTGGCAGCAGTAGACTGGGTCTTCTTGTGGTCAATTGGTGCTATTGACTTGTGAGTCAGAACTTGTGTTTGTATTATAAGTGTTTAATGACACCAAAGAATGAGTAATTAAACTCAACGCTTTTGTTTTGTTCGCTTCACACTAGAAATCCCCGAGCCTCCTGTCTGAAATTTGAGATTGCAGGATTCACTTTGAATGGATGCCTTCATTGCCCACTGGAAAGTGACAGCCAAAATCTGAGGCATGACCCACCCCATCCTGGATGGTAATGCTTCAGGTTACAATAGATACTCAGCTTTTGGCTGAGGTCCTGAACCATTCAAAATTCCCATTGACACCAGTGGGAGTTCTCTGTGTCTGCCTATGGCATTGCCTCTGATTAGTGGGTGGTTGTTAATGTGTCCATGCTTAGAATATTTACAGTAACTACCTCCTGTTATGACTCATTATTTGTGACTGATTTTGGTACCACAAACTAGAGTAACTCTTTATGAAGGCTAAATTTATAAAAGAAATATCCTTCCCTCTAAATCCAAAGACAATGGCCCCTCATATATGACAGTAAAACATTAGCAATTAAAAAATGGAAGTGGCCTTGATATCAAGATGCCAGCACATTTGTGCCAATGCTTTGTAATGGCTTTCAGTGTTAGCTGAAGAAATCCACAGTAAGGCAGGATTTCAGGGACAAGCTCCAAACTCGGGTTTGTGATAGTGTTGGTTCTCACATGGCTGCTGCCTGTGCCAAAGAACTCGTGTTGCATGGAAGGTAGTAAAAGGCAGTCATCTTTTTTTGTTTCTAGAGGAAAGCTTAATAATAGTTGCTTCTTGGCAGATGCCAAATCTCATCTTCAGAGGAAAAACTCCCAGGCAGATAAAGCCTGGAGGATGAGTAGCCCCATGGAGCATTGCAGAGGACTGCAAAGGGGTGAACACCAGCATCCACAGCAGATGCCAGAAGCCTGACCCATGCAAAATCTTATGCATCTCTGGTCTGTGGCCACCCACAATATGCTGGAGACTTGTCATTGAGAAATGTATTTGTTCCATTTACTGTGATTTCCTGCAAGGCACTGGTCTTACCCCAGTGCTTTGGGAATTTTGTGCTGCAGTGTAGCCTTGGGTCAAATGAATGTTAATTTTCTTCTTCTGTTCTTCATGTTATTGCTATAGTGTGTTGAGGAAAAGAGATGGATCCAGGGTATATGAACCACTTCCTCAGGAGCAAAGACTTGGCAAATCCTGTTCTTAGTCTCCTCACTGCAAGCAGTGAATCTATGCTTTTATAAAATCCTCTCTGAATCTAGATATGTGCTTAGTCCTGTGTACAAACAAAACATCTGTGAATCTGGGAGGACAAGCTTGGCATCATAGACAACCTACAGCTGAGCATTTTCAGACCACGATTTTTGTGTTTCTGTATATTGGAGAGGAACTTCCCTGTTGATTACTGGACGCTTTCACAGATTCAGTGATTTCAGATATGTTTTGTGGGACTGAAGCTTTCTTAGGCACTTGGATCTCTCTTAGTTGAGCCTGTCTGTAGGGTCTCTGTACCCTGAACAGTGTTTTTCTTTCCTCAACTTTGTCTTTTGGCGTAAAAAATTTCCTGTTTTTCCCAAAACCCATCTTGGCTAAGCTTACATGAAAAGACATGTTTAAAAACAAAATGAAACAACTAAAGGAGTGTGTTATTTACAATAATCCTTTTATTTTTGTGTGGTATCTTGGGTAAAGGGTTTCCTTGAATTACCTGGTCTGTTTTCTTGCTCAATATTTGTATTGTTTTGCTGAGAGAAATGAAGGTGAAAATAATTTGAATTGCACCCTCGGGCAGGTAGCAATTCAGTTCTTTTCATGAAGAGAGTGTAAAGTGGGACTGTTCTCCACTTAATTAGTTTTGTGAGAGTGATGTATAAGGCAAGGTCAGTGCTAAAGGAAGAAAGGGCTGGCATGGATTGAACGCTGCTTACGTTGTTTGAATAATTAGAGCATCACTCTGAGCTGGGAGGGAGCAGAGGGACAGAAATGAAGCAGGAAGAAGAGATATGCCTGAAATAGCAGTTGAATTGTGATTGGTCTGGGTTGCATTACACATACACTGTTCAAGATTAACTAAATCTGAACTGGTGGCAGTTCATTACCTTTGATACTGTGGTTGTGGCTGTAAGTGAAATGAAGATGTATTTATAGAGATCACTCTGTTCTGTGGCCTAGGTAATCTCTAGATGCTTTTCATCTGAGGTTGACATAATTGATATAAGGCCCCGCTTGTTGCTTTAAGAATAAATTGTTTAACAGGTGCTTGATATTTTTGATACCTGTCCTTTTAGTTACCACCCGATTTAGGATGAATTTCTTTTGTGTTAATGTAATTCTCATCTGACTGGAGTGGTCCACAGGCATTTGCTGGCTTTTGTAAAGTGACGACTTCATCTCTGTTCATCATTCTTGGATGCCAGCACAGGGGTTCCAGACAGTGCTGTACTTCTCTGGTGGACTTCCCTCTGCCTGTTTGTGTAAGCTGTAACAACTGAGACTGGCATCCCAGAGGTGGGTTTTCATCAGCAGTAGTAGCATTACCCATCTGATTGTTCTGCTAATCTTCTCCCTCCTCCATCCGATTAAAACACACTTTGCCAAGAGGGAAAGTGCTGATGGGGTGGGTTGACCTTGGTCACCCAGCACTCTCTTGCTCACACTCCTCAACAGGACAGGGGGGAAAAATGAGACAGAAAAGCTCATGAATTGAGATGATAAAGATGGGGAGATCACTTACTGATTACCATCATGGGCAAAACAACATTGATTTGGGAAAAACTGATGACTAAAATAGAGTTGGATGGTGAGAAATAAAGACAAAAACTTGAATATCTTTTCCCACTCCTCCTGCTTTTCCTTCCCCACGGTCATCTTTACTTCTCTGTTCTAAACTCCTGCTCTTCTGCCTGAGCACTGTGGGGAATGAGGTGGTGGTTGGTCTGTGGGAGCTCTCCTCTGCCACTCCTTCCCCCTCACACTCTTCCCCTGCCCCAGTGTGGGCCCTTCCCATGGCCTGTGGTCCTTGGGATAGACCTACTCCAGCACAGGCTCTCCATGGGCTGTAGTTCCCTAAGGCATATTTACTTCTCTGCTCTAGTGTCCTCCACCTGTTCCCCCTGTAGGGAGACCACAGGCCCCAGTATTTTTCCTTGTTTCCAACATGTTTTCCCAGAGGCGCCACCGTTGTCGCTGCCAGGCTGGGTGAGGCTTTTGTGGAACCTTCCAGAACCGTTTGGAACGTGCTGGAACTCTTGGGGCAGCCCCTGTTCCCACCTCACAGAGGCCCCTGACGATGACACCTGGGCACCAACACACAACTCAGCTGCACAGGGATGTGGTGACAGCCAGGGCTTGTGGCTCAGCCTCAGCATCTGGTGACGAAGGTAATGGGCTAATTGCCCTTCTCATTAGAATGGGCCAAGGGAAAGGAATTAGAAAGTTCCCTCTTCCTCCTGGAAGCAGGTAACTGTTCCTGTGTGTCAGTGGTTTCCCCAGGGACTGCAGCTCCTTGAACAGAGGAGGGGGTGATGGCCGTCAGCTCTGCAATTCCAGCAGGTTCACACAGGTTTTATTCATTTAGTTGAATATAGAAGTTTAGGGGTTCTGAACCACTTTCTCCTGCCCCCCACAGCCTGTTTATTCAAATCCAGTGGTAATTAGCACTCATCTGGTTTTGTTTGACTTTTACGTTCAGTTTGGGTGTGGGATCCCAGAATGGTCCAGGTTGGAAGGGAGCGCTGGAGCTCATGTAGTCCAGCCTTCCTGCTCAAGCAGAGTCCCCTGAGCACATTACTCAGGACTGTGTCCAAATGCCTTTCAAGTATCTCCAGGGAAGGGGAATCAGGAATCCTCAGAGATTTTCCTCTTCTGTTGTAGATGACTTTTTCCTCAAATTTTAGAAATTTCTGATTTTCCCTAAATGAAGGGAAAAAGTCCAGGACATTCTTTTTTCTTGCATAAAATAAGAAAGATACAATGTAAAGGAACTATGAAAGAACCAGAAAGGAAAGCTCATAGGAGAGGAGCAGAGAAGAGAGCCAACAGAAGTGAGTGATGTAGAATGAGCTCCAGGTAACCCACAGCACCTCATCAGTTCACACCCAGCCTTGCACACTTTTAACCTGCCCAGCAGACACATGGAGAGAGAGATTTCTTCTGATTTTGGGTTTTCAGGCATTTTTTTCAGGAGTTATCAAAAAGATGGTAGGTACCTTTTTTTCTTTTTTCCCCACATGCATCTCTAAGTAGTTCACTGGTACTGGCCACAATGTTCAAGTATCTTAGGCTGGATTTGCTTCCATACATTTTCAATGTGCTGTCAAATTGCTTACACAGAAACGTTTTTGCTTTGGATTTTATATCTGCTGTGAAGTTCTGTAAAGCTATCTTTTATGTTCAGTGGTCATAGGAATTTCTTATGCTGCTCTTATTTCTCAGTTTGCCCATATTGTGCTACAGTGCTCCTCAAAAATGATAATTTTTTTAATTGTAATTGTATACAGTGCTCTGAACTTCTGTCACTTATGCTTTGTTCCTGTGAGTGCTGCAAGAGAATAAGAAACTGTGATGGTCTCAATTGACACTGCAAACCATTGTCACTTCTTGTGGGGTGCAGAGTTGGAATACCTGAACCGTGAGAGTCTTTCCTAGTGAAATAAAGATGTGGTGGTATTTTTGGGAATTGTAATATTGGTGGGAATCACAGGCCTATGCATTTCCTGGGGGAATCGTGATTTGTAATTGTTTGAGACCTTCAGGTGGTGCAGGTACTCTTTCCTACCCCATGCTGCAGATGTTGAAGTAGTATTTGTTCTTACTGTAAAGAGGAGAAAGGTCTCTGCAGCCATACTGATGTACAATCAGTGCAGGTTTGTCATGTGCTCTGCTTTACTTTTTCTTCTCATCTTGCATACCAGTGACTGAACGTTCAGAGCTTGCCAAAAATAGCGAACTGTTTTCAAGTGATTGGATGAGGAGAACTGGAATGACTTTCATTTGCTGCTCTTTCCTCTTCCCCCTCTGCCCCACGTTTGCTTTCTGAGGAAAGGATGTTATTTTTTTAATTATTTCGGTAGAAGTCAATAAAAGGTGGTAAAAGTGAAATAAGTCAAAAGGGATCAAAGAGCAAGTTTGTTCTTGGTGACATAATGGGAAGGCTACAGCAGCAGGAAGTCAGCAGTCTGACTCCAGCAAGTCCCAGGAGCTGAGAAAAGATTTCTGGGATGAAGTGTGTCCTGTTTCAGATCTGCTCCAGTGTCAGGATATTTCCTGACCAGGGAGGGTGATAAAGGAATGTGTCTGTTTTAATGTTGGAGTTTGGCAGGTACCTAGCCTGTTAAGCATATAGGCCTGTGTTACTTGGCCACTGGGAAGCAGAATCTTTGATTTCTTTAGCTGGAGGAGGGGTTTGGGTGTTTATTTTGGGGTTGAGTTTTATGCAGCTTGGGTTTGTTTTGTTTTTTTTTCTTTTCAGAATATCAGTGGAAAAACCAGTTTTCAAGTTCTGTTTGTATAATTGTATCTTTGGGAGGAATTTCTATCACGTGATTTCTGGGGTGTTGTGAATAACAAACATATAAACAATGGTCTTTTCATATAGGGTGCCCAGTTGGTAGACAAAAGGAGGGAAAGCTTTGTAGATAGTAATGCAGTAACTCATATACGAGGAGAGAACAGCATGGAAGATAGGAGGAGGGTAAATCTGTACTTCTTCCTAGTAGTTCATTTAAAAACAGTTAATGTTCTTGCTAAGGATGCCTAATTTAAGTGGCAGCAATGAATGAATGTAGAGGAGAGCAGGATTGTGCAAAGCTGTGAAAATTGTCAATTATTTTCATGGTAACTTTCAGTGTTTAAGCATTTGAATTTGTTCCCCCACTGGACATATGCAAAACTTCTTTGAAGTTACTCAGGAAAAATAAGCACACTGGAACTATTCTAAGGAAAAAGACCTGTCAAGTCTTCCATCTGTGTCCTTGTTCCACCCTTGGTCTGAAAAGGCCTCCTGTCAAAACTGGAATGTTTTTGCAAGACTTTTGAGTATGATCAGAAAAATTACTCAGGCGCTTCTGAACAATGTTAGGAGTAGATTTTGAAAGATATAACAGTAAAGAAAAAAAAACCAAAAAACCAAACCCACAATTTCAAGTCAATGGCATGGAGGATGGTAGGAAGCTCTGTAGCAAGGTAGGGAGGGTTTGTATATGTGCCTTTTGGACTGGAAGTGTCTGGTTTTATTTCACTGCACATTTGATAGTGAAGGATGAACTTCCAATTGCTTTGTGATTTGCGGAATGAATAAGAGATGCCAGGATGAGAATGGAAGGGGGAGAAAGTATGATGGAGTGACACGAGAAAGCAAATTCCGTGAAACTTTGAACGGTAGAAAATTAGCTTTGAAAAGACTCTGGAGAGCACAAGGAAGCTGAAAAATGTAATGTAAGAGGAGATATTATGAGCGTAATTTATCACTGTTTCCGGGAGTGTAATAATAGCCTGGCTGTGTATTTTCTCACTGTGGAGTGTGGATTTGTGAAGAGCAGAGAAGAGATGGAAATAGTAAGGCAGGAAGTGATCAGTGGGAGTTTTGGGGGAAACCGGGGTCCAAGGGAGAGATGAAGTTAGCAGTGATATAGAGGTGGAGATAGTGAGGCACAAGGAGGAAAAGGAGCTCGTGGATTTGGTGCGTCTCCAGGGCTTTCCATATGGGGACCAAAGATATGTGTTTGTCATCACTGTTGACAAGAGCTGGCAAAATCATTAGCGTTTGAGACACTGAAACTGTTGCAAATACTGAGCATGTAAAGAGAAATACCTTTGCAGACCAGGTTAACTGGTGAGTTCATTACCTAAGGATGTTTTCTGCCAGTTGGGTGTTTTCAGATTGTCTGAAAAGCACACAAATTGCAAAGTGGCAGGAGAGGCTGAAAATCTAATCAAGAGAGGCAGAACTGGGCTTACAAGTAAAAAATAAATAGTTAAATATCTGCATTGGAAATAGAAGAGGGGAGACCCAACTCTGTTTGATGTGCAATGGTCTAGTCAGTCAGCATTTAAGGATCTAAAAAAACTGGTCTGATTTTTCACCCTTTCAGTTTACTAAACTGGGAGCATGTTTGTGATGCTTATTTAAATCTATATATATTTGTTCAAACACACAAAAATGAAACTTTTTGTTTATACGAAGTCTTCAAATTGTGCTCTGCCTATGCCTAAGTTTCCTGGTTTTCATTTACCATAGGAAAAAAATCTATCCTGGACTTGCATCAGGTTGAGACAAGTGCTGTCCTTTAATAACTAGTCCCGTGAAAGCCTACATGTGGCACCAGTGTCAGTGAGCCTTGTGACCCCCAAAAGTGAAGTCTGGAATGACTAAATTTACTAATTATCTGGGATTTAAAGGCAAAATCTTTCTTTCACTGGTAAAGCAGCTTAAAAAAAATTTAGGCACTTGATTTTTCTAATGGCGTGAAGAGGGTTAACTTCTATGTTAGTATTGAAAGCAAAAAATCCCCAACAGCCCTGTCTTGGGAACCCTTAGCAGTAATATCAGGCTGTAGTGTGAAAGCACACAGGTTTGACAGACTAAAACACTGCAAAAAGACTTGACAATCTGTCCTGCAAGGTGCCAAGCATTTTTTCCTTTACCAAAAAACTGTTAGCACTCTGGTTTGGGCCTCCTATCAGTGAATGTCATATATTCTTGTCATGTCATGTTCCCACTATCACAAATTCTTACGTTAAATGTACTTCAGAAGGAGCAATTGAGTGTGGATGAGGAAGTCTGAGTGAGTGACAAAAGGCTTATAAAAGAAATCAAGAAAACATAGCACACTTTCATCCCTCTCATTCAAACGTGTGTGAATGAGGTGTTTGTCAAGGCAGTACCTCTGTCACTAAGAAAAGATAATGCATCACTCTTCTTTCATAACGTTGTGAATATCATTGCTGTTAATTCATCAGCAAATTCTTACACTCAGCGGGAAACACCCAGTTCTTTTATATGTCTTGTCTTAAAGAGCTTTGGCCTTCTCAGGCCAAATGCTTTAAACATTTTAAACTATCACTGTGCATGGGACGTGTGTTTGAATAAGTACTGGTGAGAGACTTCGATAGCTCATCTGTGTTTATTTGGGTGACACCTTATAAGGGACAGAACCTGAACCAGTACTGTCTTGTCAGGTTAGACTGAAACATGATTTGTGCTGCTCAGTATCAACCTTGCTGAATAATATCCTCAGTGGGAGCATGACATGCTTTGCGTTTCATAGTGCTGACCGCTGTTGTGATGAATATTTTAAATGTTTGATGTCCTTTTCGTTTTTTTCTTTAGAAAAAGCGTTGGGCTTTTTTCGTGTTGAATCAAAGTTTTGTTTTAAATTAAGCCTGACAATTGCTAGAATAAACTGTAACTTTTGTGTTAAGGCTCGATTTTGCAGGATGGGATTTTGTGTGTAGAATGAATTGCTGTGATAGTCCCAGCAAGTTTAATAGAGACCGAAGAAGTATGTAAGAGAAACAAATTCGGTTCTTGAAATCTGATCTTGCAACAGCAGAAAACCGTGTTGGTGAATAAAAAGGGAGCAGAATCCTGTGTTTAGTTTGCCTCCCCAAAGATCACCTGGAAGATGCTGCAACTGAAACAGTGTGGGATGAAGTTTTACCATGTGCTGTGCTGGATGGCCTTGGAGACAGCTGCCACTTCTCAATTCCACTGTATTATGCTAGTTTGTGCTTCAAAATCTGGATTTGAGAATTATATTATATAATTCAGTCTCCTGCATTATCCTCATCTTTATTATTATCCTTTCTTACTTATGTTTTACCTTTATTCACAAGCATAAGGATTATTGACTGAAAGGTCTTGATGATTAATATCTTGATAAATATGGTGTGAACAGTCTTTAAAAGGTGGTGGCATCAATTTTTGACTCCATCTGTCTAATACCACCACAAAGTTCGGAAATGTTAGTTTTGTGTGTGTTTTCTGATCAGTATTCAGATCTGCAGTGTGCTAGAGAATGTCTCTGTGTTTTACCATGTAGAGAGAATGGCTGATGCTTTATAAATTCAAGCTAATACTACTGTGATTAGTTTAAGTTTATTGCCAGATAAACAAGATCTTTCTGTGGAGCATGACTGTATTTGTAGGCTTAATACCCTGGCTGCACTGATATGAAAAATCAGTGGGTTGACTGATGATTAGGCCCAGCTAACACGGTGTCTCAGAGCACCAGGTGGTTTGAAGCTTACAATTGAACTGGGGGATGAAACCAGATCTGCCTTTGGTTTTGAACTTTAAAATCTCATAGCAATGAAGCAGGCTGCCCTAGTCTGCTCAGCTTTATATTCCAAGATGTAATTTATTCCTTGCTCAATGACTTGAGTAAATCAATTAAAATTCTGTGTGTGTGTGTGTGTAACAAGGCTTTGACGTAAGCTAATGGATCAGGACAGGCAGGCATATGAGAAAGGTGTGGGGCAGATCTTAAAGCAAAACTTCATGAGCTTTCTTTTGATATGGTGTGGTGGTAGCTAAATTCCCATCTTCTGTAGTAACAGGCTTTTATCTGAGTGCTGTGGTGTTAAACACTCATCTTTGCATGTATGCAGGTTAGGTTTTTTTCAGCCTGTCCTACAGGAAACAGGTCATGTCTTGTTCCTTTCACCTTCATCTGGAAAAGAGATTAAGGAAGGGTATGTGTGAAGGCTGTCTCAAAATGCAAAGGCTCTCAGTAGTCCATGTCTTTCAGTAGGCTAATGTGGTTCACTAATTATTTCCTACACCTTGGCTGCCTTTGAAAACTGGTCGTTTTTCAGTTTCTCTGCCTCTGTGGGATGCAGCTTGAGATGGCAAACATGTCAATCCTTCCTGTGCTCCTCTAAGGAGCATAAATCATAAGGACCTACTTTAGATCTGCCTAAAGCACGGGAGAGTTCGACAATCAGGGAATGAGCACCTTGCCAGGCTTTTCTGCAAAGAAAAGGTCCTTCTTTATCCCCAGAATGGGCAATTGGTGTCTTGACACATGGCTCACACAGGGTGTCTGCTGCCTGGCAGGGGAACGGCTGCTTGTGCTGCCCAAGCAAGCACATGTGCGTGAGAAGTGGCAGGAAAATCAGCATCTGTTAAGGACCCAGCCTTCGAGTTCATCACTCCATGATATTTTTAGAGTTGTAATAGTTCATTGCCCTTGCTTTTCCTCCCCAGGAAAATGATATCTTTGCTCAAGCCGCATGTGAACTATTGGGAATTGACGAGTTGTTTGTGATCCTGAATCCAAAGTGAGGGCAGGTTTCGCTTGCTGCAAGCTCTTCCCTTTCAGGCCCAGAGGAAGAGCTGATGAAAAGCAGTGTTGCCAAATCTTATTTTTAGCTTCTGTCCTATAGTGGTGGTTTTGTTGCTGTTGTTTGATAATTTTGTTTGTTTGTTTGTTTGTTTGTTTGTTTTAATTTGGACTGCTTCTGTCAGGGATCACATTCTGTCAGAACAGTATTGTGCTGTGTTTTTTTTCCTCTTGGTATTACTTGGTGGCCCAGCCTGAACAGGTAAGTGCCCTGTGGCTGATGTATCCATTCTGTTAATGTGACTGACATGTTGCTGTTGTTGCAAGGTGCCTTGTAAAATAAGCACATTGCCTTGGGCAAAATTAATTTCTTGGTATTGATGTAGTTATTGCATTGTCTCCTCCAGCCCCTTGCAGATATTGCTGTTGTCATATTAACTACATCTTATTGTCCTAGACAGAGCCAGCTGAGGTGATTCTATAATGTAGATGATATATAGATACTTAGAGTGTCCTTAGTAGACTCATCCCATGGCTTGGTGTGCCAGTTACCAATCTGGTGGAGTACTTCTGTTTGGTTTAGTGTTAATAATCCCAGCCTTCCTGCTCTGCTTGGGTCATGAGAGGACTTGCTGTCCATGAAACATCCACAGTGGTCTGTTAAAGGTGCTTTTGCCACATGCTCACTGAAAACATTTTTTCTGACAACATTTGGTTTAAACTGCTATGAAAAATATTCTTTCTTGACTAAGTGTCTATGAACCTTTATTTTTTGGCTTCCTTTTAAGTTTTCTCTCATCCTCCTGGTTTTATTCTTGCCCTGAGCAAGGCTTGCTTTCAGATAGTCGTGGGAAGTTGATGGAAATCCTGTGCCCATGGTGTGGACCAAGGTCTCTTGTCTTTGCTTCTGTTACTATTAATGCCTTCCTCCATCTCCTCCAACCCCTTCCCTTGTCGTACTGACAACTGAATTGGAAACCAGCTGCAACTCTGCTCTAGCAGCATTTTTCCTGAGGTCCTAACAACTGACTAAAACTGATTCGGATCATGATTTTAATTGGTTTGATTTTTGCCACTGGGTTTAGAACAAATGAGTTATTTTAGTTCTTTTTCATCCTTGGTCAATTTTATTAATCTGTCCATGGGTTTAAAAGCCTCAAAGACTTTGATCACAGAGAGGTAAATGTTTCAGAGTGAAGCTCCCCCTGCAATGCTGATGCACTGGTGGCATTTGGTTTCTACCAGGAAACAACATTGCCTTTTGGACATGCAGAAAATTGCCAATTTGAGGGAACATGACACCTATTGATTACTGTAAGAGGTAGTTTTTCATGTAAGAGTGGAGGCATTTAAATACCATTTTTTACTTTGGTTGTAGTTGTACTACCTGCGATATTTTTCTCCTTGGACTGCTGGTCCTGCTTTTAGAACCAATGCAGGATTATTCAGTGCCCATAACCACAGAGATGAGTGATGACACGTGTTTGTGCTGTTTTGCTGTGGGATGAGAGTAGTCGGTTTGCTTTAATTTTTAATGCTTGGATTCTTTGGCAAACACCAGAGGTGTTGAAACTACTCACTCATGCAAAAAATAAATTATGCATGTGCACAGGTTCGGTGCCTGAAGGCATTTTCATGGGGTGTACCTCCAGGCATGCAGCCTAAAGAGCCTGTACTCCTTCTGCATACACATTTATGCAGTGAAAGGACAGATAACCTTCTCTAAGGGTCCATACAGGCTTTCTTTTCTTCAGTCTGTTACCACTTCCTGCCACCCCAGCTGCAGTTTACTGCTCTCTTGGTTGGGCTGATGTAACAAATTATGGATAACTTGAACACCAGTGAGAATTGTTTGAACATCTTGAATAGAACTTTTTGGATTAAAAATATACACGCAGCTTTGTCTTTCTGTCCATAAGCTCCTGTTGGGTGCAAACTTTGGCTCCCCTAAAGGTGTAGGGCTTGAATGTCCCTACAGTTCTGGGCTGGATTTGTTGAACAGAGGTGGTTTAAGCTTGTAAGAAATTTGATCAACAGCAAAGTAAATTCAGGCACTGGTTAATTTGAAGTTTGTGTCCTCCTTTCCATGAGACATATTTGTTCTATTACATTATCTTCTAATTGTATTTCTGACCAATTTCCTGCAGAGACCTATAACTGTGTGTTCTTGATTCGAAAGCTGCATAATTCTCTCGAAGAAATAGTCAGTTAGTGATGTACTGAGCTCAGTTTGTGCTGTCTACTGTTTGCCTCCATGGCAAAACTTGCATTTTAGTAGGTAGAGCAGAACTTTTCTTTATATTCTCTCCTTTATGAAGTAGATGCTTACTGGGAGGCAAATAGGTGAATTGGTTGTGATTATTTTTCCCTGCCCTGAGTTATTTAAAACCATAATTTCTCAAGAAATTTTTGTGCTAAATAAAAAAGACTAAATGGAAATAGCTATGGGCCATGCAGTTCTTTATTAGAAGGCTCTTCTGAATCACAAAACCATGTCTCTTCTGAAATTACATCACTTCAAAACACAAATCCTGCTGGCTAGTGCTGGACTTTGGATTTAGAGGTGGGGGAGTTTGTGCTTTGCTGGCTTGTAGAGCATCTTCTCTCACAGTCTCATCAGGAGGATCTGCTTATGGAGGGAGTACAAGTCCTTTCCAGAAGTGGTGATAAGGCCAAAGAAGGCTCTTGACTTTTTGTGATATTAATAGGCTGAAATGGAAGATGGGAGGCCTTGACAGGGCTGGTGAGCTGGCATAAAATTCAACCTTTAAATTATGGTTTGACGCCATAAAACACTGATAGCACTGAGGCTCCTGAGGCATAACAAGTAGGACCCACTCCTCCAATAAAATTGGAGGAAAATTTCTTTTTCCTGTGTCAGTATTTATACATTTTGCCCTGCCACACTCCAGGCAGCAGTGACCTGGCTTTAGGGTACTGGGTATTTGTAGCAGATGGAGTTGAGAATAAAACTGGAGGATGCATGTGATGTTCAGGGCAGTTCACAAATCTGTCACTGTGGTGCATGAAATGTTGTGTTGGGGTTCCACTGTGGGCATTGGGTATGTTGGGTGGTGTTATTCACCTTCTTAATCACCAGGGATTTGGTAACTGTCAGAGGAAGGATGATGTGTGACAGTGAATGGCCCTCTGTGGCCATAGGTTTGAGCTGGCCCTGCCATCCTCCATCTAAGGAGGTGTGGCCAGTATGTCTGGCCAAGGGCTCCATCGCTCTAATCTTCTGTGGTTCATCCTTAATCCAAGTTAATGGGCTTCTTCAAGGACTTACTGGCTAAATGGGCAGTAGTATACAGGGGGTATGGTGAGATGATTTATAAGTCCTCTCTGATCTGAACCAGTAATAATAAAAAACCCCTATGAAACTGTACGTAACCTATCAGAAATGACATTTTAAACAGTACTTATCCAAAGCCCAAAAGATTATGGTACATTGAATTCTCTGCCTGAGCGATACAGGTATGTTGTAAATAAAACCATTTTGCTCAGATTTATCTTTCAACCTTTTTATCTTCATAAAGGTCAAGAGCTGGCCATTGTAGTTGACTGTCATCTAACTTTTAAGTTCCTAGCTTTTAAATTGTTACCAAAATGTAATACTCTGTACTTCTGAAGGTTTCAGTGCTTTTATTTTTTTGGTTTTGTTTGTTTCTTTTTTATTAAATTGGCGACACATGTTTCTATAGTCATGGTACTCTATAAGTCATTACATACATATGTTAAATGAACAAATATTCTGTGCTCTGGTTTGGAGCAAAAGAAATGGTGGAGTGTATTCCTGCACTTGCAGAGCCACTGGATACTGACAGTTGTCTTTAAAACAGTTAAGTCCTTTTTCAGTGTAATTCATGTATTGCGTGAAAGCTTTCCTTAATTGAATAGTAGCTATTTAATAATTAATATTTAATATTTCAGGGCTTTCTTCTTTGCTTCATGTGTACAGGCTCCACCGCAGTGCTTTCAACACTGAAAGCAGATCCCCAAAAGGCTAGATTTTCCAGGCTGCTTAGCTAAGTAAATTCTTCTCATTAATAATAAGGTCTACACAACCTGGTGCTTCTCATTTCAGTGGAAAAACTTGTCAATGACCATATGCATTCTCAGACTGTCTTTATTCCTTTATGCAAGGAAATCTATCTGTGTAACACTCGAACTGTTCACTTTTCGTTGTGTTTTTACATAGCAGTATTGCTATTAAGTAGATACTGGTGAAACTTCTCCAGAGATCAGGATTAGCTGAACAAAATGTGTGGCTTGAGCACTGAGTAGGCAGGCAATCTTGAAACCAAAACGTCAGAGGAGAACAGTACATTTGTCAGCTGACGTTCAGACGGGCAATACAGACTCAGGATTATACAGTTACTGCTCATCATTGACTTTTTTTTTTTTTTGTCTTTGTCTCCTGAAAACCCTTCTAGGCATCTTTCAAAATAGCATCCTCTCTACCCCTGAATATGTTTAGAAAAGCTTAGCTGCTGAAGAATCTTAGCATGAAATCTTAGTGCTTTTCATTGAAGGGGAGAGATTAGTTTAGTATACCTTACAAGGGACATATTTTCTTTTCCAGTACTATCACATATTCATTATGTCCTTTTCTTGGAAACCAGTCTCCCTGTGAAGTTTCTATGATGGTTCTGGTTTTTTTTTTTTCCCTTGGGCTTTAGTGAGCTAGTGCATTTTACTTGTCCAAGTTTCTAATTTTCTGTCCATGGTAAATATGCTCGGACAAAATCCACAAGTCCTCAGTAGTGCTGTGATGGAGTTGCTCTGTAAATACACTGTGTTTGCCTGGTTATTGAGTATTTCCTGCATGCATGTAATGCTTTGGACTATTAAATAGTTGCAAGGAAAACGGGGGGAGGAGAGTGTCTGGAGATGAACTAGTCCTCAGCAAATACCTGTGAGTTCTTAAATGATAAACAGAAAATTGAGAAATACTAAAGACTCTGGAGAAGTATTAACTGTTGTATTTGACAGAAGACCCCCTCCTACATACACAGGTTTCACCTTTTTTTCCTATGTAAATTTATTTTGACTACAAAGCCAATATTTCTGTGGGTTTTGTTGCTTTATACCACTGAATTTGGATTTTGAGGAATGACCGTGCTGAGAAAGGCCTGCAAATGTACGGGACATCCCCAGACCATGGGGATGCTGAAGTACCTTCTGTTAGAAGGGAGAGGAAGCATCTGCAAGGCACACCAGGATGTTCTGCATTTGTGAGTCCAGCTGTGGATGGGCTGGCACATCTGCATGGCAAAACACAGCTCTGTGCAGTCACTGCCTCAGGGCCTGGAGGCTGAGTGTCTGTCACCTCACTGCTGTGTGGCTTGGCTTAGCCCTTCCTCCAACTTAAATACACAGCTCTGATTCTGAGAGGAGAGGAGCTGGCACTTGCCTGCAGCATTCTGCAGTGTGATGTGTGGTGCAGTGCAGATGTACCCCTAAAGGTGCCAGGAAAACAAAGCGACACAGGTACTGCTGATCTTATTACAGCAGAGAGATGCAGTTTAAAATTTCTATTCAAGCAAACCCTCCTACATCTAAATACCGAGGTTTTCAGCAGTGCATCAAACCTGCTGCTCAACGGGGTCTCTGGGTGTCTGTGACACCACTTGATAAGGGCACCAGTGGGTTTCTTGTCTTGTATATCCTGTGTTGTCTCTGGTCCTTCTAACAGTCTAGAAAATGTAATAAAAAGAAACTTTTGGGCAAGTAGGTCTTAGAGACCAGGATAGGCACCTGGCACGAGAAAGGAGAGGGAAGTGGTGCCCTGAGGAGGAATATCTCCAGCCAGTCACTGCTTCATGGGTCCCATAGCAGCAGTGCCCTGAAGTTGATTTGGAGCTGGCTTTGCGGCCAGGCTGCTGCGCTGGGCATCGGTGCCAGCTTACCGCTGGATTTGCACACCCCAGCTGATCCCAGGGTGTTCCTCTGGAATTTCTCAGGGATTTTCACACTGTCTGCCTTCAGACCTCCCTTTGAGAGGCTGTCATGGTTATGAGTGTCCCTGGTAGTCAGGAGAGCTCTAGAGCTGGTGCAGGCTGACCAAATCCAGGCTCTTTCAATGGACCTACCAGAGAGCCTTGGCTTCTGGAACCAGAGTGTGGTTCCATCTGGAAATGCCCATGCCTTTGATGCCCATGTGCTTTTGTGATCTATTATTTTCTCAGATCACTCCCTGCAGGCTCTTTTCCTCATATACCTATCTCCTTGCTCCACAGTTGAGAACCTTTCAATCTCTCCCCCTCAATGCCCGTCTTTCCTCCACAGGTGCTAACCATCCTCTCCCTAAAGTTGTCTAACTGAATAGCATAATTAGGTTAATTAAGAGCAGTTGTCTCTAACCTGTATTTAGCCTGGAGTTTGCTTCTACTTTTGTCAGATCTGGTGAAGGGATTATGTGCCAAAGACTTGTCCAATTTTTCCTAATAAAATAGCCAAATAAATGACATATTTCTTTCTGTCCTCAAACCACCATGGCTATAACAGTGCTGCACCTGGAGGCACTAAATTTATTTGCCTGACTGTGCGCAACAGGCCCACGACTGATGCAATTCACTGCCTTTTACTTAATTTCTTACAATTATGCTGGTTAATTGGAACTTTTGAGAGGGTCTTTAGTTGTTAGAGATATGCAGGTGCCTTGCTATTTGTCCGTAGTCCTGCATTATAACAATTCAAATCATCAGCATGTAATGTCTGCATGTTAATTACTCCTTTTGTGAGATGAGATTGGCAAATGAATCTTCATCAAGCAACTGATGAGTACATCTGTGACTTTGTAATTTAAAACTAAGGTTAATAAGGCCAAGTCCTGGTGGGAATCAACTGGTGGTCTTTGTTGTAAAGGTAATGAGTCTGGCTTTCCAGTTTGCATGCCTTCTTTTTCAGAGACTGGCTAAATTAGTAACCAACAGCAGATGTGAAGTATATTATCCACTGTGTAGATGTTAATTACATCTGCGTAGAATAAACAAATCACACTTATTTAGAAATACAGGTGTGTACCTTCTCAAAATGTTAAGAACACTTGTTCCCCTTCTGGTGGTGATGCTGTGTGGTTGTTAAATATGTGTTCCAAGAGGGGCTGGTGTTTCAGAGTACCCTCTGTAACTGCTATGCTGTCTTTGGGCTGTCATCAGACAAATTTTCTGTTCTCTGCTGTTCTGTTACCACTTGTATTTCGCTTGAGCAGGCTTATTTGGCATCTGAGCCTTGTGTTAATCTGTGCACAGATGTGACTGTGGCCAGCGGCTGTAAGGCAACTGTCCAAGCCTGGGAAAACTGGAGTCAAATGTGCTCTTGTTTTGTTTTTCCTTCATGGAGGTATTAAAATGGTGCTTCCTTCATAGTGGATCCTTCATAATGTTAGTGATTTATATTCTGTAGTGAAAACAAAGCCCCAGATGAAATCCAGGGTGGGTTTTTGTGGTCTATGTAAGTTGTCTCACTTCAGGAGAACTGACCTGTTCCATGGAGCAGTAGCCCTCAAAGTTTGCCTTATTCTACCTTGTTCTGCTCAGAAGTTGAGCTAAAACCTTGCTGCTGAGACCTGCACCCAGAGTGTGTTTCTGGCAGGAGGAGGTACTTGCTCTTAGGAAGAAAGCAGTATGTTTCATTGTGGGATTTGCATTTCATGTCTTGATTGAAAAACAACCTTGCATTTCTTATGCCCTACTTATGGATGTTGAAGATCTCAAAGAAAGTATGGAAGTGATGTTCAGATGGTATTTCTCTGCATCAGAGAGTAGAAGATCAGCTAGAGCCATCTCTGTGCCTGAGCTGACTCTGTCACCTGTGTGTGGCACTAACTTTTAAATCTGAGAATTTTAACTACCTGTCTTGCTGGAATAGAATTTTTGCTAGGTTTTTTAGTGCAGGAAAAAATATTTTACTGTAATTTATTGCTTCCATGTTAATATAAGTTATGGATACTCATTAACTTTGGAATAAATACTAAATTTTGCTCTTGTAATTACAAGGCAGTATTAGTATATAATTTAAATCAGCTTTAATATAGAATGTTAAGAAAAATGAGCAGAATTTTAAATGTAAATGACACACATTTAAATGGGAGCTCTTTACTATATAATTATTAGTCTGTATGCCCTGCGTGTCTAGATTATATGTGAATGCTCTTTGTACATTAAGTACAGAGAACTAATCAGATGTAGAAGATGTCTTTAAGGTAATAAAAAAAAAAATCAATTCATTACTTTAATATATTCATGTTCAAAACCTGGTGAAGACTCTCAAAAATATTTGCCAGAGAGAAGATGACTTGCAAAGAGACGGAGAGGAAGGTGGAAGGAAAACCAATTGGGATGGTAGTGTCGTAGCTAGTAATATATAATCAAAGTAATTTATACCAGCAAAGTAAAATACCTATTTGTAAATGTATTACACACAACTAGTGCTATTACTTGAGTTATCTTCTTGCTGCTCCTCAATCCAGCAGTTTGCTGGAGGTTCTGTCTTATATTTGAATGGGCACAGTTTTGGGAATGGTTTCATTTGGGCAGTTGGCTCTGGTTCACAGGTTCCCAATCTGATGTGCATCCCTGTGGTGTGGTACCTGCACAAGCAGGTTCTGCTGGACAGCACAGGCTGTGTGCAGAGTGGCACAGGTGTAGCTGCTTTGGCTCTTTACCTCAGCCTAGTTTGGAGCCTTTCTGATGAGCATGACTGGGATCAGCTGAGGTGTTAAATTCATCCTCGCATCACCACTGCAGTAGTGCAGCTGCAGAGGTGAAAGCTCATGGTGGTAGGGTGAACTGAGAGTGGTGCCCAGCATGGCTGGTGCTGTCACATAGGGATGAAGAACCACCAGGGCATGAGAAACAGTGGAGTGGGTATCTGAAGAACTCACTGCCCCTCTGCACTCCCCTTCTATTGAGCAAAAGCTGAATTTGACACAGGAACCATCTTTACAGTGTAAGTAAAATATCTGAAGAAAACAGTGTTTAGCCACAAAATGGGTCTTAACCTCTTTGGTTCTTAAATGATTTGAAAGGGAGAAAGTTCTTTTGGCTGGGTCCATATTTTTAAAAAACTGGTCATATGCTTCAGTGAGTGACCAAGTGACTTTGTTGCTCTAACATCATTATGTAAAAGTAATGCAGCTTGTATATACAGACATCTGTTTTACTTTGCATTGAGACCTGTGTAAGCTTAATAGTTCAGATAATGTTCATATATGCCCATGGATTATTAGATTCTGGTACTTAGCATAATTATAAAGCTTAGCAGGCAGTTCTTCTGAAGCTGTTTTGACAAAGCTGTAGATAGAGGACTTTAAGATGAGGTGCTGAAACACATGCATTAAAAGGAAAAATAGTTTTGATATGATCAGTACTTTGTTGCAAAGCATTCAGGCACAGGAGGCTGTGCACACCTGACTCTGCAATGGTAGTGTCTTTGAAGTTGGTGGATATGGACATAAAAAGTACATCCAGGAAGTTTGGCACAATAAAAGAACAAGCAGGGACAAATCTATTGGCAAATGTTTACCAGTGGAAATGCTTGAGCAATAGCTTTTGTTAGGAAAACTCTGCCTTTCTTAACACTTGGTCCAAAACACAGGAGTCTGTGGTTGGTGATGGATATCTGCAGTCATTTTCCAAGGTGGAAAAATATCTGAAGTTAAATTATTTGGATTTATCTAAACACTAACAAGTACAAGAAAATAATGCAAATATAGCTAAGTAAGTCTGCCTTCTTAGTTGAGTTTGTCTCCCTTGTTAGCTTGCACTGCTGAACATTCACCATAGCAGCAATTCTTAGCAAATGCAAGGTGAAGTATAAGTCCTTAGGCTTTTAGTTTTGTAGTTATAACAAATTATACTCAACCTCTACATTTGTTGAAAATATGACATCCTCGCTTGGTTTCTTAGGGACAGTGCAGTGTGTGATTACGTGGTCTGTCAAATGTTCTCATCCATATAAAGCTGGAACTGAGCAAAGTCAGTGGGACTTGAAAACATTGAGTTTCTGCAATTTTAAGGAAAATGTTGTTGTGTAAAGGAAAAGGACCCAAACCAGCACCTTCAGTGAGAGAGGGGGATTGCACCTCATCTCTTATGTTCAGAGAGCTGGTGAGATGCCTGATGCAATTGCATCCCCAAGTCAGCACCACTTGTGTCCAGCCAAACAGGCCAGAAACTGGGGAAAAGTGGGAATATGCTTCGGGGTAGACAGTGCATGGGCACTGCAGACAGTGGTGATGGAGAGGTGTTGGGGGGAAAAAGTGACCAGTCAAGAAAAATACAGCCATCATTTTTACTGTGTGTAGAGTTATTTGTTTGGTAGCTGTGCTATTAAGCATTGTTAATCTAGATAAATGCTCTAATCCCATCTAAGTCTATTGCAAAGCTCTTATGCAGACTTTACTGAGGGTAGAGTTCTTTTCATCACTAGTTCAGAATTTTTTTTCTTGAAGCATGTGCATGTGAGAAGGGAATGGGGAATTAAAGCAGAGCATGTTTTGAGTTGGAAAGCAAATGTACAAACACTTATGTATAAGAGGGAGAAACAATCTTATCTTTGCTATTGAGGAACAGGAATATTTATCCACTTCCTTTGCCTGTATCTCAGCTGAGGAATAAAACTGGATTTTGGCTGTTGCTCAGGTTCTTCGGGAGCTGGATATTGAATGCAGCTTTGCTCTGACCCAGTGTGGCCATTACTTTGAAAGGAGAGCACCTTTGTGTTGAATGTGCCAGGTCTTGTGTCTGTCTTTTATGAGCACTGGCATAAGGCCCCCAAAAGCACAAGGGGTGGATAGTGACTTAGGAGTTTTAGCTTTTTGTGCTAAAAGGAGTTTCTAGAAGTCTTTTTGCTTTAAAAAGTAAACATCTAACCCTTCTGTAACTGGAGAGAGGCTGCATATATCATCACATTTGCTGGAGTTGGGTCTATCTCTGTACTGATACAGACAGACATTCCAGCGGAGACATAGAAAATAATTCTAAGGGCAAAGTATTTTCCTGTACACTTAACCATTCTTCCTTTTCTTTACCTTAGAGTACACCTGCTGAAAACTATATGCTCTGTGTCTAATCAGCAAGTTACTCAATTTTGTGTCTGTTGAGAATCAAAGCATTTTGCATCTTCCTTCTGTTTTGGCTGTGGGTGTAGCCAGTTCATCAAATAGATGGTGAAATGAAGAGTTTCCCACTGCCTCTTCCATGCTTGGCAGAGGTTCAGGGATAAAATGTCTTCAGTATCTGGAAGGAGTAAAACAGAATATTGAATTTTGGTTGTTGGTAGTGATTCTTGTATTGAACACTGTTGGGTTGTCTCCCTGATGGAAATGAATGGCTTTGAGGCTTGACCTTTGACTGGCCGAGGTTATATTGGCGTAGCAGAGATTTCAGACACACAGCTGGACATCTTGTACTGTAACAGTGGAGCTGGCTATGCAGAGTGAATGCTTCTTCCTAGACACTGAGCACTCCCTGCTCCAAATTAAGTTAAGGATTGGACTCGAAAAGATTATATGTGCACAGAGCAAGAAGCAGCCCTGTTAATTGACTGATTCGCTTTGTTTAATTTTTGATTTAGTGAGAATGTTGAAGTGATGACTCAGTGAGCCATGCTAAGATGTAATCTGGAAATATCATATATATGATGAGTAGTCCCTTCTAATATAGGCTGATCCGAATAATAGATTTATTTCATAATTGATTTCCTCTGCAGGAAGAGCTACTTGTGTCCAAAGTATTTCAATTAAAAAGGAAAAGATGAGACAAAAAAAAAAAAGCCTGCAGCCGTGGGCTGATGAGCTAAACAAGTGGTGTCATTTGCTTTTCAGAAGGGCTGTGGCAATTATAGGACAAGTGCAGCTGAGCAGTGTGGACTATTTTATAGGAGAGATTGTGCCTCAGTGAGAAGTGCTGGTACGACTTAGATACCAGTGTTAATTTACTGGATCGATTCTATCTCAAGGAGCACCTGGGGCACAGCAATGCAGCTTTTGCACTTTAGAACAGTTTCCACGTATTAGACTTCCCAAATTTCTGGGAGGTTTTTCACAAGCTTGGAACCTGACTTGAAGAGAATTTATATTAAAACAAACAAACAAACAAACAACACAACAAAAAAACCTACAAAAAACCCTCGAGCCAAACACCAAACAAATGATCCCCCAAACACCACCCCCACTCCCAACCCCTCCAAACCCCAAAAAATCAACCTGATACCAAATACTTGCGGCTGAATTAGCTGCTTGCATTTAAACACCTCATCTCTGAGGCTGTAGAATTCACATAAACACTCTCAGGCAGTACAAAACCTACAAAACCTGCCACTCCTGCACAGACTTAATATACCATCATGTGCACGTTGTTTTTTCTGCTCTGGCTTTGCTGGCTGAACCTGCAGTGCTCTATGTTACAAGTGGATGTATGGTGCTAAATCTCTTCTGTGCAAGGAGGACATGCTGGTGCTGTTAGAACCAGAATGTTACCTCACTCTTCATTTCCACGGCTGTAGGATTTACACATGGTGTAAAATAGGCAATTTTATTCAAGTTTGATCTAGATCTGTGTGTGCATGCACAATTGGAATAATGGTGATGAGGGAAAAGTGCAGGAATCTTCTGATTATGGAGTGATTTAGGGTAACTGTGGAGAGTGAAGCCAGTGGGAGAAGCTGTGGAGCTGGAAGGGAAGAGACTGCTGACAGAGGAACAATTTCCCTTCATGCTGTGAGAGACTGCAAGCAGCTGCGGGGTCACTTACAAGTGCAAAGTGAAAATATGTGTTGGGAGTGCTCTGGTGCTGTGGCCCCCAAAGACAGGAGTGATTCATGAGCAAATGAAAGCCAGTGAATCAGACACTTTGCATGCCACAGTGCTGTGGGTGTTAGAAGGACATGAAAAATCAATGAATGGGACATAGAAATGATTCAGAAAAACAAAGTTTTAATGGGGCAAGCATTGTTTTTCATAAGTTGTGAATCAGTCTTTGATGTGGATAAGAGTCAGACTCTGTAAGACAATTTAGGCAGTTCAGGCTGCATCCTCATGTTGGGAAAGACAAAAGAATTAGCATTTGGAGTAGCAAAAGTGGTAGCAGGACCATCTGTCCTGAGCAAGAGGCCATGATGTGATGGAGTAGTTTATTGGCTTGACTTGGCAACATTATGGAAACAAGTGTGCTGTTCCTCTGTAGTGTATCACCAGCACTGCACCTGTATCTTGTCTTTAACACAAGAAGCCCAATCCTGAAATGCATGTCAACAATGGTGGCAAAATCATAACCATAGGAGTAATCCTTCCAGTTGAAACCAAAGTTTATCAGCTTAGAACTTTTTCAATTTTCTGTTTATTCTGAGCAAGAGAAACTTAGGGGAGAGTTACCACGAGTTTAGTAAAATTAATAACAATGTATAAGACAACAAACCATAAGGATGAAGTACAATTAACAATAATAATGATGTACAGCCATTCCTGCCTGGAGTTCGTGACCAAGATCTGTAATGACTGGCTTATTTCTTTCTTCTATTTTTACCATGCCATACTTGAAAATGTCGTTTTCAGAACTGCAGAAATTATTCTTTTATTGTAGTCCTGTTTTTCCTTAACATCAAAAAAGAAATCTTTTAAAACACTCAATGGGAATATGTGCTTGCTAAGATCAGTGAATGAGAAATAAAAAATGGTCAGATATATTTTGATTCTGATTCTGTGTACCTTCAAAATTAGACTCAATTTCATGATGCTTTTGCAGTTTCAGGAAAAGAAATTGCTGCTAGTGAATGTTTTCAATGCAAAAGTCTCAATTGTTCTGTATTTTTGCCAGTGTATTGCTGTTTAAAAAAATAATGGGAACATCTAATATTGGAGGCAAAAAGGGAGATGAAGGGTAATATTTTCTCTTGAGTATTTTTGACATGCTTAATGAGGTAACACAGAATGCCTTTATTCTGGTGTTTTCTCTTTTCAGTACTGTTTAGGAAATCTGCATATGTGTCTGTGTGATGTATAATATATGAAAACCATAATGAGCAGAGATCAGTAATCTCTAGTCTCTGCCCAAGGCATCATTCACCATGGTATCTGAGCATCTAACAAATCGATTTGCTTGCCATTCAGCCTGTTTGACTTCTCTGTGCTACATCAAAAACCTACTGAAGTTAATAGAGAGGCTCCTATTGATTTTGGCAGTGTTTGGATCTCGTCGTGGTTTAGCTTTTCTTTCCTATTACTTTTCCCCTTACTCTTTTTGATCCCTCATCCGAAAGGACTCGGAAAGCTTCATGTTCATAGAGGACGAGCTGCATTTCAGTATGTGCCTAAGCCAGCAGTGCTTGGAGGGATCTTCAGCAAGGGAGATCTGCTGATAAGGAAGCACTAAGGGAGCCCACAGCAGCTGAGATGGATTTGCTTAATTTCTTCATTTTGTGTTTCTTGTAGTCTGGGATGACTGAGGCTGGTGACGCATTATCGGAGACTCGCAGGTCGTGCCTATAAATTGGGGTCAGGGCTTTGGGATGTGGTGCTGGTGCAAACAGAACTGTGTGGGCTACGGTGGCAGGCTCTGGACACACTGATGTTTTTCCCAAGGGATGTTGTAGGACTGGTGTATCTGCTCAGGACTGCATTCATTCAAATGATTGAGCTGTGAGAAGTTTCTCACACAGCTGTACAAGTTACAGCTTTGTGTCGTGGGAGGTGGGTTGTAATGGCTTAGTGGTGAGTGAGCCCTCTCTTGTAGTATTGTGTCAATGAAATCCCCTGGCAAGCCCCTTAGGTCCAAATGTTGCCCTCAGAGAGAGAAGGGTTATCTTCCTAGTGCATGCTGTCTGTCTTGTAAGAAGTTAGAGACAGAAGGGATTCATTCTTCCTTGGTTCCCGCTAGAGAGCAGTGGTATGGATGTGGGAAATTTTGTGTCTTGATGACAGGATTTGGCCTCTGCTGAGCTCCTGAGAGCCCTTGTCAGGAAAGACTGTGCTCTGTGTATCCCTAGGCTACTGCCTAGATGCCCTAATTTACTTCATCCGCGTTCCTGTAGGACTGGTATTGACAGAGAAGGACTTGGGAACCCAGAGTGCAGCTGCCCCTGAGCAGTGGAGAAACTGCAGAGCTGCTGCAGTGAAAGGAGCTGCCCATCCTGAGGCAAAAGTTGTGTTACTCAGACTTAAAGGCAATTGTTTCATGTTGTTTAGGCCAGCTGTGAAGGTGCGTGGAAGCTAGTGAGCTCTCTGATCACATTTGCAATGAATGATATTCGCCCCTCAGTAAAAGCCAAATAAACTTAAATTGGAGGACCAGTTGCTTGTTTCATTTCGTCTCCTGGTAGGTCTGTGAAAAGTAGGTCTGTGAACCAAGTAGATTAGATATAAGTGTTTCTTCTACATAAATATAAATGTAAGAGAAATCTCACTGACATGTATACCTAAGCATTGCATGATTTGGGAGGTGATAGAATACCCATGGAGGAGAATGCACAAGTGGTTGAATGCATCTTGAGTCTTGTAAAGCTCTAGTCAGAGACGGGCATATACTCATAGTAGCATTTAAACAGGAAAATATGTTTAGTTAAACAATTTGCCAAACTGTTGCTTATAAGTCTTATAGCTCAGAGGTTGATAGATATATTCATGTATTTTTGCTGCTGATTGCTGCAACTGGGAATTAGTCTTCTGTTGACTAATGTGGGTCAGAACTTTCTGTTTAATTGAAAAAATGTGCATGCATCACTCATCAGGTAAAACTTCTCAAGCTGATTAGGTGATAATTTATTTTAGTAGAAACAGGAATCAGTATGTCTCATTTTGTGAATTCTTTTGTTGCTTTGGGTTCTCAAGACTTCATTGCCTTTTTATGTTTAACAGAGTAAATTGCCAGTTACTGGGATACACTGACTCATTAGCTTTTGGGTAGGTAGCTGGATGTGTTTCGTTTCTTTTTTAGTGTAGTTCATCTTTAGATGGCTTGGAAGTTTGAACTGTTTTTTCCACTATTACAGAAATACATATACAAGGAAACCTTGCAAAAAACGGCAGTGATGCTGGTTGGGGTTTAGACTGATGTCTCAGTTTCTAAGAAGGGTTGTATGGAGGGCAATTGGAAGCCCCAGTTTAAATATAACTTTTAACAGTGGATTTCATTTGACAACTCATTGCGAGTCCAGTGAGCCAGGATATATATTTGTGAAATTCCTTTTCTCAAATAAACACACGTCCCAGTAAAACTGAATAAATAAAACCTTTTGGCTAGGTGCCTTCAAGGGCACGTTTATGTAACCAGGTCCAGGCCTGGCTCAGATTGCCCTGACTGTAGTTCTCCAGTGAACTGTGAAAATTCACATGTGCAAAATCGACAAGAACTGTAAGAAGGTCCTTTGCCATTTTTGTTGCATTTGAAGGTATAAAAACTATGACTAGAAATAATTAGGAGAGAATGTATGATGATGTGATAGCTATAATTATTATGTATGTATTGCCACTTAATTAGCAAATCTGTTGCTGAGATGTCTGCAACTGGATCCCGCAGAAGTGCTGTTGCTCTGTGGACAGGTGGTTAATAATCCTGGGGGGTTTCCAGCATTGACTTTGTGCTCTTTTCAACCTCTAAAAAAGTTGAGCTGGTCCATTCCCTCTGTAACCTCCTGATTTGCAAGCATTGCACCCTTCTGTTATTAACTTTGAAAGAGTGGGACTCCATTAGCCTTTTGGTGTTGAATCTATGCTATTACTTTTGTGTTATAGAATTGACTTAGTGTGGAATAACAGCCAGTTACCAGTGGCTTTAACTATAGGGAAGGAGAAGGGCCTTTTGGATGATGAGCAGAGTAGGTTTTTTGTCAAAGACACTATTTTGTAGCGCACCAGATGCTAAAATAAGACACTGAGTTTTACTTTATTCCTTAATAGTGGGTAGCATAACTGAGTTCAGCTAATTAGAGCTGATTTCTTAAAAGCCTTTTAATTTATAAAAGCCTTGATGACGCTGCTCTTGGTGGGATATTGTCAGTTGAGTGACTTTATTCATTTAGGTGTCAATCCTTAAAATTTCTTAGTTACCCAGTAAGTGCTCATCTGTTTGAAGCCAAATTCTGTTGCTCTTACCTTCTTTTGTGAAAATAGTTTCAGGGTAACTGGTGGAACCACTTGCAGAGCAAAGATTGCAGACCAGTCAATGTGATCGTAATACAGATATCGAACTGAATACCGACAGCCGTATTTGCTCTCAGGGAATATTGAAGATGTGCTGCCAGATGTCACAGCAAAAGAGAAATGCTATAACATGCTTTGGGAAACCACAAAGCCATGATATTAACTGAGAATTGAAATATAAATAGCCTTGCATGCAGTCCATAAGAAAGAGAGCTTAAATTCCCTGTGTAGACCAACCACTGACTTTTATGTCAAACCTGGGGTACTTGCTCTTTCTCAGGAAATCACTGCCTCGTGGTGACGAGTGCGTCCAGCCCCTTATTGTGCTCACTTAACACATGTGCCTCACTGGAGGTTGTAACTGAGGCTTTTGCTGAGATCAAGGCAGCAGGGAACTAGGTATTATAAGAATGCAGTAATGTAAGACACGGGGTCTTGCCTTGAAAAGGTAAATTTAAATAGATAGGACAGAAAAAAGGACAGGGTGAGTGCAGGGAAGAAGAAAAAAGGCCAAGTGCGCTGTAGTTGATGACAGTACTTAGTGCTAGGCTATACAGATCGATCAGAGGCTGTTAAATGTGGAGACTCGCTGCTGCCGAGGGAGATGATGAGCTGCTGATGGCTGGGCACCACGAGGATATCAGTTTGTGCATCCTCAGGGTATCAGTTTGTACATCCTCATGCTCATATTTCTCCCCTGTCGCTGCTGCTGCAGGATGGACTAGAATGACCCTTTGCCCTGACATAGGTTTTTATGTTCATGCCCCCTGGCTCTCAGTCCAGTTGCTTATCCATGTAACTGCATTATCTCAGATGTATTTGTTGGGTGGTTAGTCAAGCCTGTGACGTGTTGGTTTTTTTCTGTTTGTTTTGGGGCACTTTGATATCAATATCCTTTTTTAAGATGGATTAATTACATGTTCATAAGGCAGGCGAAACCACTTTAAACAAGAAACGAATGAGAAAACATTTTGCTTTAAGAATTCTTTTTTGTAACTATCACTAGTGATTTGCTTCATTTTGTTCCACTGAGATATCATTAACCTCAGCATGCTTTCAAAAACTGCTTATGTAACAGGCAATCACATATATGTTTTTAATCTCTTCTCATTTTCATAAACCTTTCAAATGTTTAAAGGAGAAAAACATCTCCTGTAGAGAGTTTTTCTCAAAGACAACTTGGTACTCAACTTCCACAGAAAAGAATCTGTCTCTGTATGAATTGTGCTGCAGACACACAATTCTGAGGGAAGGTCAGGGAGGGTCAAAAGAAGGTCAGTGAAGGGCAAAGATGGGCAGACAGAGCTGAGTGGGCAGGGGGCAGAGAACAGTGGAGAAGATGGGTGGAGATGAATGAGGAAGCAGGGCAAAGGAGGAGGGCAAAAGAGTCAGAGAAGGTAGAAGAAAAGCAGAGATGGGCAGAGAGGGGTGGAAAGGGGCCAGAGAAAGGCAGAGAAGGGCAAAGGAGAAGGATGAAGAACGCTCGAAGATTGTAAATTCACTTCTCCAGTATTGACACTAAGGGTGTACTAAAGAAATTCATCCTGTGATTGACTGGAAGGGTCTGGAGAACAAGTCTGAGAGAGCTGGGGTTGTTTAGCCTGGTGAAAAGGAGACTCAGGGGGGACCTTATCACTTTCTACAACTACCTGAAAGGAGGTGGGGATTGGTCTCCCAAACAACAAGCAATAGAACAAGAGGAAACAGCCTCAAGTTGTGCCAGGGGAGGTTTAAATTGAATATTAAGAAAAAATTCTTCATGGAAAGTGTTGTTAAGCATAGGAACAGGCTGCTCAGGAAGTGGTGGAGTCACCATCCCTGGAGGTATTTAAAAGACGTAGTTGTGGCACTTGGGGACATGGTTTAGCAGTGGACTTGGCAATGCTGGGTAAATGGTTGGACTTGATGATCTTAAAGGTCTTTTCCAACCTAAACAATTCTGTGATTCTGTGAAAATTAGTGGTGTTTGAATGCTAGCACCTTCTCATCTCTATCCAAACCCAAAACTGAACAGAGCCCAAAGACAGGATTAATTCTGTCATTCATGAGATATAAGGCTCTCATGAAACTGTTACAGTGGCTTTTGTCTGAGGACACAACAGACATATTTGCCTCCTTTGTTTAAATATTTGTAAAAATTACAAACAGGGTAAAGATGAAGCAAGGAAACATATGAGTCCTGCTATCGTGCCATGTTTTCCTTTTTAGAAAGCAGTATCCATGCAGTGACGCTTAGCCATGATGTGGGCATGTTCACTGTAAATACTGAAGCAGTGAAAGGCTATTTTAAGTTTTAACTGGACTTAAAAAGTTTCAAGAGATGCAATAGGCACCATGCAGACACATGAATTAATATTAAAGCAATCAATTGTGTTTTCTCAGCCTTATCTGGAAAAGGAGTGTGCTTAATAATGAACTGTCCAACTACCCAGGCAAGCAGTCGTACAGAACCAAAAGTATTTTATTTGTCTGTGGCTCTGAATTTTTAATGAAAACTCAAGTCAGTCTCCCATGTGGAACACACTGCCTGAGGACTTGCATTGGAATGATATTTTTCACCAAGTTTCATACTTCTGTGGAGGAGAATGCTATGAATACCTCATGATTAAGTCACTTTGTATCTTGCCATACAGGATTGTAACAGTATAAATTATTCAAGTTTAGTGGGTGTTGAGACTTCTGCATCGGTTGTGCTCTGAATATAGAAACTGGGAGGCTTATTCAGCAAAGGAGGATATTTGGAACAGCTATTGACAACTTTGAGAAATCTTGTTTTTAAAAAGAACGAGAAGGTGTGACTAGTAAAAAAAATAACTGAATGAGCACGTGGTTTTTAATGAAAGTGCAGTGCTTCGCTACCAGTGACAAAATTCTAACGTTAAGGCGGGATTTTGAGTTACCCTCGAAGTGCTTTAAACACATTTTGGAGAAAAGTATTTATAGTTATAAACCAGATTCTGTCGCTTCTCCTCGATATCGTCATTATCTTTGTGTCAGGGAACTGCACTGGAGATTAAGGCAGACTCCACTGATGTAGGAAAGTCTAGTCCAGCATTTGTGCAGAAGATGACACAGGGCTGATTCGGAACAAGCAAATATAATTTTGCCAGTGAAATGCCCACAAGGTCTCTTATTACCTTCACATCTGTGGGGAAGAAATAATTGTGGTGAACATGAAGACAGTGACCACTAAAGATGAAGTTATGAAAATACTGTGCTTCTGGTTAGCGTTTGACTTACAGTGACAGAAATGCATTAGAGAATTATTAATTATGTACTTTGTCAGGTTGATCTGTGGAAGCTAAAGACAGACTTCTGATTTACATTTAAGATGGCTAAATATAGG
The DNA here is from genome assembly GCF_009829145.1 of Chiroxiphia lanceolata. Taxonomy (NCBI): domain Eukaryota; kingdom Metazoa; phylum Chordata; class Aves; order Passeriformes; family Pipridae; genus Chiroxiphia; species Chiroxiphia lanceolata. The sequence goes on from NC_045650.1 coordinate 8,344,961, forward strand.
AAACTGTAAGCTGCTGAAGTTTTGTATAGACTGACCTCATTTCTGTTAACTGATATGATTTACCATTTACCTTCAGACACGTGTTTTCCCCTTCTGAAGCATTATTGAATAGCTGTGTGATTCAATGAGGCACTTCAGTCCCATTGGTGGGATCTCATCGTTGTCCTTGTTTTAAAATCACCTCGATAGTTGCTGGTTGAAGGTGGCATCCCTCTCCTGTCTGTGTGCTTTTTTTGTGTTCACTTAGAAAATAATATAAAAATACATGAGATTTGATTACTTCAGGAGTTACAGTCAGATCATACTTAGATTAGAGAATTTTAAATGCAAATTGAGGGTAGCTGTTGTTTAGTTCAGAAAGCTGCTTTGTCCTCCCTGGTACACGAGGATTTCATCTGGTGCTTCAGTAGAAGATTATTGGATTGGACCGTTTGTTGCAAGACCTGGGTTTCACAGAAGGATATTAGGAGACGGATATTACGTTTTAATATCTATTGCAAGGTTTGGATTGCTGTGACATAAACTTCTTCGGCTTCCATTTGATAGTTTCCAGTTTTATGAGAATTTCTGATGGAACAGTGTCTGAGCTCCTCTATCTTCTCTACTGTGTTGGTGCTACATTTGCACAGCTGCTGTTGAGTACATAAAGAAATTAAGTGTCCACAGAGAGACTTGACTTCTTTTTTACCATAGACTAGCTTCTTTTCTAGACTGGTCTTTATGGCCAGCTGTCTGATTTAGCTTTTTAGTTGTGCTGTCAAAGCTATACAACTTACCTATTTGATTCACATTTACTTTTTTCAGTCTTCTGTGGCTGGTTTTCATGTGCAGTCAATCTCTTTTCAATATGCTGAAGACATGTGCTGTATATAGCCATGATAACACAGCAGTAAACAGATCCTGCATATGATGAAAATGGATCCTTTTAATTAATCTGGCATTGCAATGTGTGTGTTTAAAAATAAAAAGGCTGTACAATTTTAGTTACTTGTTCTGATTTTGGCTCTGCCAGCAGCAACTATAGCTCCTCCCCATCCACATGGCCTTGTTGCCCTCTTTCTTGTCATTTTATAGCAAGCATCCATTTCCTATCCTCTTGGTTTATGGGGTTGAGAGCAGGACATAGATGTGTTCTGGCCTGCCCCTCATATGCCCATCCTTGTTGTCCTATTGGCACCTGTTTGTGACAGTTCATATTTTCAAAGGTTTGGGTGTTTTTTCTCAGTCTTGTCTGTACCAGCAGAAATTCTGTGTACTTTTACTTTTGTCTAGCTGCTGCTGATGCAAATCAGTGAAACCTTCTTTATTGAAGGCCTCCCTTCAAGGGACAGGCCATGATCAAGTGTTTGTGGGGATGAAAGTTTCTTGTTTACTTTGTACAGCCCTGCAGTCCTTTTGGATAAAAAGCATCAGAAATGAGGAGCACGTCACAGTGGGGTTGGAGGGCCATCAGGGTGTTGCACAGCTATCAGAGCTGTCAAGCTGGGGCCGTAGGAAAGCTCACCCTTTTCCTCCCAGCTCTTCATCTCTCTGTGGGAAAAAGTGTCCATTACAAGGCTCTTTCATGACATCCTGCATGGATTTTATTAATTCTTGCTTTGGGAAGGGTAAAAGAGCTGTGGGGAGCCCTGCAGGGCTCTGAATATGTTGTCCCCAGGAGCCCAGGTGCTTCCACCACAACAGTTACACATCTGTGCTGCCTCCTCCGGCTTTATCTGCAGAAATAGAAATTATGCCCATGAGCACCAGCATCTTACTCCTGCCTACAACAGGCTCCTCTCCAGACGATTAAATTGTCTGTGGTGCAAACTACTGATGGGCTCCACTTCAGGAGTGATATGGTGCCTTCTTACTTTGGAAGTTTGTGGATTTAATCCTCAGTACCTTTCCAGAGGTACTGAGGATTAAAGTCGGGTATGTGCACCTACCTGTTCTTTTTTAAAACTCTGTGTGTTTTGTAGAGCACAGCTATTAAAACACAAACTGACACACTGGTGGCCACTTTAAACAGTGGCTCTTCGGGTAGTGGCTTGAATTGCCCCAGTAATGAATAAGTTATTGTCTGGTTAATTTTAGCTGGGGGAAGCTAAAGTCTTTCCCAATATTTGCGCTGCATCAAGGCAGAGCTGTGTCCATGTTAAGCAAAAGATACACCAGGGCAGATACGGGGGTGATCCTGGAGCAGCCCCAAATGCAGTCTCTTGGTGTGGCCCCTTAAAATGCCCCAGCTTGTTTGGGGAGGCCAAGATCCAGGAATGCTTTTGGATGGATGAGAGACATGGCAGAAGGGGATAGAAGTGCAGAGGGTTTGCTCCCAGCCTGTCTGGAAAGTCAACTGAGTGTCACATACCCTCTGGAGTCAGTTGATAAACAGGAGCTGACCTTGAACAATGTTGAATGAGGGACAAGCAACCTGGCATTTTGGTATCATTTGACCTCTACCTGCCTACAAAGGTATGAATTCAACTGGTCTTTGTGTTTGCACCCTCATTATATGTGCTAGCATAACAGCACATATCTACCCACCTTGTGTGTACTCCCAGACTCATTTTCTGAAAATTTGGCACCTACTTATTGATTGGGTTTGAATTACATGTCCCCTGTGTAAGGAATTTATCAGACAACTGCTCTCTTCAAGGGCTTGAGATCCCTTGCTAGCACACCAGTTCTCAGAACTGCCTTTTACTGCTGAGATATGAGTATTTTGGTGTAGTCATCTTCCATCAAGTCTTTTGTTGCTGCTCGCTGCACAAGAGGGTTGTATCTTACTGATATTTTTCCCAATGAACATCTCGATGAGTAAAAATGTAATTTGGCAGACATCTGCCAGCTCACAAAAAGGCTCTGTTTACAAGTAAAGAAAAGTTATTTGTTGACATGGTAATTTTGCAGTATAATATATACTGCAGCCTCAAAGAGCTGCAAGCTATCACGCGTTTAAAAATAGAAAACCAGAGAATGTATGGATTGCTATGGGAAATGCACTTGAAATCAGTTATTTGACATTGAAAACTAAATTAAAATGTCTGCTTTTTACGAAGTCTAGAGACTGCAGCAAAGCAAGAGAGGAATCTCACAAGGAGAGATCTGGGTCTTGTTCTTATACCAGCTTTGACTGGAAAAACAGGGAGAAGTGCTTGGCAAGCTTTTTCCTTAATGGTTGTGGCTGGTGGGATTTAACGTGAAAATTACTTTTTCCTGTCTTTTTTTTTCCTCTTCTACTTTTCAAATACCCTTAGAATGGATTTATTTTCTTCATTCTCTTCAGCCCTCTGAATTACTCCTGTCTGTTCACCAGATATAGTTGTTTGATTTTCAAAGTCTTTACTACCTCTATTTTTCTGAAGACACCTTGGCTTCTGATCTCACTTGCAGTGGGTTGCTGCATTCCTCAGTGTGTGTATTTTTGGAAAACATTGCTGCTCTTCAAAGACTCATGGCCAAACTTATACAGAACAGGGGGTCTCAGAAGTAGGTTCAACTGAAAACACCATTCTGGTACAGAAGCATTCTGTATTGAATTGAGTTCAGCAGAGATCACATCATCTTCTTTCTTCCTTTCTAGTTTGACTACTGATCCAGACACATTTTTGGGTGTGGGTCTGTGCTCCTAATCTCCATATCCTAAGGCAAATGGCAGAAAAACACTTATTTATCTCCTAATCTGGTGGTATAATGATTTGCTTTTTTAAAGAGTGTATCTTGGAGACCTCTGGATTCAGCACTGTCATTTGTAGATGGGGCTCCCTTTAGTCCTGTTTGCACTGACTGTAATTAAAAAAGTTATAGTAAATGAGGATGGAATGGAGACTGTACAGTCGGGCAGGGTTGTTTTGAATCTTGTGCCTTGAAGAAGCAGCAGAGGCACTTTAGGAACTGTCACTTCTCTGTGCCCAGGTGGCAGGAAATGTGCAGGAGTGGGTATGGTATGAGCCCAGTTGCTCACATGAAATGTATGGCTACCTTCTCATCAAGGGAGATGTTCCAGTCCTGTGGTTGGGAAGCTCTGCCCTGGAGATTCATTGGTTAGTAAATAAAAGTGCTGCCTATGCAAATTAAACAAGGGGGGAAACTATGCCTTGAAACATCATTGGTAGTGCAGCCAAGATTCCGAGGACATATCACCAAGGAGAGACTAGGGAATATGAGGAGAAGGGAACCCTCAGGTCCAGGCTGAGTCCCCATCGGTGCCTTGCCTGAGTCTCTGCAACAGCCAACGCGGTTGCTTTGCTGCGTCTGCATAGGTATATTGATGGGTTTGTCGACCTGGGAGAAACTGGGATGCAGTTGTGTCTTAGGACACTCTAAACCTGCATTTAGAGACTGTGTTGTCATTGTGTAAGGCTTCTGGTCATGCCGAAGGGTAAATGAAGGGGCACAGTTCAGCTGCTCGCCCCACAGGCTCCGTGCTCCGTCCCGCTGTGTGTAAAGCTACGATACAGTCGGCATTTTATCCTGAACTTTGGTGTGCTCGTGGCAGGTAGTTTGCACAGGACAGAAAAATGTAAAAAGCTTTTCAAGGACAAAAGAGTCTGTCTACTGTAAAACTATTGAAATGGAAAGTGGCTTTTTTTCCTTTTTATTTCCCTCTCTTCTAAGGGTCAGAGCTGGTGTTTGGCAAGTAACTGGAGCACTTCAGCGCAGTGTCAAGTGTTCTTACAGCTAGAGTTCACTGCTAATAAAATGACCTTTTGTTAAGAGCCTGGAAAATGTGCTCAATAGATTAGTTAATAAAAAGATTAAAATTCACATTTATAGAGATTAGAGTGTAGTTAATTTGGATGACACTGTATCTGTAAACATATGTTAATTATAGAATGCTTGATCACAGATGGCTTAATTTAATTACCCAATAATAAACACACACATCCTTTTTTCACTTGTCTGGGAGCAGGTAAACATAGATGAAGAAATAGTTCCAGAGAGCTGCTACAAGTGATCCATTTAAAATTGATAATTTATTTGTAGGTCTGTTTAAGTGACGTTGAAAAGTCTTTGAGATTTTGAAAAGGTGTTTCTTGGTTGGGAGCAGGAACAGTTTGTTTTTATAACGAAACTTCTCTCCATTCTTTGTGGGTCTTTTTTCACAGATGAGATAAAAAATGTTCAAATAATTGCATGCTTGATAAAAGTAGGTTTTATTTTTCCACTGAGAAAATAAACTGCTTGCAGGAAAAAGTGTACAACATTTAAAGTCATTAATTTAATTGAATTTGCACGATGAATTCTTGGTCTGTGTATTGCTCATGACAAGATGTTTGCAAGCATTCAGTAAGTAAAAATGTAAGTGAATTGGCCATTTTCAGTAAGTTTTTATTCTGTAACTGAATCAGTTTAATTCTGTTAGTGAGATCTGTTTATATATTCTGTCAAAGTTACAGTATATTTATATGGGGTTTTTTCCTTCTCTAGTATTTCTTTATGGTGGAATTCTGCACATACTTTCCTGCGCATTATTCTAAAATACAGGACATTTGAAATGTTTTCGTAGGTGAATTAACTGCTCTGCTTTGCATTACTTAGGTTTTTTTTTTTTTTTTCAAAATTGTGGAATTGCTGAGCATAATAAGAAGAAAAGTCAGCTGACCATTTCAGTTTTGTAACTTCATTTTGGAAAAAAGACTTTTTTTGTTGTTTTTCTTTTTTTTTAAGAAAATTTAAATTACAGTATTTGTACAAATTTGAAGGAAAATTCAGACAAATCCCACTTTAGTGACAGCTATTACTCAAATAAGATTTTACTCAGATATTACTTTTTACATTTATGTGTGCACAATTTGTCATAATGGATTTCAGTAATAATTAACTGATTGGAAATTAAATAGTAGACTTGTAACTTCTGATGGGGGGTATGTAAAGCAAGGCATGATTTATTGGTCTGATAGTTTCTTTTAATTTAGGTCTTCCATGCAGAACTAACTTCAGGAGGTATTAAATAGTTTGGAAGGAGTAATAGGAAGTGAATGCCATGAAAACTGATAGTTTACTTGGTTGTTCTTTTTTTTTTAAAAAAAAAAAAAAAGAAAAAGGCATGTATATAATAATAGGACAGAATTACACCATACTGTGCAAAATCATACCTCCTACCCTACTATCAGAAACACAGGAGAGTTAATTGAATTTGGTATTCAGTGTATAGTGATGAAAATTCTTAAAAGCTCATGTGGTGTCCTCCTGATGTGATTAATTGGTTGGAGAAATAATGGCGTGACAGTTTTTCTTTTGTAGGAGAGCTGCAGCATATTTTCCTCATTTTGTTTGGTAAATTCTTTAACCTTCATAACATCTCTTTTCAACTGTAAGGCATAAAAATAAGAGAGTGTATTAGTTTGATTTTTATTAGCTAAGTTAATTTGTATTCTTTAATGTACTGAAACAAATGATGCAATTGCTATTGTTTTCCCAGTATTCATCTCTTAATGTGTTGTAACTTAAATTCTTAATGGCTTCTCATAATCCTGAGGTTCTTTTTTTTTTTTTTTAGAGGTTTTAGAGACAAACTGTGTCCCATACACAAAGCAAAGCACATGTGTCTGTGTAATATTTTTAATCTGCTGCAGCATATGCAGAAGTGCTTTCATGTAATAATTGGACCACTATTTCCCTGACTCAAGAACTCCTCATTTGCATTTATCTTTGTTTACTGTATTTATAAAATTGTGAGATTCCAACCTTTCCTTTATTGCTTTTCACAATTCCACAAATTCTTTGTATTTGGACAGATTGTAGTTGCTCAAATGCCATTTTATTCTCAGTCCAAATCTTTTAACTTCACAAAAAAGACAAACTAGTGCATGCTGTATTTCCTTGGAGGTTTCTGAAGATCAACCTGCTGCTGTCTGAAGTTGATTTTTAATTCTTAAAATACTTTGTAAAGAACTTTAGGTATAAAATATGCATGGTTTAAAAAAAAAACCAACAAAAACAAATGAAACAAAACATGAAACAAAACATGAAACAAACCTCATTTGTAGCAGTTTTTAAGTAGATCGGTGCTTATTTTGGTCAGAAGTGTTTGGACTTTTGAGTATTTCCTCTGTAGAAGCCCCAGTGCTGCTTCCACAGCAGAAGTGGCTGTTCCTGGGAAGTGAGCTGTGGGCACCAGGGCCAACTGAATGTCATGGATGAAATCCCAGCGCTTCTGAAGACAAGTGTGTTGACTGTAAAAGTCTAGGATTACACTCAAGGTCTTTTATTCTGTCTGCCCTAAAAGGTCACTGCTGTCCCTTACAGTGTGGAGTCTCCCAGGCACTGTGGGAAGGGGAGAGGCTGCTGGTGAGATGGGCTGTGATCACGGCTGTGCCTCTGTAACCCCCCAGAGCAGCTGCCCCTCATCCCCTCTGAGGCTGGGCACCCAGCAAGGAGTGCCTGACCTGATGGAGCAGAGGTGATGTTGAATGTCATGGGTTTGGCAGCAGTGGGTGTGACATACCATCGTGGCACCTTTGGGGCTGGTTGGGGAAACAGCCCCAGCTGCTGTGAGCTTGTGAGCAAGACTGCCCTCAAGAAAGCTCCCTCCCCCCTCGGAGTCCTTACCAGCCCAAACATGACTTTTAGAGCAGTGCTATTTGCCTGTCTCTGCTACTAGCATGTGCTAGAGTCACTGACTTCTGCTGGTTTTGGTTGTGTTTTCATCTCCTTGCCCTGGTCATTTCATGCTCCCCTTGCAGGTTTGTTTATCTCTGCCCATAAGGCTGACTTGCATTTTCTCTGCCCTTTATTGCTTCATTTTCCACATCCCTTCCACAGCTTTCCAAGACAGGTGTCACTGTGGCAAGACTTCCCAGGCTATTGATGTATTTTTCTGTTAAATTCATCTGCCGATTTCATCAGCTACTTTTCCCTCTTTGCTCACGTTGTTGGTAAGACAGCATTTTGTGCTGCTTGGGTTGAGCTGGGATATTTTTCTGCTCCTGTATCTTTTTGCCCTGGGTTTCACCCCTATTCACTCTCAAGTGCTGAAAGTGTAGACTGTTGGAAAGTCTCATTTGAGCATAACATTTCAAAAAATAATCCCCTCAAGTCCACTTACAAGCCAAGAGAAAGTTAATGTAACAAACACAGTCATGGTCTGCATTAGCTTCTACTGTAATTCATTTATGGTGTATTTATGCAAAATATATCAGTGTCATTTATAAATAATGTAAGTATTAGAGCATAATTAAGTGTATTTTCAAGCACTACTTAGTCAGTTGTATTTTTTCCTGGCAGTGTCTGGACAGAAATTTGTACACACCCTTTAGCTTACTTGCTTGTAAATACATCTTGTGATATGCACAGTATATATGCCTCAAATATTTAGAAATCTCCAAAAAGTGTATAAAATACTTCCCAGACAGAAATGTCAAGGCAATGTGCCTGTGGAAATGGAGATAGTGCTGCTGGTTTTTTGTGTGTAGACCTGACCCAAGTAAGTTAATTGCTCTTTCTGTGGCGGAGAGGACAAGTTGCAAAAGTTTTCCTGGTGAGTCGATTTGTGGCAGAGAGGAAAAGGTCAGGCCACATCAGTGAAGAGTGAGCAGTCTCACTTCTGCCACCACAGCAGGTACTTGCTGCCCTGTGAGCTGAGGCAATGACTTTGGCACATGCCAAACCCTTCAGTCTCAGCTTTGTGGCAGTTACAAAATTCAGCTTTCAGACTCCTTGGTGCACTTTGGATGCTCTCAAAAACACCCTCACCCTCGGCTCACCTCTTGTTTTGGTAGCTGTGGCATTCAGCACTTTTTGCTCCTTCAGTTTTTCATTGCACTGCCAGAATATCATGACCATGTAACCACAGTTTATTTTGCCTTTACTCTGACGATTATCTGAAAAAAAAAATCTCTTTACAAACACACCTGATAGTATTTTGGCTGACAAGGACACCGAAACTTATTGAAGCCTGAGCTAATTTTTGAAAGTTGCATAGCTGGAACTCAAAGTGAGCTTGTTCATGGGTTGCAGGCAGGCTGGTAGTGTATAAGAGAGGGCAGAATTGGACCCCTTTTTCCTTATGGCAGGGATTCAGAAAGGCTTGACTGCTTTCTCTACAGCTGTTCTCAACAAACATCTCTGAAAAATCAAGGTAATGTAGTCTTGAAGCTGTATTAACTCTGGACTATATTCTGAGATTAAATGGACTGTGTGCAGTTCTGTAAGGGCTGCTGTAGTGCTTTGGGCTGAAAGGTGCAAGGCCGTCACTGTGAAAATGCCTTCCCTCCTTGTGATACTAAAGCTTTCACAGTCTATTACTGCAGGTACTTGGAAGTTAAAAACTAGAGAAATTTTTTCTATCAACATACCAAAACTATGTTTGTAACATATTATGATGAGCTTTAGTGAATGTCTCATTTAAAGGAGATGCTGTCGTGTTCAGATTTGTGCCGTGCAGGCTGCCCTGCAGGTGCACGCTCTGGAGCCTGATTTTCAAGCTGGGAAGAATGAAGCTGTTTTAATTCTTTCTCTGCTCTCAAAGCTCACAGCACCACTTTGCTTGGAATTGTTTTTGCACACTTTATTTCAGTCCTGAGAAGACTGAAACAGATTATGTTGGCAAGGAAAATATTCTGCTCTGTCAAGTATTATAACCTTATTCTGGTATCAGCGAGTCATCTTGAGGAGGAGGCTAAAATTAATCCTAGCACTATTTCGTCCGACGTCTTCATCTGGAAACTCAAAGCCAATGCAAATTGCAGAGGGGAGGTCACATGGAGATATCAGATGATTACAAGCTGTTTCTCTTGGATGCCTTTTCAGCTCTTTAGAATATATAAGGAAAGTGCATAATGAATCCAAACAAAAGCAGGCATACGCTTCAGTTTGCACTTCAGAGGGTCTATAAAGCTTACGGTTTACTGACATTTTCAAAATACTGTGGAGTTGGGGGAGTGTATCTTTATATGCAGCTGACATAAATACAGAAGCATAATTATGAAATCTGCCACCATCTCTAGACCTGATTTTTTACAGTGCTGTTACTCCTGAATTCCTGTGGAGTGAGAGCAGGGGCTGATCCAGCATGTTACACATGTTCATGCTGCTCCAGCCAAGTGAGAGTTAACTGAAGGAGCGTTCCTTGAGCTGACCTACATGAAATGGTTTTAGCAGGTGTGTTTGTGCCAGACGAAAATTCAGGTGTTTGCTTTCAGAGGAAAGGATGCTGTGTCACATTTGACAAACACAAGAAGAGGTTCTGATCTTTATTTCCACCATGGAAATGCAAAGAAAAGAGCCTGTGGCTGTGAGATCAGGCTTGGGCACGCTTTGGATTGTGTGTGCACTTGGACAAGGATCTTACAACGTTCCTGAGCATAATCCTTTGGACACCATTGTCCTCATGTTGCAGGAGCATCCTATCAGAGCAGGCTCTGAGTACCTCAGGAGGAGATGGAGTGTGTGAGGGCTTGGGAGGAGAGCAGAGGGTTTGATGCTGGTGAGGTAGTATCTGGCATTATTTCAGGGAAGTATTTAAGCATATGTCCAGCTTGGCATGTGAGTAGGTCCTCTGAAGTCATTTGGACCATGCAGTTGCTTAAAATAACAGAGGGAGCAGATTTTTTTTTCTCTTCCCCCCTTACCCTTTTCTTTGTTGGTTTGTTTGTTTGTTTTTTTTTTTATTTTTTTTCACGTGGAACTGGAACCTTTGGGACTTCTGTGTGTGTAATCAGGAGCAGAGCAGGAAGGACTATGGTTGTGGCACTCAAACCACTTCAGAGTGATTTGAATCTTTGCCTGCAGTCAGGAGCTGCTGTTGGCATTGTGCCCGTAATGGCCAAAACAAATCTGGCAGCTTTGGCAACTCCTGAATGTGGCCATTCCCAGGGGCTGATGGTGCAAAAAGTTTGGGGAATGTTTAATGAAAAGATGACTGGGAACAGGAACTGCAGGTTGTTTGTATGTGCTTTGCATTGTGTGTGGAGCAGATTACAAAGGCTGTGAGGTCCCTGCGGAACTTCTGGATTTCTCAGCACCCACAGTGATCAACACACATCAGTAAACCTGACATGGTGATGTTCTCAGGGGATCTCTCCTTCAGGATTCTCATACCCTCTGGATCGCCAAGGCAGCCTGTGAACTGTTAAGTAGAAAGCTGAACTTTCATGCCCTTGGAATGCTTAGTAAAACAGAAATGGATGGTCTTGAAAATCCTTTTTTATACAGGAAAAAATGACATAATTCTGTTCTTTAAAAAAAAACCCACAACAACCAACCAACCGAAAAAACAAACCTCAAAAAAACCAACCAAACACCAAAACTTACAGAAGTGCCTTCAGAAGTGGCCTTGTAGCTACAACAATGTATAATAATACTTGGCATCTCTATTATCCATGAAGATGTAAGGTACAGGAAGCAATAAAAGCACATCATGTCCTTGTCAGAAGCCTTTAAGTGCATTTCTTGTGCAGCCACAAAATGGAAAACCTTCAAACAAGAGAAAGGCACAACACCACCACCCCCAACTGAGTGAGAAGTTTAAGATTCAAAAAAAACCAGTGTAAGGCTCTGTCTGCTTCTGTAGGGAATTACATACTTTATCAGACGAAAGAGATTTCCCAAAAAACTTGTTATAATCCATAATGTTAAAGAAATGAATGTCTACTAAACATTTGAGAAGTAATAAAACCTAGTATTTGGTGTATCTGTGAATGCTGATAAAGTTTTTATTGTAGTGTGCTATGCTATTGCCTTGAAAGTCTGTGTCTATGGTGGTGAGAATTGAAAGAAAAGTGTGACCTAAGACTTTAAAGATCCCTTACTGTACAAGGGATGGAATGGGGCAGGCTGGCTGCTGCTCCATAGGTTGAAACTGGAAAGCTTCTGGAGAAGAGAACCTGCAGTGCTTTCTGGCACCCTTCTGGTGCCCAGCACCAGCACTGGATTGCTTAAACCTGGTAACTTTGGTCATAGTTTCCAGCCTTTCCAGTTTGATAGTGATGAGCATCACAACATGGTAGGAGGAAGTGAATGAAAAAGCAGAATTAGCAATGAATTGTTGAGGGCTGTTAATCTTTAGAGGCATTTTCAACAGTGTTCATTGTCTGTGTGATGACAGAGATACAAAAAAATTTGGGCAATGTTGTTTTTTTCTTGCACAGGTTTGCTTATGGTTAATGACAGCGGGAAACTGTCTGAAGTAATGTGGCTGAGTGCAGAACACTCAGCATGTCATTGTGGCAACAGTATTTTTAGCAATACTGACTAGGTAATGTTCCAATTGCTGACATTCAGACACCTGGCTAGAGACCAACCAGCTTCTCAAGTGTTAAATCCTCTCATAGATCTCCCCATTAACTCTGAAGTTCAGAGTAGCTGTCCTGGCTGTGGTACCCAAGCTTTTAGCTTTCTGAGTAAACTGTATAGTGGTGTGTCAGTGTCCTTAGGCCAAAAATACTATTCTGTCTAGGGAACTAAAGTACTTTGTGGTTTTTTTCAATTGTTGTTGGTTTTGTTTGTGTTTTTTTTGTTGTTGTTGGTTTGGTTTTTTTGTTTGGTTGTTTTGCTTTGTTGTTTTGGGGTTTTGTTTTGTGGGTTTTTTTCTTCTTTTTATATTGGAAAAAAGCTGCTATGATTTAGCTGAATACATCACCTGGGTTAATTGGGTGGAAATGCACGTTTGCATATGTTTCTCTTTATTTGAGAAGAATGAGAAAGCTACAGTCTTTTTAAGTGTACTTAGAGGTAAATATGTATTTGAACTGCGACAGCTAGTAAGAACATGTAAGAAGATTAGTAAAAATACTGAACGGAAATAGCATCGTTCCTCAAGAGATCTCAAAGCACACTGTGAAGGTGGTTATTTAATTGCTTCCTTATCTGTAAACAGAAGTGAGATGCAAAATTTTGTTGTACTGATAGTTGTGGTAGGAATAGGAACTGAGACTTCTGTCCTGTTCACCTGATTCTTTTACAGCTTCAGGAAAGACTGTGAAGAGATTAACTGAAATCTTGGAGGAAAATTGGTATAGGCAGAATGTTCTTATGCATATTATGGCATCTAGGACAGTGGATTGGTAATGCATTGTTATTAAAGTGCTGTGAAACTTGTAAAGACCACTGCGACCAGGGCTGGAGCTTTCTTTAATTCCAAAGAAATGTTCAAATGAAGAATGCTCTCTTCTAAGAGTTTTCTTTGATTTCTGGGGTTTTTTTGATTACTGGTTGTGGAACAGTTATACTTTCTGTTCTCAGTAATTTGCTGAAGATATAAATCTGTGTTCCTTCAAAAAGAAGAATTCAGTAATTAAGCACAGTTGAATGCTGCAGTGCTGCAGTAGTGCAGTGTAAGGTATAAATAAGTTGTAGACTTAGTGACTAAGTGGTGGCAGATATTATCATTATTGAGTGGGTCCTTTACTCTTTGTGGCTCTTCAGGACTAGGTTTGGTTGTGATCTTTGCCTGTTTCATCTTTTGCACCACTTAATCTTCCAGAGATTGTTTCTGTCCTGGATGATTTCCTTTGACAGCAGTGTGCTGAGCAATGGCAACATATTTTTTTACGTAGGCTCGGGAAGCAGAAGAGAAGAGGGAGGAGAGATGGAGATTTGAAATCTTTCATCTACATTGAGCCATTGTGAATTTAGGATCTAGGGCAGAGTGTTAAAAAGAATTAATCATTAATGAACCAATAAAGAGTATTAAAAGACAAATTGGCTGAACCTTCCTGGCCTTTTTCATTTCCTTCTATGGAAACAAAGTAAAGCATGCCAGATGATAAACAGCTCCAGTCCAGCTATTCTTGCAGGATTAACATCATAAAATCACAAATAATTAAAGCATCCACTTCTTAGTGCATTAACCAAATAAAAGCCTTTTCTGTTGCGTCTGGTTTATGTACGCAGAAGCAGTCTTGAATAGACGTCTGCCTTCAGAACAGTCTGCTAATTCCTGCTTTTCCTTCCTCTTCTCCTGCTGTGCTTCCCAAGAAATTGGTTAGTGGGCAAGTATTTACAGCAGCAGTTTCTGTCACCATGGTCAGGTACCTGTACCTTCAACTCTGCCTCTGCCAGAGTGGATTTAATCCTCTCTTTATCCCTATTGCAGCATATTTGCCAGCATGCCTTATCCTTCCTGCAGGGAAAGTTGCTCTCCAGCACTGCCAAGGAGCTCTCAAGCTCCCTGTCCCTTGCCACTGCCCACATACTGCTGTGCCAGGTTCATAGTGCCACCACCAGAAGGGATTTTGGTGCAGGTGGCTGCCAAGGGCAGTGGTTGTTGGCACAAGAAAGCAGGAAGCATTGATGGAAGTACCTACCAGACAGAACTGAGCTGAGGAATGTGGCCTTTCAAAGTAATCAAATAGTATTTCTGCTGTTGGATCCTGCTCTCAGTAACAATTGGGATGCAATAGTGAATGGTGCCTGCTCCTGTGATTATTAATGAGTTGTGACCTCAGGTGTGGAAATTAAGGAAGAGAAATTAAATTGATTGTACTGTTTTAATCTCATGAATTGAGATTAAATTGAGATTGAATTCATTACAATGTTTTGGTGAAAATCCAAGGATTGAATGCATTGCATCTTTATTTGAAAGTTTTGCTGATAGAATTTTAAATACCATTCTTGCCAATGCGTGAAGCTGGATCAACATGCTTAAATGTCTAATTAACTGTTAACTATGAGTTAACTGTTGAGTTTTCTGGATTAAAATGGCGTAGAACCTGCAGCTGAAAGGAGCAGTGGATCCAGTGTCTGAACAGAATGTGAAAAGCATTTGAACAATGTGAAGGCTGTCATGGTAATCAGAGTACTAGGACTGAGTTTGAGATTTGAGTTGCTCATCCAGGTTATGAAAATATTTCTGGTCTCTTTACTCATTCTTATCTGAAAAGAGAACCTGATGGATGTTTTCACTTTGCAGAGGGCTATAGGATTTTGCCAATATGGAGGCCCCTTGGCAGCTCTGTAAAAGTCAGAGGGCTGTGTATGACCTGTGGTAACACAAAGCTGCTGGCAATGAGTTCTGCCTCTGGCACTCAGGAAAAGCTTGTGGAGCTCACACAATTCAGGCTGCAGTCAGAGGCAAGTAAAATTTTGAATTTGACAAACATGAATTCTCTGTGGGTCATTCAGGCATCACAAACGTGGGAGGTTCATGAATACCGATCTCAGAACATAGTTTGACTGAAAGAATAAATTTTAATTCATGCTGGTTTGCTTTGTACCTGGCAAAACTGTGGGGAAAACAACACAAGTTGTAGCTGTCTTTCTCCTCCTCCCAACCCATCTGAGCTCCAGCAGAATTCTCAGAGGGAGTCTGATGCATTTCCCCATCTCTCAGAGTCAGAAAAGACAAAATAGCTCTTTTCTTCCCTTATAGCCTAGAAATTTTCCATCATCCACAAGAATCTGAATGCTGTTGCTTCTACTTAGAAACAGGACAGTTCCAGCACTGTGATAAATTACTGCCTCTGTGACATTGAAAGCAGTTGGTGAATTACAAATGTCTTGCATTTTGCCATTTTCCTTTTCTGTTTATCTTTGGGTAGGTGTTTACTGCATGGTCCTTAGAGCAATTCTATGGGTCCTGTTAATAGCACATGGAGCACAGCTAATTTAGTCAGCAGATACTTGTGATAGCTTGGTGTCTCTGAGACGTTTCATGTGCCTTTCCCGGAAAGGGCACTTTGTTTCCTTTGCAGTTGATTAGGAACACGGAGCACTTCTCTAGCGTGGGCTTGGTTGATTATGCTCATGGGAGACACGTGCCTGCAAGGTGAACACTGCAGAGGTGGTGTCTGGTGTTCTCCGAGACTGAGCTTGCCCAGGTGAAGAACCAATTTGAAAAGCTGAAAAGGGTCCAGTTAAATACTCACGGGTTTGCAATGATGCATGTCAGAGCGAATCAGCAGATCCTGACATTCTTCCAAGTTCTGTGTGTTCTCATCAAAGGTTAGGAAGCATGTTAGTTGCAAATAGGATCAAGCTTTTATGGTAGGAATTGATCTTTTGCCCTCTGAGGGTACATGTGCCACAAGGGATAGAGATGTAGCGATGGGAACAAGTTGAAACTAAAATGCACTGCTGAGTCCTGTTCAATAATCTTGTTGAAAGAAAGAAAGGCAGCAAATGTAGGCCTTCAAGTTGAAATTGCATTTACTGTTGCATTTCAAATGTATGTTAATCCTTCCCTGTGCAGCCATTCACCCATCCAAATGATAAGCTGAGCTCAAAGCTTTCGTGATTATGGTGATTGCGATGCTGACGTATAAAGGAAAGAATGAACAATGGTGATGCCACAGAGATTGTTGGTTTATGTTATATTACTGCTTATTACTTGTGGGATTTACTTAAAATGCAGTGATCAAGAAATCACTAACTGGTAATAGAATACATTCTTTAAATCTTCATATTTTAGGTCTTATGGCCTCTTGGGGCGAGGGGGTGGACTGTGTGTTTATGTGTATGTAATGTCTTTGATGCTGCTATATCGGGTATTTAAAGGAGCAAAAAAAAAAAAAAGAAAGCAAGCCTGTTCTCATGTGTCCCAAAAGTGTGGAAGGCTTTTTAAAGTGATGCTGTACTGTAAATCAGAGACTGAAAAAAGATGCTCTGCTCACAGTTGTGACTGCTACAGGAAAGCGTTACTTGGGATTTATGCAGTGTGTCTGGAAAACCATGAGGCTGGAGTGCTTGAGGGAGGCTTTGGTGTGAATAGCAGCTTTGTGTCAATAATCTGGAAAGTTGTAGACGTGTACCACACCATCAAACACAGTGTTCTGGTTCTGAAAGCGCCCCTAAAACTGCTGTTTTATAGAGACTCTTAGTTGAATTATCGAATTGTCATTTTATTGCTTGGAGATGACACTGTGTTACTGCTGTATGAGGAAGATGGAGACTTTTGTACTAAGAAGTGGTATATACGTACAATAAGTCTTATAGTAATTCTGTTTAATCATGAGGAAAACGTTTCTACAGCCTGGCCACATGCAGGACTCATAAATTAGCTCAGAACAGTATTTCTAACATATCACTCCCTTCATCTTCACAGGGGAATTTTCTGCAAAGCTATTAGTGACTTAAAGGAACCCATTTGACTTAGAAAAGATATGGTTTTCAAACCTTTAATTTCCATTTTCTTTACACTGGGAGACCTCTGAGGCAGACTGCTAATGCACTGAGTACACATTTAGGCTTGTGGACTTTTTGGCTTGTGTTCTTTTTGACTGAAGAAAGCAGAGGAAAAGGAAAGCATTTGTATGTATCAATGTGTATTTCATCTACCTCACAAATGTGTTTATCTGGGTGTGAGAACTGCTGATTCAAACCACTTTTCTGTTTTTGAGAGCGTGGGTGTGCTCGGAGCGCAGTTAATGCTGTGGACCCCTGTGCAGCATGGCCTGTGGAGTGCTGGCTGATGAAGGTCTTCTCAGAACCCTTGTGGCTATTGTAACGTGATTAATTTGGATTTAATTTAAAAGAGAAAGTGGCAGGGGATTTGGAGGTCAGTGCAACAGGTTCTCCAAGTTCTTCCCAGGAGATAGAGCAAAGATAAAACCAACAAGACGGAGGCTTGAACGCCGAGAGCAGCAGTGCTTTGCAATGTGACTTCTTCCAGATTTTGCAGGGTATAGGAAGCATGGAGTATTTTCACCGAGCCCTTTTCTGCAAGGCTCACTCCTTAATTTCATATAGGTCAGACTTCTTTACTTTGTGCTTGACACATCTTCCACAGACTGTGCAAGACCTGAAGCCCACACCGAAAGGTTCAGAGTCCATTTAGAGCTGTGGTCTGCTTGGCACCTTCCTGACACAGAGCAGTGATCAGCGTGCCAGTAATGTGTGGTGAAGGGAGACACTGAGTGGTTTTGTGATGTACCTGTCTGAAGAGTTACAAATGTGTGTTTTGTTTTAGGTTGTGGAAAGCCCAGCAGTTTGTAAGGGGTTAACAGTTGGGGGAACAGTGCAGGTAGAAAGGACAGCTGAGAGAAGGTAAGCTGAGGAGAAAGGTGAGCCTCTTGCCTTTTGGCTGGCTGATGCTGGAAATGTCTACAGAGATTACAATTGAATGGTTTTCCGGAGATTTGCTTTTGTTTTGTAACCATTTTGAGGATAACACAGCAAGCTCTGAGGAAATGAGCTTGAGCTCTGGGAGGTTTGTTTGCCTCCTTGGCTGGCAGAGCTGCCTGCCTATGTCAACACAGGCACCACTCTGTCACTTTGCCTGCCTGCACCCAGGCATTGGCTCTCACAGAAAAATAATACTCAAAACTTCTTCATGCATAAATGACAAAAAGAGGATTTCTGTACGGTGTACCTGGCCAAAGGAGGAGATTGGTTTAAATTTAACTTTCCCTCCCCTACTAGACTTGTGTTATTGTGGATGGAGCCTGCATTGTGTAAGCTCTCAGCTGAGAAAAGATTTGGCATCATGTGAAGCAAGTGCCTTTTGTTCAAAGGATTGCAGTTTGCATAGTCAACGAAAAGGATCTTTCTTCTATTTGGACAAGATCAGTGAAAACTTCTTGAATTGCCTTTTAAAAATCTTTTTAAAAAAGAACTTGTCAAGCTACCAAGGGAAAAAACCCAGCAGGTAGAGCATGCAACAAAATATAAAGAAGTAAAAAATAACTTCAAAAGCCGCAAGTGAAATTTTCAGTCTTTGAGCATCTTTTTCATTATTTATGTGACAGGAAGTCTATTTTTTTGTCTTTATTATTTTTTTTCTCTTCCCTCTCTCCTCCTCCTCCTCTCTCCACTGGATCTGTGGGGAAAAAAAAGATGAAAACTTGGTTCTGAAGAGTAAATTTTTAATTATGTTCCTTTCTGAACTCTGCATAACAGATCACAAAATAAAACCAAGAAAATGACAAAATAGAGGTTGGTTCCAACCTCTTTTGGTTGGAAGATTTATGAATTTAAGTAGAAATTACTGTTTCTGATGACACATAATGAATGAAGATGTGTTCAAGTAATTTCTGTAGAAGTCTTTAAAAAGTACTGTGCACTGGTCAGGCTTGCAATGAACTGAGATATTTTTTGGGTCCATCAGTCAAAAGCCTTTTCCGTGGAACTGCTTCTAGGGGCTCCAGTGAGTCTACAAATAAGAGTAAGTCTGTCATTAACCTCTAACCTGGAATTTACTTTCTCATGTTCTCCACAACAGCTGATTGTCAGGTACAAGTCCACAGTGTCTAATGCTAAGGCTTGCAGGCTGATTTGGGAAACTTTTCTACCACAATCCAGGGAAAGCAATTGTCTGCAGGGAGCTGGGAACACTGATCAGCCAGGGAGGATAGCCCAGCTGAATGAATTTAGAATTTCCATCAGGTGGAAAATTCCATAATTTCAGCTGTGTTTTTTTCATTTGAAATTAAGGACTAAGGTTTGGAAGGAAAAGACTAGACCTTGAGGTCTAGGCTGGTGCATCTGTCGAGCAATGGCTACTTGAGACAGGTCTGCAGCATCTGTTTCTCTTGCTCCATGGGTTGGCAATGTACCCAAGCCTTCTCAACACCTACAAGCAAGCTAAGGACACAAATATAAAAAGGATGAAATTCCTTTATGTAGAAAACAAAGGTTCTGAGGTTGTTTTGAAATTTATGATGTCTAGTTTAGCTATTCTTCTTAATAAAACAGCAACCAAACAAAACAAACCTCAACAAACAAGCAAAAACCTCAACAGTTCTGAAATGGAGGTGTTTTGGTTCAGTATGTGGGGCAAATAGAACTAGTCTTACAAATCATTTTGATATCAAACTGTTTCCTACTGTGGCGTATTTGTTTCTTTGCTGCAGCTCAGGAACTTAAGCCATGCCCAGAGGAAGGCCTAGGGAGTTGTAAGGCCACTTTGTGATTTCTGTAATGCCCTGACACCAGGCAAATCCATATGGTTTGATGAGAGGAAAAGGTATGTGCACTGTGACAGCTGGAGTTCCTGGACCAGCTGAAACAATGGTGGCTTCTACTTGTTTTCATTCAGTAATACACTCATAGCAGAAAGAAAGCAATGGGATACAGTATGAATTGTTTCAACCCAAAATATCATAAGATTGTGGAAAAGTATTTCAGTGCAGCAGGAAATGATTCACTTAATTCTCTCTCCTGAACAGTAAAATTTGAGGAAATTTTCCTAGCTGAAAAGTTAAAATTGTTTTCTTTCAGGAAAATCATGGTTATTCCTCCCCCAGTCCTTTATTAGGCTGCAGATTCCAGTGTGGAGATACTTAAAATTTCTCTTTCATTTCTAGAAAATGTTTTCTGATCGTGCCTTCTGCTCTGATTCCTAAAGGACTTGTTACTTTTGAGTAATTGGCATGTAGTGTAGCTTGGAGCAGCCCTAAGAATAGATGTAAAAGAAACGCTTTTGTTTCCTTGTTCTGCTTGTATCAGGATTAGCTCAGCTTGAGGACTGTGTTTGAATTTTTATTTATGTAGCTCTCTGAATTAAATACTTGAAATTTACTGCTACCAGGCATCACACTATATTGTATGTGTTTTGCTACTGGGAAGATTAGATGCTACTGATCAGGCTGGTAAATGCTGCCTGGTTATTCACTGTCTCGTGTCTGCTGGACAGACGTGCACAGAAAGAATTGTCGTCATGTGTGAATTTATTTTTAAAGACATTCTTTCAAATTCCCTAACTATTCCTTCTTCATACTCTTACATTTCTTGCATCTTCTTTTGTGACTGAAAAATCAATTCCAACACTTAAGTGGAATGGAAAAACTCCTTGGACAGAGTGAGGGTGGGAGTATATTTGAAAATACACTTTAACAGTGTACTAGTATATGAGTCACAGGTCTGACTTGTTTGGTGATGTAAACCAGTGGAAAGCAAAACACCATTTTTGTTTTGTAAGCTACAGATTCCATCCCTGGCTGAGTCGTCTGTGCCTCACAGTCAGTTATATCAACTCCTTCACAAAATACTCAAAATGGAAGATAAGCCCTAAAAAAATGGATTAAAATTCTTTTCACCTTGTTTTGTTCCAAAGGGTGTCATTGCTCATCATATCCTCTTCTATTTCACCAGGCATCAAATGATTCAAAAGATGATTTTAATTCAGTTCAGTTTTGCTGCTGCACTTTTGACACCTTCTGAGTAATACAGTATGTGACAGGGCTTGAAGTGAAACTTTATTCTATAAATATCCTTCCAGTTTTAATAAAGTGAAGGACAAACTCCACAGGCGACTGCACGGAAAAGTTTTACCTTGTCCTCCATCCTTTTGTTAACCCAATATATAGCTGAACCATCCTTGCTCTGCAAAACTGATATCATGGCAGCTTCAGGAGATGAAAATAAATTGTGTGAAAAACTTCACTTCCACTTTGGGCTGTGTATTTCTTGTCCTTGTGAATCATTTAGGACCCAATCCTACAAGTCTGCTGTTGCGTGAACCTCAGGAGTAAGGGAGATTCCATTGAGAGGGAGAATGGTTCACAGGTGTGGAGATCTGTAAAACTGAGTCTTGATTTGCCTTTTATTTCCTATCCCTGTGACATGCAAAGTAGCTGTGTTTGCAGAAGAGGAAAATGCAAGGATCCTGTTGCAAGTGATCTTTCAGAGAACGTGTGTGCCATGAGCTCAGCCTGTGGAAATTTGCTGTGCTTCCCACCAGGAGTGAATATTTGTTCATGTGTTCTCAGTAGACCTCATTTTGTATTTGCCTACATTTGTATGTAGCCCCTGAGGTCTTTATCAAGGGTACAGTTGCTGTTCTGATGTCCTGTTTCCACCCTGGGCTTGCACAGCTGGCAGTGCAGTGGGGAGCCAGCTGGGCCATAGCTTTGGTTTTGTCCTTGCTGTGTTCTTTGTCTGGTCTCCTGCTATCAGACCATCTCCTGCCCTCTTTCCTCCCTGCAGTTTGAGTCTCATTTCCTTCCTGAATCTGAAATGTGCTTTTCTTCACTATTCAGCACATCCACTTTCAGCTGGTCCCTTACCTTTCTGAAGCTATTGCCACTTCGTGTTATTTATTGCTTGTTTCCTAAACAGCTGGAGTCATGCTGAACTGTGAAATGTCTTCTCCTTTCATACTGACACAGTCTGTAATGTGTCATGTCTTTGAGACAATTTCATGCTCTAGATCAGGGAATTTCTAATATTGTGTTTCTGTCTGGAGTTTTACTGGGAATAAATCTCAAATTCTCACAGAAAACCAACTCTTGCTTAGGGCACGAGGAAGTTGTGTATGAAACAGTGTTAATGGTGCTTTTCTGCATGCAGCGTGGGTCACATTGTATATAAACTATCTGGTCAACTTCTCTTACTGCTGTGGTTTCCTCTAGTACAATAGACACTGGATCACTGCAGCCGCTTGCATTTCCAGCAGACCCCGTGTGCAGGGCAAGCAAAGAATGGTATATGAGATTGCAGCATGCACTGGTATCAGTCAGCAACAAGTGCAGCACAGGGTCTACCATGTCATGCCCATGGGCAAAGAAGCCATCTGGAAAAATTGTGTGTAAGGAATAACACATTATTCGTTTCCTCAGCCTGGTTAATCCATGAAAAATCAATATGAGTGATGATAGTCTTAAATGGGAAAGAATCTGAACTGAAAGGAAAATACGTTCTTTAACATAATAAAACAGAAAACCCTGAGGTTATATGAAATAACTGGGCAGTTAAAAGGCAGGGCAAAGATGCAGAAAAATCCAGAGCACACAACTCTTCCCTACGGGGAGTGGGATTCAGTTGCTCTTTATTTAACCTATTATGAGAGAAATTAATATTTTTTTTTTTCCTATTTGGTAAATTGTTTTTTGGTCTTTTACCTATGATGGAAGGGCACAGAGTGTTACTGAGTCACTGAGGAGACTGGCTAGTTGGCTTACAGGGAGCCCAGAGTCAGCTAGCTTTTGGAGCAGCTCTAGGAGAGGCTTCTGCTGACTGTTTGAGGGGTCTGGAGATCACTAAAACACATCTGAGCGATGAGTAAAATGTAATAAGATGAGGGGTCAACCAAAAGGACTGTTTCCTGTAGTCTGCTCTGCTGGGTTTTTTTTAGTTGTCAAGTCTGTGTCCCATTGCAGCTCAGGAGCCTCAAGGCCCTAGAATTGCTTTCCTGCACGACCAGAAAGGCCGCTGTTTCTCTGCGAGAGAAGCTTTGTCTTCTGTGCTTTTGGCTGCTCTGCAGCCATCTGGAGTTGTCAGCTTGCAGGCACCTACTTGCCAAGCCGTGTCTCACGCAGAGACCTGGTGACACCTGCGAGCCCTTCCCTGTGCAAACTATGGAGTGTTTTGCAGGTGGCACTTGGAGTGTCGATGTTCACCTGTGATGGGCTAAACGGTTTGTGTCGTACCTGCCCCAGGAGCTTGTCTTTCCAGGTTGCACAACAGCATATGCTGACTTCCAGATCCCCTGGTCTTGGCACCTTGGACTCTTTGGGAAGAGACTGGCAGTTGGAGCTCCTTAACAAATTGTCCCAGAGAAAATTAATTCCAAATCTAGCAGGGTTTGCTGGAGACCAGAGATCTTGTTCTGTAGGAAGAAATGAGAACCTACCTTATTCACTCAGTTTATAATTTAAGGGTGACACTGAGGTTTTAAGCAGACAAAGGATTGTTGAGACTACATGTGAGAGTGATGGAGTATGTGCACATGCAGGTGAGTGTTTCTAGTTTCCTTTCTTAGTTGTTTTTATGCTTCCATGTGTATAGCATGAATGGTGGGCTTTTGGATGGACCAAAGGAGAAGGGCAATACAAAGCTGCAGGATTTAGAACACATATTACAGTGTGGCATAAATAACAAAGTGATGCTTCGATTTCCATAGTAATAGAAAATTTGTTTGTGTTTTGGTATAGTATAGGAGGCTTTATGAGTCTCTTGAGAGAGCACAGCCTTTCTACTAAAGATAAAAAAGTGGAAACTTTTTGGAATAAAAAATTTATACTACCAGTACACACCAAAGGAGTAATAAATAATTGGAAAACAATTGTAGGAGGATGTGAAAAAAATCTTAGCTTTAGCATTTCAATAGTAATTTGAATCAATCTCTCAAATGATCGGATGGAACAATTGTCTTCTTTGTATGTTCACACAGTCATAGTGGGATTTGAAATAACTGGTATTGCTTTCTAAATTTTTGTGATACTCTGCTTATCACACAGCATACTGTGTCACTTGTATTTCTTAACTTGTACTCAAAATACAGCCTCTAGGCTTGGTCTTGTAAAGACTATGGACTTGAGAGTAAAACTAAGATCGCACAGAGAATTTGAGGTGCTTTTATTGACAAATGTTCTGGTCATCAGTTGATCCACGATAATTATGCCTGTCCTGCTCTCAGTTGTGAAGAACTGTCTTATATTGGCCACATTTTGATCTCATCCTTAGTTTGATGAAGAAGGCACTGCCCTAGAAAATGGGAGACGTCAGGGAAGAGAAACCTGATCACCTGCTCTTTGCTGTCACATAAAAAACTAGAAGTCTTTGAAAAGTTGCTGTCGCCTTCGTGTGTTTTCAAGTCAGTATGCCTGTTTGATGTGGCTTATAGTGAAATCAAAGCTATCCATGTCTCTGAATACGTTGTCTGGATTGAGCTCCTCAGAGAACGTCAGTGCAGAGGCTTCAAACTGTTTTAGTCTTGAAGGTGCACACCAGCGTGCTCACACTGCCCGGCAGCGTGTTGGGGCTGTAGCACAGCTTAAGTGTTTTGAATTTCAGGCAAGATGTGCTTCTAAATACTCGAGTGCTTGCTTGAGATCTCACCCTTATATTTGCAGTCTGTTTAGGGGGACTGTGAAACAAGTATGTTGAACTACTGTTGTTCAAATGCGGTCAGCCTGGTGATTTCTCATAGGAAAAAAAAAGGAAGTATTTTAATTATATTTGATATTAGTCCTGCATAGACACATATGCCAACATGATTTATTTCATTTAGCAGTATATTCTTCTCAACTGAATTATGTGTAATTGTGTAGACATGGTCACTTTAAATATTTTATGGACTTGTTTAATGTAAGACAGAGTGCAGCCTGTAGGGCCAGCAAGAAATATTGCTGCATAACTTCTATTTAATTTTATTTCAGCAGTTTAATAATTCATTTTAACTGGATTTGAACATCAGAGTGAACTCATGGTTAGAGTGCAACTTGCTGCTGTAGTTCTTGCATAGACGAGTCAGGTGACTGAAGAGAAGTCTTGAATAGTCAGCAGAGACAAGCTGCACACGTGTTCAGGTTGGCAGCTAATAAGAAATATCTGACCTGTTTGCTGCTTCAGAGGCAATATGTGCTAAAGGTTTGAGCTGGGCAGAAGCCTTGTCACAAGGCAGGGTTATGTCTTCTAGAAAATACAGACTTGCCAAAAGGAAAAGTGTTTTAATGAAATATGAAGTGTTCCTTTGGAGATTCATCTTGTTTGCTGCTATTTTACCTGTAGTCAGGATTTTGTTTTTGCAAGTCCTGGGCTCGGGGGGAGAAAATCAAACAATTGTCAAATTGTCAAACAGTCAATGCGGTGCCCTTGTGCCAGTCACGGCCTCCATGAATCCTTCAAAGATGGATCTTAGCAGCTGGGTCTGTGCTGTTGCACCCCTTGGCATTCCTGGGATATCACGGGATGGCTTTCCATCAGCAGGGGCAATTTTGGACTTCACTGAATTTGGACAGGACAAAACCTTGTGCAGTTTCATCTTATTTTTGAAAGGAGGGTGGAGGGACCAGCAGTATGGTCATCTGCGTCCTGTGCCTGCTTGTGAGAAAATATGTGAAGTTCTCACTTAGGGACAAAGTTGCAGTTTTACACTGGACACTGGGTGCAGCTGAGCCTGATGGGTGTTACTGTAAATGGCAAAATGCTTAGTGTGAAAAGGGAGGAATTGTTCTCTATGTGGTGGCCGTTGTGTTTCAGATCATCTTCTTGCAATCAGCAATTCTTAATTGGCCACAGGACCTGATTCAGTGAAGTGCTGAATACTTTTGCAATGCAAAATGCATTAAGGATGCTCAGCACCTTCTCAGGCTGCTGATTTCTCACTCATATAGTACATGAGACATAGCTCACCTGATTTTCATAGTCATTTGCCTTGTAAAAATAGAAATCTGCCATCTCTATCAAGAAATAATATTTGTATTTATTTGCAGGATGAGTATCATTGAAATCAGATGTCATCCTTTTTGTGTTTTGATGCTGGTCATGTCATAGGTGGATTTGAATATGACTTATTTCAGTGAAATAATTAATAACAGCAAGGTTTAAGTGTTTAACTACTTCTCACTTTTGGCCAATACAGCACAAAATCTGTCACTACATGCTTTTCATCTGGAATTGTCCACCTTAGGATGTTTGATCTCTTCTGATTTTATCTGTGTACAAGTGTTTAGTTGCTAAGGTAAATGACTGGAACTTGAAGTATAAAGCACCATGGAAAGAAAACAGTTGTCCATTCAAGGAGTCTCTGCAGGAACTGTGTAAATAGATTATAGTAAGGGTTATTAGGAAGCTCAGCTGTATCTCTGCTTAAGCTCTTTTTTTTTCCTTTTTCCTATTTTTTATCTTTTTTACTTTCAGGATCATGTGTAACATAGGAGTCTTTTAAGGCTGATGCAGAACAAGAGTATTGTCACCTAATGTCTGCTCTGTTGACAAAAACATATTATTATGGGTGACCAGGATGTAACTGAATAGATCCAGGGCTTTGTAGCTTGCTTTGACAAAGCAAGAGAAGATCAAAGCCTCCACACTTTCAAACAAATTAAGTAGCCTGCTCGAGTTCAAAAATTTGTACTTGCAGGTCTTTTGGTTATTTGTGAAGTCTTTCCTAGAGGGGTAAAACTGATCATAATTTGATACAATTGCAGCCTAATACTTTTTCTTTACTTGGAGGGAATGTCCAGATTTTGTTATCAGTTGCTTTAATTTCTCTGAAATCATCAAAACTGCCTCTCAAGAACTGAGATCTAATAGCTCTGAACAGAGGAACTGTGATTAGAGAAAGACAGGGAGACAGATGTGCAAAAATGAGCAGGAGCTCCTTCTGATCAGGTTCCTGCCTCTGAGCATGATGTGTCAGAGCAGCCTTTCCTTCCCCTGACTCTGTGTCCCCATATGCTTCAGCCTTGGTGCCCAGGAGTCCAAGTGGAAAATATTCCCATGGGAAGGTGCTTTTTTATCCTCCTCCAGCAGATTGCCTGCTGGCAGCTCCTCTTCTGGAAACGTGGGTGTCCATCCTGGCAGGGAGAGGGTGGTAACCATTTCCTAGTCCTTCGAGTTTTTACCTAATACATGTTAAAAGTCATCTTATGTCTTCAGTACAGTCTAGCAGATTTTCCTATGTCCCTTCCTTCCTCATGTCCCATCTTTTCAGACACTGTTAAGCCATTTTGCCTCTGCATCTTGCCTTGGTCCTCCTACAAGGCAGCAACGCTGCTTGAGTATTGGTATGGCCATGTACAAATGGTTGAGAACAGTTTCTTTTCCAGTAAATTCAACTTCTCTTCTCACATGAGCTGCCAAAAGATGACAGCTACTGGGGAAACGTAAAATCAAAAAAGCTACTGATGTATCAGTGTAGGCTGTTTGGACTAGAGCAAAACAAATGGTGTATTTTAGTTTGTGGACTGCCGAAAAGGATTGGAGAAAAAAAAAGGCAGATAGGAGAACTGCATAAGTACAAGGGTGTTTTGGGCTGTTTTCAGCTAAGAAACAGTAACTTTAAGAAATTATGAAGGGTTGAACAAAATTGTTTGCATAGCTAATTTTTTTATTTTATTTTGGGGCTGGTCTTTAACCAAATATAGATAAACCCCAGAACTGTTGCCATTTGAAATAAAAAGACAATTAAAATGTCAAATCTAAGTTTTTAATATCTTTTGTTAATTTTAATAGGTATTTTTCTTTGCAGAAGTTCATCTGAAAAATATCACCTACTACTTATGATGCTAGACAGCATATTTTATGAGACATTTGTGTTTTGACAAAGCAAACTCTGTCACACAATTTGGTTTCACATATTTTTATAGCAACATTTAAATGTTGGGCTTGAACTGCTCAGCTGTATGAAAATATAATCTCCTTACAGTCACATATTCTTGCATGCTGAAAGAGTTGGTTAGAGTAATTTGTAACTCTTCCAGATAATTTTAAATAGTACGTTTTTAGAAGAAAAATGGAATGACAAACAGGAGCTCAGAAAGCAGCTTTTCATCTGATCATGCGAAAGGCAACCGCAGAGCTTCCAGCAAAGCTTGCCAGTGACTGAATGTTGCTGTTGGAAGGATCCCACACTTGGATTTGAACACGTTGGCCAAACGTGCTGTATAGGTGGCCAAAAGAATGAATTCTACTTTTAGAGAAAACACCTGTCCCTGTTGCCTCCGGTCCTGTGCTGTGGATTCCTCTTGGCAGCAGAAAGGGATAGAACAAGTGTGCTCTATTTTAAAAAGTATTTGGCATTGCAGTAGTCTATTCTTACCTTCCAGATGTACCTCTTAATATATTTTTTTCTTTTAGTCTCTCTGTGAAGTCTGTGCATGCATGTCCCGCATGACTTCCAGTATTTTCATCCTTGGGCCAAATTCTGGCTGAGGGCAGAGGGAGTTTTGCGAGAGTAATGTTGGGGCGGTGGAGTTGCTGAGCAAAGCACCAGATTTTATTGGAAGCTGTGTGTGCTGTAGTTTAGGTAAGGTGGAAACATGTGGGGGCTGTGTTCCTGCATGAGGTTGCGCTGCTGTGCTTTTACATTCAGCTCTTGGGAAGTGGGAAACGTCGTGCACTGAAACTGGTGTTGCACTGAGAGTGCTGATTGAGACCTGGACAGACAACTTGGCTCCTGAATGTGCAGAGCTTTGTGCTTTTTGAAATAGGGTTAAGAAAGTTGTATGTATCTATTTCTCTAGAACACTCTTCTATGGGGAGTGAGCCCTTTGAACGGTGCGGTTTGATACAGTAAGTGCTGGCAAGTTTTCTGATTGTTTGATCTGGACTCTTTTAATAACCGTGTTTCACATAGAATTATTCAGTGTTCCAGAAGAAAACCGTCAACAGGCATGTTTTAAATCCTTTGTTTGAGTGAATATTTGTGATAATCACCTTACCTCCAAGATTCACAGAACATACTTATGAATACAGCCAAAGCAAATTAAATAATTTATTTGAGCAAATATTCAGGGGAAAACGAGCTGATGTATTTGCACAGTGCTGAAGATTTTTTCATCCTGGAGATTGACCAAAGAAGTTAAGACTCCAGCTGGAATGAGGAAGACATAGGGAAAATGAGCTTGCTTACTTTCTTCTGAAGTTAAGGTCTTAAATTCCTTCCCTTTGCATTTATGTGCTAGGAGGAATATAATTACCAAAGTGATAAGAATACTGATTAATGCTTCCTAGGCTGTTGATAACACCTATTTTAAAAGGTGAAAGTTTTTTCAGTGTGTACACTCCTGTATATTATAATAAAACATGTATTCAAGAATTTGGCATTTTCCTCATGACTCCTGCTGTGTTGAGTCATCACACAAGCTTCTATTTCCTCTTCATTATTCATTTTTTGCATTACCTTATTTAAAATTACTTGGAAGAAAGGGTATCAAAAGCCTGTAGCTTTTTTATTCAGAATGTTCTTTTTTTTCCCTAAAAAAAAAATATTTCTATTTACTAAGCAGCGAGCATCCGCACACTGCCAGAGCTGAGCTGGAAATAGAACAGTGACTTCACTAGAGAGTTTTATAATGGAAAAACTGCAGTTAGCATATATTTTGCAATGCATGTGGTTGATAAAGCTGTGTGAACAGCTTTGCAATGACTGAAACTTCATAATTATATCAACATGAAGAATGAGCCACTATTTAGATGGGGAGTCAACTCTATGTTGCTTTCTTCCTGGAAATCTCAGGGCCATAAAAATTTAACAATCTGTGAATAAATAACTGCTATTTAGCTCATCAGAGATGGTGTTGCAGTTCTTATTGACTCTGAATTCGCTTAAAGCTTCTAGATTTAATAGGAAAACTGCAGTTGCAACTACATAATTGTCTGGATAACTATTATTGCTTGTAATGACATTACTCACAGTTTAATACTCACGGTATAATAGAGTATACTTGATTTTGGGGCAGAGCAGTGACATATAAAAGCACCCTCTTCAGTTAAATTCTAGGAGACGGAAAATTTTTAGAATGTCGGAGGGAGCTATTACATAAGGACAAATATTTACCTAATGTAATCAAACTCCTCTTTAGATCAGAACAATAGTGGGAGTGCAGTTACTATGGTTCTGTATAATTTTGTGCTATATTTGACAGAATTTGGCAGGACTAAAGCCACAGCTGATCATCTGATTTTGAAAGGGAAGAGAAGAATATGATAGGTTTTCATTCCCAATCTGTCCTCAAGATGATGGCACATGCTCCCTCACTAGCCCTGAGCAAGGAAAAATAATCCAAATAAATATTTACCAAAAGCACGTTGCAGCACTGCTGAGCTGTGAGGGTGAGGCTGATTTTGAAAGACACTGCCTTTTTATTCCTGCCCTCCCCTTCTGAGCCTTGCAGAGTGAGTTTAAAAAGAGCCCTGCCACAGCCTCCATCCTGATCTCCCCACACCCTCGATGCAGGGCCCCATTTCAGCCCAGCCAGTGTCTGTCCCAGCAGTGCTGTACGATGTGAGTCCCCTGTTCTGCCTCTCACCTGCCCAGCCATGGGGTCCCACTGAGCTGGCCTTGAGCCACTTGTGACCTCACAAAGTACTTCTTACTGTGAGCTGAATGAAGCTGATGGGTAAAGTGTTCTCCAGGTTGTGCCCTTGAAATACTAATTTGCTAACCCCCCATTTTCACTGGAGAAAGTCCTGTTCCCCTGAGCTTTTCTGTGATGCAGAGCTGAGTCAGGTGATGGACTGATGGAAGTATCAAAATAAGGGTAACTTTGTCAGTGTACTTTTAGGGGGGGGTTCTGTTTGTTTTTTTAATTGATCTCTTGCACTTGGGCTGCATGTGAGTTCTGTGTATTATTTAGGACTTTGAACATGAGTCTGCAATAACTGTTAAGAGATAATTAGCACAATCACAGTAAATCACCCAGAAGCTTCAGCCATCTGATATGACACAGAGTCTTTGCATACTTCATAAGTAACCTTTCAATGGAGCATTTCATGCTTCAGCACTGCAGGAAATAGAAGTGCAGGAGTGAAAACAATATCCTTTCCTGACAACAGATGATACTCATTTTTCCTTGTCTCTCACCTGCTTCTTCGTCATATCCTGTTTCCATTTGCATTAGAAAGGCACAGAAGTTACTGGCACTTAGGAGAGTGCCAGGAGTGCCTGTTATGGGCATTATATGTAGAATGGACAGTACATCATTGTACGACTTGATACCCCAACAGACTAAACTCTGCAGTTGGCAGACAGGAGGAGTAAAAGTGTATGGTAAAAGGAAGCACTGCATAAGATGAAGTTGAGAATATGATTGTTTTTCACATGTGGCACCAAAATTTGGAAATACTGATCTTTCGCATTTATATATTGAAAAGAGCCTGCCCAAATTACCATTTATATAGAAAAATTTGATACTGTTAATGCACTGAACAAAAATGGCATTTATATATAGCACTTGATAAAAGCACAAAAGGTGAAATCCCTTGTTCTTTAAAAGTAGTTCATGGCTCTAACTGTATTTTTTAATATAATTTTAAGTAATCATGTTTTTTTCTCTCATTGTGGGAGTATATTAACCTCAGCTTTAAGATACTTAAACTTCATCTGTAGTGAAAATATAGGCAGAAGTACTGACATATTGAGAATATATGCCAAAGAGCTGCCTTAATGCATTCAGACATCTAATTGTTATTTGTCCCTAAGCAATTATGTCAATATTCTTTAATGAGCAGTGTTTCTTGTAGTTTATTGTGCCAGATAGGCTAGACAGAGGTAATCACAGTCTTGCAGGTCCAGTTTAGTGGTTTTCAAGCTGAGCAGAATTAGGGCCACAGAGCTGTGCTGTGGAGAAGCATAAAACACTGTATTTTGGGGGGTGCAGATCATGGGTTTTTGTTGTTGCTTTAATTATTCAGAGTACATAGGATGTTTTCTTTCCTGAAAAAGGAACTTATTCACGCACAACAGTCTGAATATTCATGATCAATCAAACTAAACACTGAATCCAGAGCCAGAACCTTCCAGCAGTTAACTTGGCTTGGCAGTGTGACCTGATGAAGTTGCTGACCCTTCTGTCTTGTAGTTCTGCATTTTTGTTTGGAAGTAATCACTCTTACCTTGGTTCTTGAGTGTAGTTGGAATTAGTGTATATTTGTGTAGCACTTCAGGGATGTTAAATATTTGATCAAGATGTTGATTTATCTGGTGACTCAGAGGAGGAACTGACTCTGAACATCTCGGAAGCAACCTCTGAAGACCAGAAGTTTGGATAGACCTCTAGAAAATATTAGCCAGAAAATATTAACACTTGGTGTCTCTTCACCAATACATGCTGTCCTTCCTCAAGGACATGTGGTCTCTCTTTCTCAGTCAGCTTTCTGTTTCTCCTCCATCCAGCCTGCCTACTGCCCTGTGTTTTATTCTGTGAAGCTTAATTCTTCTTTGCCTAGGGTGAAGTCTTAACAAATTGTTGTAAATAGCATTGCCCCTTTACATTAGTAGCAGAATGATTTGCTTGGTTTGCTCCTGTTTAGCCTGACTGAAACAAGCTCCTGGCATATAATCACTTATGCTGGTCATTAAATCCCTGTTAATAATGTAGTGTATTAGATGCCATCTGTCTGTTCAGTGATACTCCTGTCTGCTGAGTCCTCAGTCACTGTGTCAGATGCTGGGGTAGGTCTGTGTGTGCCCCATTCGTGCCTTTCTTGCATCTGGGATAAGAGAGAACAGGCTACATCTCATCACTTCTCTTATTCCAGAGAAGTTTTGAGAAAGCAAGTGGATTATCAGTGTGTCACAAGGGAAATAGAGCATCACTGAACAGGCAAGGGGGGAGAGGGTGAAATTCATGTCAGCATCTAGAGCAATTTATGCAAGAAACAAGAGGAACATCTTTATCATTATTGGTTTGGAAAGACCTTAATTCAGAATGGCAGTGGCTATTTCTTTAGCTATTTTGTAAGATCAAATTTCCCTTTCTGAAGAAGATCGTGAAGAAGATCTGTTTTAAGCAAGGCTCATCTTGGAGTAAGGGGAGAGGAGATCAGGCTCATGAGCTGAATCTGTCTTGCAAGGCACAAACCAGGAGGTTGTCAAGGTCATGCTCAAGCAAAAGGCATTTCCCCTACTCTGGTCCACCAAAAAAACCCTGTTGACAATCACTGGTTTGTTTTTTATTACCTATGTTATGAAAAAAGAAATTTTAAATTACCAGAATAGTTGGGTCTGGTTCAGCATTCGTCATTTTTCCTTAAGATTTGGAGGTTTATGAATGTTGTCCAAAACTCACACTTTGTAGGGACTCTTAAGTAACAAAACACTGAGGCAGGATCATGTTTGTAAACATAAACTTTACCCTGGACTCCCTCCAGGACTGTTTTCTTTGATTTTTTTTCCTCTGTGGAAAGCAGGCTTAAAAAGCAGCAGTGCTTTGATACGAATTCTTCTCAGTTGAAGCTTTGGAACCAGTGTGCTCAAGCTGCTAAAAGGAGTCAGCACAATAATTTCATTCAGGCTCATAAAGCCTTTCCACTGATCTTCCCTAAATGCCAGCTTTTTCAGAGGCCTGTATTAGAGATTTTGGGTGAATTTCTCTTTAAATATAACGTTTGTCTTCATATCTAGAAGATATTATTGGTCCAGTCAGAGAGAACGTCTTCCAAAAATGTTACCTAAAATTATTCAGTGAGATCCAAGAAGAAACCAAACCAAGCAAGCAGAAACATTTCATTTTATCTCTCCATAAAGAATCCATTGGGAGATTTTTATTGAAGGACTTGTACAATAACTTGTGCAGTAGGTGAAGGAGAATGCATCATTTTCCCTGGAAGAGAGGCAAATTGAATAAGAGTTATATCTGAAAGGCTAGGGCAGCCTGGGTAGCTCATCAGCTGGATAACCATGTGATAGACCCAGAGGCAGCTTCAGAACTGTCATGTCAGCTGTTATCAGTGTAACTAGCCAAGGAGTGGGCTGCTGAAGTTAGCAGACTCCTTTCTCCATGAGCATCTGGTTCTTGCAGCAATTTGATGCAGCCCATCTGTGCTGCCCATCCTCTTCCACTTATACTACGCAGAGGAGAGGAGGAGTAAAGGAGTCTCATTTTGGGGGTGTTACACTTCAAAAAGTGGATGGCTTCTGAAATGCTTGGCTGATGATCACTTCCTGAAGGAAAACCCTTCCACCTGAGTCATGGAAATGAGCTTAAGTGAGTAAACTGCTTGGATCAACTTGGAGGAATTTTGCATGTTTGCCCACTTAACAAGCTCAGCAAGTGTGGGCACATTCCCTGTGTACAAAAAGAAGACAAAAGTCATAGTGCAAAAAGCAGACGTGCCTCGTTTGCCCAGCGTGACCTTGGGTGGGGATCCTGCAGGGCACAGGGTAACTGTGTCCCCTGAGTTCTGGTAACTGGCTGGATGCCTGTTCTGTGGACACAAGGTTAAATACCTTCTCTGAAGCATTCATGAAATTTAACCAAGCATATTAACATGCCTCTTGCAGTGAGTTTGTTTTGCTTCACATTGGTGGGGAGGGCAGAGCACTTTCTGAGGCAGCTACTGCTGCAGGTGACGGGCGGTACCTCACTGATGCACAGTAATTCAGTTGTGAGTCTGGCTTTCAAGAAAAATTTTCTCAAGTCTCATCTCTTGATAAGACCCTTTTCTGACAGCATAAATAATTTTTCTGGCCTTTGAAAATATGTTTGAGTTAATTATAATTACAAAAAAAGTGAAACTGAAAGAATGAGATTAATTTCAAGCATGTTTTCTGTTGACGGGGGGGGAAAAAAAACCCAAAAAACCTTTTAGCAAGAGTCAGGTCAAAACTTGGAAGTTTTGATAATAATTTTTCTGTACTTGAAAGGACAGTTGTTCTATAAGGGACAGAAGTAGTGAAGGGGTTTTTGGCAGATTTGGAGCTTCTGTTCGTAGACTCCTCAGCTCCTTGCACTCTCCCTCACCTTGGCTTCTCCTTTCTTTGGCAGAACAAGTTAGCAAGGCAGTACAAGTGGGGACTGCTGGATGTCTCCTCTTGAAATGAATAAGGAGTGGTTTATGACTGCCTTTGCATCATTGAGGCACTGTTTTGGTTTTGGTTGTACTTTTGCAAGTAATGTTTTGGGGGCGTGTTCCTGTCTTAAGACATGGTTGAAATTTGCAAAAAAACTTCATAGGAGAAACAAAGTAATAGAGGGATGGATAGCTGGACAGTGAAAATGTCTAATCTCTTTTTCTCAGGAAACCAGCTTAAAAAAGAAAAAGTTGGTACTTTTTCTGGGAGCCATGTATTGGCTCCTTGGACAGATGTGTGCATTCTTGGATTAGTCAGGATAAACCCCTAGATAATATACAGGAAGAGCAGTGAGTTGTGAAATGCAAAATTTTTCTGCAACAGGCCAATTAGTGTTTTGCTTCTGCATTATTTATAGAAGCTCAGTTGAACTTGATGGATAAATATTCTTTCTGTAAAACCATGCTTGTGTATGTATGCCACTTCTGTTGCATATTGTGAAGGTCAAATGTAAAATCTGCACTTAAACACTCTGCTGCATATTCTCTGTTCTGCTGTTACACGTGTGTACTCATTGTACCGACTTGTTTCTCTACCAGATTCATCATTTGCCTTTCTGTGTATGAAATTATGTTTAATCAGTTTTATACCAATATCCTGCCTGCAGATAACTAGGTTTAAAAATAGACTGGCTCAGCTGTGTAAAGATGAGATACCTGAAGTCATCTTTATTGGGATTGCTTTGAATGATGGGACAGTGCCAGTGTAGCCTTAATTATGAGTCATAAGAGTGTACTCAGGGGTTTTAAATTAAGCAGGACAAATCAGTTTTAACTCTGTTAGACTTGCCAGTTATAGATTTACGATGTAGTTTCCCCCCTCACCACAGAGAGGTGTCTGTTTCAAGTACTTTGTGGTCCCCTTCACCGTGTCTTGGTGTCTCATGTGCACAAATCTACCCTTGTGCTATCTCGGGGAGGCTTCAGGCATGTTATCATCTTCTCATTTTCGTGCTGCTTCAAGAGCTGAATGGGATGACTTGCCTGAGGTCATCCCAAGGAGTCTTGTGTCACTTGGAATTGAGTATGTGGTTATGAGTCACAATCCAGTGCCATCACCACGTGGCCTCTTCTGCTGTATGATGGCTCATCTCTCTAGCTTTTATTTGGCAGTGAGAAGAGGGTTCATAATGGTTTCGATATATTTATTTCTGCTGCCTGTCTTTTCATTCTGTAGGACTTCTGTGTCTGCTGAATCTTGAGTTGTTAATGAAGTTGAGAAGCAGTGAGTGATTGGGATGCAGGATAGGAATGATTACCATTCTTCTTTAACAAAAGCTTGAGTGAAAATGTTACTTTAAGCTCATTTCCACAGTATTGTTATGCAAAACAATGGAAAGAGCCTGTCAGCTTCTGATTTTGGGATGGGGAACAGTTGCTTTCAGTTTGTCT
This sequence comes from Chiroxiphia lanceolata, assembly GCF_009829145.1. NCBI lineage: Eukaryota > Metazoa > Chordata > Aves > Passeriformes > Pipridae > Chiroxiphia > Chiroxiphia lanceolata. The sequence goes on from NC_045650.1 coordinate 8,381,453, forward strand.
GCCAATAGGATAAATCCAGACCCAGATATTTAGATAAAAGTCTAACCTTTAATTCAAGACATCACAAAAACCTGGGACTATAAAGATGTATTTTAAGAGTTTCCTTCCCCAGAAGCCTTTCTGTTGTTTTTTCTCTTTGTATTACAGATGCTCATTTGTGGGTAAATTTTATAAACATGGTATCTGCTGCCAGTGATTTTGTAAACTACTGCTTTTTGTTAATGACTTCTTTTTGCAAACTGCTCAAATTATTTTTTCCACATATCTAAATATCTCTTTCAAGATGTTCTAGCTCCTCCAGCTGAAGGGCAGGCTCTTGCTGTCAGCCTGCCATACCTGAGGGTGCTGCCTCCTATCTCTGACCACTGGTAATACCTGGTCAGGAATTCTAAGATATTTTTTTCTCTGGAATATTATAAGGCAGTGTACACATTGTAGGAAGGCAATAGAAAGCATGTGAATGTCACTGAATAGTAGGCTGACAGAGCAGACTTCATTTCATTTAAGCCTCGTCCTAAACTTAACGTTGGTATCAGTTAACTGGAGATAAGCACTGACACCATGATCTAAAACAAAAGCAGGATACTTGTTAGGCAGATCTGCTTTGATTTTAATACAAATCCATTTATTTTATGCTACCATGATAATGTGGAAGAGGAAACCTGTCTTCAGAATTGCTTTCAAGAAGGGATGAGACTCAGACTGTGTGGATGCTGGGATGTTGGGTGCACATTTGCCTTGTCCTTAGACTGGGCCCTGAGTCGCCACCATTGGCAATGTCAGGAGACCAAATTGTGGGGTTGGTGAGCTTTTCATTCTTATGTTAAATTTGCCTTTTGGCTGCAATCACATAGTTTTACTGTAAGGAAATTTATAGGAATTTCTTTAACTTCTTGGAAATCTCTAACCTGGAATGAAATATTCCTTGCAGTTGTGCTGTTGAGTTGCTGGATGTGCCCTGTGGGTAATACAGCATTAACATGCCGATGTGCCTGGCAAACAAAAGGAGAAAATTGGAACAGAATCTAAATTCGTGTGTATTTGCTGTTACAGCAGTTTGTTTTTTTTTTAATAAATGCTTCTGGCCAGACTGCAATACCCTATAACAGATTTTAGCCAACCATGAAGTGTCTGTCTGTGTGCAAGCTCATCTGGACTGCTGCCCAAAAAGTCCAGGAGCCTGGGAGCCGTGGTGCACTGAAGGGCAAGAGCTGCTTGCTGGGACTCAAACAGGGCAGGGCTCAAGAGCTGTGAGCAGACTGGGCAGTTTTTGGACTCCTTTCTAAAGGCAGCCAAGCTGTGTGGGTTGCCCCAAAAGAGAGACTTTGAAGCACCTGCTAAATCCAGCCCAGTAACCGGGCAGACAGAGCTGCCGGGCTGCTCAGTGAGGGCAGGATGTACCACTGAAGCTGCAAGTGTGTATTTCCTTCTTGATTTTACTTGCTTTATTTCTCTGTCAAAACCAGTGGTTAAGTGAGTGGTTATTTAGCATTTTCATTTCTGAGTTGGCTTTTTTCAGGTTTTTGTAGAGCCCAGGAGAGTAATCCTTTCCCCATACTGGGGTCTGCTCTACAGCTGAGTCAGTTGAGCAGCATTTGCTGCTTCTGGACAGGGAGTAGATGCTGAAGAGATGCTGAGAGATTATTTCAGAGTGATTTACTCCCTTAGACATTTTTCCTCTCCTAATATTGTCCAAAGACAGTAGTGGTGACGTGAATGTGGATCAGCTCTGGTGTGCCCTTGGCAACCTGTGGCTGGTGGGTCTTCTTACAGCCTCCTGTTGAGTTTGGCTTGGCAAGAGCTTTCTGTACACAGTCTGTGATTGTGCTGGAATTTATTCACCTTCCTGGCTAGCTGGAGGCCAGATTTGGAGGTCCTAAGCTGCCATGGACAGTTAAATAGTTACTCTGTTCCTTAGTACTCTTTGACTGAGGTAAAACCCATTTCAGTAGATTTGAGACTGATACTTGTGAATTATATAATGATGCTGTAATGAGAGTCGAGGGCTCATGTGTTCCTTTTGTAGCATCACAGCACCAGGGTTTCATAGAATGGAGAGAGAACTTGGCACCCAGATTAAAAATAATTATACTTGCAAATTTCATTAACTCCTTGAAAAAATGCCTTTGCCTGGAAGCTCTGCTCTTCCTCCCACCACATTTCTGTCAAAGCCGGCTGAGCAGATTTGAGCCAGGTCAGGGAAGCATGAGGGGGAGTTCAAGTTTATTGTGTTTTTTTTTTTTGCTCTAACTGTGGTGTAAGCAATACAAAATACTTCCTAAATCACTAACAGTCCTGTTAACTGTTTGGTAGGTAATGCTGTGCTGGTTTATTCTCTCTAACACTGTTGGTTTAAAACCAAATCAAACCAACACCCAGCACTCCTGTAGCTGAAAGTGAAATAATCTTTGTCTGAGCTACTTTAGGGTCTCAAATGCTTTGGCAATTTAAGAGGGCTGTGGTGGTCTGGTAGTGTTACCCAGCAGCACTTCATAAGCATTGCAACAAGAGGTTTACACAAAGGTATTCCTGGTGGAGAGCAATGGGCCTTGGATCACCAGACATCAAATGTTTGCAAGCAGAGGCAACCAGTTCCTGTGACATGTGGTTAATCTGGTTTTCTGACAGAATGAGGTGTGGTGGTCTAGGGATTTTTTTTCCCTAGAAATGAACAAAGCTAGGACCTGGAAAATCAGAACACATATGCTTATTGGTAGTGGGAGTGTAGAACTGACCCGAGTTCCTGGAAATGTCCTCTTCCTTAGAACTGTTCTGAAAATGTTGGTAGTACAGTGTTTGGCTCATGTAATTGAATGAGAGTGAAAGACTGTAGCTGATATGATAAGTATAAAGAGAAGTAAATAATAATAAATCCTTATATTTATTATAAATATGAGCTGTTTATTTTCTTGGAAATACCTTCCTCTGTTTGGTTTGGTTTTTTTTCTTATTAGACTGTTGGAGAAGTTCCATAGTAGCCTTCACACAAAGTCAGAATTCAATAATGAAGTAATGGTCTCACAGGGAAAATAATTTTTTACCAACTATACTATCCTGAAGATAAAGACATCTTGATGTATTAAACACCATGAAGACAGGCAAAGAAAACTGTACTGGGCAATTTTTATCTAGCATGTAGCTGAAGAGATACAATTTAGATATCCCTGGCATAATAAAGTAAACCCCAAAGCATCTCAAGATCATATTATTATTGAGAAAGGAAGAGATGCAGCAGATAGTCCAAAAGCTAAATTCTGTTTTCCACTGACAGGAAGAAGTCTCATACTTTGTGTCAGCAGGGACCACACAAAACAGACTAATACCTCCAATGTATAAGAGATTAAAAAAAACCTTCCTGGGTGTATAGAAGGTTTTTGGAAAAAGCCTAAACCTCCAGCCTACTTAGCTGCCTTTGCTTTGGAGCTCGAAAAGGTGTAAAAAATATTACAGCATTGTGTAAGTATGCTTTTGTGAAGCAATTTTGGCACTCTAGGATAAAAAGGTTAAATGGAAGGTGATGTTTGTCTTGCTCCCCCCAACCTCCTCCACCCAACCTTGTCTACACCAGAGGATTATGTCAAGCTATTTAGTTTCCCTTAATTTTGTGGATTTATGTAATTTACAGTAATTAAAGTCCTGGACGTCTTTCTATGGCTGGGTTTCATTTTCAGTCATATGTCTGTTCTGTGGTGCTGCTAAAAGACTAAGTGCTGCTGCAGTGGAAACAGCCTGAAAAAGAAGTCAATTTTGTAACTACACAAATTGCATAAGCTTTACATATAAAATAGGTTAACTTACAATGAAGGAAATAGGGAACACCATTTTTACAGCTGATAGATCCTCAGAAGCTATAAATTTTTAATACTTCAAATCCAAATATTTTGTGACTTGCAGTGTTCTCTTCAAGTTCTCATTTTATGGTGAATGTGTGCAATTATCTTTACTAAGTGCTATCATTCTCCACTGAAAAATTTACAGTTTTTATCTTCAGTCTCACTTATCAGTTGTTCTTCTCCTTCTACGTTGGTCCAAAGGTATTTTATTTGAAGGAGAGTGCGATTTACATTCCACTCTGTGAAATTAGTTTCAAGAGGGAGGGTCTGTTAAAGTTGTGGAAGAAATTCCCTGTAGTGAGATGTTAGGAATAGTATGTGGCAAAGAACTGGAACCAGACATCTGGCCTGCTAATGCAGCTGCTTCTAAAGCTGATGGATTGAAGGGACCACTGGCACTTGTGTGGCAATCACCCTCTGGTGTTACCCATCTCCTCTCCATTGGTCTGTACTCAAAAGGGATGGAAAAAAGGGGGGGGAAGGAGGGAGACAAAATCCATCAGTACTGTTGTACATGCTTGTGTTCTTGTAGTTATCTGTTTCAGCTTATGAAGATCCCAGTAAATGTGGTTATAATATAGCTTTAAATGTGATTTTTTTTTTTTTAATACATATGTACTCTCCTGCCCTGTAATTTAGGTTTTTAACAAGGTTTTGGGGAAATTTGGGCCTTGTAGCAGATGTGCAGTGTTAGATGAGTTGGGTGTCCATTATGAAAACAGAGTGCCTAAATTCAACTGGTATCCTCATACCAACGTGGTTAATTCTTTTAACAAAGTGATTCGGATGATATTACTGTCCACTCTGTTGATTACCAGATTTTAAGCATTTTATAAGAAATACAAGAAGCAATAGCATTTCTAGTAGTTGGAAGCTAATGCCTTATTTAGCATTTCTTGGAATGTTTTGAGGGTTATATTTTAACAACCTCTGTCAATAACCTCACTGAACAAAACCTTCATCATACATTATTCTGCTAAAAAGATGTTTGTCTCGGGAACTGACTTGAAGCTGTTTTGATTGTAAAAATTCATGCCAGACTCTTGTTTCAGCTCCAGAACGTTGGCTATATGTCACTAATAGCAAGTGATTTTTTTTCGGGCAGATAATTTCCGCTTCATACAATTGATACTGTATTTTATAGTGGCTAATCTTTGTCTTATTCATTTTTAAAAGGGTTTCCAAATGTTGTTCTCTGCTGATTGGATTTAAATTCTAACTTGGCATTAGAACTGCTAATAATGACAGTTCTTTGTAGGGTAATTTTAATTTTTAATATTGCAGTTATTTTTTTACACAGACATGTAGCATATTTCATCTTTCATCTATATATAGGCTCTTTTTGAGGGAGAAGCTTCTCAGCAAACTTTAATTCTTTATTATTTTAGCTCAGTTAAAGGAAGCAACACCTGTAAAGCTTCCTAATGTCAGAGCCCACGTCTTCCTTGTTTAGCAAGTAGAAGATGCAGTTTCACAAGCCATGGCTGAAATTAGATAAGTATATAAACAGTTCTCCTGACTTGAGTAAGTTTTGGTTAGGATGACTACAAGGTTGTGTCTTCAGCTGCAGGGCACTCTGATGCCCCAGTCCCACAGCTTTAAGCTCAGGTTACCTTGCTAGCAGCTGAGCCTGGGTCACTTGTGGCCATGGCTGTCACCATGCTTTGTCCTCTGAGAGCCTGATGAAATCCAAGAAGTGGGTCTGTTAGTCAAAGAGCCACAGTTCTTCTTACAAAGAGAAAAACCTCTCCAAAACAAACCTACAATACATGGGAAATTTTTGGGAAGACGGTTCTGAGGCTTCAGCATTTGGTCCTGTGAGCTCAGCCTTGCATTTCTTTGTCATATCTAATGTTTTTTGCCTTTGCTCTGCTGCTTTATCACAGAGCCAAATCTGATTGCTGCTGTGCCCTGAGCAAAGATGTGATAGAAGCGACCAAAAAGGGAAGAGAGTGAAAGAAAAGTTTGTGGAAGCAGGAATAGTGGAAGACAAAGACGCTCATCTAGGAAGGGGAAGCACAAAGATAAAGTTATGTTTCCAACTCCTGTGTGAATTGGGGCCCAGCGGTCTGTGACCTGAGGATCTCATACACAGTGTATTGGATGGATTGGCTCATATTCTCAAGAGAAATTACTCCTTTTAAGGTGTACGGCGCTGAATTTCTTCAGTGTGATCCAGAGCCTGATCCAACCCACTGTCCTGTAGACATGGTTAAAAGCCATCCTGCCTGGTGTTTTACTTCATTGCCTATTTTTGTCCTCTGTGAAAATGGAGAATAATTTCTCCCGCTCCACTTTCTCAGGTTCCTTGTAAGCATGTTCTCCCAACACACCTCTTCTGAAGGCAACGTGGAATCTGAGCTTCTCTTTCAGAGCTTTTTGCTCCCGAGGTGGCTCCCATTTTTGCGCAGAACTCAGGAGGTAGTGCTTCAATGTTACCACTCAGAGGTAGCAGCTCAATGCTAATCTCTTCAAGCTCCCCTCCATCTTTCCACTTACACTGATACTTTCTGCCGAACTATTGCTCTTGTAACATTTTTCTCTGGCTCTTTGAGGCACGGCTTTTGTTGTTTCTCTACTGTTTTTTAAACAGTTGTGCATATTTATGGTGGTTTTGTGAATGATGTAAGTACCTGTCAAAGAAATCACTTTACTGAACAGCAAACTACCCACTCATCTTCAGTACACTGAAAGTAGGAAAAAATCATCTTTCTTTTAACAAAATATTGGTGAAGTTTGGAAATGCATCGAAAGAATATTTCAGTTGTAGCAGTATTTGCCATGCTGAAAAGAAAATTGCGCTGCTCTCAGAAATATAGCTCAACCTTGTTGTTCTTGTAACAGTCATGTTTACAACCTGCTTTAGCTTGAAGGATTTATTTTTTGATTTGCAGCTATTACAGCAACAAATTGGTGGTGATGTCACAAAGCAGTTTAAAGTGCCTCTTTCCAATCCAGTACCATCCCTGTAAGAAAACTGACATTAAACATTAATGTGTGCACTTTACTGATGAGCAGAAAGAGATGTAATAGTATATTACTTTTTAATTCCTGATTAAGACTTTAAGAGGATGTCTTGTTCTATTATCTATGCAAATTGGTGGCAAGGATGGCAATAAATCAGAAAAGAAGGACTTAAAATAAACCGCATCAATCGACTTGATGCATGATTGATTTCTCATGCTCATCAAATCCCTGGATGCTTTGTGGTTTTTCTTACTGTGACAGGATTGCTTCCCTTGATCTATGATACTGAGTGGTTTGGAATTTTTGTATTTTCCCCCTAAAATTGTGAGCTTGGTGAAGTTTTTAATAATTAGGGGGGATCAAGACTCATAGATGGGCCCATCCAGAATTCGTTTTTAGAGAACAACAAGGGTTTTGGTTTGATTTGTTGTGGGTTTTTTTGGTGGTTTGTTTTATTTTGTTTGGTTTGGTTTTCTGTGATGTTAGTTTGCTTTTAGTTTTGTTTGTTTGTTTTAGTTCACTTTGCAGAAAGCGATGTCACTCCTGAAGCATTCCCTGCAATATTCTGCCTTCTTTTGTTAGTTGAACCGCTTGAACTGGAGCAAAATATGGATGCAAATTAAATTAATGTTGAAAGGACTGATATCAGAGTTATGTTCCATCTTAGGCCCTTAAGAAGAGAGATGGCTGTTCTCCTAGTACACATTTCTTTCTTGTCTGAGATACTAGATCATTTTGTAGAATAACATGAAATGTTTTGTAGTGACAGCAGAACTTGATATTCACTAATAAGTTAATGACATTGAAAAGAATATATTAAGTGTAGAGACACATTTGTCTGCCATTAATTTTACTGGGAACAGAATTAGATTCATAATTCATAATATGGATTGAAGTCTTCATAATATATAAATAATAAAAGAGCTGTTAATATATTTCAAGTGAGTGAATGCTGATAATACCCAGAGCTAACTCACCATGTCAGTGCTGCTCATATTTTATCTTGAGAACAGATTTGCATGAGCTCTTGAGGTATCTTAGATCAATTGATCCACATTGGCTGTTGCTGTGCTTTATCCACAGCCAGCAACTGAGCCTCACACATCTGCTCACTCACTCCCTGTGGGAGTGGGGATGAGAGTCAGAAGGGTAAAAGTGAGAAAATTCGGGGGTTGAGATAAAGACAGGTCAATAGACAAAGCAAAAGCCACATGTGCAAACAAAGAAAAAAACCCAAGGAATTCATTCCCCACTTCCTGAGGGCAGGTAGGTGTTCAGCCATCTCCAGGAAAGCAGGGGTTTATGACAGGTAATGGTCACTTGGTACGTGCTGAGCATGAGGCCATATAGTCTGGAATATCCCTTGGGTCACTTGGGGTCAGCTGTCCTGGCTGTGTTTTCTCCCAGCTCCTTGTGCACCCCCAGCCCACTCACTGGTGAGATGGGGTGAAGAGCAGAAAAGGCCTTGGCTCTGTGTAAGTGCTGCTCAGTGAGAAACAAAAACACCTCTGAATTATCAATGCTGTCTCCAGCACAAATCCAAAACACAGCCCTATACCAACTACTGTGTGGAAAATTAACTCTATCCCAGCCAAAACCAGCACAGCTGTCAGTATATGAACTCAGCCCAGAGGAAATACAAGTTAATGTGATTGAGCTTATGCCTTCTCTAGTCCTGTGGTACGAGAAGTCACAGTGCCAGCAGCTGAGCTTCTGTGCTGTTAGAGCAGTTCTACTGGTGTGTGGTAACTCATAAAGCCACACGACTGAGCCCTTGCCCAGTATTTGCAAAAACTGATGCTTAGTCCCTTGGGTTGCCTGTTTTTGTTTCGTGTTTGTGCTGAGTCGACGAGAGCTCGGCCCGTGTGTGAGGTTGGGGTTAGTCTGGATAACGTTCATCCGTAGTAATTTCCACTGAAGCTTTTACCCGAGGATTTGTCTGAATAATTTTCAGTCATATAGTGTCTCTGATCTTTTCACATAATGAATTCCATTTTTGATCTACTGAAACTTTGCTCAGTTTCATAGAGTTCTCTGTAGAATTAAACTCATTCAGATAAGAGTTGGGATATAAGAATCTCACTGTTCTAACTCCATTCACTGTGATTGACTGTATTTAATGTGCTACTTTTTTCCAACTTATCAAAGGCAAAGAGAGAATTCATTTTACTGGACTGGTGAGAGAGCCCAGTATGGGTTTTGGCATATTATACATGTGTGCAGTAAACAGCTATCCCTGCTAACAGGGAGAAAAGAACAGTGGGATTACAGTGGATGAAAGAAGGGAGAATGGAGAAAAAGGGAATGGGAATCCAACGGAGTTGGTGAGATAACATGGTTATACGGAGCAGTTGGAATAATAATGATGGCTTGAGTTGCAGCAATACATTGTGGAGCCTCCATGAGTGAGTTCCTTAGCTTTGTAATTTATTTTTTTTTTTATTTGACAAGCAACGAGAGGGTAGAAGTATGCTCATGTGACTGAGTCAAGGAAATTAGGGGGAGAGAAAGAAAAAGAAATGAGGCATCTTGAAGAGTGTATATATGTAGAGAAACAGGGGGGTGTGTCAGACCATTACAACCAGCAGTGATGATGTGCTCTACTAGCACTTCCAGTGACTAAAAGAAATCTGACTGACTCGGAGAACAACACTGCTAATGGGTCATCCAAAACCTTCCAAATCCCCTTCATTATGCCCACTGGTAGTAACATATAGTAGCATGAAGGCAATGTGTGAATAGTCTTGTGGATGTGCTTTATTGTGCCCTGTTTCTGAAATACTGCCTCCAAAACTGTAGCTGGTATGTCCAGCAGAATAATTCATTCCAAACCTTGTGGACATGAGCTCTTCTTCTGCATAATCCAGGTGAGTAGCTTCCCAGTGGTGGAAAGATGGTTTCAATGCTGAGTTGCATTAAGTTTCCTGTTGCCTTCAATAAATATAGGATTATGGCTTCAGTGCCACAGGGGGATGAGGTTAATGAAATGCTCTGCAAGGGAATCAGGTGGTGCTTTCAGTCTGAGATGCCACAATGGAAGGAGCACAGGTTGCTTTTCAGCAACCATAGCAATTAAAAAGAATTCAAGTCATGAAAGCTCAAATTGCTTCTTTAATTTCATTTAAAGCGTTTCTTTAAAGTGATTTCAGGATTGAAAGTTATTGGACTGTAAAAGAGACCAACTGCTTTAGCTGACTTCTCGGAAGTAATTACACGCCACATGCTGTGCTTCCATAAAACCGGATCTGTTCCATGAGTGCAAGGTGGAAAATGGCCAGGTGCAGTGTAGAAGTTTAATTGCTGAATATGCAGAAAGTCTACTACGAGCTTTTAAATTTTTACAAGCAATTGACTGACCTAAATTAATGAAATTTTAACAAACAGCGATTTCAGAGATTAGGAGAGATTTTCATTTCATGCGGGAATCAAGGGATGTGTGAGGTTTGTTTTTTTTTTTAAGCCTGAAACACTTATTTTAGTAAAACAATGGAATGCCTGCTTAAAACATAAAGCAATAGAAATAGAGTCATTTTGGTGAAGACCATTCTGTTGGTTCTTGCATCCTGCTTGCTTTACTTGTACAAGTATTCCCACTGACATGAGGAGAACTTTTGTCTGTAGGGGTGTTAAAGAGTTTGGGCCTTTCCATACAGTCACAGAATATGGGAACACCATTGGCTGTAAACAGTCTTGTAAGTTAGTTTAAGTAAAAATATCCTTTTTTTTTTTTTTAGCTGAATTTGAAAGCAAACCATATCACCTTAACTAGTCTCCCTGGGAAACAATTTACCTTGGGGTAAAACTGAACCCCGAGGGTTACATTTTGTTCCTCCTCTGAGGCATCATGAAATTCAAATGGAGGAAAGACAACAGGGTTGCATTGTATAAAAAATAATGAGTTCATCTTCTGTGAAAAATAGAAAGGAGATCTCATGTTTTCACAGGTTTTCTGCAAGATTTGGTTGTCCCCTCCCGTAACTGCTGCTGAAGCACAGGGCTCACAGAGGTCACTACAGATTGGTTTTGTGGTGGCTGTACTGCTGGCCTCCAGTTTCTTTTTTGGGCTTCACATATGGTAGAAACAAGTTGATGTCTTTGTCTTCTCAGAAATGCAACATGACAGTCAAAAATTGGTTTATTCTCATGAGAACTTTCTTGCCAATAATGGGAATTTTAGGAAGGGCTGTGAAGACAACAAGAAAACATAGAAATGTGCCCACTAAGCAGAATTCCTGGATCTTTTAATCTGCCACTTCAGTACTCTACCCTGCCTGTCTGTTAATACTTTCCATTTTGACTTTAAATGAAACTTTAGCATAGAGCAGAATACATAATTGTATTTTATTTTGGCTCTGTGCTTGATCTAAAATAGCATATAAAACCAAAGCAGATATGCTCTGAAACTAAAAGAAAATTTGTCAGCATGTCTCTCTGGCAAGAGTATATATTTTTAACTCAAACCAAAAATAAAAATAAAAAAGCTTTGAAGCATCTTTATCTTCTTGAAATGAGTTAGTTGCTAGAGAATCATGATTCATAAAACAAGAACACATCTGGGACATAACACTTTTTCCCAGTAGTTCCTGGATGAGTTGATGAACCTCGGATTGTGGATTTGAACTCATTTCCCTTTTCAGCCTGAGGGAATTTAAATGCCTTTCTCCTGCATCCCTGGAAAGTATCTGGCTGCTGAGCGGTGGAATCAGTCTGGGCTCAGCTGAATATTTAAGGAAATAAAGCAATGTCAAGTAGACAGATTGAAAACTGCCCTTCTCGCTTCCCTTGTGGCTCAGTGTGGTCGTGACACCTTCCTGGGCCATAAATGCTGCGAGTTCAAACCTGCTGGAGTGCAGGCAGGACACTGTGCTGCAGTTGAGTATTCCAGCTGAGAGCAGGTGAGAACAGGGCTGCTGACACCACTGCTCTTTTATCAGCCTGGCTGAACCCCTTCTTTTTGCCACCTGAAGCTACTTGGCAGACTTAATCCAAATTATGCCTTGACCAAAGCAGATTTCTAGGCAAGCAGTGTGGTACACAGACTTTTTTTCCCTACCTTTTCCCCAGAATGCAGTGTATTCTGCCATTGAGAAGGTGTGTCTTGCCCAGCATATTAAGATGCAGCAAATCTCTGAGGGGTTGTTACCTGTTGAGTAAATATATTAGGACCTCTGCTATATGGGTTTTCCTATCTGGCCTTCTGGAGTGTGCCTTCCTCTTGTTCACCTTCTGCATTATGGTCAGGAATTGGGGGCACTCCACAGCTGTTCTGAGACAAGGGTGTCCAATGTGAGGGGGTTTGTGAAGCACAGTGCTCAAGGACATTTGGAGGAAACTCAAGTAACAGTCATTTCACATGAAATTATACTTTTAAATGCTACTAGGCACAGGCTGTGAGCTGCCATGGATCTTGATGAGTGCCTCGCTATCAGTGCCACTGCTTGAGGGAGTACAAGCACTTGTTGGTGTAAGGAATGGGGTATTAAATCATATCCAGTATGTTATTCTTTTCATTTCCATGCAAGCATTATGGACAATTCCATTAAGGATTCTGTTGTCATATGCCCATGTAGGTTTAAGCTTGACCACCTTATGGGGAGCCAGGCTGCTTTTACCCAATATGCTCAGGTTGAAGGATTTTGATTTTTACAATATGTCAAAGCATACATATGTTCTCACAAAGTTGTAACATGAAGGACATGTTAGCCTAGAGATAAAATAGACCATCTGTAGAGCTGCTGCCAGGACACTCCTCTGAAGGTCTCATGCAAAGCTGGAGCCCCAGGAGAGCCCCCACCCAGCTGGGGGAGTTGGGGGTGCCCAATTCTCTTTCCCCATGTCAGAAGAATCCCTGATTTTTCAGTCTGTGCATAGCACAATCAGGATATTTTGCCTTTGGAGCACTTGAAAGTTAATCCTGAGGAAAATCACTGTTCAGTGGAAAGGTCTGGGTAGTTCATGTTGCCTGGGATTTAATAGAAGGAGACTGAGGATATTTGATATGTAAAGGCTCAAGAAGTTGTGAACTGGAGGAGAAAACTGAGCATCTCAGGGTTTTTCAAGAATGTTCAGGTAAGAATTCAGCCTGTTAGAGACTCTAGGAAAAAACCAAACAAGCAAACACTGAAAACTTATTTTATTTGTATTGCCTTTTTTTTCCCTCAGATTTTTTTTAACAGAGAAACCCCATTATTTTAACTCTTATCTATCATTTTCTGTGTAGTTAGTTTATTAATAAAGCTTAATTCATATACAATGATAATAGCTTACAGGCTTTCTTTCTTCTCTTTCATTTTCACTGAATGATAAAGCTGGATGTTTTTATGTTGCCTTAGCTAAATCCTCTCTAATCAATATATCCTGCAAATCACCTGACTAATTTTATCTGAGAATGATTTGAGGAGGATAAACTACAAAGCCTGTGCTTTGAGATGAACCATACAGCGAGTAATATTTCAAACAGGCAAATGGATTAGAGCTTTTCACGTACTTTGTTTCTTGTTTATTTAAAGTGCTACTTCCTGCTGCAGGTTTTTTCCAAACCTGTTTGGTTTTTTCACTTCTGAAAATCTGTCTGAAAAATGTCATTACATCACGTGGTAGGTTTTGGTACACGTTTATTACTTTGTATTTTAAGCCCATAGGCCAGGTATGTGCATCTCCCAAGCTCTGTGTTTCGGCAGAGCAGCAATGGGCAGGGCTTTTTTGCTCTTTTACACCCTGCAGCTTTATGGAAAAGTATTTCAATATTCTTGAGCCTTTCATGAATCCTGGCATTTTGTGTGTAGTGGTTGATACTGCTATTCCATAAGCAAGTCAGATATTGCCTTGTTGAGGTTGCCTCAGGGTTTTTCCCTCCTTTTCATTTTTCTAAAACACTAAGTGGGGCAGGGATTCAGGTGACTTTCCTTGAACTCTCTGGAGATATTCAGAAGCTGTAAAACTCTCTGCATTCAGTCAAGGTTATCCTTTTTTAACAAACCCCTGAGCTACTTCTGCTTAAATATACAGTGGTGGCAACTGTGTGAAAATCAGCTTAAATGCTGATGCCCCCAAATTTCTCTTTGCTTTGTATTGGCTGTGGGCCAAGCAGGCAGGAATTAACTCTGTGGCTGTTCTTTCATTAAGTGTGACAAAGAACTCAATTTATTGTTAAGCCGGTGTGGGAATTTCCTGAGGTTAGATGTAGGAAGTTGAGAGCAAAGCCTACAAGCAATCTTGTACAACTCAATCAAGAATCCATTCAGACTCAGGAGCTGTGATTTCGGTGCATATTACTACTTGAGAGAGGCAAGCTTTAGAGTAAGGAAAGTATATTTTGAAATGTTAGGTGTTAGAAGTGAAGTGCACAGTGGATTTCTTGTCTTTGTCAGCATTATCTTGCTCTCTGGAAGTTTGAAAACTTGAGAAGAAATTCAGTGTACAAATGGTGCAGTGTATGAACTGAATCTTTAAGCTGGGTGAGGACCACTTCTCTCCACTGGGTTTTGTGCTTTACTTGCACATCTATAGATTGAAGGTATCTTTACTTGCTGGATATTGATAGAGGACTCTTGCTAGACTGATTATTATGGGCTGGCAGCATGTAAACTTTAGCTCCCTATGTGCTGGGACTGCCTTCTTAATTACTTTGAGTATATATACTCAGATATATGGTGCAAAAATCCTAAAATCATGTCGTCTGTGTGGTAGTTTACAAACTGAGGTGCTTCTGTCATTGAAAATCACATGAAGACCTCATAGTCAGTGGAGAAGTAACTGCTCACTTGATGCTACGTTTCAGCTGAATTGCTGAGAGAAAATGAATATAAAGGTAATTTAGTGAAAGTACAATGTAGTTTATTTTTGAGACAGAATGAACACTTGGAATTGCCTAAAAGTTTTTTGATCCAAGAAAAGAAAACCCTAGCTGAGATTTGAGCACTGGGGCAAAAGAAATGCCTGTGAGAGATTTTGTTGTTCTCTGTGAATACTGACATGAATTGATCTGTATGGTTAGATTTAATGTGATGGCCAAACAGGCTTAAATAGCTCATGTAATCAGTATCATAAAAAGGGATATTGTTTTTATTCTTGTAGCTGTGATTGGATGCTTCTGATGCTCTGTGTGCTTCTGCCTTTGTCTGTTCATTTCTTAAAATTGCCTGATTGTTATATTGTAGGGGGGTTTGTAGCTTTCTGTAAGTCTGTGAAGATTTTAGCTTAATGCTAAAAGATTTAACAACAGTTTTCAGTGTGTTTCATTATCTTCATGTTGTTATAAGTCTTCAGCTTCTGACATCTAAGGCTTTGTCTGTACCAGTTCTAGTGAATTTTTCTTTGACAAATATTAAAACTAGACAATCAGACCAGGAGATGAAACTCATAGACTTAGGCCAGTACAAATCAATAGAATGTGAAAGCAAAACTCAAAAGATAGCTATAAGCTGAGCTGCATTGACAGCTGATGGACAGAGCTTTCTTGTGCTAGTCTGATTGCAGTTGAATTTGGCCTTTGCATAAGTTGAAAGAGAAAAAGTTTAGAGTGGCCTTGTCTTTGGCTTTCATCTTTGGTAAATATAAATCACCAGTGGTGCTTGGACTGAAATGTAATGATGTCAGCTTCTGAGGTGCTGGAGGAAGGAATGCTATTTTATCAGAATATCATAGTGCCTTCAGTTTCTGTCATACCATCTTAAATTTTGACTTCTAGAGTAGTTACTGAACCGTGTTCAGAAAGAGTTTGTGATCCTTAGCACCTTTTCAATGCTACACAGAACAGTATTGCCACTATTTCTAATGGGGCTGTTTGCAAACTCTTAATTAAATACATTTACAGTTTGCTGATACTAAATTGAGTGAAATTTTCTCTTTACCAGACCAGTCAGCACCCACACAGTAACTTAATTCCTAGCACAGCCACAGAGCATCAGTTGCTTTCAGTTTCGTGAATTACTTGAAACCTATGTTGATCTCATAAGGGAGATCAGGAGAAAGTTTAAATGTTACAAATACTGTGCAGAGTGGTGTTGTTACTGAATAGTTTTAGATTAAAGATATGCTCATCTGTGACCTTCTGGAAATGTCAAGGTGTGGTAAAGTGGCAAACGCTGGACTGTGTTTAATAAAAGTACTTTTTAAGTTCCCTCCTTGAAAAGCACAAAAGCACAGTTAGCTGTTGTAATGTTGCTGAGCACCATGTGGTGATGAGGTACTTAGTCGATACATGAAATTGGAATGAAAGAGTATTAATCTTGATCTCTCAGTGTCCTTCTCCGCTTGGATCTGCAAAATATTTCCCAGCTCTGTAGCCCACCTGGCAGACTGGTGAGCTGCTGAGACCTTCTCTGACAGAGCAGTGTGTACATCCCAGCTGGCTTGAGGCCATCGGGTGACAAAACATTTTACACCGCGAGCCTGTCCCGCTGTGAGAGGATGTTTTGTCACTGCCGATAAATCCACCTTAAAACAGCTGCTGCAGAGCTGGCAGGTTCAGCTCTACCTGCTCTGAGCATCTGTCCATGTGGCAAGGCTTCCTCAGAAATGGCCTTGTCCTGCCTGAGGGAGGTCTTGTCCAGCTCTTTGCAATTGGGACAGGTGCGGAGCTTGCCATGTTAGTAAAATATGAAGGGCAACAGTGGGAATGTGATAACTGCATCTTGGAGGAGGGCTGTATTTGCCTTACTAGTTGTCTTATCATATGACAAAAACAAAAGACAGGGTAGGGGATTTCAAGCCTCTGTGAAATGCTCCTGACACGGGCAGTGCTTGTAAAGTCAATATCGACAAAACGCTGCTCTGTGCTTCTGCTGAGTCCTTGCGTTCTGCAACAGTTCGGAGCTCTGTGTCATGTTACAGTTTTAAATGTCTTAATGGGGCAGAATGTGCTTTCCCAAATGAAGTCAAAATTATCCACAGAGGAAAGGGAAGAGCAGAAATGATCAGATAACGTGGCTGTTTCCAAATGAACGCTGTTGTACGATCAATACTCGTTTTGAGAACACAGTTTGCTTTAGCCTCACTGATGTTGGTGAGCATCAAATGTTTGAAAACACTGAGCCGTCCACATTCCCAGCACGGTTGAGTAGCCTGATGTGGCAGGTCCCTGAAGGATAGTAGGTCCACTATTCAGTAACATGCAGTTGTCCAGAAGCTGGTCCCAGCCACACAGCACCTCTGCAGCAAACCTGACATGTGCCTCACAGAGGGAACAATTGGCCCCTGGAGCCCCAGAACAGTGGCCTGTGGTGAAGGATTGGGGCTGAGCCCAAGATCAGCTGGAAGCTATCCAGGGGAATCTAGATGTGGTCTACAGAAAATGGAACAGTACATTTTGAAATTCTTAGAACTGTCATCTGCCTCCAGAGCTCAAGGTGACAGTAGGTGGGGTTGATTGAGGAGACAAATGATTGATGTACCAAATAAAGGAGGGGTGTGAAGAACCCTGGAAAAGGGCCTACATTTCTTATAAAATAGATGAAAGTAACAATGTAACTGAAATGTAAATGAGGGAGAGATGAGTGTAACCTCTTTTGCATTTCAGGTCTGCTTAAAGCAAACAAACCAGCCCTGCAGGGTTTTTTTTTTTAGTATTTTGGTTTTTATTTTTAATAGGGTCAAAATTAAATGGCATTTTTGTCCGACCTGAACTGAAATTTGGTTTTACACTTTCCAGACTGGTGATGTGTGTAGAGATGTGAGCTTTTCATCCCAAGACAGAAGGGAGTATTCCTTCTGTGCTCTCAGATATTTTCGCGGGGCAGTTACATAATTTTCGTGCACAGCTTTAATACAAACCCCATATCTCACTTTTGAGGGCTTTCCTGCTTTTGTGATGTTGTCCCCACTCCTGGCCACACTTTGGCAGTTTAGCTGAGTGCTCCCATCATTACTGGCATAGCTGGGCAGGGTTCAGTAAGGCAGTACCTAGGCCGGGTGGCATCTGATAGCAGAACGCCCACTGGCTGAAATAGGTGGTTTCAGGATATTTGTGAGCCTCATAAGATGGCCAATACCTTGGAGCCCTTTGGGAGGAAAGGTGCACTGATGCAGCATGTTCTGTGAGTGTCTAATGACTATTCTCACCCCTCTCCCCCCGTGGGCAGCTGCCAGGCTGTGTGGTAGATGACAGAGAAGGATTTCTTTCACAGAAAAGCTTGTCCTTATCTCCTGTCTTGCATGGATCACATTATTTTCCTGCTGTAGAAAGCAGCCCTTGAAAAATATCTGTCATTTTAGCTGTATGTGTCATTATAGTCGACATCGCATCTGTCTAAAACGTGAGCCAATTTGTTCAAATGGTCACTGTTTCCTTGCCAGCCTTGTTTTTTTGGATATAGTCAACATGCTGAAGTCTGTTCAGCGCCTGAAAGTCACATACCAGTTATTGCTGGCTTTCCCAAACATTGTGGATGTTTTAGTCACCACTGCTGAGATACTTTCCATCTTTTTAACTGGCATAAAAGTTCTGAGAACTTAATGCGAACACATGATCTTTTATGTTAACTTTTAAATGGTGGGAGAGGAGGACAAGAAGGTTTTCATAATTTTCTTTTTACTTAGCCTCAGCTTAGCTGATGTTGATTATGTTTCTTGGTGAAGTCCCCCTCCATGGTAAGCACTAGTATTTTGTAAGGGCTGATGCCTGGACTGACTGAGGTTCTCCTGATTGTGAAACAGGGACAGAGTAAAGATAAACCAAGACTTGAGAGAATGGGAGAGACAGTGCTAATTAGAGCTTGTTGTTAGGCCATTCAGAAGTGAAACCATTTTTATTTTCCCCCTTGAATAGACATGAATTAATAAAAGGGTATTTGAGGTTCTGAGCCTCTTTTTGGGAAGGTTGGGGCATGTGACTTCCCATGGATGTCAGTGGAGCAAGGGTACTAGATACCTTGCAGGGTTGGAGCCCAAGTCTGCTGTAAGATATGAAAAGTTGCAAGAGTTATACACAATTACCTTAAGGGAAAAATCTATGATCTTCACAAAGATAATGTATTTAGCTGGTTAATAGGGGGCCTGCTGGTCTGCAGATGCCTAGTCATTTACTAATTGCCTCACTTGCATCGTTGCATTAAATTTTAGATCTGATCTCTAGTCCTCTGCTATGCCATAGAGCAAAAGGAAGTCATGTGCTGCCTCCCTCCTGCTCGTGTGTATTGACCTTTGGAGCCTGGGCTCTGTCTGGGAAACAGCACTGGGAGTCCAGGAGCATTGCATCCTCCATCTCTGCTTGGGCCCAGCTCAGCTTCCTGCCTGTGGAGCAACCCTCTGTTTGTCCACAGGCTGGGCATGCTCTGGAAAATAAACAAGGTCATGGCAGGTTGGCCTTTGCTGGAAATGCGTCTCATCCTCTCTGCATTGTCATCTTTAAAAAGAGAAAGTTAAATTAGTGATGAAAGAGATTTTGGGGGCCTGGGGGTATGTTTGCAGTACAATGGACAGTGAAGCAAAAAGCTGCAAAAAATTAAATATTCATATCCTTTGAAGTCAGGCTAGGGTACTGTGACTCTGTTTTGATTCATGCCTGCTGGCAAAAATAAAGCAGGTTGTCAGTAAAGAAAGCCTTTCTTCAAATCTATTTATTACAGTTAAAATATTCAACCCACTGGTTGGTTGGTGTATTGGTGCTGGCAACTATTGCAAAATTAGTAATGCCTTAGAGCTGCCAGGAGCCAAAGCAAAGGGCCTGGAGTGAGCCAAATCCTACACTCTTGGAGCAATATTCCATCATTCTGCAAAGGGCCGTAGAAACATGGATCAGATCAGCAGTGGCGCTAAAGAAACCCGTTGTCCTACAGCCTCAGGACTTGTGATTGAGTTCTGTAGTGTTTATTTGGACTTTTGCCCCATGGATGCTTTACAATAGCATAAACCTTCTTTATGCTTCGTTAAGCAGACCGCTTTTCCTTTAAAGGCTTAAAGAAGAAGGGACGTGACAGGTTCGTGACAACACGAGACACCACTGATCCAACTGACCAGCAGTGAGGGCAGGTTACACACTGCCCCACAATACCCCTCTTCCCCGTAGCTGCCAGAGAGCAGAGCTGGGTGGCAGCTTGGGGGTCTGGCATTAATTACAATGAGGGAGTGCTGTCCATTCCCTGTGGTGCAGTCCATGAGGGACAGGCATTCTGTGATGTCAGGAAGTCTCCAAAATGCCCATTCCTGGCTCTCAGACCAGTGAGATGGGTCTGTGGCTCTCCAAAGCTGCAAGTCCTGTCTTGTGTAGAGGTTAAAGATTTTGCTGCACACAGTGTTGGACCCTGATTGCAGTTGTAAATGAGTTTAACTACACTTTGTAGAATACTCTTAATAGGAAAAAGAAAGTAAAGTCTATTTTAAAAATCTCTGAGGTGCACAAGTAGATAAACCACTGAAGATGCCCATATGGCATCCACTTTTAGAGAAACTAGATTTATACAGCTGTCCTGTTCAAGGACTGAGATATGAGTGCACTGGCTGCTTTGCTGAAAGCTTTGTTTGTGAAGCACCAGACATTTCACTGGCTTTATTTGAAGCTTCAGTCTTCACAACCGCATTTTCAGCATTTAAAGAAATAAATTACAAAAACCCTGAGCTTGCAGTTGACTCCCGTGAAATTACTTTCTTTAAGAGGAGTAGACAAGGACCTAAATGTATAAACTTTGTATGACTGAATCTGTTTGGCTCTGCATTAGTGGAGTGTGTGCTAGATGACCTCCAGTGGTCCCTTCAGACCTCAGTTATTCTGGCATTCCATAAAATCACTATATTTACTGGCAGAAGCCAGTAGATCAGGATAGGCTATATTGAATTTGCTTAAATTCATTATTTAAACTGGAGTTCTGTACTTTATTGTTATCTTTCTTAATGCAGTTTCCATTTTGAGCTTTGCTACCAGCATGACGAGTCTTTTAATCTTTGAGAACTTTCTGGAAAATCTTTCACAAGTCACATAGACCACTCTCTGTGTCATCTGTTGCTTTTTGGGACCACTAGTGACTTTTATCAAATACCCTCTTCCTAGCAGAAATTTATCCTTGTAACTCTTATCAGAAATCAGACTGCACAGCTCAAAACCTCACTGTACTCTGTGACCCTAAAATAAGGTAGCCTGGGGTGAAGGCACCCAGGGAAGCACATGCAGCTGCCACCTTGGTGGCTGGTTTGCTGGTGAATGGTTCTCCCTCTGCTCTGACTGTTTTCATGGTGCAGAGCTGAGCATCTCACTGATGTAGATATATTAACTTCCCTTCTCACCTTTTCTAGCTCACAGTCTCTGTGTCTTTTACAGAGATTTCAGTGTAAACATTCACAGCCAGAGTATGTGGATACAGTGATGTGACAGCCAAGTGGTTAATTATAAATGAAAGAAAAACCCCTTTAAGCTGCGCCAGTCCATTCAAGTGATCCAGATTTGTCTGATAGCCTGTGTGATCATGCTTCAATTAACCCTGTCACCATGGATTTTCTGTGGTTTGCAATGTTCCCCATGTTCAACTCTTGTTCTTTGTTTTTGACACCGAATTTTGTTGTAAACCTTTGAAGTGGTCAGAGATTATAAGATAAAAAATCCACCCCCCTGTTTTCCTTAGTCTTTCTGTTAGATCTTTGAGATCTTGAGTGTGTTATTGGTGGAGATTTTATTTGGAATAAGAAAAGAGTTTCCACTGGCCATCCAAACAGTAAATGACAAGTGATTGTAACAAGCAGTGTTATACTATAATTAGATACCAGTGATATAAAATTGTTTGAAGATCAACATATGTGAAGGGGATGGGTGCTATTTTTAGTCTAGGACTCTAGATGAGAGAAGAACAAAATTCCAAACCAGATCTTGGTTGATTTATAGACACATGGGAGAATCCACAGACCAGGGAGCATAGGACTGACTGCCTAGAGGAAAATCTGTGGTAGCAGGTGCCCATATCCAAGTAGCCGGGGAGCAGACTCAGCTCTGAAATGGACTAGTAGGGTACTTTGAGTGCAGAGCTGAATGAAATTGTGCTGGTTTTTGCCTGCCTAAGATGATCCCTAGTCTGCCTTCTCTACAACTGTCTTCATGCTCTGGTCTCTGACTCTTCCCCCTGTGCTGCTGCCGCAGCAGGAGAGACAGAGGCTGCTGTTTGTGTTACAGCTCCGTAAATCACTCCGGCAGTGAACGTTCTCATGCCTGTGATTTAACTCCGGAGGAAACTGCTGCTGAGAACGTGACAAAGAATGGAGCAGTGTGGAGGTTTGATACTGAGGAGTGCTGAGTATTTACATCCTCTTTACTTTATTTGGTTCTTTATAGTGTAATGGTGGATCCTGGCATATAACGCTCAGCTGTGAGCCCCTGGGCCTCAGAGGTGCAGTAGGGATGGATTCAGCACTGACCCAAGCAGGGAGGGGAGAGATGCCTGGCCCCATGACATCAAACACAACATGAGAGGGAGCTAAGCAGGAGCTTTTGCATCTCTGGTGCTCATGGAAGTACAGGATCAAGCCTTTTTACTGACTTCAAGAAAGTCCTTGCCTCATAGGGAGCCCTCAACGGGCTCATAACGTGGATTGCAGCTGTGCATCCAGGTCTGCAAACCCTCCTCACCCTCAATAATCCCACTGTATCTGGTGTTTGTCTTGATGTGTGTGAGCTTCCTCTGTAGGCAGAGATTTGTCACTATCATCACCTTTAATAGCTTACTGGAAAAAATATAGAGACTAATTTTTTTGGTATATTTTAATTTGGTAATCTTTTATTATGTTGGAGCTAGAAATCTCTGGGGATATAATTGAAGAAAATAGTAATTGCAGGGCTTGCTCATGCTAGTAGCTTCTTCCCATAGGTACAATATGTTATGGCACTGTGTCTAAGACATTATTTTAATTGGTCTGATGCAGACCTTCCCAAGATGAATGATTTATCTTTGTTTTATTACTTCGTTTCTACTTCATTACTTCATTTTCTACCTGTCATAAAAGAGGAGACAAGGAGGCCAGTGTCTGTATTGAGAATGCAGAGGACCAGTACCTTTTGTAAATCATTCTGATGTTGGTTAACGTTTTTATGTCTGTGATCTGAGCTATGAAGGAAATTGCTGTTCAGCTTCTGATGAAACAGAATGTAGTGTGATAAAAGAGCAAGAAGACCCGTTCTGAATAATGGGGACAAAAGTTGTGCAACATCAGTGACTGTAACTTATGGGAATGTAGAAGAAAAAAAATAAAAATTGTGCCTTGCTCCTCCATTTTTTCACTTAGTATAAACTAATGCCTTAGGCAATAACAAATAATAACAGTGAAGCAAGAAATGCTGTACAACAAACCACATCTTTAGGTTTTTTTTCTCTTTTCTTTCCCCGTCTTTCTAAGAAGAGAGTACAGGCTTTTCTTCTCCGTGTCACTAAAAGCATTTAAAATTCACTGCAGTTCATTGGCCCTGCTTTCTGCATTATAGAGCTTGAACAAGCTTTTTAACTTTGTGAGGGTAGTTACTAAGTAAAATGGACATTTTATTATTTGGCAGACAAGGTCTTTGAAAGCAGGGCAGAAAGCAGTAGGTGCTGTAGATCTCTTGCCTGTGTTGTGTGTCTTCCTGCTCTACATAAACCACCTGATAGGCTGCCTTCTTATTCCTGCCATTCATTTGCATCCTCAAGGACTGCATTTTTGCTCCTCTTAGTTGTATGGACTCAGAAAGGAAGAAGAACGAGTTGGACCCTCCTCCAACTGGTGCCAGCACAGCAGTGCTGGTAATGTTCCAGTTGGAAAAGCTCCTGGATGAGCGGGGTCAGTCTTTCGTTCTTGTGTTCTTTGATTTTCTTTTTTTCTACTGTTCTTTCTTCCTTTTGACAAAGCTGTCAAAATCCATGATGTTCCGATTCTCTGCAAGTTTGCTGTACAAGTTTAGTTTGCAAATTGAAACATGAATTCAGTCCCCACCATTCCATCATACCATTTGTATAGAAGCATCTACGACAGTGCATTGACTTGCACTGCAGAAAGCTGTTTTTTCTGTGAGCTCACAACTGTTTATCAGTAGTGACCTCCTGTGCTGTTGTTCATCTCATTCATTGTGATAGGACTGTGATCATTCCCTGCTCAGCCAAAGACATGGATCTTAGTAGTAGAAATACTTGAGATTTACTTGGTGTAGCAAATTGTGTCTATCCATAACAGACCCAGGGTGATGGCTGAGGACTGGCACAGAGGGTTCACACCTACACAGTGAAGATGGAGACCTGCTGTAGAGGAGGAGGATTCTTTTCTTATGATTTTGTGAGCTGTTATTTCCTGCCAAAAAAATCTCATTTTGGGGAGTTGAAGTGGCTTAATTTCAACTCAGACATCGCAGGTGAAACCTCAGATGGAAGCGCTAAAGTAGCACTTCACAGCAGGGAAACAAATTTGTTTGCAAATGCAGAGGGGTTAAATAATATATAAAAATCTTAGGGCTTAATTCCTCTGTCCTGTACATGGGGGAAGACAGAAGCTTGTGCCCCAGCTGTCGGACATCAAGCTGGACAAACAGTGAAGACTTGGTTTGCATGGTCCTGGAGGCCATTTCCTTCCTCTGCCAGGATTTACAGACCGGTGGCTGCTCCTCGGCTGTAGCTCCACACCTGTCTCCCACGAGTTGGCCCTTGGCACTTGCCTTTCCTGGGCTCCACTCCATGAGGTGTGCTGTAAGGCTGTAGCTACACCTCCCATTTGACACTGTGCTTGGCTCACCTATCACTGAATTCAGCCTTTGGAGTTATTCAGCCACTCACATCATAGTCAGTGGATATCATCACTCTGTGCATGGGCCTTCCTGCACATGCTGTGATTTACTCAGCAAGTCCCAGATTGTCCACTTACTTGAAATCCCTGTGCTGCTCAGAGCCAGAGGAATGCAGGCCTTAGGGCTTTGTTGAGTGTCATTACATGGGCAGGCTGAGGCAGTGTAAGTCCTGGTCCCAGGCAGCTGTGAGATTTTAGGTTTATCCACGCCTTGTCAAAGAGGGTGTTGGGTAGGTACAGGTATGTAACATGAGGCTTTATCATTTTATACACCCAAGGTGTTTTATTGCCCCAGTTCTGGGGCATCCAGTAGACCATATGAGATTTCAGTGTCTCTTCAAGAACTTCAAATATTGCATATTTTCCTAAAAAACTATCCTCTAATTCTTGCTTTCTCATAGAACTTCAAATATTGCATATTTTCCTAAAAAACTATCCTCTAATTCTTGCTTTCTCATTAGAGCAGGATCATGACACCATTCCAGAAGTTCTCATTATATTTATACAGACATTTTCTAACTCCTTCTCAAGTTGTAATTGTGCCATTTCTTTTTCCTGAGAACACTTTTGGCACTGTTTACTGAAGGTGAACTTGCAAATATGTAATGTCTTGGAAAAAAAATTTGCCATTTACTGTATAGCAAATGCCTTGCTCAAAAGCATCTCAAGGCTTAACGTGGGGATGACATTGCATGACTAAAGGCCTTAGCTAGCTGACCTTTAGCATCCCTCTAAAAATAGATCCCTTTCAATGTTGGCTCTCTTTCAGTGGCAGGTGGGGTTGTGCAACGGGTCTTCATTACCTCTGGCGCTTTCTCAGTGAAGTATGTGAAAACTGGGCAGGTTTTCACTGTCTATTCTATAGTAATAGCCTGCATTTCTCAGTGGAAAGACTTCCCGTTATCTTATACTTTTAAATGTCTTTAAATAAAGGAAGTATTGAACACAAAGATCAATGCCTGGGCAGTTTAAAGATTCACGCTCTCTTTTAATGCCATTTAATCTAAGTTTGAACTTTGTGGTTTGGTTCAGCCTAATATTAATAAGAACAGTTAAGAACTAATATTTTATAATCATCAGTACTTATGGAATGTAGTGACAGGATGGAGAGCCCTCAGGTTAAAAAAAGGCATGGATTATTTAAGTAATTGACTGAAGTATAAGTTCAGTCTGATGGAACTTTAATTAGAATTTCTTTTCTGTTCTTGAAGTTTTACCTAATGGCTCTTAAAAGAAACCAGTAAATATGTGAGTCTTGGTTTTGTATCTAATTATAAAAATATATGTAGTTCTTTTTATGGCCATCTTTGGGGGGAGGAGGAAAAAAGTCCAACAGAACAACAGCAGTGCTATATTTGGAAAAGAAAATATACCTTCTGCTTTTAATTGTTGTGTAAACACTGTATCAATAATGAGATAATTTGGAAGTGGGAGCTGTGATTGATGTTTCAATGTAAGTGGAAAATTCATTCCAAAGAAATGTAATCCCTTTTAATTCTTACTGAAAATGGCATTCTCTTCTTGTGCCTTTCTCTTGTGAGATTTCAAGGCTGGAACAGCTTTAGGATCTTTGAGGGTTGGTCCAGATGATCTTTAAAGGTTTCTTCCAACCCAAGCCATGCTATAGTTCTATGACTGTCTCCATACTATATTTTTAACTTAATACATATCATACTTTCAGATATTGCAATTAAGATATTTGCATTAAAGATTTATTGTGAGTCTCGGCACCATAATTACTGTGTCTGGCACATAACATATTTAAACTTTGTATTATTCCAATTAATGCATGTAATGTAAAAAATAAAATCCAAAAAAAAGGCAAGAAACAAATGAAAACAGAGATATTTTTAGGAAACGTGCTTAAGTCTCACAGCAGGATTGTCTGTATTTATCAGTCTTCTTGGGGAATTTTGGAAAGCAGTGCTGGACTGGGATTTGGAGTCCATGGCTGCTGTTCACATTCAGTCTCAGCAGCTGGAGTTACTTTAATTGCAATTTCCATATTGTATCTATTCAGAATCAATTAGTAGTGTTTTGTTTCATAGTGAAATATGAATAATCTTCTACTTCTTAATGGTGCATGCAGGAGTGGGCAGGGCTAGAGTGGTCTATTTAAGAATGAGGCGTCCTCCTAGTTTTGATGCTTCCCTCAGTCTGTTGGTCCGTGTATCATGTAAAGTAAAACATAACTCGGTGGCAAAATTCCACAGAACTCCTTCTAGACTGTATCAAACCACTTGGTC
Organism: Chiroxiphia lanceolata; assembly: GCF_009829145.1. Lineage (NCBI taxonomy): Eukaryota > Metazoa > Chordata > Aves > Passeriformes > Pipridae > Chiroxiphia > Chiroxiphia lanceolata. Next base: position 8,408,220 of record NC_045650.1, read on the forward strand.
CAGGAGTCTGTCTTCTGCTGCATTTGGGCCATGCTGAATGTTGTGGCCCCTGGACATCGTGGCTGGTGACTATCAGTTTGAGGATTTTTGTTTTAATCTCAAATATGCGCCATGTAGTTTAATTTATTATTCTATTTTTTATGTTCTAACACTTCATTTCTCTTCAAGCTGCAATGAAAATCTTTCTCTTCCTTTACAGAACTGTCATTGCCATTTAGGTTTTCTGGGTTTTATTTGCACAGGGGAGATCCAAGAAAGTCACTGACAGTGCTATTCCAAAATTGTAGTACAGGTACACCTTGTGCTTTCATCAGTAACATAGGTCAGAGAGGAGAATTTTACCATTGTATCTTTCAGTCCTTAATTATAATAGCACCTATTTAATGTAATTTTCTCTACCCTTCATTGTTGTATTTGGCCTAATTCTGTTGTTTTTTGTGCAGACTTATTGATTAGAGCAGACTACTGTCTACCTGACTGCAGGATCAATCTAATTATAAGTAAAAGAACAAATTCACGAGAAATAAATAATAACCCTTCTGCTAGTGAGACTCTATGATGATTTTCGTGTTCTCTTTGTAGTACATGGGATTCTTAGCGTGACACACTAAAATATTCTTCCAGTAGAAGCAGTGGAATCAAACTTTGTTCTTGAATGTGATACAGTGATGCATGAAAATGAGATGAGGAAACATCAGGCAAAATCAAAGTGATAAATCACAGTAAAAAAGAAATCCCAGTGCAAAACCCTTGAGTGTTCTAATAGAAAATTACCCCTTCCGATGATGTTTGTTTTCAAGTTATTCTTTCAGTCCCGTTTTAAAAATATTTGAACTTGGCTATTGATGCTTCTTTGAATATGGTCATTCTCTGTATAGTAATGAATTTCTGGTATGTCATAAATAAGCCTAAAATAATTAAGGTGGAAGTATGTATCACAGTTAGGTGGTGACCTTCCTGAATGACCAGCATGTAGTGCCGTCTGCTTTTTATGCTGCGCAAATCAGTGAGGCAAAGAAAGAAGCAGATGTCGTTAGAATGACTGTGTAATGACAAATTCATGCAATTATATCATGCTGGGTTCACATTTTGTTTCTTACAGAATCAGGTCAGTTTTGCATAGAAGTTTTTATTTTGCCAAAACTCATCGTGCATCTTTCAGCTTTTTTATTTTTTCCTTGGAAATACCACTTTAAGACCTGAAACCAAATTAGATGTGGAGATAGAGAAGATACATTTATAAAGAACTTTTTAATCATCCAAAAGAAATTTTGCAGCTTGTTGGTTAGCCTGAAGTACTTTCTGTTCAGAATGCTTTTTGTTTTATAAAATTGGCTGCTGGTTTGACATCTTTAAAATAAACAGATGCCCATGCTTGAGTATTTCTCTCAAGCTGAAACTGAGCCAAGAGCTGCACCACATAGCAGTGAAGTATGTCTCCTTGCCAAGCATTTCCTATCCGTCCCCCTGGAGTTTTAAGTTTTAATTGTGTACATTTTCTGTCAAGTTGCAGTTCTCTGGTTTGTTATGTCCTCCAGGTAATGTAATAGAGAACAATCTGTGCACTCCATAAAGCAGTTTGACGTGTTCGTTATCCCCTCGTCCCTGTACAGGAGCTGCAGTCAGGTTGGATGATTTAGCAGGTCCAAGCTGGTAGGCTTTTATGTTGTAGGTGCTTCAGATTTATGGTGAAAAACTATGCTTGTTGGATGACTCTTCCCACTGTAAAGAAAGAGCATTAAAAGAGAATTTCAAAACTTGTGTAAGTAGTAAGTGACAGCTGCTTCCATGTATGTGTGCTTGTGCCTCATCTCAGCCAGGGTTTGTTAGTCAAGAAGCAGTGGAAGGATCCAGAAAGAGCTTTTCTGATATATTGCTGGTTTCCTTAGCTGATCTCTGTTTACTGACACTCCTCGCTATGACTGAATGATTGCTTTTTTACTTCCAAGTCTTAAAATAACCTCTACTATTGCTAGAGGAGCTTTAATAAATAGAAATAAATTAATATGTAGCACTTATTAGCTCAAGATGTGGATAGCTGCTGGCTAGTAAAACTGCTTCGTCAGGGAGAGCATGAAAGTGGAGCAGAATCAATCACCAGGAAAAACCTTAAGATTGCTAGTGGGTGATGAAGAAGTTTCCTCATGTGCACCGAGGAAGAACGTCAGTGTGCTGCCCTGGCCAGTCCAGCCCAGCCCTGGGTGCTGCTGTGTGCAGGGGAGGATGACAGCACTCAGGAGCCTGAAATGTCGCCCACGTCTGTGTCAGTGAGCATGTCCCCCTGGGGGAACCTTGTCAGCTACAAGTTTTCTACCAAAAATTGTTTCCCCTTGTCCTCTTGGCCCTGCTTCGAGGGAACCGAGTATGGAGAGAAAAGGTTCGTCACTGTCTCCTGGCCCATCCAGGTGAAACCTTCTGGGCTCACACTGCTGAGGGATATAACAGTGACACTGGTGATGCTTGGTTTTGTTCTATGAACATGTGATGAATTGGGCATTAGTTTGAAATTTAGTAAGCTGATTTCCTCCTGAAATAGCCCATTTCCAAGGAGGACTGGGACAGGACAGCATTCATCTCCAAGGTTCTGACAGAGGAGTCTGCCGTTATCTTATGCTCATTCTTGCTCTTAGATTTATACATTGTCCTTGGTGCAGAAATCCAAGGTAACTTGAAAATTAGTTCAATATCATATCTAACTCCTAATGGTATAATTTAAAAACTGCCTGGATTTAGTACTCCTGATTGTTCTGCAGTTTAATTGCCAGTGTGTTTCCAAGCCGGAGAGAAAATTGACTCGACTCTTTCAGTGTTGTGATTTCAGGTGATGTTGTTTAGAGATAGTTGAGGTTCCATAGATGCCTGGAAATGCAGGGGCAAGACTTACAGCAATGGGAGCTGGAGCCAGCACAGGGAGCACGCAAAGGACAGGAGAACACGCTGGTACAAATAAGTCTGCCATCCTCTGTTCTCATTTACCTGCGAAGAGTGCAGCCACTGGCCTAGAGAATTAGCAGTGCAGAGCCCCAGCGAGCACAGCATTGTCCTGCTGCTGCATCGGTGCCTGCACAGAGTTTACCCTGTTGGGTTTTTGTCCTGGCACCAAGTGTGATCTTATGGTAGACAAGTAGTGAAAGGGAAGCTAAGGGAAAACAGTCTGTGTGTGAGTAGGTAGGCTTAAAAGCTGGAAATTATTTTCTATTACATACTTCGCTGATTCTTTGTTCCTTTCTTGTCTAAGTGTTGGGCATTTCTTGCCTCATTTATTTGCTTTTTTCTAATACTTATACAATTGATTTTATTTTCATAAATGTATTGAAGAGAGATTTTCCTGGGTAGATAAGGGATATTGAGGATGGGTATATTTGTCTACCTACTCTACACTAGAGTGTATTCATTAAAAGGCAGAATGACACGTGAAAATTGCAGAAGGACAGCTGAAATATCAATAAATCTAGATTACACCTTGCCCTCCTCTTCAGCAGAGGCTTAACTCAGTTATTTTTTAAATAAGGTGTCAGTGAACATAGCTATTTAGGAATGTATTTCTGGAAGAAGGTGGTAATAATGAGGTATGTCCTGACTTTGTGCCTCTGAAACACGGATCTGGTATTGATGTTAGCATCAGTGCATATCTTCTGTTACAAGTTTCTGTTTAGAAGGCTAGATAAAAATATAGATGCTTTTTCATACATGCATATATTTACAGGACTTAAAAATGTACTTTAAAAATGTACGATGTTAATACAGCATTTGAATTAGGGATAAAGTGCTTTGTTTTATTTATTTTTTTTTTCATCTTAACATCTTTCATCATTAGGCATTCCATAGATGATCAAAGCAAAGGAATGATTGCCATGAGTGAGCAATCCTGCATAGTAATGCAAGATGTCACAGAAATGGAATATAGATAGACATGAGGAATACAGTGTTTTTTACTCAACTGACATGGAGAATTTACAGAACATCTCAGGGTCACAGAGTGTTGCGAATAATGAAACCCGTGTCTATGCACAGAAATAATGATCTACATCAGAGAGCACAATGGGTGAAGGAAATATTCCCTTTGCATAGCTGCAGAGCTGCCAGTGTTTCAATTTCAGAGGTTTTCTCCTGGTCTCTGATAAACAGCTTATAGCAAAAGCATTCAGGCCTGTGGAGAGAAAAGCTGAAGAACCAGACAACTTTTACTTTTCTTTCTTTTTTTTTTTTTCCCCTGTTCCTATTTAAAGGTTTTCCATAACTGAGAGCAAGGGTAAAAACCCAGGTCAGACAAACTTAAATTAAGCTACTCTGTGATTTTTCTGAAGAAATCCTTTCAGGATGTCTCAGTGGCACAGTAGGTAGTCTTGAACTGTACAGTGTTTGAACTGTGGCAAGGCAGGAAAAGAGGAGGAGATGTTTTAGATGGAAGAATTTTATATCCTTTCAGGGGAGGTTTTTTTGAGAGCTTTTGTCATTGGTCTGGTATTTATGGTTTACGGATACTCTGTCAGGGCTGAGTAGAAGAGAGCAGGACTAAAGCCAGTCATGTTTCAGGGTAAGTGGTCTCCTGATGGCTTCTCCTGAGCATTCCCACTCGTGTTCCAGGGCAGCATCACTGGGGCAGTTTTGACTTCTACAGATGCTGCACTGACTTTTCCTCTGACAGGAACTGCTTTGATGGGTAGCATGTGTAAATTTGTAACTTTATAGCAAGATATTGGCTTTGGTGGTTGGTGAGATTAAAGAAGTACTGATTATTTCAATTGTCTTACAGATCCTGGTTTGCTTTTGATTGGATGCTAATTGAACATGCCATAGAGCTGAAAAGTCTTCTGGGAATAATGGGAGACATTTGATTGAGCAAGCCTTTTAAGCTGAGGTGGGATGCTCCCAAGTGTGGTGTATAGGGAGCCTTGAGATAAAAGCAGCTGTGCAGTGCAAACATTTCCAGCAGGAGAGGAGCATCAAATAGCAGCTGTGGTGTCTACAATATTTTTTTTCCAAAACCTGACCCAGAAGAGGCATTTTTTGCTCCAGTAGACCACTTTGGGGGTATATGCAACTACAGATGATGCTTTTGAATGCTTTATAAACATGCATCTTAGCCTGTCAGCTTTGTTATTATAGTATAGGGAAGAACATTTCTGTGTGCTGTTGGTGTAGAGGTGTTACTTTGAAATATGATCTCCAACTTCTGGGTCTCCAGCTGGCTGCATGTGTGTGATGAAGAGCAAAGGAGAGAGAGCACGGTGCTGCTGCCTACTTCTGCTGGTGAGAGGAAAGTGGGAATATTTGCACTATTTTTCTGTAAATGCCTGGAAGTTGATGTTGAGGAGTATGTCTAGGTGTGTCTGCGTTTCCATCAGTTTGCTTTTTGTCAGAGCCATTTGGAAGTAGATGAAGAAAAAAAATTACGGGCTACAATACATTGACATAAAAGTATATCATCCAGTGAACAGCTTCATTTCCTAAATTGACTTTTAAATGGTAAGACACAAGTATATGTGTGGAGCTCAGCAGTGCAGTTCCTGTTGATGGTAGAAAACAGTGAGCCAATCCCCAGCTGTAGATCTTGTAGAAAATATGTTTGCGAAGGATTCACAGAGGCATGAAAAACTATACTGGGTTGGCTGAGGAAGAGAAAAAACCTGAATCCACTGCTTGCAGAGCTTTAGTGGGAGGGGTTCCTCTGGCATTGCAAGCCGGTGGTGAAGCTTCCTGTGGGAGGGAATCATGACAAATATTTTCTATTAGGAAAGTGGAAGTAATGACATATGTCGTGTGTGTACTTTTTGTCTGAGATGTGCATGACTGTAAAGAAACAGATGGCTCCTTTAATTCTAATCATGGCATGTGGCTCCTCTGTTTATGAGGCTTTTATTTCTATACGGATCTTTTTTATAAATTCTTTTTAAGAGGGAAGCGAGTGATATTGCCTTGCATCAACTCATTAAAAATTACCAGGAACGGTAATGATTATTAGGAAGTCTGTGTCCAGTGAACTACAAATATGTTGCCTAGAGCAGCCTGAATAAAAAAAAAAAACAAAACACCAAACCACAAATAAAACGTAAATGCTAATTCCCAGAAGGATGTTCGTGTCCTTGTGTTCATACAGGGAGCTAACGCTGCCTGGGCAGTTCTCCATCACACCCTGCTGAGGTTCCTCTCCCATCTGCACAGGCTGAGCTCACAGGCAGCGTTGTGGGGTGCAGCCCTGCACCCTCTAACACATGCTGGTATCCAGACATATGCAGGACATGAGAGCATGAGAATTTGGCCTGCCTGACTTAAAACATATTCGTGTTTCTTGAGTATTCCCGCTCTGAAAATTTTCCAGTTGCTGCTTGAATGCATTCCTGAGCATTTGTTTTTGTTAAAGTGAGATGGACGTGTGATTTGGATGGCAAGTTGATCCTGGATAAGGTTGGGTTTTTTTTTCCCATGGATTGAGTCAGCCCAGGAGTGATTGAATGGAGAGAAGGTGGAAACCCATAGGTCAAGGTAGGAGATGTGGTGCCTTTTCTTCTCCTCTTTCTACATCTGGCAGCTAAGCCCCCCGAGACCAGGGTGATTCGGCTGTTGTGCCAGGCTGTTTGCTTTGTCCTCCCTGGTCCTGTTTTCCTTTGTCTCGTGCCTACAGGGCTCTGCCTGCATCTCTTCTGACACCCCAGTTATTTCCTCAATTCCTACCTACCACCAGCAGTGTGCTAGTACCAGTCCTTGCCCTGGGATCCCCTCAGCCCTTTTCTTTGCACTCCATAATGGGGTATGCTGTAGCATTAAGATACTCCTACTGTAAGCCCTTTGGCAGGTCTGTTGTGTTGAAACAGTCATTTGATATAGATATCATTAAAACCCTGATAATTATGGGCTTTTATTTCACTTTTTAAACATATAAATAAATTAATTCTTTTTCATTTAGTGCTCCTCTGTTGAAGAGAAACCTTGATTCAAGTAAAATATGTTTCCTTACTGATCTAATGAATGTGTAACTGTAATGAACCTCTTAGGAGTCTAATGGGACTTCATCCGTAACGTGTGATTCAGAGCAATGCTAATTCCTTCAATCTCACTGAAGAGTAAGGCAGATTGAAGTACATTCTACAGCTAGAAATGTAATGTTGCCATGGTTTAAGTGCCTTTTGGACAAAATGAAGATATATCCCCTTTACGATGACAATATTTAAATAGATCCTGCCTTTTAATGTGCAGGCTTGGTGGCATGCTGATGATTTTGAAGGCATGGTTGTATTTTGCGTGTGGTCTGCTGGTGTTTTGAGCATTCTGTTCCACTTTTCCAAGAGTCTCCTTCACCCTCAGGGATAGCAACGTAGGCGGGGAAAATTCCTCTCAGTGTCAAAAATTGAATGCTTTTCTGTACAGTAGTTTTGAGACTGATTGGCTTGATTGTAACCTATTTTTATAAAAACATCCTGACTGCTATCAGTTCTTCACCATAATGAATTTTAGCTTTATACTTTATTATGCTGATACCTTCTGAATGCTTGGCAAGTGTTGATGGCATTGAAATTAAGAGTGTTAAAAATGGAGAGAGGAGAGTGGGAAGAGGAGTTCCATTGCTCCATTTAAGAAGTGAACATCATCCACATTTGAGTTTTGAAGGTCGAGTTCAGTGTTCAGTGCTGTGGGGAAGAGGGAAGGAACATCCAGTGGGGAGCTGAAATATGTGAGAGATGCTATTACAGGTTTATCCCTCTTCCTTGAAGATAAAATAGGACAGATAAACGAGAGAAAAATAGCAGTGGTGGAAAATGCATATTCCCTCCATCAGGGATTCCTGCAGTAGAGCTCCTGGAAAACTAAGGGCACAGCAAACAGACCATATCCATCCCCTCAGTGCATGGTTAAATCTATACTTTGGGGCTCCTTGAACATACCTAGAGGCAACTCATTGGTCAGACTCCAAGCCTGGAGGACTAAAATACCGCTGACTCTTACTCTGCTTGCTCATTTCCAAATTTCTGCAGAGACTGGAGGACTTTCTTCATTTGTTTCACTGAAATAAGGCCAAAGGTTTACTAAGATATTGTATAATAGTGTGTATTCACTGTCCTTCTTTCATTTATTCGTTTCTATGTTTTAATGCCTAAAAACTCTCTGTATACAGAAAGAAAACAGCAAATGTTAACTAACCTAAATTATATGGATTTTCTTGGTCGGAGAGAAAGCGGAAGGAAATGAAACCAAGATGTAGTCACAATTGTAATTGGCACAGACAGGAAAATCTTTAAAAATTAAAACTGAAATTTAGCAGCAAATAGGAGCAAATTAAAAAAAAATAATAATAAAAATCTAATCACTTTGATAACAGCATTGATTGAAGGGAAGATGGATGTTGAAAAGAACACAGGCTGCATTGTTTCAGGGCTTGTATCTGGTGCTTTGGATTTTGTCTGGTGCAGTACTACAGCAAACGTGCCTGAGCTCAAGGGTAAAAAGCTGTCAAAAGGGGCTGAATTTTTCTGGCTGAGAATTTCCTGCTTCCTGCTGTCACCACCACCTTGGTTCCCTCTGATGTTCACCCAGAAACTCCAAGGCATTAGAAAAACTTGTTCAGAGTCTGGTAAGCTGAAAAAGGCTATGGACTGGCATGTGCTGAGGAAGAGATTGTTGTGGGTGAAAAACTGCAGAAAAACTCCAAGAGTCAGAGAAATACTGGTGAACAAGGACAGATTACAAACTTGGAAAGTGTTGAGTAATTGTCAGTCTACCCATATGCTTATGTGCCTGGTATGGAGAATTTGAGCTCAAGAAGGAGACTATTTGAAGTGTTTGGAAGGTACACCCACTGGGAGATAACCACATGTTCCCCTCGTTGAAATTGGCTGGTGGTGGGGACATATCAAAGGGCAGTGCTGTACCAGGTTAATCACTGCTTGAGTGCTTGAGCACTTGTTCCGAAACAGTACCACCACTGCTACATGAAACACTATCCTTCTATCTCAAAGGCTCTTTTGAGGCAATTTATCTGAATTTTATTAAACCTATTCCATTACAACAATAGGTATCAAGACTACAGAGATAGTGTTGGAATACAAGTGCTCCGGAGGTGCAAAGATTCGAAAGCCTTCCACCATCTGCCACAGAACAGCTCGTGGCTCTGGGTGTGGTGGCCCAGGGCAGAGGGAAAGGAGACATGGAGTCGTCATCTGCATGCAGAGCACAGGGAGACAAGGCTGGCAACACAGGACTAGGGGATGCATGGCAACCAGCATGGTGAAAAAAAGACTGAAAGGTTTCACAAAGTATCTGGCGGCTTTAGACTGTGTGTTTTGGTATCATTTGCAAAGGGGATGTGAAACTTCAAAGAATTTCTCAGTGTGATGATGGTAAAAGGGATGTGAGCCACCCTGACCCCCTGTACAGGTGACTCTGTGGAAGCGTGTAAGTACTCTCTGAAACCCTTCTACATCACAATACAGTAGTTCCTAAGGAATATATTAAGTATTCACATTACAGTAGCAAAATAAGAAATATATTAATTATTTAGCAGGTTGCTCAGGAGGCTTTCTAAATAAGAGTTGAGGAAGAACTTTAGAAGTGTTTTCAGAAATAAAGATGCTGGTTGAAATTCTCCTTCTCTCTCTGAGCAGTCCCTTTGAAACCAAATCATTTTCTATGAATACATGGAAGGATATGTCTTGGGCAGAGAAAGAAAAAAAAGCAGAGATGGGCCTGAAATACAGCCTTTCTGTGAGAGATTGGGCAGCCCACAGGGAGGATATATAGGATATGTTATCACTTTCAGCTAAAGTGAGTTTCCTTTAGTTCAAATGAGAGACATGTTTTGGGAGTAAGAAGATTCTAGATCTAGTCCCAAACCCCTCCATGCACGTTCCATGTGCTTCTGCCAGCATTGGTGGCTTAGTTACATGAGGGGTAGTGGCTTGAAATGAAAATAAATAAATAAATAAATAAATAGATTCAGTTTAACGAACTTTTTCATCTAATGGGAACTCTGAGTTAATTTACAGGCAGGTATGTAATGAGGGCACCAGCCTGCTGCAAGGTGCTGTCAGTGCAGTAACTGCATTATTAAATGTTGAGTGTGAACCTGAGTTTCAACAGTTTTTTGTTTAGGAAACAGCAGATATGCACAGAAATTATTCTGTTGTTATTCTTGTTCTTAGGCAGTCGATTTTACTGTGTAGCAGAGGGTCAAAAGTCTGCTGCAGATCTCTCTCCCTTTTGTTAGGTAAATAAGTCAGACATTTGTTTTTTTTAAGTGTGCTAAGAGAATACCAGCTGCTTTGTATTAAGCTATTTAATTTCTCTGATGGAGGACTCAGAATTAGTCTCGCTCAAGGATTTTGTGCTTCACCTCCAGCTACTGAAATGAGTTTCTGTAGTTAAGGGCCAGGCTTAATTATCCCAAGCTTGATGACTGAACACCTGTAAATGTCCCTGCTTAAAGGTTAAATGCTGCCTCAATTGTCTTTGTACCATCTCTTAGTGTCCTTTTTATTTTATTAAGCACAGAAAGATTTTTCTCCATACTTCTAGGCAGCATCTCTCTCTCTGCAGCTGGGTTTTGTACTGGTGGCAGCCTGGGCTGTGCACCAGGGTCACAGGTTGGTTCTTACTATTTCAACTGTGGCCCACTCATAATTTGTCTTTCCTATATATTCCTTCCCACATGGTTAAACCATCCTTTCCACCAAATATAGGAGGCAGTTTATCAGTTTTATCTGTAAACTTACACCCTACCTATCACTGAGGTACCTGTCTGTATTCTTGTAGAATTTCTCTTCATCTAGTTAAATAACCTCTTTCTGGATGAAAAAGGAGACTCAAAATGTTCTTGTATTTGAATGGATTTTAAGGCCTGAGCAAATCAAGGTTTCCCATTTTGGTATTTCTCTGAAGTTTTCCTGAGACAGAAGAGGCATTTGGCACAGCAGGTCTTCTCTGATGGTGTCTGAAAACAAGGCTGCAGTCACAGGGATATAGATGGTGTCTGCTCTAATGAGTGCAGGTTACATCAAATTGTTTAATGAGTCAGTGCAGTTGTGTTAGCCTTATTGCATATCTGAATTAATGGCTTGGAAGGAAGTTTGAGAGCCGACTTTACTAGAAACCAAATCAAACAGCAGCCTGCCATATTGTACAATGCCACAAAATAGCAGAATTGGAATTTTAATTTGCCTCAGACTGCGTGTGATCTTTTCTATTAATTAAACAACCACGTAGCAACAGATACCAGGTGTTAAAATAACAATTCCACCAGTGAGGGTGCTGGCTCTACACATGTAACCATGGGTGGTCATTTCACATCAACAGTGGCTTTCTTTTAATTTTAATGGCAGTGAGCTGAGTTCCTGAGGAAACGCAGCCCTGCCCATGGTCATGTCAGGCATCCTGTCCCTCCTGTCTATCAGGAGCTGTGCATGTGGTGCCTGCCAGGCCAAAACCAGTTTGCCCTCAAGGGAAAAAAAAGGCATATTTTTTTATTGCACACCTGGCAAATTACCAAAGCAGAAGCTTTAGTGTAGTTGCAGTAGGGAAATCAGAGAAAAGATGAAAAATTAGAAAATGCAGTAGGGAAATAGGAGAAATGACGAAAAATGATGAAATGTAGTGGTAGTTCTGAGAACGCGGCGCAAGCTGAACAAATTGTGGGGGTTAACTGGAGGGGCCTGATAGATAACCCTTTGTGCAGCTGAGTGGAAGTTCTGTGAATGACACCTTTTTGTTAATAACACTGACTCTGAGGCATTAGAATTGGTTAGCAACCTGTGGTTACTGGGAAAACCAAACCATTTTCCGAGTATACATTGAGATGTAAAGAAGAGAAGCAAGGGTGATGTGTTCGGAGTTGGAGGGCATGTCAGGTTCCTAATTTAAAATGAGATCATAATGAAAATCAGAGACTCAAAACTGAGAAGGCTTAGTAGAAAATCACACTTAATGTTAAATAAAAAAAAAGGCAATTTAATTTACTACCAAGAAGAGTCTCCTCAAATCAGTGTACAAGTTTTAAGTGGGAAAACCAAAGCAGTGCTACAGCAAATGAGATTGCAGTGCCCAGGTCCAAGGAAAGCAGAAATCCAATCTGCAGTTGCAGAGTGCAAACAGGGACACTTCATACTGAGTCACAAATTCACTTACACAAAACCTTTAAGACCTGGATGAGTAAAAATACACTTTTACATGGTGGTGGCTGATGTATTGGTACCGCAGTCCACGTGAGAGCTGAGATTAAAATAAAGGCTGTGAAGAGAAACCTCGGAGGTAAGGCACATACAAAGCAGCTGGTAGGAAGATTGTTCCTTTGGTGAGGGCAGGAGAGGTGCTACCTGACTGTGTTGGAAAATCATTGTGAAGTTTTTTTGTGAAGTAGGATGTCAGGTTTGGATTTAGAGACGTCACACAGGAGTATGTGTTGAAAGAATGTAACAGATGAAAAGGCACTTTGCAAGAGAATCAAAGCTAAAAGATGCATGTAAAAATGGAGAAGGGAAATCTGCATTTCTACCAAATATATAAAGTAAAATGAAAGAATGAGATACCATCAAAGAGTTTAATAGTCAAAGGAGAAGATGCAGGGTGGGAAGAATAATGTGACCAAGAAACCAAATCAACACCTGCAATTTTGTGTGTGAAAATGAATCATGAAACTTCAGTAGTTTAGAGTCAAATTAGCAAAGATTAATTTGTGTATACTGGAAAAATTGCCTATCACTTCTTGGTTATGATTGCTGTTATTGAATGGCTTTGGCGAATACAACCGCAAAGTCTGTAATCTTAAATGCAAATCAATATTTGCTAGACATGATACATTGACTGAAAATGACAGATACTGAATCACAATTTGGTTGGTTGGAATTTACACTTTTTTTGCAAAGAGACATGATTTAAGCTGTGTAACTTTGAACCTGCAGTTTAATGATCTTATGGAAAGAAACGCCATAGAAGTTGGAGAATCATTTACGCCAGCTTACTTTCAGGGCAGCACTATTGATACCAGGAGTTTTGATAGCTGAAATCATATTTGAGAGATCTCTTCCACTTCTGGCAGAGTTTTCCCTCTTTTGCTCTCTCTTCCTCTATCTCTTATTCTGCTCCAGGACACCCCAGGTTTGCAATTAAGCAAATGCTTTGTGACTGTTTTCTTGGAAAGACTTCATTTAAAAAAACAAAAATCAAAAAGAAAGGCGGAATCTTGGGCTGGAAACTTTGCTTTTCTGTAGAAAAACTTTATTTTTAATGTTTTCATTTTTCTTCTGTCAAGTGCTTTCTCCCACTTATGTCCTTTCTGACAAGTCCTGCGTCAGGTGCAGAGAACAAGAGTGAAAGGAGAAAAAACAAACAAAATAATAAATAGATATTAGGAGTGCCAAGGACAGCAGTTGAAGTTTGCAAGTTTTAATTCCAATCAGATGTGAGAAAACTGAAAACTAATTTAAGGAAGGAGTGTGTGGCAGCCTCACTTGCTGCCAAGTTGTGCTTCCAGGGCCCATGGTGTGGGGCTGGAGATGGGGAGAAGATGGTGGCAGTACTCCTTGGGGGTGGGGGATGAAGTTCCATATCTGGCATTGAAGCAGCTGAGAGGATGGGTGCTGGAAGGTCAGCTCCTGAGCCAGAGTAAGGGCAGAGGTAACTGGGCTTGGCAGTTTGTCTGAAGCAGCCTGAAGGAATGAACAGTTACCAAAACCCTGAAGGTAACTTATGTTCTTTCCTTCCTTCCTTCCATGGCTGCTGAGGGGGGTATTCAGAGCAGGACCAAACTCTCATCTCTTATGCATTACCAATCACCTAGTGAACAGTAACTTTCTGTCAGTAACAACCTAGATTCACACCAGGATCTGCATCCATTCCCAGAGCCGTCACTTCTTTCTCTTAATAATTTATTTGCTTCTGTAATTGCTTTGCAAGGATTTCATGACATCCAGGGAGTGAGTCTTCAGCACAGATCTTAACATCTGAGCTGTATGTATATATATACGGGTTGTGGGGCATGCTGAAACATGCTGATAGTTATCAATACTTGCCATGCACCTGGGTGGTCAAACTATGCAAAAACCAGTATGCAAATATATTTGGGAAACAAATTGCCACTCTGTTCCTGGCTGTGCAACAGGGAAGCTGGTTGTGGCTTATTAATATTTTCACGATCGCTGTTTTAATCATGAAATTATTGACAGATGACAATAATTTCTGAGCACAGTGAATAAGAAACATACACTGTAATTACTGGGTTAAGGCTCAAGTAATTGGATCAAAAGTGTCTGCATTTAAACTATGTATTGTGGTGCATACCAGATCCACAGTCCTCTGAGGATTTAGACTTGACCACAGCTTCCCTTCCGGACTGTGTGTGTTGGTTTGATCTCTTGCAGTGGGGAGAGTGAACGCTTAGTCACAGGAGCCTTGGGAACCATCAGGAATTCCCAAAGTTTTGGCATAGCCATCAAGACTCTTCCCACAGCAGTAGACAGAGGGAATGTAGTGGGATAGGGACTGGCTGTGGTATGTTTGAAGAGCAGAGTGGATGGTGAATCATCATTTAGGACTGTTTCTGTGCAGTAAGTTCATGTAGATCCTTCCAAGCTCTTGTAAGAGTCTACTCCTCAAACATTTTAAATCCATGCTCTACCACTTCCCCTCTCACATTTTGTCACCTCTTCCTAGACTCCCTGTAGGTACATCTGTACATATCTCCTCTCCCTGACTTACAACAAACCTTTGTACTTCACTGTGCTTATGCAATATGGGGTTTTTTCCTGCCTGCCTCACAAAGTATATTGTATATATTAATATAATTACTGATACGGATATATCTATGCATGCCCTTTTTTTTAGGAAAAGTCTGCATGTTTTAGTACTTGGCTGTATTGGTGCCTCAGTGTTTCACAGCAAAGATCCCCCCATCGATTTCATGCTGTGCATAATTCACACTTTACATTGAGTGTATTCACTGAGCAAAGCCAAATTGACAAGGTAAAGACAACACAGCAGAGCTTACAAAGTTATATCACAGAGAGTGACCAGAAGCTGTAAAGGCCTCTGCTAGATTACTCTGCTGTCATTCTTTGCTGAAGGATGAAGAGAGTGTGAAAAATGATTGGCACATTTTTCAAACATATTTCACATCTTCATCTCCCAACTGTAGAGCTTTGGACTTAAATACCCTTAGATTGGATTGGAGGAGGACTGGAGTAGCAACTAATGTGTGCTTCCAAGGGGAGATTTTAGATCTTTTCCTTTAGGTACAATAAGTTGACAAGGTTGTAATTAAATTTGTGAATATAGACCACTAGCCCTGTGCAGAGCTCAAATTAACCTATAAAATATGGCACTGAAAATTCTAGGAGATGAAAATATGTTGTTTATAGGCATATCTGTGGCAAGCAGTACAGGAGTCTCCTTTTCCTGCAGAAACTTCTAGCTGAGTGTCAGAAAAAGGCAAATGCTG
The DNA here is from genome assembly GCF_009829145.1 of Chiroxiphia lanceolata. NCBI lineage: Eukaryota > Metazoa > Chordata > Aves > Passeriformes > Pipridae > Chiroxiphia > Chiroxiphia lanceolata. The sequence continues at coordinate 8,423,641 of NC_045650.1, forward strand.
TGAGAGCCTGTTGTTACAGGATCCACTGTACAGGACAAAAATGTGGGGCCCAGAAATAAGGCAGGAATAGTGAGGACTCTTCCAGGGGAAACAGTTGTGACTGTAGTAGGGAAGGACTGGTGAGGAGTTTATAGAGTTTTGCGTTATCTGACAGCAAGAAACAGGTTTTCAGCATCATCTGGCTCTTCTTCAAAACCTGCTGCCATTTCTGTTCTCTGCTGCCACCTTGGTCCTCCTGGTTTTCTGCAGGGATGTGCCCACCAAGGAGTGGGAGAGATGTAGCCATGCAGTGGGTGGAGATGAGGTGGGGGATTGATACTCAGCTCAGATGGAATTTCATCTGCTGCTTCATCTGTAGTAGCATTTACCCAATAAATATAACCTTGCAGTAAAATAAATAGACTATAGCTGGTCAAACAGCAGCTGTCTGCTGTCTGTGGCTCTGCTTGTCTGCCAGCCCTGGTTACCTGATGGGTTTTATAGGAGCAGTTTTGTGTGTTAGTTGGCTGCTGTACAGTCTTTGAGTAACAGTATAGGACCACATTTGCCAAAGACTGTGTGTCTCTCTTGCAGAAACTATAAGTATCACCTTATAAATCTTCTTTGTATTGGCATTTCTTGCCTTTGATACTTTTACTGTGAAGGAAATGGAATTGGATTCAAGGAACATTTTATTGTTTCAGCAGGTTTCTTTTCTATGACACTTTTTCATTTGTTCTAAGCCAGGGCCTGTTTCTGAGTTTGATAACAAATAATATTGGGAAAAAAAGTGTTTTCTTAGTGTTATTAGCTCTGAACTTTTTGAAGACTACTGCTTGACTCCTTTTAGGACAGGCTGAGGGAGTTTCTTTGTGAGATAGTACATTACAAAAGTAATTACAAAAGAGTAACTTAAACATGAATTCAAGGAAAACATCATTCCTTGGTAAAAAATCCCCATGTGAACGTTATTTAAAATATTTATACTAACACTCATCTGCATTAAGCAATCACTTATGGCATAATGTTATTCTTGAATTCAAAAAGCCTCCTTGTTTTTGTTTCACTGAAGGTGGCACATCTGTTGGAAATTTTCCATGATTTGTGAGCATTTACATCAGCATCTGGCAAGAAAAAATTAATTGTGAGGAGGAATTTACTTTCAGAAAGGTTCACTTGATGGCATTTTGCAGCATCAAATGGCCCATCTCAAAAGAAAAGTAGTACCTTGATCTAACTAATTTGATCAGCATAACTTGATTTGTGACTGCAAAACATTTGATCTATAAATTGAAAAGCAGGATTTAAATCAGTGTGGAGGGGGCAAGTGCTGTAGGTTAGTTCTGATCTGGGAGACAGTGACGTGTCTTGGGGACATTTGTTTGGATCTGAGGATTCAATCTGCCTGGAAATACTTCTTCAGACTCAGTCCCCTTGCAAACCCTTCTTGTCCTGGACCTTCTGCCTCTGCTGCCTGGGGCAAGGTGGCTTTAGTCAGCTGTGACATCTTGCTGCTTCTTGATGGGGATGCAGAAGAAGATGAGGCTGCTCTGTGCTTTGTCTGCTCTTGGTAAAGATCCAGAGGGGAAGGAAGATTGTCCAGCACAAGTAATTTCAGAGCAGTGAATTGTTTCAGGGAAAGCATGCTGGCAGCTTGACCAGAAGTTCTTGTCGCTGCCATAATTAAATAAATAAGCAAGCAATTAAATAGAAACTGTGGCAGCCTCAGAAGTGAAACGGTCCCCTGCCTCCCTCCCTCCCCCCTCTCGCTCTGTGTCGCTGGCGGCAGAGCAGCACTGCAAGCTGGCTGCATTTCACATGAGATGGGGCTAAATTTCCCAGGAAAAAATATCCAGAGGGACAAGACGCGATACTCTCATTTCTGACATCTTAAGCTTGTCACAGATGCCGAGCCTGTTTCACCCAATGTGATTATCTCTCCCTCTGTCAAGGAGGCAGATGCCTCAGCTAGGAAATATCATCCCCAGCATGTCATCTGGATTCTATAAATGGAAATAGGTCTTTACAAAGCCAAAAAATATATTTAGTTGCAACTACGGGGAGAGGGGGGAAAAAAAGAAGAAAATGAATAAATAAAGTCTGAACCCTTCAGAATTGCAACAAAGGAACAACAAAGCACTTAGGTTGGCCCTAATCATCTGCAAATGTTGATGCATTCATTAAATGTAGACTGCAGAGATAAAAGTTACTCTTCTGTCACTCCTTTTATCTCTACCTGAAGCATTCACTTGCCAGTCAGGTTTCTGTGTGCAAGCCATAAATATTCAGCTTTTTTCTGGAATAGTTTTTACCCAGTATTTGTTTGTTTTCATCTAAACTCTCCATATGCCAGAAGCAGCAACAGCAAAATGCTGTGAGCCAGAGGTGTGCATTTAGGTGACTTAGCTTTGGATACCCTGCAAAGGCCTTATCTGACCAGGACTTAATAGCCCTGTGATGAAGAGTAAGCCAAAAATAAAATTAAAGTCTTGCTGGTTTAGGTATGAAGGAAATTTAAACATTGTCCATGCTGCAGTCAGTGCTGGGAACAACACTTACGTGTTGTGTTACTGCCCTGTGGGACAGTCACGAGTGGCTAGCAGAGATTAGTTATTAAGGCTCAGGTTTTAATAGCTTTTTGTGTGTAGTGCTGACTAAGCAGTCTCAACTGCCAGTGTTTTAAAGGCCATTCAGGAGAAACCAGGGAGACGTTTTACAGAATGTTTCGCTGAATGCAAGGTTGGGTCGGCCAAAAAAGGTGGAGTTGTCTGACTGCAACTTGAGAGAAAAAGTGTCCTTTTGAGTTTTTAATTTTATAGAAACTGAAAAAATTGTTATTGGGCACCTCTCACTCCCTGTTTTGTTGTTGGAAGAGTATCTTCATGGCAAATAAATGGGAAAAATAACATCTGTGCAGTGCTGTAGGGAATGCATGCAGAGCAGAGTCTACCTGCAGCGTGAGCCATCAAGGGTACAGCAAAGTGATAGAAACATTTAAAATGTTCTTTGACTTCGTACTGGAGCATCTATGTTGAATCCCTGAAAGGGGGGAGGTTGTGCAGACCTTTTGTGCTGGTTAGCCTGGCTCTGCAAAGGCACACGGTTCCTTGTCTGGCTTTTTTGTGATTGTAATCAGTTGGACAGATTTCCTTACATGGGGTCTGAGATCAAATTAAAATCCTCTTGGCTCTCATGGGGCTATGAGAACCCAATCAAAGCTTAGAATGAAGTAGGATTTTGTTTGTTACTGTTGCACAGATTAATTAGTTGCAGGAGGCTTGGTGACATCACATCAAAGCACAGTTGTATTTGTTGGCTCTTCCAGGAGGGTGGAATGTGGAGATGCAGTTAGTGATGAGCCATACTTGGTATTTTGCCCTCCCGGTTCTAAAAATGTGTAGGAATCATTGAAGGTTGAGCCCCTGCATTGTAATTCTTATCCTGAAGATGTGTCCCATTGCTTTTGAGGCCCTTTAGGTTCCTAGCTTTCAGTGTGGCTGTGTTGCTGCCAGCAGTGAGAATAGATTGTGTGTCATTATACCCAGCTCTTGCCCCCTTTCACATCTCATGAGGCTATGGTCATAGACCCATGCAGTCCTTTTTTGCCCTTGCCCTGTGTAGAAAAGAAAGAAAACCTTTCCTGTGGTCCTCCTACCAGACCTTGCCTTTGGGGAGGAGATGTTGTCAAGGGCTTCTCCCTGGGCACTGGCTCTGCCCACACTGGGTTTACAGGGCCACTTGCAAGGGATGCAGAGGTGGGGTGGACTCGAGGGCACAACAGGCTGTCAGGTGCACATGTGGCTCTGGCCTCCTGCAGCTCCTGGGCAGGCTTATGGGCTGCTTCTTGGAACACTGCTCAGGTTCATGGGAAACAGCCTGTGATTGCCTGTGAAGAAATTCATGGAAAAGTTGACTCTGGAATGTTTTACTGAAGACTTGTCCGAGAATGCTGTAATCCTGCCACAGGTTCATTAGCAGATATTTGTAGGTTTGCTTTTCCTCTTCCTGCCTTCCCCTTCCTCTTTCCTTCCCACCCCTGCGATTGCCTGGCCTTCAGTGGAATTTTATTGCTCTTCATTGCTTCAGTTCCCTACCCAGAGGCTGTCATTTTTATTTATTTTAGTATTCTAATTTAGCATCAGAAAGAAAATAACATTTGACCAAAAAGTATTAGAGGCAATAACTTTTTCAGAGAACTAAGCTTTAGAAAATTAATTGTTTTATTCCATTTAATTTCATGGATGCACAATTTCTATTACACATAGGCCAACTAGGGTTGCAGCAGCTGTAAAAAAATATGTATTTTAAGTCTTGTAATGTGTTATTTATGAATGCATTATAGTTATAATAATTCATTTACGGGACTACTGTGACAACAGCACCTTATCTTTAAAAATGGGAATTTGCAATATGAAATAGTTCATTAACAATAAGAAAGAGAATAAACTGAGAAGGTGCCTACAAATTGACAGCGCTAACAGAGTAACAACCAGCCTTTGTATGGGTCTGAATAGCATAGAAACTGAGAAAGACTAATGGAGGCAGAAAAAGTTTTAACTTCTATAGAAACTTGGAAATTAGTCTGGTTTCTGCAAATCTCATCTGTCATAACAGAATTGTTGGAAAATTCATTAGGCTTTGCAGACAAGTTTCAGAGAGAATTGCAGTGGTAAAATAAATGGGATCCATCACAACTGTGCAAAGACCAGTGGATAACTTAATCCTACATGGGACTTGCTTGGAAGTATCAGAATACATTTGCCAGATGCAAGATAATGTCAAGTAAATATTTAACGCTGTAATCACACAACAGCGTGTTAGAGCATAATAAAAGACACTGAAAGGGAGTTAAATGCTTTCAATTTAAGCAGATCATTTAAATGAAAGGAAGCAGTGATGCAGTTTTACATCTAGATGCAGTGTTCACCTAACAAGTGGCAAGGGCAAGCAAACACTTGAAGTTGCCGAGAACTGGTAGAGACTCTCTAGTGGAGTATAAATAGTTTACCATGCATTCTTTGTTTACAGTACCAGTTTTACTGTGGTTTTGCAACTGTGGTGCTTTTGTCCTGTGTGTTGACTGTCACTTTCCTACATGGAGATGAATGCTTGAGGGGAATTGTATTGTCAGAGTGCAGCCAGGGCGTGGATGGACACTGCTGAGTGCACCTGGACTCAAGAGAGCCTGTTTACGTTTTTGCCCTCAAAAAGCTAATGTAGAACTTTCAGCTGCTTCACTTCTTGTCTTCTTACTGTTTAATTTGTTCTAGGTGGTTGAGAGATGGACATAGAATCATAGAGTGATTTGGGCTGAAAGAGTCCTTAAAGATCCTCTACTTCCAACACCCTTCCATAGGCAGGGACACCTTCCACTAGACCAGGTGGAATGCCCTGTTCATCCTGGCCTTGAACACTTCCAGGTGTGAGGCATCCACAACTTCTCGTACAATCATAGAATCAATAAGGTTGGAAAAGACCTCCAAGATCATGGAGTCTGACCTTTGACTAATCACCACCTTGTCAACTAGACCAGAGGACTGAGTGCCACATCCAATCTTTCCTTGAACACCTCCAGGGACGGTGATTCCACCCCCTCCCTGGGTGACCTGTTCCAATACCTGACCACCCTTTCAGTGAAGAAATTCTTCCTGATGTTCAACTTTGGGAAAACATGGGTTGTCCCTGGTTTTCTGGCCAGCCTCGGGGATTGGCCTATTTCTACCTAAAACTTCAGTCAAATTCCTGTTATTTTCACTTTTTGGAGTATAAATAAATGAGATGCAGTGTACATACAACCTGTCAGTTCTCCACATAGTTTGTTTTGTTCACCCACAGCTGTTTCAAGTGCCCTTCCAGGCTACTGCCCACAGTGGGACGCTTTGTCTAGACATGATGTGAAGTTAAAGCTCTTAGTCAGACTCTATTAATATATGATATGCAAAACATTCCTGGAGAGAAACTTCAGCACTTAATTGTCAGATATGGCCAAGGGAAGCTCTCTTTTGTTGTCTTACCTGGTGGGAGAGAATGACTTCTGCCGGGTAAGGGCAAGGTCTGAGCCCCAGTGACACGAGCAGCCTGACCCAGCACGGCTGTGGGAGCTCTCCAGTGGTTGAGTCAACCCTGGTGTCAGCTCCTCAGCTGTGAGACACAACAATTACAGCAATAACTCAGGTCAGAAAATTGACAGAACCATTTAATGTATGTGAGAGTGACAGTGAGTCATCTCTGATCATTGTGTTTAGCAGCCTGGAGATCCACAGGCAGGCAGGACAGCTGCAATCCCACATCTACATGACAGTTCAGGACAAGGAGAAGCAGCTCACAGTCACTGTTTTCTTCCATCCAGAGAGGGCTTTACGTGGATTTGATCCCAAAAGACTAAGACAGGTAGGACCTGTTGGGGAGTGGGATAGCACGTCTGTCATCTGCAGCCTTTATCCCCTTCTCTGTAGTGTGTTGCCAATCAGGTGCATGCAATAACAAGCACATTAGCCTGTGTCAGTTATGTATCTGGTGTGAAATTAATAGATAAAGGTGGACTAAAATGCTAATAAAATTTTGCAAAATGCTCTTTAAAATTTCGGTTCAGGAGCAGAGTAGATTGGTAGCATGGAAGTTACAGATTAGTAAATTTAAAAGTTAGAAGAAAGGTGGGTTTCTTTGCAACCTGCAAAGACCTCGTTTCTTAAAAGAATTCTTTGAGAAGCCTTTAAACCTTAATTTTGAGTTCTGCAGCAGTCACTTAAGATGCAAGTGGAGTTATGGGGGCTAATATTAAAAATACTGTAGCTGCTTGTGTGACATACAGGGCAAGAAGCAGTAGAAGGACTCCTGCTACTGGTGATTAGGAACTGTGCAAGTACTGCTGAGAACACGGTTTGCAAAATTGAAGTGTCCAAAGCAGCTCAGTGCTCAGTAATGAGGGTTTGCAGGCCCTGTGTACTGGAGCACTTGTTTTGACAGTTGTAAGGGCCAAATATTCAGCAGCTGCAAATTGCTCTGGAGCTTTTCTTGATCTTTTTTTTTTTGTTCAGCTGGAGCTGGTATGAATTCACAAGTTCCAGACATTTACAGCAGCAGAATCTTTTCCATGTTTTAAAGTTTTTGAATCAACTTCCAGAATAAATGTTTTAATTTATTTTGAGTTATGTAAAGGCCCAGTAGGCATAAATACAGTAATGATACAAATAGTGACTTGTCTCTAATATGGATGATTTCAAAGCAGTAAAAAAGTGAGTATGGTATTCCCTGAGGCAGCTTCTCAACTTCAATATTCAGTGTGCAATGTCCTAAGTTTGAAAAGAGTGGCTTTTTCTTCTGCTACAATAAAGACCACTTCCTACATCCTAAACACTAGAAGCTAATTTATAGCTCAGTGTTGAAACAATGTCTTTTTTCTAAGGTACACATTTGTCTTTGCTAACTTTGATAGACTGTTGTAAGCTAGAGCACTGCAGCATATACTTCGTGCACTGGAATGTGAAATGTGATGATTTTTTTTCTTAGAGCTCTCCTGTGCTTGCTGCCTTGGGTTGTTTTTTATGTCATTTACGGTGCTGAACATCAATGCGAGCATATTATGCAATGTGGTATAAAAATACACAAAGGCAATAAACTCCACTGTTATTTCTGCTTTGGCAGAACAGCCATATTTGATCATTTTGCCTTTTGATTTCTGGAAAAGTTAATTCAGATAGTGCATTGCAGCTTGAGCATTTATGTATGCATGTGTATGTGCCTCGTAGAAGTTCCCGGTGCAGAGCCGTCTCCCGTGGCTGGCAGGGGGTGGTAGCTGTGCAAGCTCAGGGAGCAACAGCCACCCGGGCATGGAGATCACCATTAGAAACATCTGAATTTCATGCTAAGTTGTGTGGAAATGTGTACTGGTTTGTAAAAGATCTAAATTTTATTTCTTTATTACGACCTTGTCACTGTGCCCTTCCCATTGGTGACAACGCGTCACTCAGTTATGAACAACTGCTCAACACGTTGGCCTCGGCTGGGCTGTTTTGAGCAGACCAGTGATCTGCTGGGCCAGAGTCACTGATCTGAGTTATTTTTGGTTTGGCTTAAGCACAGTACCTCTTGGGTTTTAACTCCTTTTTGCTAGTATGCAAACACATAGCATCGAAATTCCTTTTGGATCAGGTCTACTGTGCCGGTGCGTTTTTTGTTCCGGGAGTGTGCACAGCCGTCTCCATCCACTCACAGACATCACTGTGATTGTGCTCTAAGCTACACCCATGGCAGATTCTGTAGTTTATCTTCCCTCACTGCTTGCACACCTGCTCAGTGAATTAAGCCACTGTGCAGCATCGGTGCTCCTGTCTGAGCAAAGGCAGTGTAAAACAGTGGGAGGTACAAAGAAATCTTGTTGTTGTGCTTACACAGCCTGTCTTGGTACCACTATCAGTCTGTGTGTAGTTGGGGGAGGTTGACTTCTCTGTTTTTTGGAACCAAGAAGGTCCTGCTCATCCACTGACCGTGGGCAGGGCAGGGAGAAGAGAGCTGCCAGGACGTGTCCCTGCAGAGTCCAGTTGGAGAAGGAGGAGCTAGCTGGTAGCTTCATGCTCGCTGAGGTGAAGTTTGCTCCAATATCTGCTGCAAGCTTCTGTCTGTTCAAGCTAATAAATGGGCAGTGAAAGTCCTCCTCACATGCTCCCTGATCCGTCAGGTTGGTGTCTTTAGCCAAGTCACTGCACATTCGCTGTTCACAGCAAGGTGGTGAAATCCTTCCTGCAGTCTGTGACCCAGCGCTGGTCACCTCTCTCGTCTTGTCTGTCATATGGTGCAGCAGCTGTCTCAATGAATTGAAAGCTACTGCTTTAAGTAAAATAATAATATAATTTAAAGTCATACTGTGTGAAAATTTTTACAATTCTGGTGCAGTTAGGCCTCTATTATATGGCAGATGTGCTGCCCAATATGTGGAAGTACCACAATAGCATGCAAAAGAAAGTTGTTGGGTAATTGGGAAAGATCTCGGTATACAGAACATGTAGCTGGGCTCTACAAGCATGATCACTAAGGTGGACAGTAACAGAAAAACAAGTAGTTTAATCTTCTGCTAATTTGGTTCAGTGCTGATTAAATTGATTAACAGTGAAAAGTGAAACTGCTCTGTGTATATGCAGCGTGTCGTAGGTACATTGTGTAATTGCACATGGATTTGTGCCGTGTCTGAAAGGCTTTAGGGAAGTGCAGACAGAGAGGGGAAAAATATCTTCAAATACAATTTCTAAACCTCTGTCAAGTGAAGGCTTCTGAAATGCAGACCTTTTATTTCAGGAGAGTAGAAATGCAGTATTGTGAGTGTTGTTGCACATCATCCTCCATTGATAGGCTGTTCAAGTGGATATAATGACTTAACACTTCATGGGCCAGATGGGGGGAAAAAGGTGACTAATTATCAGATTATTTGATGTGAATTATTCAGTCACAGTGTTGGTAACTGGGCTGAGGAAAGCTACTCCAGCAGTGGCTCCTGCAATAGGTAACACAGTGGTGAATAGAAGTGGCTGTATAGGCAGAGGTCTCTTGGTTGTGTCAATGACTCCATTGTGGCTACAGTTGAGTAGTACTGTCAAGGGTGCTGGAGCTTGCTGAGAAAATGTTGGGGGTTTTCAACAAGTGATTTGTGTAAGATCATTTGTGGATGGAGGTGAATTTAACTACAGCTACAGCCCAAGAAAAGAATATGAGAAAATATTGCAGCCTTTCATTTGACTGTTTTAAAAATGTTTTGTACATGTGTGTTTGTGTATAGTGACCCTGTCTGTATAAGCCTTTAACCTGTTGCAAATAACTTCCACCCTTAAAATGGAGAGGAATATTTCAGGTTACATTAGATTTGTTGTTTTATCTTTTCTGAAAGGATTTTTCTGCTGTTCATCCGACAGCTGTGTGCACAGCTCTGGTCAGAGCCATGTGCCTCTTTGGGCAGGGGTGCTGATCCAGAGCAGTGTACAGGGTTCTGCTGCTTCCTAGGGCTGTGAGAACACACTGTGCACCTCTCCATGGCACACTGAGGATTTTTGCTCCTGCTGATTAGTTTTCTGTGCTTTGTTTTGAAATATCTCCTCTGAGGCCGTTTCTCAGAGCAGCTCTTTCTGTAATGAGTTTGAATTTTAAAACACTCAATTTCTTGCGTCCTTCCTTTTGTTAATCCTTAGTAAATGAGGCAAATCATTGGGAGGTGTCACCTACCCTTTCATGAATGGTGCTTCTGTTCTTGGCTGCTTCTTCCAAGTGAAATGCCCAGGAGCTGCAGCAGTGGTGAATCTCTGAGGCAGACTCATAAACTATTGTACTGCTGCTCATCTCCTGCTCCCAAGAGGTATGGCTGATCCTTTCAGATTTCCAGGAAGGATGCAGTCGATTGTTTGATTATTTTGTTGCCCATTTCAAGCCACTCTTCCTTGTTTTTCTCTTCCAAGAGGATTCTGATTTTTTCTTAGTTCTTTGTTTGTGGGGGTTTTTTTGTTTTTTTTTTTTTTTTGTTTTTCCCCCCAACACTAGGGAAGTTATGTCTCCTTTTTTAGCCCAGCTATTGTCAATAGCTGCTGCATAAACAGGAAGAAAAAAGTACAGGCATTCCTACTTCTCTTGACTTCCCTTATAATTTGAAACTTTCTCCTAGCTCCAAATAGGGCTACATTAATAATTAAATTCTTATTAAAGTTACAATGCACAAGAGCATTCTAATATTTCATAAGCAACAAACTATAGCTCTCCAAAGCTCTCTGAATTGTTAGTTTCCCACTCATCCCTGGACCTTTCTAGCAGTTCTCTTGGCATGTTCTCCTCTGCATGCCTGATTTTCATCACACTGCAAGGATATCCTCTTAGAAACAGCTGCATTCCTTGCTTTTCCTCCCAAACTTTGTGAATGGAGACCATAAGTTCAGTGCTGTGCAGTGTGTGACACTGCTGTGAGCTGGTCAGTGTGGGTTTTGTGATAGACAGGGTAAGGGGTTTGAGCAAACTCCTATTTCCATCCAGAGTTGCTGTCCATCTCCTGTATTCCACAAGGCTTCATTACTTGTGTTGTTGGAGCAGAAAGAGGAATGTTTGATCCACAAGCTGTGGGCTGGTGCATTAGGTGGCAGCCACAACTTGATCCAAAGAGCCAACATCTTTGGTGGCTGTGCAACTTGGATGGCTTAGCTTCTGCAGCTGGACAAGCAGGTCCTGCTGTTTTAGTATCTTCCCTTGATCCAGGCCCTGCTTCTCATGAAGGGTCCCCAATAACCCTCTGGTGTGCTCCCAGCTCTGCTATAAGCTGCTCTGTGTGCCTGTTGCTCCTTATACGCACACTTAGAGAAAGGAATAGTACACTGTAAATTACTGTCTTGTCTGCTGTGGTGCATGGGTCAACCCACCTGTTTGGAAAGCAGCCAGCTTGCATTTATTTTGGTAGATGGGAAAGGCAGGAAACCACTTGGAACAGGCAGGGAAGCAATATTCATTCCTTCAGAGGCAAGCACAGCAAAGCAGTGAACTGAGCTGCAGAGTTTAAATAAGTGTGGGCACATGTTTTGCATAGCAAACCCACAGATTCTGATGGCTGGAAAGGGAAAGGTGGTGGGTCTGCACAATGGAGAGTCAATTGTGGCTATTACTTAGCCCTTGATGAGCTCTTTATCACAGCTCAGATGCAGAAGGCTGACAGCACTGCCTAGCAGCACTGGGAGAGGAAACTGCAGTTCTCCCAAACCAAGCTCTTAGAATCACAGAATGGTTTAGGTAGGAAAAGACCCCTAAGATCATCAAGCCCAACCATGAACCCAGCACTGCCATGTTCACCACTAAACCATGTCCCCACATGCCACTTCTACACATCTGCATCCCTCCAGGGATGGTGATTGAACCTCCTCACTGGGCAGCTGATTCCAATGCCTGACAACCCTTTTGGTGAAGAAATTTTTCCTCATGTCTAACCTAAACCTCCACCAGCACAACATTCTGCTGCTGACACCAGGCTTGGAGCAAAGTATTGATATGCTGTCTTTTCCTGTTTCTACCCTCATTATTCCCTGCAACTGGAGGGATAGTGGAGAACACTACTTGTGCTCCTGTCCCTTAACCAGTCATCCCACAGCCCTGAAGTCTCTCTTGATTGCCCTTGGATTTCTTGTTGCAACTTCATTGCTACCTACCTAAAAAAAAATCAGTAAGTAATCAATAAATATCAATCAATCTGAGGGCTATACCAGGGTAGGAAGCTTTCTCTTCAGATCTGTAACTCAGAGCCCAGGAAGGCAGCAGATCTCCTAAGAAGTGGGTCTGGTTTTCACATTGGGCCTTCTGTTCCCTTCATTACGTGTGGGCACAGTAAGGTCACAGTTACAGGCAGCTGCATCACTGAAAAATGGCCAGATTAGAGTGAATCAAAGGCTTTTTGGCAGTAGAAGGGTGCCTGGAATAGCTAGGAAGTAAAGCTCTGTGCGGAAATGTTAGTGCCATTTCCACAGGGGAAAGAGGAGATGCATTCTTAGCAGATTTATCAACAAATTTTTGATGTTGGATGTCACTGTCTTTATTATGCACAAAGATCTAAATGCAGCCTTATCTTGGCTAGCCTTTTTAGAGGATAACAGCCTATTACTGCTAGCAGTTAATCCAATTACTCTTTTAGGTCAAGGGGGAGTGTTCTGTGTAAATATTTTTGGAAGAGCTGAAAAAAATATTCTGTGTGGTTGACCCAAAGAGAGCGTATTTCAGAATTTTTCAGCAGATCAAAAAGTTTCAAAATTCCTACATATATTGAAAGAAACATGTTTGAAAGAGCTGTCAGCTTTCAATTTTGATCATAAGACAACAGTTGTTTGTTTAAAAAAATGAAAATATTTCACAATGGAAATTAGTTTCAAATCAGAAAATGAATCACTATCTAAAACCATGGGGGAAATTCATTGATGTGAGAGTGAAGGTGGGGCTGTGCAAACCTGAAGAATTAATTCAGCATGAAATGTTTTACCTAAAGTAGGTGTTAACCATATCATTTTGGCTCACTTTATTCCTCGTTCTCTAATAAGGATTTCATTGACTGTATTGGAAGGGACTGTGAAATAATTATGAGCAATCCATCTAAAGCAGGGAGGAGTGCTGTCTTGGAGAGGAGAAATGCACCTGTGTATGAACTACAAGAGATTTCAGTGAAGTTCGTTCCTACTTTATTGACAGTGAAGGTGTTGCACTTGATGGCCCATACTGAACATGCTGCTTTGCTTGTGCTTGGCCAAGCCCTGGGAGTAGGACTGCAGCATTCCATCTGCTCCCACAGACTTTTGAAGAGGGGATTTCTGTTCACTGCTTCATTTCCAACTAGGAATGAGGCCCCCAAGTAGGTTTAGGATTCGACAGAAATCTTTGAAGGTGCTTGTGCTGCAATCTTGGTAGCAGTTTGGGGATGTTTGGACAAGGCTCAAGCTGTAGCACGGCTGGCTGTGACTGCTGTTGGGGTAACAACCAACAAACCCTGTATTTGATGTGGGATGGAGAACCTTTCCCAGGAGCTGGGTAACTGCTGAGCTCCAGGCTGCAGCTGCCTATGTAGGTGTTTGGGAATCTTTGCCTTACACAAAAATCCCAGCAGGAGTTGTGATGTTGGTTTTACCATAAGGAGTATTATTTGGACGTCAGTGGTGAATTTTAAATATTCCTGTGACATTTATGCCATAAATAGGAAGTTACCCTGCCTTTCCCACCAGGCATAGAAGAGAGCTCTTGGACCATATACTGTTCAATCCCAAAAGCCTCAACTTCTAATAACCAACTGCAATCCAATTTAGATCAGCAGTTTGAAAAATCATTAGTTCAAGTAGTAAAAGCCCTCTGTTGAGCAAGGACTTTGCTTCCCCGAGTATCTGAGCTCTTAGCTACTGCCAATCTCAAAATTTATGCCCTATTTTTTTATGCAGTAAAACTGTCCTTTTAATATCAGTTGAAAAATAAGCACAGAGAAATAGTTGCCGTAGAGGAAATTTATAGTATTGGTTTGAGAACAAAAGACCAGGCGGTGCTTCCGTGTGAGAGGAGTGAAGGAGCTGGGCTGTCCTCTGTCACGGACCCCATCAAGCAGAAGCCTCCAGGGGTAGTGAGAGTTCATTTTGAGCCAAGTTTTAATTTTGAAATATCATCTAAAGAAAGTTGTGTCTTTCACAAGGGATTTTTGCTGTTTGTGTTTTTTTTTTTTAGTTTGGAGTGAGCTGGTGAGTTTCTGGTGTGGTGCCTGATTTTGGTGTTATACTGGGGGAAAAAAAGAGTGGTGCAAAAGGAGGGATTCCAGAAATGGCTTGCTCTGAATAAAAATTAGAGACTTGGCTGCTTGTACTTCATGTGATATCTGTCTTCATTGTGAAAACTGCAAGTCAGAATCAACCAGACTTCTAAGTTGTGAGCACACAGCTGCAAGCTGAAAATAAGACTTCTGAGTGATGCAGAAGTGCCAGGGCTGTTTGGTAAGAATACTTCATCAAGGTTTTGGCAAAGCTGGATAGCTAATGGTACAGATAGACTGTGTAGTCATTAAGAGGTTTTGAGTGTATTACAATCCCAGAATAGAATTAATTTTTTTAATTAGCTTGTATGTATTTTTGTGCCCTGAGTTTATTATGTTGTTGAGGTGACTAACAAAGAGATCACACCTGAACTGGGATAAATTAGGGGAGAAACAAAGCAGTGATGAAAAGAAGCAAAGGGAATTGTTATTGCATGTGTTCTGGAGAGCTTTTCATCAACTGTCTCAACTGGGAAAATGTTATTACAGAAAAATACCTCACTTTCCCACCCTTCCCTGTCCTGGGCAGTCTCTTGAAGCATGTTATTTTGGAGAGGTTTTTCAGTTTTGTTCCTGTAAGGAGATGAAAGCAACTTGATAGCCCAATGTTTTCCCCTAAAAGGAAAAAAAATATTTACTACATAACTCTAAACAGCCTCAGGGGCCTGGGTAACCTCACTTATGACCTTTCTTTCCTTTCTGTGTATGGAGGAGGCAGGGAATGAAGGAGGTGCTCAGTGAGCATTGCTGTTCTGTGTCCTAGCACAGCCAGGCAGGCAGCAGTGGGGAGGCTTGTGCTGCTACTCCAATTTTTCCAAAAAGAGTAATTTTGGGGAATGGTTTTTTTTACAACTTGCTCCTTTGTGCCAGAGGAAAGGGATTTTCTTCATGGATGCGGGATTTAAGAGGGACTCTAGTGCTCTCTGTGACTTGAAGCTCTAGTGTAGAACCACGACTTCAGTCCTTCCAAAATTCCAGGAAAACTGATTTATTGCAAGTATAAGTGTCCTGGAGCTCACAGCATGTAAAGCTAACCAGACTATAAAAAGTTAGGGAACCGAAGGAGGAAGGAAACTCACCTTTCAGGTAATAACCTGCAGTGTTCATTCAAGGAGGGAATGGATTTATGGAAGTATATTTTTTGTGTTAAATAATGTCGTACATACAAGAACAGCAGTTAACAGAAACATGAGGATTTGTGTTGCCTGGATTTTATTTACTCTGTGGTTCCTACAGCCTTTAGTTAACAGAGCTGAAGCCTGTCCATGTAAAACTGAGGGGGAAAGATGTTTCTTTACAGCTTTATTAAACTTTGAATTACATCAAAGATTATTCAGTTGGAACCTGAGCCAAGGCCTATGGACAAGGTTGATGTTATGGTTTCTGGCAATTCTAGATGGGGCTGAAATGCAGTTGGACATAAAGACACAAGCCAGCGGATTGTTTAGCTGCTGTGTTTATATAAAGTAGACATGTTTGAATTTATCTCAAAAAACATCCCGGTGCTGACAGTCATCCTAAAGATCACTTTCTCTCAATAAAGCTCATAGGAAGAAGGAATTTTTTTTCCCACTGTCTTGTTGACAGCAAGTTTTTATTAATGTAATTATTATTATTTTATTTAAAAGAAAGAATATGCTACAGGATGATATTTAGCAAAGAGAATGTTTTGATGTAGCAAACGTAACAGATACTGTAGCTATTTTATACTTACTGCTAAACAAATTCCTCTTGTGTATACACACTTGCTGTGGGTTTGGTCTCCATGAAATTGTGAGGGGGGGGAAGAAAAAGATTTTTTTTTTTTTTAAGCTGTGAAGTATTTATTTATGATCTTCCATCTGAGAATATACAAGTTCTTTAGCTGTATGTTGATGACCTGTGTCCATGACAGTCTTGTCCCTGTTTTATTCATGGGAAGATGGGAATGTAGAGCACTGAGGTGTTCTACCCATGAGGATTGGGAGTACATTAGGATGAAAAGAAAAAAAATAATTAGCTGCTGAAATATAACAACAGAGACGTAGTTGAAGACTGGAGGCTGGCACGATGGTTACACATCTGCCTTCAGGAAGGTGGTCAAGGAAATGTAGATGTGCCTCAGTAAAGGTTTCTCCTAACTGCTCTGGAGGACAGCATCCACATGATGGAGTAAAGCTGAGCATCTGCCAGGCTTCTCATGGGTCTTCCACTCCCATTTTGAGCTTGGTGCTGGCTTGTGATTACTACCCATATTAGCTGATTTGAAGCTGACTCGTGTATTTGTGCATTACACAGAGCAGTGTAAGCATATCATAGGTCCTGCAATTAGAGTCTGCAGTGGAGGGAACAGTTGAGTACAAACAATGTCCTCTGCTCCACATAGCACAGCATGTAAATACTGCTTTGGATTTCCGTTAATTCCCTAAAATTTATGGTTTCTCTCCTACTGTGATGTGTATGTGATTCTTTCATAAATGTGGGTTTTATCCCATTAGCAAAATCATAGCAGATTCCTGAGGATATTTCTCCCTTTTCTGAAATGCTCGTTCACAGTTATTTAATAATGATTCTTTCGTGGTTGTGCACTGATTATTTTTAGTCATCAGAAATGGACATCCTCAAGAGTTTAAAGTTTTTTTCATTAGATTCTATGTAGTTGAAATTTGCCTGTGGATTGGTTCTTGGGACCTGTAATTGAGGTCCTGCAGCTGTGATTTCAGTGGCTCCACGAGAGTGTCTGGCTGTCATCATAGCAGGGAAAAGGAAGCACTGGGGTCAGGGGGTGTTCCTCGTTTTGTAATAAATTCTCAGCCTGACTTGAGGCCATTCATCATGTTAAGAAAAGGTTTTAGCTGTTCCTTCAGAACACTGACATCAATTAAGTTATCCATACATCATTCCAGCATTAAGGCTGCATTATTGCTGTGGTTCCTGGGGTTTGCTCCAGATGTCAGTGCTACGGTGGCCCTCCAAACCAAGACTCATTTACACCTGCTGTCCTTGGGTCTAGTAACACAATGTGCCTTTGTTGATTTCATCATGTTCTTCACTGATAGAAGGTGTGGATCTCGTTGTGGTATATTCATATTTAAATAAATCTGTGTACACGTGGTGATATGAGCGTGTAGGTGACTGGTAAAGGACCAGTCTTTAAGACAGGAATCCACTTGTCTTAGTGAACTTGCCTGAGATAGGGGTGGGCCTCCCTAGTGATGTCAAGCAGTTATTTGTCAAATACTTGATGAATGGAATCAGTCTGTGGAGTTGGTTTGCAGATGCTGCATGCTCTGAGCTTAAAGAAGCAAATAAATCACAGCTCAGTGCCAAACAACTCTTGTTTGGCATGTCCCTATGCCATACCTTTTGGGCGGTCACCTTCTCTCCTGGTGGCTTTTTGGAGGAGTGACCCATCAAGGGCTTGTTGGTCTTGGATGTTGACTCTTAGTAATTACTCCCAGCCATTGCCCCTCAGTCTCAAGGCTGTCAGTACGTTTCATGAGCACATCCATACCCTTCCCATAAGCCAAAGTAAAACTGGTATTGTTAAGGATGTAATTATATGGCAACACAGACCTTGTGCTCCATTGGCCTGCTGCTCTTTTTTGAACCAGTTGTGCTTTCCTATTAGCCCATACATCCCTTTTAATGACATCTTGTATAGATTATTAGTGTTTATTACTGGTGCTGCATGCAGTCTAATGAAGCAACAACAGCCAAGGCACAAAGTTTCTCCAGTGGATTAATGAGGTCTTGACAGAAGGTGACTGCCCAGTCTGAATAGGAAGACTGTCAAGTTTTTCATCTCGATATGACTCTTACTAGAGAAAAAATCAAGTGCACGAAAATGCAAGAGGCTAATATTTGTTCAAGGGGATCCATGTTTAAATGTGGCAGGTTTTTAAAATGGTTATACCTTGGCAGATATTTAGGAAGCAGTTAGATTGTTAGAATTAATGGCCAACACTTTGAGAACCAAATAAGCTTATCTAATGCATGCTAGTGCATCTGTGAACCTATTAATAGTTACTTTCCTTATTACTGGATTTTTATTTTCCTAATTCTTGGCTTTTTTTTTTTTTTTACCATAGGTCTTGGTTTTGGCTGTGGTTTTATATCTCTGCATCATGCTATAAATAACTAGTGGTGGTTAGAGACTGTCTTTTGAAAAAGCGTCTAATTTTTGTTCTTGTGAGATGATCTGTGCCTTAAAGCTGTGAGCTGAGGAATCTCACTATCTCTGTTATTAAGGCTTCATTTTTTAGATAGTGGAAAAGTGTTTCAATTCTTTCTGGTAATGTAATACTTTGAGGTAGCTGGAGCTTTCTGTCCGCTATATATTTTATCTTTTTACCATTTAATAGTCTGACCCCATTCAGAAAACATTTTAGACTGCATATCATTTATGTTATTAATGGCACTATTGATTTATAAGATCAACTTTAAAAATTACTTGCTGTTTTACAAGAAAACCATCAAAAGGATTAATGTGCTTTCTCTTTGTACATTTATTCTTCTATCCGTTAAAAATGATGATCAAGTCAAATGTCATTGGATTATCATCCTTGCTCTAAGGAACTGTGTGTAATTATGTGTCCTGATAAAGGCATGTTTCTTGTACTTTGGGGAATAGATACACTGATGCTGCATTACCTGCAGATGTGGAACGATTACTCACTGATGTTAATGTAGACATTGCCTATGGCTAGGCCGTAAAAGCATGCTTGGTTTGTTTGTTTTCTTAATCTGCATGCAGAATAGATATAGATGCTAAAGGAGAATAAAGCAAAGACATAGGAGGGAACTTTGTTGCTTTTTGGAGCAGGGTGTTATTCTATTTATTAAAGCTGCATGAAACAGTATAAAGTGTTGATGTTTATGAGAAGTGTCGTTTATAAAAGTAAATGTTCCTTCCCGCCCTTCTACCACCATGACCAAGATACTTTAAGGTTTGTTTTCCTTCCTATAAACCTTTCTGTCCCTCCTTTCTTTCCCCCACCCTGACATTATGTAGTTGATTTGATTCCCTAGATTGCTTTCCTCAAGCTCTAACTTGAGTTCATTTTGTTATGTGGTGACCACAGTTATGGATGACGCTCCCCCTGGCACACAGGAGTACATTATGTTACGGCAAGATTCGATCCAATCTGCGGAATTAAAGAAAAAAGAGTCCCCTTTTCGTGCTAAGTGTCACGAAATCTTCTGCTGCCCACTGAAGCAAGTGCACCTCAAAGAGAACACAGAGCCGGAAGGTTTGTGGCACTATGGATCCATGTTCTGTTTGTTTCTATTTTATTTTTTTTTCCATGTATGTCCCGAGAGCGTGCTGTGTGTTTTCCAGCCTGTGTCAGTGCGGTGCCGCTGACGCAGGAAGCGTGATGCACTCCATGTCCCCTTTGCTTGCCTGTTAGTGTCTGAGTCAGCTATCATGGGACACTGTAGTATAAACCACGTACGGTATCGTTCTAGAAGAGAAATGACGCTGCTTTTTCTTAAATAAAGTTTGTTTGTTTCAGCTCTCTCATCATTACACACTGCCCTTTCTTTTGGCTGCCAAAAGCTGCTTGCTACTTAAAACGGCATCAATTCCTAGTTGGTTCTTTCCAGTAACATTTCTGAAGCTGCACTCTGCTGAAAATATGGCACTTAGACTAAGATTCGGCTTGTCCCCAACACCTTTCACTCCATAAGGCTTCTGCATAGCGCTAGAGAATGCTCATGGCAGCTGTACACGGGTGAAGCAGGATGAAGTTTGTATGTAATGCACGCCTGGTTGCATTTTGGGAAATGAAATGCATGCAGAGCAGAAAAAAAATAAGTAGAATGTTTTCCTTTTCAGATAAAGCAAAGGTATGGTCTCTTCTCGTGCTGTATTTACTAATATGAAATTGCTAATGAGGTATCTGTCTCTCGTTCATCTAGCGTACATAAGATTAAGCTATATTAAATTATATTATTTTTATATTTTCTCTTATGTGTTTTGCATTACTGCCTCATATTCCAAGTGGTAAGCCTTCTACTTTTTGCATAAGCTTCAGTACCTGCCAAGACAAATAATGCTACTGCTGGTAGATGTGTTTTAAGATTAAATATTCAGGGCTGGATTCTGCCACAGTCGAGTCTACAGGAATGGCAGAGTGAACAGGTTGGAGTTCTTATGGCAAATCACTTGTATTATTCTCTCTGTAATGATGGGCATCAGTCATTGAGCTGTCACTGTTATCTCTAAATGTTCAGTCAATTGCTTTCTCTTGTTACATACTGCAGATTTTTCATGAATGTTCTTTGAACCACGTCTGGGAGATTTGAGTCTTTTACAATAAAATTATTTTATTAGAATAGTATTTCTTTTTCATCTCACCAGAAATGCTAACTCTGACACACACACTGGTGTAAGGTGTGGGAAGAGGTTTTTTGTTTCAGTGGTGATATAACTGAATATTAAAATTGGGGTTTGAAAAAGTCTCATTGTTGTCTCAGTTCTAGGGCTGATTTGATAGGGGTTGTGATTTTGTAACTCAATAAACATGAAGGAAAGGCGAATCCTATAGGACGCTTCTGGATTAGCAGATGTCATGAATTTCCTATCATCTGTCAGGGTTTGTGTTGTTCGTGAGTAAATTATGAGCCCAGAACTGTTCATGTCAAGCTCCTCTAGGAAGATGATGACAGCTGAGCTACTATAGGTGCTCAGCAACTGATATTTGGTGAAATGAAAGATTCCATGTGATCTGTAAGAAGAAGGGCCCTAAACTTGGCATCTTTGACTCACATGCTGTATTTCATTTTTTGCCATGTGCTAATGTGTCACTCCAGCAGAAGCTGATGGTTATTTCAGTGGAACTTATCCTGGGAGCTGGATTCCTGCTGAGGACTAGCTCTTAGCTGAGCCTGCTCATTTTCAGTGAATAAATCAACAATTTACGCACTAATGGCCTGTTCAAGAGGAACAAGGAAAGCAGAGGTATGCTGGGCCTTTTTTCTCTCCAGAGCATGAGTCTCCTGGAGGCGTGGTTTGGTTCAGTGTTGAGGAATTCAGGATCTGCCAGGAAAATCTTACACGGTGCAGGCTCTGAGTGAAGACCTGGGGAGCACCAGTTCTGCCGTATTGCCGCCTGGAAGCCAACAGTTGCTCTTCTTAGATTCTCCATAAATCTACACGCTGTCTGTCTCCAACGACAGCTGTGTTACTCCTTCCTGCATGGCATATGGTATTGTTATTCGTTCTCAGTGAAAATGTTTAGTTCTAAGAGGGAAGCCTGTCATCTTTTATTGTAGTGTACAAGGATGAATTTCTCTTCCCTCTTCTGTCCCTCCTCCTCTCCTCTAGGAATTTTGCATTGCACACAAGAAGACATGGCTGTATTTGCTTGTCCTGCAACTATCTGAGTTGATGGGAATTCATAGGAGTATCAATTTTTGTTGTTGTGTGATTTCTGTATGTGTTTCTGTGAAAGATATTGCTCCTGGCATGAGAAGAAAAATATATGTTTAGGAATCCTTTTATCCTCTCTTGTAGCTCAAATTGCCTGGGCTGCATTAGTCCTTTTCTTCAACACCTGTGAATTGCCTGGCAGTGGTGTTAGACCCACCAAAGGACTGATGTATGTCATCCTCAGTGGTTTGTTGGCATGAAGCCTGAAAAATTTTGAGAGTGAAATTGTCTGAACTGTGCTTTCCATGCAAACACTGCAACAGTCCATTGAAATTTCTGGAGTGGTTGAAACAAATCCTAGCAGAATACCTTCCAGTGTGAACCCAGCAGTTAGTAGGCTCAATTGTGCTGGTAGGATGAATGAAATGTTTGAACTTGTTACTGTGGCATAATTTACACATTTTTCAAGGTATTGGAAAGTATGACAACTAAGAAGCTATTAGGAAAGTTCTCCAAGTAAAATGTCACAATGGAAGTTTTATGGAAAATTGCAGACTTGAAAGACTCTGCAGAGAGTATAAAAATGTACCTTTTTATCTGCTGAGTAATGACATGGGACCACGTAGTTAAGCCTGCATGTTTTGAACTTTTGCAACTCCTTGCCTAACTCTTTTGTTTAGATGATGGATTTCTTCTCTGCATCTTTTAACCTCTTTAATACAGGGTTAATGCTTGGAGAGCCACATTTATCACTTCAGGATGTGAACCCCCTAGGCATGTTAAGATGATACCAGGTAAAAGATTTTCCAGGCTTTTTGTAGGGGTCTTTGGGGAATGTTCTGATATTTGCTGAAAGACTTAAATGCCACCTCACGGTGGTGACTGAGCTTAGTGGCCCATCCCTTCTCATATCTTCAGCCTGTTTCATTTCTCATAGCTTAGGTTGATTTCTAAAAGCAAAATCGGAAATGAGAAAATTAGATCCGTGTTTCCTAAACTGACCTGCCCTGGTTTCTTGTTCTTTTCCTGACACCTACCTGCCTGCTTGCAGTATCATCGTTATTCACAGCACCTATATGCCTCAAATACACCTTAGGAGAGTTGATCCAGGGTCAGTACATTTGATATCAACCCGGAGGACACATAGAAGGTCCTTGGTCCAGTAACTGTAGCAAGTGGTAGAAGTGAACAGAAGGAGAACAACAGGAAATCACAACAATATTATCTTCCCAAAATGTGGAAATTTCTATTTGAGCCCATTGCCAGCAGGGTGATGTCTGTCAGTCTGGATTGCAGTTCAGATGGGATGCTGCCTTTTCTAATGCTGTGGGAAACTTGAGTTAAAAGCTAAACTGCTGCTTTATTCCACATCATTCCAGCTTTGTTTTGTCAAAGTCATTCTACAGTTTACAATGTCGTGGATCTCTCAAATGCAATAAAACAAGCAGAGCTGACATCCTTACCTAGATGCTGAGTCCTGTGGGCATTGGGCATTGTTTACAATTACATCCAAGCAGCAGCAAAATACAGGGTGTTTTTATAGCTTCCCTCCAGCCAGGAATACACTGCTAGCAGTAGAAGGGCCATCTGAAGTACATTTTGCAGCTATTTGTTCTCTTAAATAGTTTAAACATAAGCTGCTGCTATCTGTATAAAACATGGTTACATAAAAAGAAGTCAGCTCCTGGAAAACTAATTTGAGTTGTATTATTACATCCAGGGGAGGAAATAAAATGAGAAATGTTTTTTAAAAACACCCATTGGTTAGTCACAGTCACACAATCAAGAGTCTTGGCCACTTGCCCATAGTTCTGTTTTCATGTGGGATTTTTTTTGCCTTTTTCTTTTTTTCTTTTTTTCTTTTTTTTTTTTGGTAACATTTAGTCTCCCTCCAGGCATACATAACCTTTTTACACAGAAAAGCAGAAAAGCATGGCAAAACACGTATTGGGGATGGGGAGAGGGAAATCTGGGGTAGCAGCTGGTAATGAGGAAAGGCAGCTTTCCTCAACCAACAGGAAATCTGATTAGATAGAAAATGTTAAGGATGCTAATATGAAACAAGCAGCTTTGTGGTTGCCCTTGACGATGGCTTGTTATCTTCATCTCTAGCAATGAGATTAGTGGCAGAGCCAGTCCTGGGGGCAAGGAAAAGGCAGGATGTTTGAGCACATTATGTGGGGGGCTGCTTCTTCCACCTACTCCATGTGCACAGGCAGTTTTGTCACCAGTAGAAATTTGTAGCCTTTATGTTGTCCTACTGAATGTCCCTTTGGTGCTCCAAGAGTCGTGTCACCACAGATAGTACTGTTACTTGGCACTCTAATTATATCCTTTTCTTCTAGACCAAATCAGTCCTATTAGCCCTGCTCGCTCATTTAATTATGTTAATGCATGTGCACTTCTGCATTTTAGAGGAGAAAAAAGAAAGAAGAAGGAGGAGGAGGAGAACCTGTATTTGAAATCATGGAGAATTGTGAGAGGTTTTTAAACTTTACATATTGTTCAGAACTAAAAATGACTTTGTGTTCCAGTGCAGAATAATAGAGATGAGCCACGTGAAAGAGGCACAGCCACCTCTCTGGTTGTGTCTGAGACATTCAGATTGGGCACATTTGGCAGTGAGACACCAGTGAGGAGGTTCAGCATCTGCACTGTGGTGTCTTCAGCCTCAGATTTAACCTGGACCAGCAGCCATCTGAGGGGAACTCACTGGTGCACTAGTAGGGGCTCCTACTCGGTTACATGATCCTCTTTAGAAGCATTTCATAAGCTTCCATGTTTTTCATCATGTCTTCTGATTTCAGCAGAGGTGAAAAGTGAAGACTTGGTATCCCATTTGCTCTTGCCAGCAGGAGTATTTAACCCTTTCCTGCTGCAGCTAAGCTGTCTGGCCTGGAGCAGCTCATCCCAGGGAAGGCAGGCAGTCTGCTAATGCCTGATGTTGGGCCTGCAGCCTAATGATGATATAGCAAGCATCAGTGCTTTCCTTATTGCCCTTTGCCTCGGCAAAACCTTGTTCTTGACTCTGCATTTTCTTGCACCTCTCAGGTCCTCCTGTGGGGAATGTGAAGCTTTCACCTTTCCTTGCTCCCAAGTCCAAGCAGCAGCAATGAGCAATGCCCAAGGCTTCTCCAATACTAGATGAAAAAAAGCTCTATATCCTGTCTGTCTGGATACACATGGAGTTGCTGCAGATATGGCACCATATCTGTAGTGAAGGATGATCTAAAGAGAGCAACAGAGACCTAAAGTCAAAGGTCTGAAGCTACCACTAGTATAATGGCCTTTTCCCCCTAAGAGAAACCATCTTTGACTTGAGTGATTAACTGCTAACCTTCAGTTTCAGGGCATTGGGAGGCAGTGGTGGCAATTACACTCTTATTTTCTTCAGATGCTCAGCACATAAAGCAGAATAGCTCAGTCCTGTAAGTGGCTGAGCCCTCTTGCCCTGATCCTCCAAAGCCTTTAAGCACGCGATTAACTTTAAACATGTGAGTGCTCCCAGCAGAGTCAAAGGGGTTGGGATGTATTTAATGAGCTTACCTGAACACAGTCTGGGCCTGGCTCGGGTTCAGGCTCAGACAGTGCAAATCCAGAGTAATTCCACCAAAATCCAAGATTTACTCAATATTTGCTTGTCTGCAAATGAGATCAGAACCCCATCACAGAGTTTAGTTTGATTTCTTCTTTCCTTACTCCCTTAATAAGGAGTTAATATGGTCCTTACTGCCAAAATGATTCATGATTGAACATGCAAGTCATCACAGTCGTCAGCAGCAGGACTGCTTAGGTCCCAAGCAGTAGGGAAATTTAATGTTTCCCATTATAAAGAGGGAAGTGAATGACTTGATTCTCAAAACTATTTGGACATCTCATCAGAAAGAGTAACAATAACAATTCCCTACTGAACCAGCTGAGCACAAGGGACTTGTATTCCCTCTGGAAGGTTCTGGGAGGTGACACTTCTAGCCATGCAGAAATACAGCAGAGTGGGAATTCAATACTGTTCCATGGACTTAGAGATACAACCTGAGTTTTTTGTCTTTCTCTTCAGCAGTGGCAGCCTGTGCCAGCAGAACTGCCGGCTGCTTCCAGTCCTCCCTTCCTCTCCCCTCCCACCACGTGCTTGTGTGTTGACTTGTAGTTTGGCAAGATCCACCACCAAACACCCTCTTTTCTCACCATGTGAGTTAAGGAGAGGCTCAGCCCTGGGCGAGCCCAGTGCCAGCTGTGGCAGGAGCGTGACATGGTGAGGGACTGGGGGCAGGAGGACAGGAGCCCCCAGTGTTGGCAGGCAGTGCATGAGTGGTGACAGGTTATTAGGCTCCTATCTCAGCTTTTTCCCAAACTATTACCCCCTACTACTTTTACTTTCTGCACCTTATTTCCTTTTCACTGTGTACCTGTCCCTCTGCTTGGTGCTTGCACATCCCGCTATGTGCTGCCATATAAAAACCATCTCTTTTTGAGGTGGCTGGACATCTTTTTAAGGTCGTGAGCAGGAAGACTCCAATTCTTGCTGTAACATTTCTGTCCCTGGGTACTTCAATGATTACAGAGTATATATTGAGGAAGGAACTTGAGGCTTTGAAGGAAAGTCACTGATGTAACATTTCCAAAGGCTTGCAAACCTCTTTTGCTCCTGAACTCACATGTACCTGCCACCTCACAGGACACAGTGCAAGAGCTTTCCATAGGGTTTTACTTACCTCCTGAGAGGCTTAGAGGTCAGGGTATTACACACAACCGTGTTTCCTGCATCCTATTGTGTTGTTTTGCTAATGGTTTTTAACTAATACACCTGCCAGTTTATTCCTACTTACATGGACTTTTTCAAACATCTGTGGTGCTTGCTGTCAGCTGAATGTGACCTGAAATAAGGTTTACAGCTGGAAGATCCTTCTCACTGTGTATGCACACCCATCTCCATCCAGGAAATAGTGTGCACACCTTAGTCTGTCTGTCAGACCAAGATCTTAGAATAATGTGGCTGGAGGACATGATCATAAAATATCAATAATAAAGCTAGGCCAGGCACCCTCTCTCTGACAGAAGGATTTAAAACTTAACAGTGTCACTGTTCTTTCCAGGCTGTTACTGCCCAGGCCAGCACCTCACAGAGGGGGAATTCAGCAGGTGCCTGGCACTGATGGAGAGATGCTCACCTTGCAGTCACTTCTTACCCAGCTGTCTTAAGAGGAGCTGATAATTAGATCATATTTTCCAATATATGCAGACCCGCCTTTCTGTGTGTCTGTCCTCACAGTGTCATCAAATAGCTGGTCCCAGGTCTGTAGGTAATAGAGACACCAGGGGAGGCACTAAAGAGTCCTCACAGTATTTTTATCTACCACCTCACCTGGCCATAAGCAACAGATTGGAAGTTAAGTGGTTTGTTTTCCTGGTGGTAAAATTCAAAGGTGCAGCTGTAATTGTGAGCTATGTAACTGTTAGCCAAATTTGCACTCTGTAGCATCAGAGAAATTTAAGTAAGTAGTGGCATTAGGAACAGTTTTAGAACTTTTATTGCAAGATAATGATTTTTAAATCTCAAACTGGAGCTTGCCTTACCACTGAGCAGGTCATGGTAACCTAAAAAGAAATTTTATCCCTTACCTTACCTGTGTACTCTTCGAGTGCCTTCTGCTATTTTGCTCTAATCTCAAAATAAGTTGAGACAGTATCTGACACTTAGCATAGCTGAAGTAGGACATTTAGACCAAATGAGTCACCCTGATATTCTTTTCTCATCTTGTCTTTAAAGGATGCTCTGAGAGCTTCAAAGAGTGTTCCTTGTATGGAGGAAGGCCTTTGTCTTGCCACTTTTTCATCCCATGACTCTCCTGAGAAAGCATGAGACTTCATTCTTCAATCTGTCCTCATTTTAAATAAGATGTGGTTCTTTATTAATAATGGAGGTTTTTCTTTGTACTGTATTCAGCTACATGGTCTATCATAATTATTGCACAACTCTTTATCAGTGGTAATGTCTGTAATATTTAAATACCAAGTGCCTTTGGGTTGAGATCATGCCAAATCTTTCATGCTGTTCTAGGTTAGGACAGCTCTGTAAACAAGGAGGAGTTAAACTTTTTAGCTATCACTGAAGAGTTGTTTCCTTTCCCAAGGTAATCCCTTAGAAAAGCACTTAGACAAGTCTCCATGGTGCAGGGAGCACATGGCAGAGATCCCCTGCCCCACACCTGGGCAGCCCAGTGCAGCACCACTCAGGGGTGTTGATCATCTCAGGGATAATGAGCTTAGATAGAAAATTGCCTGTGGTTTCCAGTGCCAGGGTTAGCTCAGCCCGTATGTAACTCAGGGCTCAGGGGTTTCTGCTCTTCATCCCATCAGCAGTCTTGGCCTTCAGCAGCTGCTACCTCTGAGTGCACAAAAGCAAAGCCACAACAAACAGAAAGGTTCACCCAGCAGACTCCTTGTATCTCAGATTGTCTGGAAAGGGAGAGGAATTCAGTCCTACTTCCAACTCAGTGTGGTCTCCATGTGCTCCCTCAACGCTGTCTTTTCTCTGATGCTCCTCCTTGTTCTGGATCCTGCTCTGTCAGGGCTGGGGATGCTTTCTGAACAAAGCTGAATAACTTTCACAGCAGTGCATTTTACTTCAAATATGTGGTGAACACACTATGCAGTAATGTGAGCTACTGTTCTTTTATGATTGCATAAGCAGTTAACTTTTGGTGATAGTACATTTGTCTCTCTTTTTTGTTCTCTTTTAAATGTCCTGACCTGTGAAACTAAAGAAACTGAAGAAGCTTTACCCAGACCTCAGTAGGCACCAAAGATTGCAAAAGGCCAGAGTTTTCTTAGAACACTTACGTAAAATTACTGAATGCTTTTTCAGTAGTATCTGAGTGTTTGGGGAAAAGTCAGTGCTCAGACTGTTTCATATTCAGTTTTTTGCCCACTCGTATCTATATACAGAATATTCCTGCTGTGTACAAGTTCTTTGATTTTGCTTATATGCTTAAAAAAACCTCCTGATGTTGTAGGACAGTGGAAAATGTTTGGACATCTTTTAAGCCAGCCCTTGTCCTCCAGGACAGAAAGGTGTATTATCAAGCAATGGTGTTCTGGAAGAATTAACAGGGTTTTCTGGGTATTGACCCCAGTGTGCATGTTTGATGCTTTCTACCATGTGTTTGAAAACAGTGAGACAGACACATTTTTATTTTTTTTCCAAAAGACAGATTAGAAAGAGTTAGGTTAAACCCTAGAGATTTCAAGGTGCATAAACCTGCAAAGGTTCTGACCTGCTGTATATCCAGCACATGGCTGCACATCCTCTTCAGGGGCACAATGCTGAACTCGTGCTGTAAAGAAAATGAGGGAACAAAAGAAAATGAGGGAACAAAAGAAAATCTTTTCCAGGCATCTTGGATACTTCTGATGTGAAGCTGTCTGCCATGTTTTTCAGACATGCTAAATAATTCTTGCATGTTGATTTAGCAAGGAAAAAATGAAGAATATATACAACTTAATGCGCAAGAAGTCTTTAGTTACCAGCTGTCTTTCACGCTTGACATTTCCACATTACACAACCGTCCCTTCTAGAAAGGTTATTGATGCAGCTGTGTTAGTTCTATCTGGTCACATTTAGCTCTTACAACAGAATAAAAACCTAGTGGCTACTCTTCAAATTTTTACCAGCATCATTAAGTCAGATTTTAATTTGTTTTTTCTGACCCTTGTCATAGAGAAATGAGAAGAGCAAAGGTGTAGAGTGCTGACTGAGTGCAATGTTGCATACATGTCTCAGCCTCTTGTTTCTTGGTGTGATTCTTGGGGTGTCCTGCACAGGGCCAGGAGTTGAACTCCATGATCCTGATGGGTCCCTTCCAACTCCCCATATTGTTTTGCCAGAACCCTACACAGAAGACAAATGGAGTGGCCCAACACTGCTTTCTCTTAATTGCTTTGATGGAGGTATGGGTTTCTTAACCAGTATTTTCTAAATAACAGCTTAACCTTTCTCCTTATGCTTGGTTTTCCTTCTTGTTACAATACACCCATCTCAGGTTTTTTTGTCCTTGACTCTTGTGGAAGAGGTGCATTTCATTCCTCAGCTGTATTTCTTGCAACCTTTCTGGGAAGCTTAGAGGCTTAGCTAGTCTTAGAGCCTAACATCCTCAGAGGATGGAACTGAAAGATTTACTACAGGGACTGAAAAAATGTCTATACCCCCAAATGAACAGAACTTGCTCTGTACAGCTGGCTGGTACTTTAAGCCTCCATTGAAGATGCATCATAAACTGTCTTTAGACTTCTCAGGGCGTGGAGGGCTCCAGTGCCAGTAAACTGTGGGCTGGTGACTTCAGGAATAGGGGTATTTGCACTCATATCTTCTGCCTGCCCTCGTGGACATCACTGGTTTGGAGGCTTTAGTGACTTTGTCGTCAATGTTGTGAAGGTGGATGGGGCTGCAGAGAAAGAATCAGCCATGAGGACCATCAGCAGGAGAAGAATCTGAGACTGCAGTGAATGAAATGCTGAGTTTTCCATCTTTTGAAAAAGCCATTAACAGCATAAATCACACTTTTGGTGACTGTCATTCTGTTCCCTAAATGTGCCTTTCCTCACAACAGTCCTAGGATTTTTACTTTCTGCAACAAATGATGCCAAATTAACACTTAATTGTAAGAATTGTTAAAAATTTAGAGTTTATTTCAATTGTGCACCTTTGCTTAATTGGTACCTGCTCCTCTTTCTCTTCCTCTACAACTCCAGTTAGGTTGAGCCAGTAGTTGAAGACCAAATTTTGCTTTTTAGGTGCTCTTATCTCTGGTAAGTATAATCATTCTCTTTGTTTCAGACAAGTGGCAAAGCTGACATCAAATATTGCCAGTGTCTCTCAAATATTGTTAGGAGAAAATGTTTAAGCTTCACACATGATGAGCTATCAGCATTAATCCAGGAGAGTTCATATGACTGGCCCTCTTATGATAAATTTAGATTAAATACACTGTAAAACCAGTAGTAAGCAAAAATTTGAATGGGACTTGAGCTGCCAAATGCAAGTAAGTGGTTTCTTTAATCTCTTGGATGTTAAATTAGATAAATGTAGAAGTGATGAGAAATTTTGCTGGTCTTTGTACTAATAACAAAGGAGCATGTTTAGGAAATTACTGGTTTAACTGAAAAGAATTCACTGTAATGTGTTTAGTAATATGTGCAGTGAAATGTACAGTCAGCGTGATATGGTTGTGGATATATTAAAAAATGCAGTGCCAGTTATTTCTAAGTTGAAGGAAGCTCTGAGTCAAAACAAGCTTTCCTGCTGGTGCTGAAGAACATATTCTTTGTGATACGCAATTGCTACTCAAGCAGAAGTTAGATATTCTCTAAAATTCAGATACTCTGCTTCAGAAATTCCTTTGCCCCTTGATAGTTTCCCTCTTAGTAAGATACAACAAAGTTACTTAAAATCACTTGCCTGTGAGGTTGCTGAGCCAGATGCCTTCAAGGCCTTGAGGAAGACTAAGCAGGTTACCAGAAGGTTCCTGAATTAACGTGGACTCCTCTTTAATAGTGATGACCTTCTAACCAAAACCTAGTAGGTTGTTTTAAAGGATGGCAATTTCTTTGTGGAGCTTTCTCCTGGGTGCTTGTTCTTTGGCACACTCAGGCATGTGCTTTGCTCAGGATGCCTGTTCTGAGTGTAAATAAAGCATTGTGGTACCGAGAAGGAAATGTTGAAATGGGAGAAGGTGAGTCTGATGATGCAGCAGAAAAGTCTGCAAGGAGAGTGGTAAAGAAGGTGTTGGTATGGACAGGTGAGCAGAGTGCTTTTGGATGAACTCGTTGACTCTAGATAAGATTCAAAATTGAAATAGAGAGGGATCCCTGA
This sequence comes from Chiroxiphia lanceolata, assembly GCF_009829145.1. NCBI lineage: Eukaryota > Metazoa > Chordata > Aves > Passeriformes > Pipridae > Chiroxiphia > Chiroxiphia lanceolata. The sequence goes on from NC_045650.1 coordinate 8,455,126, forward strand.
GCTCTGACAATTAGAAGGCTAATCCATTAGAGAGGAGTTGGAAGCCCCTTCTGGGTGGAAACCTGAAACTGGAAGTTACCTAGAGAGGACAAGAGATCTCCAAAGAAAAGCCGATTAGTCAGCTACAACTTTGTTTTGAGTAGCATCACCTTTATTATGCCAACATTGCCAGAGAAGCATAGTCTGTTCTCTGTGGGTGGTTCTGTCTATGAAAATCAGACCCCATGAACTGACCAGCCAGCTGCTTACAAAGCACAGCAGCTGCTTCTCCAGCTCCATGTTCACAGCTCTGTACATACTGTTACATGCATGAAATTATTTAATAACCCAAAGAGTGGATTCCAATCACACAAGTAGTTGTTCATATCCTTATGTATATTTAATGAATATGTTGACACCTGCAGAATGCTGCCAATTTATTTCTGATCAGGTGTATTTATGGCAGATTCTTTAATTTTCACATGCAAATGATAAAATGGGTGTAATTGTTCATCCAGGAGACTGAGGAAAATCACAAGGTAGCACTATGACAACTTGTTCTCAATATAATCTCCCCTATAGCAGAATTTGTACTGCCTCAACAGAATTGAAAAGGTGCCTTTTATAAACTAATGTCTCAAAAGGACATTGTAAAAAAAAAGAAAAAACAACAAAAAAACCACCCCAACACTCCTGCCAGGTTTTTTTTTTAGCAGTGTGGTTTGGAGTTAGGTTTTTTTTAGTAGTTTTATTGCCAGCTTTTAAAGTCAGCTTGTTTCCAGCAGAATGATGTTGAGATGGATGCTTGCCGACATTTTTCTTTTTAAGTCCTTGGCCAGACTTTTATTTATGGGTAAAATTGGAATCCACTCATCCTGAGATGTATGCAGCAAGAGAGGTGTTTGGCTTCAGGCCAATTTACCATCTGAGTTCTGTAATACATCCCCAAAGATTTCATCACATACCTTTGAAAGGCACCAGTGACTTCAGTTGGTGTTGCAGAGGAGTTCTATATTTAGCTCTCCTCTCTTACAGGAGCTGTTTCTTATTCAGGTGCCAAACTCTCTACCTTCATTCACTGTTTTATTTCTAGCAATCTGGCTGTATAACCTGGGTTTCACAAGTTATTCTGTTTCCCTCCAACTCGATGTCTGAGCTCAGTCTTTTGTTGATCTAAAAAGTCCATCTCGCTTTATTTCTAGAGAAAACATTCTGGCTGAGAGGCAGGAAGAGCTTTGGGGAGGAGAGCTCAGTAAAACGCTCGTCACCTTTCACTCCCCTGGAGTTGATAAACACTTTTAAGGACACAAATATTTAGGAATGTTTTTTTAATAATATATAAATCAAAGTTTATATGGAAAAACATGCAAACCCAAACTCACACGTCAGATTTCTCAAGAGACTTCTAGGGCCATAGGTTTGCTAGAAAGGAAACTTTAGTTAAAGGTTCAGTTGTACTACTTTGATTTAGGATGGGACTCTTGGGAAGGATCAAAACAGATTGCTTCTTGCAGTTGATTTGCAGAGCAAATTCACAAACAGTTTAGGGCTTTGTTATGGTCTTTAAAAATCTAGTGGCAACAATGTTAGAGTTTGTGAGTGTTGACATCTAATTTCTCCATCATTGTAATAACAAGACTTGTTACTTTTTGCATAATATAACTTGTCCCAGGCAGCATTGCCCCATTTGAAGTCAGTGGCTCTTGAAGCTGTGAATCAGAGGAATTGCAGAAGTGGAGCGAGTGTTGGCTGAGAACTGGCTCCTAATACTGTTTTCTAACTTCTTGGGAGACTAAATGCTCAAGGTTGATTTTATATGTAGTGCTGCCAAATGTTCTAGGAATCCTCTGCCACTCCATTAAGTTTAGCTGCAATGAAGGTCCTGTAAAAGAACAAGTAATAATGACTTTGCCTGCTTCAGCTACTTCTAATAGCACTTCTTCCCAGCAGCCCATTCCAAAACAAGTGAGAGGGGTGTAGAAGGAATCAATACGTGCAAAACTGAGATCTTATCTGGAATATGTCTTCTGCAGCTTTTAATAGTATCTGCAACATGAACTCTGAAGACTCAGGAGGGAATTGCTTTCAAAAATATTTTTTTTTTTGTAAAAGAAGAAATGTGGTTCACCAAAAACAGGGTGTGACTGTGCAAATGTACCATGTAATTACAGGGGCCACATTTCCTTATCAGCTTTGCATTTCATAAACTGATTTCTGCCATTTGAAGTCTAAGTCAAGAAAATACTTTCAACCTTTTTTCTCAAAGTGTTTTTTTTTCTTCTTTTTTTTAGTTGTACAGTTTTATGGATTCACTACTCTGCTTTCCAGCTTTGATACTGGGAGATCCAAAAATAGTTAGGAACTTGTTAGCCTGTCTTTAAAATCTGTTCTTAAATGGTGTCTGGCTTTGAGATGACTTTGGGATGTGCACAGTCTCTCAATCACTTTTATTAATTGTGCTTCCTGGGCTTCTGTCCTCTAAGGAAGTTCCTAGTCTAGGGGACATGTAGCTAAGAGGGTGGCTGGCTACACTACCACCCCTGTTTAATGCTTAAGAACCTGTGGGAGCAGGTCAGTGTTTCCTCTGTAACCATGTGAAAGTCTTCTGAGCAGTTGCAGGAGTGTTTACTGGGGTCTTCCCATGTGGAATTCTTTCATGATATATTGAGGTTCCTCACTATAAGCTGTCTTGTCCATTTTCTGTAATAATAAGATTGTAGGCCAAGTTGTGAAATTATCCCAATCTCCTTGCAAAATTGTTCTAAACCTTCCCCTCTCTCATAAAGATTTCTCTAAAGACAAATATATCAACATATCTTACAGGGCATCTGTCTTCTTCAACAAGAATGCTGCAACTAGGAGAAGAAATGAGAGTTTTTCCAACATGACGGAAAAAATTCTTAGAAAGTTAGAGAAAAGTGTATTTTGGGCATGGATCAGAGCTTTGCGTGTGGTAAAACTTTAGATACTCAGGGATTTGAATCTGTGAATTTGTCCATCACAACAAATGAGCTAACAGTTCACACAGCTCAATCCCTTGTCGTGTCCTCTCAGGGTAACCCTGTGATGCCATTTCACTTGTTGGTCTGGTTGCAAGGCAAGGAAGTGAAGTGTAATACAAGTATAACATTCAATGTAGGCTGAATTGATCAGTCTGTTTTTCATGCTGCTTCTGTGTAGGAGGACTCCATCTGTGTTATTTTTAAAAGTTATTTATTATGTTAATAATTGATGCAGAATTCTACTCTTTTTATTGCCCTCAACCCAAAGATATATCTTACTTTGGACTAAAACGTACTTTTCCTTGACAAAAATTCACAAGTTCTCTAAAGTAGTTCTTCCACCTGAAGACTGAAATCATGAAAACCAGTGGAACCTCTTGGTCTCTTTCACTGCTAACAAAGGATCATGTCACAGGTAAAGGATAGCCAAATTTGATGTTTCCATGTGCCTATCCAGTCAGGAAGCCCAAGTTGTATGGCATATAAACAAATTCAGGGAAGGATATTCTGTAAAGTCTCTTCTGCTCATACCTCTGCAGAGTTTGTTCACTGTGACAGTGTTTGGCAGAGAGAAGGGCATTGATGAAAAACACAGTACAAACTATAACCAAAGTCATTGCTAGGAAATTAAAGTGTGTAGAAAAATCCAAAAATCAGTGGAATTCCTGCGTTTTGCAGTGGTCTTATTTCCTTCTTCATTGTTGGGTTTGTGGAGTAGAAGTTAAAAGATTAATGAGCAGGAGGAAACAGTAGAAAACATTCTCCTCACAGAGAAGATGCTTGTGCTTGCTGACTCTCACTGGCATAGTTTCAGCTTTAAAAGATTTGCAGTTTATTGACTGGGTGAGCTACCCTGCAACATTAATTGCTGTTGTCCCAGGACAGTGTATGTTCCCTTCAGGAAGTGATTTCATTAAAGTAATACACTTGGTTCTTACTTGTGTTAGGTCATTCATACATTTTGATAGTTAGAAGGAGCCTTGCTGTGACCTTAAGTTATTCTTTTAAGAATGTTACATCACCTTTTAGTCCCCTCTGCACTAAGGACAAATAAAAATCAGGTGGTTTGGGGCTCTGTGCTTCCTTAATAATAACAAATATATGAAATGGCGTAAGACAGTCTTAAGATTTTTTTTCTGTAGCCTCTATATTAAGTCTATTAATGCTGAATAGTGGGACATGTTCTTCTTTCTCATAGTGAATGAAGGAAAATGTCAATGCAGAGACCAGATTAGATACTCTGCACAGTATATCAAATTGTTCTTCATGGCAAAATCGCTTGATTAGGACAATTAATGCAGAGGTGTTGTGACGAGGTGTAAAGAGTGCTGAGTAGTGTCAACTTCATAATAAGCGCTGTAAGTTCATGTCTCCTATTAAACAGTGGGAGGTGGGAATTCAACACGGAGAAAAGATCTTTCTATGCATGAATTGTATATGCATTGAGCAGCATTCTGTGTAGAAGAGTAATACAGCAGGAAGCGTGGAACTAACGCCACCCACAAGGCACAGTAGTAAGTTTTCTACATGGATTTCAAGCCTGAGAGGATTAGACTTTTCTGAATTGCAAGTGGGCTGCCTGACTCGAGGCAGAAGTGACATTAGATCATCTGAATAATGGAGGCCACAGGATCTCTTCCAGACTGTAGTGTTAAACTCAGTGTTTTGTTTCACTGAAATGTATCTCTTTGAAAGTCATTTCATCTTCAAGGGGCACCATCTTCTTGGTGGTCTGTTTTCCTCTCAAAAGAGAAAACTTTTCTGAAAAAGGGGTTGATGTAATCTTCACTTACCATTACATTTCCTTTGTCTTGTGTATGTCTTAACTGTATTTTCTAGGCAGACTCGGTTTTGGTATTTTTAAACAAAAGCATATTTTCATTAAATTATACATAGAATAGCATGGTGTGTTAATGGAATATTGATTTCTGTGGAGTTCTGCAGAAGGGAAGTTCCCCAGCTGTGTTTGCTACAGCTGTAGAGCATCTGTCTGAGGACAGTGTGTGCACCAGCATTACATGGGGAAGAGAGGAACAGCAGGGGGGACATCTCTGGCTTCCCCATCCACTGGGAAGTTGTGCAGCCTTTGGACCAGCTCTGGCAGTGCCCTTGGAGAGCTCCCCTGAGTACTCATGTAGGCTTGGGGTTGGTTTCTTAATGAAGTTTACTCCATAAAGTATTTTGGAACCCAGTAGGGACTTATTTCCAGTTAATTAATGAACCTAAATTTGGAAAATGGTTGTCAGAGAATTTCAAACCCATTTATTTGTCTGCAGAGTTCTTTTGGCAGAAGGGATGCTCCAGGAAATGCTCAAGGGTGGTGTGTTAGTGAGAGTCCTCCCATGCTGAAGTATCTAGAGACAGACAGACAGACCCTGCCCTTCAATCTGGGCTGAAGTGCTTTTGATAACTAAGACACTGAATAAACAAAGGCTGTTCTTTTTCTGGAACAAAGCCATTTTTAAATTAAATTTCAAGTATGTGTCATTTTTTATTTCTCCCTTCCCTTCTCCTCCATTTTAGAAGTGGATAAATACAGTGGAGGGAATGGGAATCAGGAGTAAAACGTTAATCCTCTGAAAACGTTCCTGTAAGTTCTGGAGTCAGAGAGCAAAGGTATCATCAGGCTTTCCCCTAACAGCTTCTCAAACCCGGGTCTTGTCTGACATATAACTTGAGAATTATCCTCTCTCCAAGGTCATAATCATAGTCTCCATGATTACAGACCACCATATGTACAGGGAATGTTATCAGAATACTGTGGCCCTTGAAACCTCCTGCAGGTTTGCCCGTAAGAGGAATTTCTTATCTCCTCCAAGCCTGCTGTCCTGGTGCACTTATCTCTCTGCTCGTCTGGCATGTGAGGAAGACTTGGCTTTTGTGTCACTCCTACTGCCAGAAGAGAGATCTTCCAAGCAGTCGAGTTGCCTTCATATCAGGGTTGTGTAGGGTGAGAAGGTGGGAAGGGTTGGGGAAAGGGGAGACATGTATTTCAGATTTAATGGTGTGGTGAATTGTGAGTAACTAATTCAAGTGGTGTGATTAAAGGCAATTAATCGAAGTAGGGAAATACGCATATTTACTAAAGGGTTATTGCTGTACTTGTTCTCAAATAGAATTCAAACATTGGCAGTTTGTAAGGTGATTCACAATTAATTTTAAAATTACACAGTTTGAAACGCCATACCCCCTATCTGCAACAAAATAGAGCTCAAGAAATTCAAATAAATAACCTTGTATCTATAAGGTTAGAGGAAGGTCGATTCATCTAATGACCAAGTAGGGAAATTGCCTTCTAAATCCATTTTAAAAAAGCAATAGGAAATTGGTTTATCAGGTCTCCTAGAGCAGATGCATATGCTGTGATTGATCTGATCATGTAAAATATT